>NW_006408559.1:6790267-6807121 GCF_000296735.1 Chrysochloris asiatica
TCAAGTGTGGCAGCGGTGGTGAGGTTGGCCCAGGATCGGACATTGTTTCGTTCTGCTGTGCATGGGGTCGCTATGAGTCAGTTCCGACTCTGTGGCACCTGACAACAACAACAACAATTGGAGCTATGATTTTTTTTCTCCCCTAGTTGCCCATCAGTTAAAATTCTGCATAATTTGATTGTTTTACTTATTGTCCTGTGACATTTTGAGATTTGGAGCCTTGTGTATTCATTTTATACCCAGGTAAGCTGAAGGTAGAGTAAGACATCTACATCTTGTTTTCTCCCACAGAGACACATGAAGCAAAATGTAATTACCAATTTGTGAATTTGTTTAGAATTTACCGTTTGTGCTCTGAAAAATAGTATGTGTGCATATTGTTATTAAGTGCCGTCTAGTCAGTTCTGACTCATAGCGACCTTACATAGGGTTTCTGAGAAACGGCTGATAGGTTAGAACTGCCAACCTTTTGGTTGGTAGTCAAGTCAAACTTTTGTTTTCTCCACAGTGACACATGAAATAAATGTAATATCCATTTGTAGGTTTGTTTAGAATTTACTCTTTATGCTTTGAAAAATTGTGTATGTGTATGTATATATTTGTTGTTAAGTGCCATCTAGACAGTTCTGACTTATAACGACTCTGTATAGTGTTTCTGAAGAGCTACTGGTGGATTTGTCAAGTTATTATCCTACAGTACCACACAAGGACTCTGTATGTTATATGTTGTTGTTGTTAGTGCCGTCGAGTTGATTCTGACCCATAGCGACCCTATATATAGGGTTTTCAAGGAGCAGCTGATGAGCTTGAACCGCTAACCTTGCAGTTCAGTTGACTTTGCAATCTGGCGCATTAACCCACAGCGCCACACTAGGTGGAGTTAAACGCCATTAGGAGGCCTGGTGTGGTGCTGTGGGTTAATGCACTGGAATGCAAAGTTGGTTTGAACTGCAAAGTCGGTGGTTCAAGCTCACCAGCTGCTTCTCAGAAGCCCTATGCTGGGTCAGTATGGGTCAGAACCAACTCATCAACACTTAACAGCAACAAACGCTGTTGAGTTGGTTCCCACTCACAGCTACCCTGTATAGGGCTTCCAAGGAGTGACTGGTGAGTTTGCACTCCCTACTCTGTGGTTCAAGCCAACCTTACATTCCACACCATGACTTCTATATGCATATATAAGTCTATACATGTATATATACGCACACATTCAGTTACCTGTAAATATCTATATTGTTAAACTTATCTTAACCTAAGAGGGTTCTGAACTCAAAGAATTGACACCTTTGGTGCTTGTTCAGGTTTCGTGTTCATATTGACATCAATTTCTTGGCTGATTTTAGGACAGAAGAATGAACTTTCGGTCTTAGCTACGTTGTTTTCTCACACATCATTCATTAGTTATTGATGTAAGAGGCTATGAAAACAATTACATTTTTAATCTGTTTGTTTTGTTTTGTTTCCTCCTCGAATCTGGGAAAAAAATAAGTCATCACCTGGGGCAGTAGTAGTTATTCAATAATTTTTAAATGGCTGGTGTGTATGCACGTATGAACAGCAGAAACTTAGTCAATTAGTCAGCGCATCTTTTCTGAAGACCACTGTTGTCAGACATTGTCCTTGGTACCTGAGATGCAAGACCAAAAGAAACAAGTTCCTGCCGCCATCTAGTATTTTCAGGTTTTTAAAATTTTATTGGTGCTATGATAGTCACCATTTTGAAGGGAACAAGAGCTCAGCGAATTTTAGTATGTTCACAATTGTGCAGCAATCACAACTACACTACAATTGTGTAGTTCTAGAGCATTCTCATTACCCCAATAGGAAACTCACAGCCTTTATAATAACTCCCTATAAATAACTATGAATCAGTTTTCTCTCCTGGTGTGGCACTGTAGGATAAGCACTGGACCACAAGGTTGGTTTGAACTGCAAGGTTGGTGGTTCGAATTCACCAGCTGCTCCTTGGAAACCTTATAAAGAGTTGCTGTGAGTTGGAACCAATGCAGTAGCACTTAAGGACATCACAACATGTTGTTGTTTTGTTGCCTTTGTTAAATGCCATTAAGTTGAGTCTGAGTCACACCAACTGTATGTACAACAGAATGAAACACTGTACCCGCTTCACACTTATTGTGTGTTTGCGGACATTGTTGCAGCCACTGGGTCAGTCCGTCTCATTGTAGGGGGATCATCCTCTTTTTCACTGACCTTCGACGTTACCAGGGACTGGTTCTTTTTCCAGGGACTGGTTCTTCTCGATGATATGTCCAGAGTACCTAAGACAAAATCTCCCCATTTTCACTTCTGAGGAGCTTACGGGCTGAACTCCTTCCAAGACAAAGGTGTTTGTTCTCATGACAGTCCATGGTACTTTCAGGATTCTTTGCCCAAACCATAATTCAAATCTCTCAATTCTTCCGTGGTCTTCCTTACCCATTACCCAGTGTTCACATGCATGTCTTTGCCTAAGTAAGTTTTAGAATGATGTGCATTCACATTATGACCTGTTTCCAGTTTGGAGAGTGAGAGGGCACCCTTCTTGACTCTAGAATGAAAACAGATCTTCTCTGGGCAGGAGGAAACAGCGTGTGCCTTACTCTAGAGCATCTCTGTGGAGGGGGATATTGCTAATGGTTATGATCCTGGAGTATCTTCCTTTGCAAACACGTTTATGTGTATTGTCATTGTCTTTGTTCAGAGGACTCAGCCCATGCAGAAGTATGTAGTACTTATGGAGAACTGTTTCCCCAAAAGAGGGTTATGTAGATAATTGAAGGAAGAACAGTCCTCCCAATAACACGTAGAAATGCCCTGTGATGGGAATGGGCTTAGAGTCTGTGAGGAACGACAAGATCGTGGGAGCAAGGGGAGAGTGCTAAGATGTGAGGTCAGACAACAAGGAAGTATGTTGTTGTTGTTAGGTATCTTTGAGTCGGTTCTGACTCATAACGACCCTGTATAGGGTTTTCTAGGAGCAACTGGTGAACTTGAACCACTGACCTTGTGGTTCAAACCAAGTTTGCATGCAGTCCAGTGCATCAATGCACAGCGCCACACCAGGCCTCCAAGGAGGTACACTGTAATTGTTAAGTGCCATCAAGTCAGTTCGGACCCATAGCTTCCCTGTATAGGGTTTCCAAGGAGCAGCTGGTGAGGTTGAACCGCCAACCTTGCAGTTCAAATGGTTTTGCAGTCTGGCGCATTAGCGCACAGTACCACACCAGGACTCTAGACGGTACATTAGGCCGCTGTAGAAACGTTGGCCAAACCATAATTTGTTTGGTTGGCCAGGTGGGAAGCCATTGGAAGATTTGGAATAAATAAATGACACATCCTTTTAAAAGGTCACTCTGACTGCTGTGTTGAGGAGAGATTATAGGAGGCAAAAGCTGGAGGCAAGTCAATTACTGCCCTTAATCAATGATTGCAGTGATTCAGGGGAGAGCTGCTGGTGGCTTTGAACAAGGTGTTAATTGCATAGTGATGAGAAACAGATTCAGGATACTTTTTGAAGGCCGTGAGTGTGAACTGACCTGCAGATGGATGTAGGGCTTGGCAGAGTCAATGATGACTCTAAAATTGCTGATTTGAGTAAATAGGAGGATGGAGTTGCTAAGATAAGGAAGACTATTGCAGGAGCAAGAAGTGGTCAGGAGTTTGTTTATAGACATCTTAGAGTTCCAGGGAAGACATTGACTGATCAGTTGGATATACAAGCCTGGCTTCAGAAAAGAGGTCTGGGCTGGAAGCAGGAATTGAGGACTCATTAGCATGTAGATGTTGAGAAGTATAGATGGAGTAGATAGTGATTGGCCCCTTGGGCTCTGGAATGATACAGGGTCAGGAAGATGAAAAAGAATTAGCAAAAAAACAGAGGGATTGGTCCATGCATTGTTGTTGTTGTTGTTACCCTGTATAGGATTTCTGAAAAGGTTCTGGTGGGTTTGAATCACTGACCTTACAGTTAGCAGTCCAGTGCTTGTCCTATAGAGCCAGAGCAGGACTCTGCAGCATTAGGAGAAAATAAGTCTTGGAAACTTAGAGAAGGAAATCTTCCAAGGAGGGCGTGGTTAACAGTGACAGATGCTGCTGTTATCCAATAAGAGAGATGAGGGTGGACAATGACTCCTTGAATGAGACCCTATCCAGAGTTAGACTCCCCACCACCCTCAGCAAGAATGAAGGTGAGCCTGCAGAGGTCTGCGTATTTCTGGCAATTCCCATGTGTAGTCCTGTCCCCTATCGGAAACCCTGTACAGGGTCGCTATGAGTAGGAACCGACGCCACGGCACATAACAACAACAACGATTGTTACAAAGTCTGCTGTGGTGCTGAAGGATAAGCACTGGACCGCCAGGTCAGCGGTTCAAACCCACCAGCCGCTCCTGAGAAACCCTATACAGGGTCTATATGACTTGGTAATCCTGAGCAAGTAATCTGAAAAGCTAGGTTATATGAAGAAAAACGTGACATCAAGATTGGGGAAAGACTCATTATCAACCTACGATATGCAGATGATACAACCTTGATTGCTAAAAGTGAAGAGGACTTAAAATATTCATTGATGAAGATAAAAGAACACAACCTTCAGTATGGATTGCATCTCAATGTAAAGAAAACAAAACTCCTCACCACTGGACCAATAAACAACATTCTTATCAATGGAGAAAAGATTGAAGTTGTCAAGGACTTCATTCTTCTTGGATCAACCATTAACACTCTAGAAAGCAGCAAACAAGAAATCAAATGACGTATTACCTTAGGCAAATCTACTACAAAAAACCTCTTCAAAGTGTTAAAGAGCAAAGATGTCAGTTTGAGGACTAAGGTGTGCCTGACCCAAGCCATGGTAATTTCAGTAACCTCACATGCATATGAAAGCTGGACAGTGAATAAGGAAGACCAAAGAAGAATTGATGCATTTGTGTTATGGTGTTGGAGGAGAATATTGAAAGTACCATTGACAGCTAGAAGAAAAAATAGATTTGTCTTGGAAGAAGTACAGCCAGAGTGCTCCTTGGAAACCAGGATGGCCAAACTTTGTCTCTCATACTTTGGACATAACATCAAGAGGAAGCAGTCACTGGAGAAGGATACCATGTTTGGTAAAGTGGAGTGTTGGAGAAAAAGAGGAAGACCCCCAACTGGATGGATTGGCACAGTGGCAGCAGTGATGGGCTCAGGCATGGCAATGATTGTGAGGTTGGCCCAGCACAGGGCAGTGTTTTGTTCCGTTGTGCCATAGGATTGCTGTGGCACCTAACAACAACAACAATGGTTCTTATAGCCTCACTGCTCCACTCTGTCCTGTGTCTTCATGCCTTGTATCTTATTAATATCGTGATCATAAAGACTCCATATCCTTCATCCTCAGGCCTTTTCTCCCAACCCTCTTCACCTACTTCCTCTTGCCTGGCTCTGTTCTCTTCATCATAGAAAATCCCTTACATCTCTACTATCTTATGTGGGTGCTACATTCACCCTCTTGCTAGAGCCATTAGAGCTAAATCTGGTGACTTTGAGGACTCCCCAACCTTACTGCTGTTTTAGATGGGGCTCTTTCTGCCCCACGCTACTAGGACTGTGACAGGTGTCTTACTTGGTCTTCCTTGCCGCTTCCAGACAATTTTATTTCTCTTCCCCCTACAAATTTTCACACCCTCTGATTACTCCCTCTGTTATTCCTCCTTGTTTTAGTTATTTACAGGCCTCAGGATTGCTACTCCTTTTTCCCAGCTGAAGATCATCAATGTGTATTTTCTAACAATAAGGCACGTTGTATTCTGAGCGTTGGCAAGCTCTGGTGTCCCAGGCTGGCTGCAGAGTGGTTGACAGTAGTAAGGGCTACCTCCTGAGACCAGGTTTTGGAGACATTAGTAAATATGGAAGATGACAAATGTATTAATCAGCCTCCTGCTGTACTGGCTTAGTCTTGAAACATGCATGAATTTTAAGTGGTTTCTCTAGTTGAAAAGAGACACTCAACACATGTGTCTGACATGCTGATCAAATGATAAAGTGGAGGGAAATTCAGTCTCAACCTTTTGTACCAGCAGTGAGAGTACAGGCACATTGCTGTTTTCTCGTGGCAGATGGAATGTGAACATCTAATAAATCAGGCTCTGAAACACTGAGGAACAACTTATTCTAATTCGTATGATGTTGGATCTCAGACAAGATTGTATTGGGGAGCAAAAATAGATTTGGCACAGCAGCATCAGAAGGCCAGGATACCTAAGCATCCTATGCAAAGCAATATTTAAATCCATTGCTTAGCATCAAGCTGGGAACTGTAGTAAATAAATAATTGTAGCACTTCCGAGCCTTCAAGAGCTTCATGGAGTTGTGCATAAAAGGAATCCGAGTGAAAGGGCTCCACTAGTATTCTGTGATCATTGTAACATTTCCTCCTCTGCTGGGCTTTGAGAAGATCAGAAGACTGTAATCGTTTTATAGCCTTCTCACAAGAAGTCTTTACAGTAGAAGTGAGGACTATTGTAACAGGTGCGTTAGGATCCCTGGTTGTAAACCTGATTTGTGCTTGGAACCCTGGGCAACCCAAGTAGCTCTTTTATTCATAAAGCGATGTAAAATGGACCATTTCATCACACTCCATACAACTGACAGATACAAATAGATTTTTTGAAAAGGAAACAAGCATAGCTCTGAAGTTTGAATCTCACATATTCCAAGTAAAGGTTGAGGGTGTTGAAGAGCACCAGGCAGGGGGAAGCCAGCAAAAATGGATACCATTAAGTAGTTTTAAGTGGTTCCTTATTGACCTGTTTTCTGCTGAGAGTAAGAACATTTTCCTTTGAAATAAGGCATTAAAAGCTTTGTCAGTCGAATACGATTCAGCTTGAAGATGTCCAGATTTTCAGAGCAGAATTTTTCCGATAGTTTATCTTAAACTAGATTCTGGGTTTTTAGTCAATATGTTGTTGTTAAGTGCCATCCAGTCGGTTCTGACTCACAATGACCCTGTATAGGGTTTCCGAGGAGCGCCTGGTGGGTTTCAACCTCTGACCTTGTGATTAGCAGTCCACTGTAATATGAACTTGGGATTATTTCTTTTTCAGTGGATAAATGGGAAAAGAGAGTGGAAATACTGTTTTTCCTTGGTAACAACAGGAAGATGAGTCCGCTGGAAACCTTTTCTTGTATTTGTCATAGGTGGTTAGGTTTACCAGTTTGTTTGATGATCCTATTTGTGTCTGGAGTCATTTCTTTCTGCCTTCTTAGAATGATTTTGTATGTATTGTGTTCGAGAACTCCTGAATATTGTATTAGAGGTATCAACACTATGCTAAAACTTGAAACAAAAAGTCTCTTTTCAAGATGGTCACAGTCTCTGAACAGAGAGAGAGAGGTCAACATATTTAGTTGTTACAGAAAAGCATTATGGATGAAGATAGAATAAAATATCCCAATCTGAGAAGATGCATGCGCCTCAGCAGTCACTTGCTCTAGTGCCAGAAGTGGAAGCTTCATCTCACTTCTGTTGCACCCTCCTTGCACCCAATTGTGGCGTCTGCCCTGAGCCTGCTCTGTGGTGTGGAAAGGTGTCGTAAGCATGTTCTCACCAGGTGCTTCCTTAGGAATTGGGTACTTTTAAGACCATTGCCCACCACCGTTAGCGTCTAGTTGAAGCTCATGCTTCTGACCCTTTGCATTGAGTGTCGCAGCCTCCCTCCGGCTCTCTGGCTCCACCCTAGCCCTGGTTTACAGAAGATGCACTATGTACTAGATCTGCACTTGGCCAAAGGATCCTAGATGACGAAAGGCAGGCATTCACCTCAACTACTTACTGCAGTCAGAGAACAAAGAATTTCTTAAATACACAGGTGGTGAGGAGCTCTCTGACAAGTTTCCCTGTACCAGGTATACCTGGGAGATGCAGTATTGCGGGTTCAGGTCCAGACCATCACAATAAAGTGAATATCATATTAAACACACTTGTGTACGCACTTTTCCCCATGAGTGGACCCTTAGCATTTTGCCCTCAACATTTTTAACATTGTTATCATTCAACTGTTAAATAATGACAAACATGGACGTAGTCTTTAGACAAATCTAAGGAGCTCTGGTAGCGTAGTGGTTACGAATCGGGCTGCGAACCTTAAGGTCAGCGGTTCGAAACTACCAGCCGCTCCGCGGGAGAAACATGAGATTTTCTACTCCCGTAAAGATTTACACCCTCGGAAACCCTGTACAGGGTCGCTATGGGTCGGAACCGACTCGACGGCACTTAACAACAATAAGTACAGCCAGAATGCTCCTTGGAAGCCAGGACATCCAGACTTCATCTCTTTGAACATGTTAGTAGGAGGAGGCAGTCCTGGGAGGACATACTGCTTGGTAAAGTGGAGGGTCCGAGAAAAAGAGGAAGGACTGGCATAGTGGTAGCAGCAATGGGCTCAAGCATGGCAACAATTGTGAGATGAGCTTAGGACTGGGCAGTGTTTTGTTCTGTTGTGCATTTGTGTTTTCATACCTAACAATAACAGCAAAGTCTTCAGACGTACTGAAACAAAGGGCTTTTTTACTGGTAACCCTAGATCTAGGGAGAGTTTATAAACGGTCGTCACCAGTGTCAGATACAACCACTCGGGTGTACTTCTAGAAGCTGTTTATCTTTCCCTTGAAAGAGTTTTAAACAAACACAAAAATTCAGAGAATAATTTCATGAACTTTTATATACACATCACTTATATTACGTAGCAGATTTTTGCCATGTGTACTTCATTTCTCCTTTTTCTTTTTTACTGAACTATTTTAAAACATTTGTCTACATCATGATGTTTTATCCTTATATGCCTAAATTTGCATCTTGAAAACATAAGGATGCTTGTGTATATACCCATAATGCCACCAATTTCTTTAATATTGTTCTGAGCCCCAGGAAAGTCTTGGAAACTCTAATTATACATTTTGCCTTCATTAAGGATTGACTGACTAAAGTTAAAAAAGAAATGATTTTTATAATAGGAAATTCAGTCTGTAAATACAGAATGCCGCCATACCATTCCAGGTGTAAAACGTATCCATAATTAAATTGACCTCTTACAGTTGTTCATGTCTTGGCTCATAGTCTCTCCTGCTGCTTTGTTCTCCTTCTTCTGATGCAGAAGACAGTTTATGTTCCCATAGTCCTCTAAGATGTTCTTACTTCTGCTTCACAGTATGGTCGGCTCCACAGTGTGGCGTTTTTGATAACTTTTTTTCCCAGCACCCTAGAATAGTGCTGGAGTTTTGATGTGAGGCTGTATGTATGATAAGCCCTGGGCTGTTAACTGCAAGGTTGTAGGTTCAAACACACCAGCTGCTCCTTGGAACCCCTATACAGGGTTGCTCTGAGTTGGAACTGACTGGATAGGACGTAGCAAAAGCAGCCACAGCAGCACAGTGCCTGGAAAGTAGCAGGCATTGTAATAATAACCATTGTGGAGTAGCCAATGCTTACCGCTTCCATGCAGCATTATGCAACCTTTGATGCTCATGGTCCTAAAGAAGACTGAATGAGGCTGAAAAACATCAGAGTAGCTTGTGAGGAAAAAGAAGTGGCTCAGGCACTTTTACATGCAGTAAAACCTGTGAAAGCTGAAGTCTGCGTAAACACAAGGGATGCATGATTGGTTTATAGTAAGATGAGTAATAGACAACTGGCAAGGCTGTGTCAAGAGAGCCCTGGGAAAGAGTCCTATTGAGTGTTCCAGCTCTCACAAGTTTCCCTGTACCAGGTATACCTGGGAGATGCAGTATTGCGGGTTCAGGTCCAGACCATCACAATAAAGTGAATATCATATTAAACTGAATTACACAAATATTTTGCTTTCCCGGTGCTTCTGAAAGTTATGTTTACGCGATAGTGTAATCTATGAAATGTGCAAGAATATGACGAAAAAGTTTCAAATCCTGTGAGAAATCACCGAAATGAGACACAGCGACCTGAAATGAGCAGATGCTGTTTGAAAAAAGGCGCCGACAGACTTCCTTGTCACAGCTTCCCCACAAACCTTCACTTTGGTTAAAAAAAAAAAAAAAAAAAGGGAAACTGTGAAGCACAAGAAAGCAGAGTGCGATAAAAGGCAGTCAGCCTGTATGTATGTATGTGTGTTGTTTCAGTTGCTTGTGTGTGCCCTAGTTGTGTACTTGTGTGAGTGTGTCATTTTATGGTGCATTCCCCTGAGATCCTTGTCTCAGAATTGCATCATCTTTGTTGCAGTTGTTAGGTGTTGTTAAGTCGGTCTTACAATGACCCGCTCCATCCTCACACTAGCTTTTAACACTTGAGCCCATTGCTGTTGCCCCTATGCCAGTCCATCTTGTTGGGGGTCATCCTCTTTTTCACTGTCCCTCCACATTCCCAGCATGATGTCTTTCTCCAGGGACTGGTCCCTCCTGATAACATGTCCCAAGTATGAAAGACTATAAGGCTCACCATCCTGGCTCTGTTTCTTCCAACGCAGATTTGTTGGTTTTTCTGGTAGTCCGTGATACTTTCAATATTCTCCTTCAATACTGTAAGTCAAATACATCAATTCTTCTATGATCTTCTTTATTTGTTGTCCAACTTTCATACGCATATGAGGTTCTTGAAAAATGCCACAGCTTAAGTCACGTGCACCTAAGTCCTCAAACTGATATCTTTGCTCTTGAACACCTTAAACAGGTCTTGTGCAGCAGATTTGTCTAGTGTAATGTGTCATTTGATTTCTTGACTGCTGCTTCCATGAGTGTTGATTGTGGATCCAAGCAAAATGAAGTCTTTAACAACTATAATCTTTCTACATTTATCATGATGCTATATATTGATTCAGTGGTGAGGATTTTTGTTTTCCTAATGTTGAGCTTCAATCCATACCGAAGGCTGTGGTCTCTGACCTTCACCAGTTAGTATTTTTAAGTCATCTTGTCTCTCAGCAAGGAAAATTGCATCATCTGCATATTACAGATTGTTAATGAGTCTTCCTCCAATCCTACTGCCATATTTTTCATCATATAATCTAGTTTCTCAGATTATTTGCTCAGCATGCAGATTGAATAAGTATGGTGAATGAATCGTTTCCAGGTTTTAATTACTAGAATGGAGTGAATTTTTCTTTTATTCAATTGTTACTTTACATGTCTGGGTAGGTCTTATTGAGAGGAGATGATTTGATGACAACCTGAGACAAAGTGAGGGAGAGATCCCAGAAGACCTGGGGAAGAATGTTGACCAGCAGAAGGAATGGGATGAACAGAAGCCCCGAGGCAGACACATGTATGGGGTGTTCACAGTAGAAGGCCCAGGAGGCCTGTGGGATGGCCCACAGAGAGAGGCAGGGAAGAGCTCCCAGAGAACTCGGAAAGCTCCATGAAGTTGGGCAGTATCATTTTATAGGAAGGACATTAAAAGGAGTTTGCCTTCCACTCCAAATGCCATGCGAAGCTATGGGAGTAGTTTGGACGAAGGAGTTGTTGTTAAGTTCTGTTAAGTAGATTCCCACTCCCAGGGACCCTGTGTAGGGTCTTCAAGGAACAGCTGATGGGTTTGAACTACTAACCGTAAGGTTTGGACTTATTTTTAACAAGTCTAACTTCTGCATTGAGAATCTGCTGACTGGTATAAGGATTGAAGCAGGGAGAGCAGGTGGAGGCCATCCATCTAGGAGAGATAATGGGGGCTTGGAAGGTAATAGCAGAGGGTGGTGAGAAGGGCTCGGAAGCAGAAATCCTTACCGGCCTTGCCACTCACACTGACCTTGGGGTCTACTTTGAGTTGCATTATCCCACAGCACCACACCAGGACTCCTCTCTATATTTTAGACATTTGAAAAATAACATTGAAAAAGCAGATTCACCAATCTTTAAAGAACTGCAAAGGGAAAATGGGTTTATAGACAGAGTATTGTGACAATAATTGGATATGATGGATTTAGAAACTTTTGACAAGTAGCTTTTTTGTTGTGCACTATTTTTGACCAGCCACATGGAGTATTTATTGAATACCAGTATCAGGAGGTTTATATTATGTGTCATCTCTGGCAGTGTATTTTCATACTAATATCAGGATGTTTTGTCGAGGAACAATGCATTTTCTCTGCCAAACAATGACAATTTTATGCTTTCTCCATGTTTGTTTGTTTGTTTTGTTTTGTTCTTTATGCTTGTAATAGTTTTTTTCCAAACTCAAGAGCAACAGTTTTGTTTTCTTAGAAATTGTGTTTTTAATGATTTTGCCATCTTTTATAATAGCTTTGTCTCCATGTTTGGTGTAGTTTTATGCCCCAGTCATACCATGAACTTCTTGAGACCTTCAAGGATGTGTATTGCTTTTGTTAATGAGGAAGCCTTCAAAAAGTTTGTGGAAAAATTCCATTTTTTCAAATTTCTATTTTTCCATGAACTTTTTGAAGCCCCCTTTCAATTTCAGCCAGAGGCCTCTCCCACGCAAAAAGATGATGAGTTATTGATCATTGAATTCAATTAAGTAAATGATGTTTTCCTGTTAATATGCTTCCTTCAGAATTCCTTTTGAAAACCATTGATTATAGCGATTTTAAAGTGCAGGTTGCTTTTGGCGTGAATCACTGGAAAGACATTGTAGAGTAGACTCACACAGGCATAAAACGCATGTGTGCCCGTTTCATTTCTGTGCAGTGGGATAATCATGAGAGAATCAAGACTGGATCTTAGGTACTTCCCATGAAAGAAAGAGAGCTGTTGTTGTTGTGAAGTGCCATTGAGTCTGTTCCGACTCATAACGACCCTGTATAGGGTTTCCAAGGAGCAGCTGGTGAGCTTGAACCGCTGACCTTGCAGTTCAAATCAGCCTTGCAATTCAGCACATCAACCCACAGGGCCACACCAGGACTCCAGAAAACAGCTAGGACCATTATAATTAGATGAAGAAAATTGTCAGCCCCAAAATGATACCAGTTGTTTTTTTCTGAAGCATAACTAATATGCCAACACGAAAATATAGTTCACTTTCATTTAATATTCCATTAGAATTACTGCATATTATCTCAATGATTATTATAATTGGAAGACATCTTTGTTTGATAAAGGTGCCACTATCAAATCTTGGCATGGTGCTCACTGTAGAATAAGCACTTAACTGCAAGTTCAATTTAAACCATAGGTCAGCTGTTCAAACACACCGGCTGCTCCTCGGAAACCCTATACAGGGTCGCTATCCATTGGAACTGACTTGACAACACTTAACAACAACATATTATTATTTGTATGCAGTTTTAGGCAATGTAAATTGATGTGTAGATATCTTTTAAATGAACTTTTATAGCTTTGGAAATAGACATTCAGAGAGGGAAGAATTTCTCAAGAAAATACTATCTGGTTCATTGTCCTTATTTTATTGATAAGAAGGAGGCTCACAAGCTTAGCAATGTTAGACATCAGCTAGGCGGTATCAGAGGTTAAGCGCTTTACTGCCAAGTTCACCCAGAGGCACCTCAGAAGAAAAGCCTGGCAATCTACTTTTGAGACAACAACCATTAAACACCCAGAGGAGCACAATTCTGCTCAGCCCACGAGGTCTGTATGAATCAGGGCAACCGCTGGTTGGTTTAACTTTGTACTAATAAATTAGAAAATGAACACAAAATGACTCGAATCTAAAAAATGTTATATGCTAGAACTATCCAAAAAGTGGGGGGAGGCAGGGAAAATCCCCTAACAATTGTAAAGCCATTTATGATGTTCAGTGAGCAGTTTACACATGTTCATACCTACAAACCAAGACCAGCAAATGCCACAGATGAGTGCTACAAAGTAATCCCAAGTCTATACAACTGTGGCACTGTGTGGGACAAGAGGGAATGCTGCTCCACACATTATGAAGCCAACGGAACACTGATACCAAGAGTTGTTGTTAAGTGCCATAGAGTTGGTTCTGACTCATATCGACCCTGTATAGGGTTTCCGAGGAGCAGCTGGTGAGTTTGAACCACTAACCTTGCAGTTCAAACTGACCTTGCGTTCCAGTGTTTATACTACAGCATCACACCAGGAATCTGATACCAGAACTAGGAAAAGGCATTTAGGGAAAATAAAATTATAGGCTAATGTGATTCATCACTACAGAGGGCATGTTGTCAACAACATGTGGGTGGGGTAACCAAATCCAGATCATGGTCAAGGTGGGCTTATCCCAGAAATGCAGCTTTGGCTTAGCCATAGAAAATCGCTTCATGCAATTTACTACAAGAACAGGTTAAAGGGAAAAAAAAATGCTGTGATCACATGAATTAGATGCAAAGACAGATGCTTGATAAAATTCATCATCTGTTAATGATTTAAAAAACAAAGAACCTTAGCAAACTAGGACTAGAAGGGAACTTTGTTAACTCAGTAAACATTATCAAAACTATTCTTAAATCATCCAGCTTTAATAAAAACCCTTTGCTTTAATATTTGGAGCCCTGGTGGCACAGTGGTTAAAATGCTCGGCTGCGAACCAAAAGGTTGGTAGTTCAAACCCACCAACCAATCCACAGGAGAAAACCTGGCTGTCTGCTTTCCTAAATATTGTTGTTGTCGTTGTGTGCTGTCAAATCAATTCTAACTTATGGTGAGCCTGAATGGGGTTCCTAGCTTACAAGGAAGCAGAAAGCCTTATCTTTCTCCTATGGAGTAGCCGGTGGGTTTGAAGTGCCAACCTTGTGGTTAGCAGTCCAGTGCTTACCCTACAGCGTCACCAGCACACTTTTCATTAAATGTTACATCCTATGAAACCCTTTGTGGTAGTCCTTCTCTGTGAGTTAGAATCGACCTGGTGAGAGCGGGTTCGTGTCTGGAACTCCTCAGAGTCTGTCCTCCTGTGTTGAGATTGCTTTAGAGCCTGGCCCTCCATAGCTTTTAGAATAAGCTAGTCTGTTTGCAAAAGAACTTGCTTGCTTGGATTTTTATTGCAATTGTGTCAACCTATTGATCAATTTAGAGAAAATTAACACCATTACTTTGTTGAGTTTTGCAGTGCATCAACACACTATAGTGTATCTATTGATTCATTTAGTTCTTCAGTGATTTATTAGTATTTTATAGGTTTTAGTATACAGATCTTGTTTTAATAAGTGAATAAGCATTTCATGTATTTATTTATTTATTTTGAGTGATTGTAAGTGATGTTGCGATTTGAATTTTGGTATGTGTGTGCTGTTTGCTACTATATAGGACTGGAGTTGTGTTATGTGTGTTGACATTGAATTCCATGATCTTACTGAATTCACTGGTTTGGAAAGTGGATTATGAGCTGGCCTCCTAACCGTAGGTCAGCAGTTCGAATGGACCAGCCACTTAGAGGGTCACTTAGAGTCAGGACTGACTTGATGGCACACAACCACCACCATATAGACCCTTAAGATTCTTGACATAGTTAGGTCATCTGAAAATATAGTTTTATCAATTTTTTTCTAATCTGTATGCCTCTTAAATCCTTCTCTTCCTTTACTGCAGTAGCTACATATTTTTAAAGGCTGCATTAAGGAGCTCTGGTAGCGTAGTGGTTACGAATCAGGCTGTGAACCTTAAAGGTCAGCAGTTCGAAACTACCAGCTGTTCCGTGGCAGAAAGATGAGGCGTTCTGCTCCCGCAAAGATTTACAGCTTCGGAAACCCTGTACAGGGTCACTATGAGTCAGTTCCGACTCTACGGCACATAACCACCACCACCAATGCTAGTTATATATGATTATTTGCCACTGAGTTGACGCCACCTCATGGTGACCTTGTGTATAACAGGATGAAGCGTTGTCTGGTCCTGTACCCTCTTTGTGACTGGCTGTTTGGTATATCTGATCTCAGTGGTGACCTGTGGTGTCAGTGTATCTCATTGAGGGTTTTCTCCTTGTCATTTGCTGTCTACTAAACATGCTGTTCTTTGCTAATGATTGGCCTTTCCTAATGACATTTCCAAAGTACGTTAGTCAGCGTCTCAGCACCATTTCTTTTAAGAAACATCATGGTTCTACCATTTATGTATATGTGTGTGTGTTTATGTTTGTATTTTTATACATATAAAATTTCCTTTTGTTTATACTGATGGTGGAACTAATTTCTACAACTGTAATTTGGGGCTCAAATAGTATTTAAGACATTAACAGTGTATGGGCCCTTGAATGGTCATGGCTGTCCAACTGAATATGAAAAATTGAGAATGAAGTGCAAGATATAAATCTATGTGCATACGCACATACATACACACACACACACACACACACACACACATATGGCTGATGACAGATTTGTAGTCCTGGTGTGGTACTGTAGGATCAGCACTGGACTGTGAACCAAAAAGTCGGTTGTTCAAACCCATCAGCTGCTCTTCGGAAACCCTGTACAATGTCGCAATGAGTCGGAACTGAGTCGGTGGCACTTAAGAACAATAGGAATGATATATATACTTCTATTTTAATAACACATACACACACATGTCTGACATTAGAATAGAAATCTCTGGGAAATGAGTATGTAGAAGTTTTGTATATGTTGTATCCAGTTAAAACGGTAGTAAACAAACCACTACTGAAGACTTAGAGAGCAATAATAGGCTATTAATGAAATGTTTACCAATAATTCTTTAGTTTCTAAACATTTTCTATTTTAAAACTTCTAGGAACCAAATGCAAATTATTTTTGTTTTTCTATTTTTTTGTATTGTGGGCAACTTTCTTTCGGAATAAAGATTCAGAACTCCCCCCCCCTTTACACATGTTCATACCTACAAACCAAGACCAGCAAATGCCACAGATGAGTGCTACAAAGTAATCCCAAGTCTATACAACTGTGGCACTGTGTGGGACAAGAGGGAATGCTGCTCCACACATTATGAAGCCAACGGAACACTGAT
>NW_006408559.1:6807221-6819412 GCF_000296735.1 Chrysochloris asiatica
CCAATAATTTGTATTCCTGGTGTGGCACTGTGGGTTAATGTGCCATACTGCAAAGCCGTTTGAACTGCAAGGTCGGTTGTTCAAGCTCACCAGCTGCTCCTCGGAAACCCTATACAGGGTCGCTATGGGTCGGAACCGACTCTATGGTAATTAACAACAACAATTTGTGCTCCAAATTTAGAAAATCAGTTGTATGTATGAAAAGGAAATGTTATTTTGAGTTTTAATGGCCAATTTCTGGGTTATTGTTACCCAACATGTCATTCTAGAGTAACTTGTGTAAGAATTGGTAGAATTTTTGTTAAAAAGTGAAGTTCCTGAATAATGCACCCCAAGTTATTGATTCAGAATTTTTAGAATTACAATCCTAGATTTAACTGTGTGTCCCCTGGTCCCCTCTTCCACTGAGGATTTAAAAAGCACAATTACATTTTTTAGTTTTTATTTTATTTTATTTAGCTAAATTTTATTTTTTATTTTATTTAGCTAAATTTTATTTAGCTAAGATGTGTTTTTATATA
Source organism: Chrysochloris asiatica (assembly GCF_000296735.1). Classification (NCBI taxonomy): domain Eukaryota; kingdom Metazoa; phylum Chordata; class Mammalia; order Afrosoricida; family Chrysochloridae; genus Chrysochloris; species Chrysochloris asiatica. The sequence continues at coordinate 6,807,743 of NW_006408559.1, forward strand.
ATAAAGTTTGTAGATGGAAGCTCCAGATTATACTGAAATCTCATAAATGTGCAACATAAATGTGAAGCAAATATGATTGGAGAAATTGAAAGTTTTTACCTTGGTAGGTGGCTGGTATTCTACTTAATCGCATTCGATGAAGGAAGGAGATCAGGACTTTAAACTGAGATGGCTCATTTTGGGGGTGGGGAGGTTGCCCACATTATTTCAATTGTAGATCAGTAATAAGCCACAGAGTCCTGGTGTGGCGCTGTGTGATAAGCATTGGACCCCAAAGTCAGTTTGAACAGCAAGTTTGGTGGTTCAAATCTGCTATCCACTCCTCAGAAACCCTATACAGAGTCACTTTGAGTTGAAACAGACTCTGACTCTATGGCACTAAGCAACAAAACAAGCCTGTGTTTTCTTTTGTTATTAATATAATTAATTATTAATATAATTAGTACTCCATTGGGTTACAAATGATTGGACATTGCGAATTGCAACGTACAGAGTCTAGATCTATTATGTAACACTGAATATTTTTACCTATAATTTATTGAAAATATCCATCTGAACAATGCTGTTTTTGTTCACACAATCCTATATTATTTTATAACAACAACAACAAAATGCCTCTACTAGCTGTAACTTTTCGTATTGATGATGTCATGGCCCGTGATTCACTGGCTTAGAAAACGACTATGAGATTCTTCCAAGAGTTTCTTCTTTCAGTACCTGGAAAGTTGTTCGCTGCTAATTAAGCCTAAACCGTGGCTTTGGGTTTGCTGGTCCAGTTATTTAAAGCCACCTGGGCCTCAGTAGTCCAGATGCTTCCGTTGAGCCGTGAACTAATGCTGGTTCTATTTGGATGCCAGCATTGATTATCTTTGTCAGTAAGCTAAGCGCCATCAAGTTTTGCAACCTGTATTTTAGCACTAAATGTGTATTTAAAGAGCTCTCTCTCTCTCTAGCCCACCTCTCTCATTCTTTGTGGATTATGATACTTAGGACCTGTCCCATTTGTCCCCTCTTCAAAATCAAAGCACCTCTCAGACAGTGAAGACAGTGACAAGATGTAACATCACCATCTTGTTTGTATGAACCCACTTGTTTATGCACTAATCTTTTCCAGTGGCCTGGGCCCCATCATAGACCATTTCACAGGCAAACTAAGATTGATGCACTCAATCTGCTTTTAGCTTGATGCTTAGCCACATCATAAATCTGCTACACAGCTGGCATCACCATCCCGAGAAGACTCCTGACTCACCAGACATGTATGGTAGGTCGGGGCTGAGCTGGGCTTTTCTGACTCGAGATCGCACTCTGCCATCCTTCATATTGTGCCGGCTTCTTTGAATGAGGACCGTTGAGCAAACAGTAAAACCTTCTGAAATCTGAAAGTTGAGTAGTGTGTCTTTTCAGCACGGGGGAAGAGCTAACACAGCCACTTCATGTTGAACAGCACAGAAAGCAACCAGTTTCCCTCTAGTAAGCATCTGTTTTACCAGAACTTTTTCTTGAATGGTCCTTTGTTAGGGGCAGGGCCACCCTTATAATAGGAGGGAAGTGGGAAAACTGTGAATGGCAGAAAAGAGGGCTTTTTTAAAAAAATTGTAATTTGGGTAAAGGCTTACAGAGCACGTTGGTTTTCCTTTCAAAATTTCACGCACAGTTGGTTTTGTGACATGGACTGTAGTCCTCACAATGTAAGACACTCTTCCTAAGTCTTCTGTGTTTACCATTTCCCTCCATCTCTGTCTCTCCTCTCCCTTCCTGCTCTCTGCTCTTCATCCCTGGCAGGTGCTGCCCTTTTGGGTTCCAATGGGTAACTGCTCTAAGGACTGTGTACCTCCTTCCTGTTACTGTTCACCTACCTGATAGGCCTTTAGTGGGCTCTTTTGCAAAATGAAATACTTACCTCTTCCTTGCGTGCTGCTCGCCTGCCCAGATTTAAAGCAAACAGTTGGATAAATAAAAAGACCTGATTGGTTATGTAGCAGACAATTGGTTATATATTTAAAAATGGTTACATAAAAATTTCACCATATATGTAAGATGAGCATACACGAAGGAAGTACACAATCCTTAGAACAATCAACCATAGGAAATCAAAAAAGGGCAGCTTTTGCCCAGGAATCAAACTCAGAAGGCAGGAAGGGGAAATAGGAAAGAGCCATGGAGGGAAATGGTCAACAGGAAGGCCTGGGAAGAGTGCTCTTACGTTGGGGCAATTGTAGTTTGGCACTTCCTTAAAATGGTAAACATAGAGTTAAGTTGTTGTTGTTTTTGTATACAATCAACTCATAGAAACCCAAAAGGACAGAGTGGAACCGCGCTACAAGATTGCCCAGGCTACGGTCTTTATTGGAGCGCTAACACTGTTGTTGTTAAGTGCCGTGGAGTCATTTCCGACTCATAGCAACCCTGTGTAAGATTTTCAAGGAGCAGCTGGTGAGTTTGAATAGCCAACCTTGCGATTCAAGCCAGCCTTTCAATTCAAACAAACCTGTGGTCATGTGCTTATCCTACACCGTCACACCAGGACTCCACCATACCACCCAGAAATTCTACTTCTAGGATATACCCAAGAGAAATGAAAACACATGTCTACATAAAACCTGGTACATGAATGTTCAAAGAAGCATTAATGATAATAGCCAAAAATGGAAACAGCCCAAATGTTCATCCACTGATGAATGGGTCAAGTAAATATTATTTGGCCTTAAAAAGTAATGAAGTACAAGTTTGGGTTATCATGTGGGTGGGTCTTGAAAACATTTTGCTGAGTGATAGAAGTTCAAAGACCATATTGTCCAATTCCATTTATAGGGATGTACAGAAGAGACAAGTCTCTGGAGACAGAAGCAAACCCATGGTTTCCAAGGACTGAGGGGAAGAGACAATGGACTTTATTCATTTGCAGTGATAAAAATATTCTGGAGCCACAGGCATAGTGGTGATTGTATAGTATACTCTGAATATACTGAAAACTCCTGAAATGTATCTTTTTAAAGGGTGCATTTCATAGTATGCGATTTCATACCTCAGTAAAACTCTTACTTAAAAATTGAGCATTCAAATCTTTCGTGGGGGTAGATGAATGTGATTATGAATTGCTGAATCTTTGAAGTTCACATGGAATGGCTTGGGTTTTGGTTTGGGATATAATTGTTAGCCCCAAGCTGGACCATGATAAGTAAGGTACGGCACCCCAACTTACAAGTATGAGAATCTTGGCACTAACTGCACCTGGCTGGCCACTAAAACGTATTTAATAGATTCAAGATCATTAAAACTGGGGAATCTGTTAAGGATCAATGTGGTCTCTTTGCGTAGCCTTAAAATACAGGTGACTTGGTGGATAATGTCACTAAGGTAGGGAGACTCCTCAATGCTGGGCAGTGAAGTTCCTTTGGGTCTTATCGATCTGCCATTTAAAAATATGCATGCAGTGACTTCGGCTCCTTCAGTAATTGGCTCGTCTCTTACATTTTGTTTGTCATAGAGCATGGCATTCCGACTCCATTGCAGGTATACTCAGAACTGCTACTAATGTATCCTCTTTGACTTTTGCTCATGGAAGAGCTCCAGGTGAACACATTTTACTGATGGTTCAGAGTGAGCAATTATTAACCCTGAGATTTGTTGCTTCATCTTTCTTTTTGCCCTGTCCCAGGCCCCCAAACCTCATTTTTATTTATTGTTAGGGAGCTGATTAAGGAACTGTTTTTGTTTTTTGTTTTGTTTTAATTCCCTCTCTCTATCTTATCTTTCACTACTCCTCAATAATGGAGTCCTGGTATAACACTGTAGAATAAGCACAGGACTGGATAAGCCAGCTGCTCCTCGGAAACCCTATACAGGGTTGTTATGAGTTGCAACGGATGTGACAGCGTTTAACACCACCACCACCACCACAATGGTGGGTGATGTCACGGGAATAAATATTACATGCTCTGATATATGAAAAACAACATCCAGTGTGCATGTACTGTTTAGCTGCTGGAAATACAGTGTCACTGTGAGTCAGAACTGATTCGAAGGCACAGAACAACAAATAATAGTAGATTGTTGCAAAATTAACTATTTATGAGCTAGAGTGTATTCACTTCTTGAAATGCAAAAGAATACACACACACACACATATTTTCATTGCTTCCCCAAAATGATTTTTTTGCCCCCCAATCTGGGAGAGCTGTTCTTGTGCTTTCTAGCACTGACATTTCCAACAGATAAACTGTACATGCACCATAGCATGATACTGGTCTTTATATGTCAAAGCATGTAATATTTGCCCCTGTCCCAGTTACCCACCATTGTACTGTTGTTGTGAAATGCCGTTGAGTTGGTTCCTACTCAGAGCTTTCTCCTGCAGCGCTGCTACAAGGCTCCCTACCCACCATTGGTGATGGTGGTTATGTGCCAAGGAGTCGGTTCCGACTCATAGTGACCCTGTACAGGGTTTCCGAGACTGTAAGTCTTTACAGGAGCAGAAAGCCTCATCTTTCTCCCGTGGAACAGCTGGTAGTTTTGAACTGCTGACCTTGAGGTTCGCAGCCTGATTCGTAACCACTACACTACCAGAGCTCCTTCTCTTACAGAATGTCTCATACTTATGAGTGTCTTCAGAGGGGATTGAAAGGAACTTCCCTTTTCCTCTGGCCTGACATCCTTGGAATCTTCTGACTTTCTTTATTTCTCTGTTTTATAACCACTCTTGGAGTCCTGGTGTGGCACTGTAGGATAAAGCACTGGACCGCAAAGTTGTTTGAACCCCAAGGTTACTGGTTCATATTCACCAGCCACTGCTTAGAAACCCTATATAGGGTCGCTATGAGTCAAAACTGACTCAGTGGCTCTTAACAACAACAACAATAACAACAAACCCACCCTTAAAGTTTGCTTCACCTAATTCTTTAACCAAGTGTCATCTTGTCAACCCTGGCTCCTGGTGAACTCCATGTGTTCAGAATACAACTGTTTCATAGCATTTTGAATGATTGATTTTTTGCAAGTAGATAACTAGGCTGCCTTCTGAGGTGCCTCTGAATGGACTTGAACATCCAAGCTTTCAGTTAGCAGCTGAGCATGTTAACTGTTGGCATCACCAATGGACTCCTACCAAACATCAAGATTTCTCTTCAACCCGTTCCTTTTGTCCATGTTTCAGGTGGGCTGGGGACTCCTGTGGTTGTGACCACGGTGAGAGTGAGGCAGGATAGAGAATTCTTCCCACTCTCTAGCCACACCCTCCCATTCCTTTCGGTCTCTGTCTGCTGACGTAAATCATATTTGACCTTATGAGAACCCCAATTCTTACCTTCCTCTACTCTAAGTCTGGCTCACTCTGTCCAACTCCATTTTCATTCCTACCAAGCCTGGGTCCAGACCAATCTGTTCCTTTTTGCCTTTGTTCGTCTACTACACCCAGATGGGAAATCCCTAATTCTGGTACTCAGGTAACTGGTTCTCAGAGTCTACCTTTCCACTCTTATTCCTGTTCTAGAATATTCCACAATTGTACTACCAATTTCAAACTCCTGGTGTGGCCCTGTAGGATCAGTACTGGACTGCAAACCGCAAAGTTGGCAGTGCAAACCCACCAGCCCCATACAGGGTCACTATGAGTCAGAACTGACATGACAGCAGTTAACAACAGCAAAACTATTAATTTCAGATATTTTATCTCAACTTGAACCCGAGCCTTCACTTGTCTGTCAGTTTGTCATGCTGGGGTGACTTGCATGGTGCTGCAATGCAGACAGCTCCGTTGCTTTTCCTACCAAGGTGCCAGTATGTGAAATTCCAATAGGGTCACCATGGAGGACAGGTTTCAGCAGAATTTCCAGACGAAGGTAGATTTGGAAGAAAGGTAGTTGTGGACTACTTCTGAATGTTTAACCAATGAAAGCATTACGAATAACAGTGTGACATTGTCAGGTGAAGTACCAGGAGATGAAAACATTATGGATAGCAGCAGAACATTGTTAGATGTAATGCCAGCAAATGAGCCCCTCAGGATAGGCGCATTAGAAACCATATGACAACAAAGAAGGGACCTACATTAAGGTGCCTATCTGTACACTGTATATGCAGTCTCTGTAAATGGCATTGTGGACATTGAGCAAGGCCCCTTGAACAGCGTAGGGGCCTACAGGAATGGTATAAGCAAGCAGACCCTCCAGCTGGGAGCACAGTGTGGGCAAGGGTGTCGATTCAACCTGCATACAGTGTAGTTGGCATGCATGCAGATGTGTTTGACGGAGCCACATTCACCAGGTCTGTGTTTAGTTATTGAATACCTAGAATTATAGGCCTTCAGAGTGACAACCAGCGGAGAAACCTAGTCCAACCCCATATATCTTTTTTAAAGATAGGCCTATGTTGAGCTTCATTATAGGGAGTTCTTTATGTTGCTTCTGGAGTGCAGAATATAAACTGGTTGCTTCTACACACATGCACACACACAATTCCTTGGTGATTCACTTTTGACTACATTTCATGATCTTAGAAGTACTTATTCTTCCCTCCCCACCATTTGTAACCATTCCTCTTGACCTATAGAGGAGGATTTTTATTAAAGGAGAAATGTTTATGTTCACCTTTCTGCTCTCCTTATACATAGGTATAGCCATTGGAGTAACTCTAGTAATAAAAAGAGATATTTGTTTGTTTGCAAATGCGGAGGGGAAAGCTCATGATTTTGAAACAAGATCTGTACATGCCATTTGACTTACATTTATTCTTAAGAAAAAACATTCTCTGATTAGTGGGTAAACCAAACTGATCCAAATCGTCTTTGTCTAGACTCCAGTGCCACTGGGAGTTCTCAGCGATCCAGGGCATGGATTTCTGAATCTGCACATGTTTTTATCAGTCAATTTCCAGGGACCCTCAGAGACCATTAAGACAGATAATAAGTCCAGGTGAGATTTAGTTGTGTTCCGTATTATGCAAAGAACTATAATAAAGAAGAAAATACTATGTTTAGAAAAGAGATGACATATTACATGTGTAGATTGTTGCAGTTTTGAGAGCTCACTTTCCCACCCAAGTTCTGAAACCATGGAGAGAGAATGAATACGTGAGATGCAAGTGAAATCCGCTTTTATACTGGTTTCAGCTGTACTGATGAGTGTAGCCACGTTTGAGAGGCAAATAAGCTAGCTAACTGAATGTCAAAGTTAGGTAAATTCACTTCTCCACTTACACAGAAAATCCTGGGCCACTCTCTAGGCCCTCTCTGATAAGGGCAAGAGTTTTAGTGCTCAACTTCTTCCACAGAATACTCACTACAAGGTGGGAACAGTTAGATAATAGTGCAGACGGTTAACGTTCTTGCCTGCTAAGCGAAAGGCTGTAAGTTTGAATCCACCCAGAGATAGCTTGGAAGAAAGACCTGGTGATGTACTTCCAAATGACCAGTCATTGGAAATCTGTGAAACAGCTCTACTCTGACACACAAGAACTTGCCAGGAGTTGGAACCAACTCAATGGCAGATGGTTTTAGTTTCTGGAATTCTGGTGAGGCATTGTAGGATAAGCACTGGACTGCTAACCTCAAGTTCAGGGGCACTTCACAGCAATACAGTTGGCATTCTGGTTTCTAGATTGGAAGTAGAGAGTTGCTCAGCAACATGTGTACAGTGTGTTCTTCTCAGTTTTATCAAAGAGGGGCTTCACTTCCCCAAACTAGGAGGCTGGAATGAGGCCCGGAGTTGCCATACCGTAAATTCACCTAGTGGAAAGATAGATGAGTCATTCTTCCAGCATTACAAAAACCACGTTTTGTTTACGTTCTAAGAGCTCTGAAATTGGAGTGTATCCCAAGTCAATGGCCTCTTAATGGCTTTCTGGAAGACAGTCATGCATGATGTGTTGTTACTGCTGTAGTAGTGTGCATGCGTGTGGTTGCTGGTCCATGTATTTATTTGTGTGAGGAAGATGGCATCACATTTTCAGAATCATTTTGTGGATATGGGAAACAATTGTTTTCAAATATGGTCTTACTTAGAGTATAGCATTCCTCTGGTGAGGATCAGTTTTTCTTTTTTTAGTAAAAGTTCCAATTTAGTAAATCTCCTTTTTCTTCTTCTTTTTCCTAAAAGGGGGTCCTGATGACAACTTAATTGAAGGAGGAGGAACAAAGTTTGTCTGCAAACCCGGAGCCAGAAACATTACAGTCATATTCCATCCATTACTAAGGTACGTCCGATCCTGTGGTGCACTTAACTTAAGATCTGTATTTTCATTATTTATGTTGGCGCACTGCCTGCCAGTCGTTCAGTCAGCATTAAAGCAAGCCCTAAGAAGACTCATTCCATTTTTGAGGACTTCACTTTCAAAGTGAGACGATCAATAGAACAGATGAAGCCGGCCCCACTAAATAGTTACTTGGTCTCAGGAGTCAAAGTTCTTAAAATACTTTCGATGTTCTTTATCTTTCTTGCTTTCTCTCTCTTTCTTTCTCAATCTTTCTTGCTTCCTTCTGTCTCTCCCCATTCCCCTTTCCTCTTCTTCCCCACTCCCTTCCCCTCTCTTCCCTTCCTTTTGCCCTCTCCATCTCAGAACTGGGAAAAATCCAGCTGGTGGCTCTTTTTATAAATAAAGTTTTATTGGAATGCAGATGTGTTCATCCATTTGCATGCTGTCCATGACTGCTTTCATGCTCCAACAGCGGACCTACCCAGCTCACAAAGTGGACAGTGTTTTTTATCCTTTCCAGGAAGAAACACTGAGCCCTAGTCTAGTTTACACACCCTAATGACTCAGCTCTCCTTTGAGAATTGCAGGGATTTGAACAAATCCTGTTAGCAAAAGCAGTTAGCAAAAGCAGAAATACATTATGTCAGTCAAGTTTATGATAAAATATACAGAAAGGTAACTTGGTGTCTACAATAAAATCTATGCACATGCTCAGTTTATTGTGATGCTTTGATTGTAGGAAAGTAAGAATCCACAATACTGTCATTTGAAAAAAATTCTAAGTCTTACATTCCTTTAAGAAGGTGCTTGTTAGGCATAAATACCAACTATTATAGTATTTGTGTATTTTCGCTGAAATGAACCAGTATATATTTTTGTTGTATTTTGTATAATGAGCCTGAAACTCCTAGGTGGAATAAGTGATATACATCAAGATATTACATGAACTTTCTCAGCTAACTCCTTTAATATGGGAGGCATTTGGAATAACAGTTACACAGATGGTACTGCAATTTCCAGAGACAGTATTATAGGTACTTTTCGAAAGCATAAGCAGTTTATTGCTGGAGTGATTCTACCTTCTTATTAAGCCACACTTATTAAATCGGTGCCATTAGAACGAGTTAAATTCAAAGGACTTGTTTAGGTAAACGGTTATTTGAATTGTACTGCCTTATTTTCCCTAATTGACTTTAAATGCAAAACTTAAATATATAAATTAAAAAACAAAATCTTGACTTTAGCCCAGTAAAAAAATAAGAGATTTTAAAAGAAAATTTCATAACCTAAAAAAAAAAATCTGTTTTAGCAAACATTTGCAGCACATGAATTCAGTTAAGAATCATGGAATTATGAGAATTAAGACTTATTCTCTGTAGATTTAGTTCCTACACACACACGATAGGTAAATTATAAAATGCAGAATTTCTAGATTTCACAAATATATGTGTAATATATATATATATATACATACATACATACATATATAGCGCTCTGGTAGCGTAGTAGTTACGAATTGGGCTGCAAACCGCAAGTTCAGCAGTTTGAAACTACCAACTGTTCCACGGGAGAAAGATGAGCCTTTCTGCTCCCATAAAGATTTACAGCCTCAGAAACCCTGTACAGGGTCGCTATGAGTTGGAACCGACTCCATGGCACATAACCACCACCACCATACACATACACATATATGTGCCATTGTATTATCCTAAACACTGGACCTCAAAGTTGTTTGAAATTTTGAAATGCAAGATTGGCAGTGCAAACTCACCAGCTGCTCCTTAGAAACCCTCTACAGGGTTGCTGTGAGTCAGAACTGGACTCCACAGCACTTAACAACACCACACACACATGTATATGTATTATTGACCCTTGAACAATGTGGGAGTAGGCTTCCAGGTTAGGGACCCCATTGTCTCTCAAAATCCCAAATCTACCTGTAATTGATACTTGAACCTGGACCACCATGATGATCACGCAGAGATGCTGGTTTACGAGGGTCCTTGCAACATTTGAGCTACCGCAATAACAGTAGTGGAAACATGCATGTCTAAGTGGCCTCATGCAATTCAAACCTATGTTGTTCAAGCATCCAACTGTATACACCCACGAGGGGAGCTTCAGAAAGTTCGTGTGAAAATGGAAGTAAAAGATAATGGAATTTTCCCATGAACTTTTCAAAGCCCTCTCGTACATCTTACATACTTGCAGACGTGTGTGCACGCATGCAGCCGTACGTACACACACGTTGACATAGGTAATTAGTTTAGTGCTCATTCTCTTCTTCAATTACAATTGATTTCTACTTGGTTAGTGTTGCTGATTTTTAGGGAAATGGGAGACTACCTTAATCACTATAGGCATCTTGTAACAGGTTTAACACCATAATTCACTGCTAAGTCATGCTTAGATAATTGGAATCCTTATGCTTACATTTGTTACCAACTATAGAAGAAACCCATTGGAAGCTTTTAAACAATGTTGTTAAGAACCACATTTGGTGTATTTTTTACACCAAAGGGTTTTTTCCAGCCCCCACCCCTTGTAAAAGCCAAGTTAGGAGAATAAAATTGTGTATGTCTCCATGTCAAAACTGATTTCTCAAATGCACTGTTTCTACTTATATCACTGAGTTGTACTTTTTAAGGAATATGTTCTTGTGGTTTGTATGAAAGTTTACAGAGTAAATCAGTTTTCCATTCACCAGTTTGTACACATTTTGTTTCGTGACAATAGCTGCAATCCGGTTAGCATAGTAGTCTTCTTCCCGCTTCTTCCCTGGCTCCCCCATTTCCATTTGCCTATTTTTCCTGCCCCTTCCTGCCTTCTGAACTTCGTTGTTAAGCACATGCTGCCCTTTTGGTCTCATATGGTGAGTTGATTGTTCCGAGGAGTAAACCCCTCCCAGTTGCTGTTTGGTCGCACTACACGCCTGTTCATTGTTTCACTGCAAGTCCGGGGCCATGGCCTCCAGGCTTCCACCAGCCTCTGTCAGGAAGACCAGTGAGTCTGGGTTTTTTGTTTTTAATGATTCTGAATTCTCTTCTATAATTTTCTCTCCCTCTGTCCAGGACTTTCTATTGTGATCTTGATCAGAGCTGCTGGTTCATAGCTGGGCACCAGCTAGTCCTTTTGGTCTCAGGCTAGTGGACTGTGAGTCACATGATCTGCTAGTTCTTGGACTGAGGTTTCCTTGAGTTTGTGATTTTGTTCACTCTCTTTAGCTCCAGACAGGGAGAATAGTTGCGTCTTAGATGGCTGCTCACAAACCTGTAATACTCCAGTTACTAGGATAACAGCTAAAGTAGGATGTAGATCATTGTGTTTGTGGACTGTGTTGTGCCAGTTGAGCTTGGTATCCCTGAGTCTGTGGCTCCAAGTCTCAGTGCTGTGATGTCTCCCCAGAGTCCATGGCCCCAAGTCTCAGTGCTGTGATGGCCCCGAGAGTCAATGGCCCCAAGTCTCAGTGCTGTGATGTCC
>NW_006408559.1:6819512-6830959 GCF_000296735.1 Chrysochloris asiatica
ATGGCCCCAAGTCTCAGTGCTGTGATGGCCCCGAGAGTCAATGGCCTCAAGTCTCAGTGCTGTGATGGCCCCCAGAGTCCATGGCCCAAAGTCTCAGTGCTGTGATGTCCCCCAGAGTCTATGGCCCCAAGTCTCAGTGCTGTGATGGCCCCGAGAGTCAATAGCCCCAAGTCTCAGTGCTGTGATGGCCCCCAGAGTCCATGGCCTCAAGTCTCAGTGCTGTGATGTCCCCCAGAGTCCATGGCCCCAAGTCTCAGTGCTGTGATATCTCCGAGAGTAAATGGCCCCAAGTCTCAGTGCTGTGATGGCCCCCAGAGTCTGTGGCCCCAATCCATTGTGCCTCAGGTCCTCAAATTTGTGCTTATAACCACGAAGTGTTCATAACTTTACTCCCTCTATGCTCTCCCTCTGCTCTGCTGTATACATGGCTCCATTTCCAGCCCGTACAGAAGCATATCTAGAAATATCCTTTGCCACACCTACACAAGGGGGCTTCAAAGGGCTTGCAAGAAAATTCCATGATCTTTTTTATGAAGTAAGAAAATTGGGGATGAGTGTCTTCTAAATTTACTAGGTGTAAGACACTACATGCCTTTCATTCCCTTATTCATGTATTTATTTACTTACATAAGTAATTGTGCATTATGTGTTAAGATACACAGTGATGAAACAGGTAAAAATCTAAGTCCTTGCTCTTGGGGATTTATATTAAATCATGTTATCCTTGTGGCAACCCAATTCCATGTTTCCACAGACTTTCCAAAGCTCCTTCATATCTGCTCATACATTATCCTATACCTGTTCAGCATGTATGTCTACCTGTGTGTCTCACTTATTATTGTTTATTATTACTGTAATTGCAGGGTTGTATTTATCTTAAATGCTTTCCTTAAAGCTGATTGGTATAGTGTGGTGCATTGCAATTTTTGATAGTTCTTTTTTAGTAATATATTTATGCTATTTTGCTAGATTTTTTTTTTTTTTTAAGATTCGGTAGTAATTTGTTTTTATTCACTTCTGGGGGTATGTTTTCATTTCTGATTTGCATTATTGATTAGAACTGGAGAATCCTTTGTTACAAGATCTGCATATGTTTATTTCACTCATTCATTCTGTGTGACTGTTAGTGGAAAACACAGGAATGTTACATGGTCTGCAAAGGAAGTTAATTGCTTGATGTTACTGGTCTGCAAGGTAAGTAAGTTAATTGCTTGATGAACAGTTGACTGGTCCGGACTTTATACATGGTGGGAGTTTGCCAATCCATGCAGCTCCTCTAAACACCATTTTGACTCGACTCACCCAGCAGTTCTTCCTGTGTTCTTCTGGAATGTGCTACCACTTGTACCGAATAACTCATAGGTTTGTTTTCCCATCCCAATTTACCAAACTCTGTTTCTAATTGATGGTAATAATAATTACTATTATTCTTTATTAATGAGTTGTATCATATTCCAGAAGAAGTTCAGAAGGAATCAAGAACACTGCATGTACTACAATTCGAAAGCTATTTAAGCATGACGTCCTTGTTTTCTTAACACTCTCTCTTAGTCCATTCAAATGCATATCGTTGGGAAGGAGAAAGTCTGTTGCGTGTTTAGGTCCATCTTTCCTGTGCTGCTCTTCTGCACCCAGCATTCCCCGGGCTCTGTCTTCCTGAAGGTTTGTGTACGGCCTTTCTACCCTTCACTTGTTAAAAACGTTCTTCTCATAGAGCCTCTTTAATGGGCAGTGCATTGTTGGCAGTTTGGAGGGGCTGCTATATTGAAAACTCTGCCCAACCCTCCTAATACCTCCTAACATGCAGCAGGTCATCTTTATGCTGTTGTATATGTATTCCCAGGAGTACTGAACACTGTGCTTCCATATAACTGTCATACAAGGTCCTCAGACCTGGTACCCTCGATAGCTGATTTTGTGGTGTTCTGTCACCAGGAGGCCTGGCGGGATGTTGAGAGAAATACAAATTTCTGACTTGCGGTTTGTTCATTACCATTAGCTCTGCCGGCCCCTGGGCTTGTTTCATATTTTATGTTTCCCTAACTGTTTTGCTTTTTCTGGTCAAGCTTGTCTCAAACAGAACGTCTCAAGAAAATGGGGCATTGTATCATCTTTCTTGCTTTGTTCTTAACCTGCTGATACACTGTGTGCAGTTAAACCCTTAATGAAAGCTTTGGATGATAAGAGGTCATGAAATCAATTTTTCTACCAGTGGGTCTAAATGAACAAAAGTGTTTCCAACAAATAGGTTTCTAGCCATGCCTAAGTATATTCTGCACTACTTTCCATAAAATAGAGAGCCTGGAGTGAGAGGCCTTATGGCTGCCTTCCTCTTTGATGTGTTTGCTGTTTTCTACCCTCTGGAAAGCCTTTGCAAGAAAGACACGGTCTATTCTGATCAATGGAATTTATCTTATGGGCCTGGGATTTGGGGAACACAGGGAAGATATGTTAATGTTGACATTTTAATGATGTATTTCCCTTTATGCATTTAGGTTCCTTCGCTTCTATTTGTGAATCATGATAGCATGGCAGTGATTAACTATGATGTGAATATAAATAAACCTTTACTGATGAGGTATCCACCACAGCCTGACACAAGTGACACTGTTATTTTCAGTTAATGGACCCATTTTCTGTGAATATGCTCTTTTAATAGGAGCCCTGGTGATGTAGTGGGTAAAGGTTGGGTTGCTAAGTGCAAGGTTGACAGTTCAAACTCACCAGCTGCTGCACAGGAAAAAGATGAGGCTATCTGCTCCTATACAATTTACCGACTCAGAAATTCCATGGAGCAGGTCCACTGTGCCCTACAGAGCCTCCGTGAGTCAGAGTGGCTCAATGGTAGTGGACGGATAGTCATTCCAGAAATTTGAAATTCTGTGATGGCTGCTGTCTGTGAAGGTTCTTGAGGAGGGAGTGAGAATGCATTTTCCCATATTTCTCATATCCTTACCCTCTAAAAGAGTCAGAACCGATTTGATGACACTTGACAGCAACAACAAAAACCTAAAACAGATTTTAGGGATTTTCAGTTCATTTCTCTATTCTTGTTAATGGAAGTTGCAAGCAGGAAGGATAGTTGGTATCAAGGCAGGTCAGTTCCTCACCAGCTCGTGACCACTGCAAACTTTTTACCCTGTGGCTTAATAGCAAAACATTGATGAGCCAAATAACAACAGCCAAAATATATGTGTGTACGAATATGTATATATTGTATAGAGAGAGAGCTACACACACGTGGTGGTTAAGTGCCAGTAAGTTGGTTCCAATGCATAGTGACCCTCTATAGGGTTTCCACAACTTTAAATCTTTGAGGAGCAGAAAGTCTTGTCTTTCTCCCATGCAGTGGCTGGCGGATTTTGGGCTTTGCATTTCAGTTGCTTAGTGTATGACATCACTGTGTGTGTGTATTATGTGTGGAATCCTGGTGTGGTGCTGTGAGATAATGTACTGGACTGCAAAGTCAGTTTGAACCACAACGTTGGCGGTTCAAGTTCATCAGCTGTTCCTCGGAAACCCTATACAGAGTCGCTATGTATGAGTCAGAACCGATTCAATGGCGCTTAACAAAAACACAATATGTGGTATGTAATTTTTGGATAGATTAATGCTAGCAGCCTCTAGCTTAAGTATTCAGAAAGTGCTCTATTGCTCATTTGCTCTCTGGGACTCGATCAGGGGTGGTGATAATGAAAACCAAGTCGCTGAGTCTGACTCTCCCACACTCACCACTGCACAACCAAGGCTCTGAGTCACAGAGGTGGGCTCATCAAAGGATAGTGCAGACAATGAAGACACTTGGCTCTAATGAAAGGTTGGTGAGGTGCCTTGGAGGAAAGGCTTGGCTAGCTACTTAAGAAAACCCTATGGGGTACAGTTCTACTCAGACACCCATGGGGTCACCTTGAGGCAGAATGGACTGAACAGTAACTGGGTTCTATCATTGCATTAGAAACAAAGCCCCCCATTTTCAGTACTTGGACATAAATTGAGAATGAAGACAACTAAGCCCAAGGAAAACAACTTTGCGTCTGTCTGTGGAAAATAGACTTTAAAATATGTGATTAGAACAGACTCAGGAAATTTATGTAGTAAATGATGTAATCATTCTTCAGCACTATTTCAAAGGGATGGAGCTCTGTGAGTTGCACAGTGGAGCGGGGAGAAGCCTAAGATTGGCATGGGGGCTGTGGGCAGGGTCTCACTTTTGACTTTGGCCGGATTGTTGTGAGTCTATGTTTTGCTCATCTGCAAAGTGCAGGGGCTGAGTGGTCCTGCTGCTGCTTTCCACTGTCAAGTTTTGTCACTCTGTGATTGAGAAGTGCTTTTATTTAGTGAAACTGAGGCCTGATGGTTCAAACTTTTCATGTTCAAGGGACACGTGGGTTTGAATGCTTGTTGTTTAGCATAATGGCTTCAGCCCACCTGTAAATGGTTCTTCCAAGTAATGAGGGCTTGGCTTCCGTAACTCATGTTTCTTCTACAACATCAATGAACAGATGTTTGCAGTCTTGGGCTTACAAGGCAAGAGGCTGGAGACGTTAGGGGTGGTGACGACTCTTCAAGTTGCTGGAATGTCACGGATGCCCATTTTGTACCACATGACTTAATATTGGCTATCCAGACTGTGGCATGACTCACACTTCTGAAGATGAGACAACAATTAAAGACTTCAGAGTAGAACAAACACGGAAATATTAATTGTTCAGAAAAGCATGCATTGGCCTGAAGGTCACTGGGGCTTTGAATGATGGGCAGCATCTCTTCGGGGTGTGAGAGCCTTCCTCAGCAGCCATAGCAACCAGTAACTGCGATCCTGCCTTCTCATCTCAGTGAGGAATCGCTTCAGAGAGGTAGTCTTGCCACATGTAGAAACTGCCAGGGAGCTGCGGTGTGGAGAGCCAGTTCCAAGTTATGCGTGGCTAGTAGTTGAGTTAGCATCGAATGCCTGGGGTTGTTCTCAGGTTTTTCTTATGCCACTACACACATAGTTTTTAGTTCCAAAAATGATGATTTCCAAAAATAATTATTATGATCGACATCTTCTGTTTACATTATTTTTTTTTTTGTTTTATGAATCATAGGACTTAAAATAATGTATGTCGGAGGCCTTGTGTGGTGATAACAAGCTAATGCGTTGGACTGCAAGATTGGTTTGAACTGCCAAGTCAGCGGTTCAATCTCACTAGCTGCTCCTTGGAAACCCTATACTGGGTCACTATGAGTCAGAAACGACTTGACAGCATAACCACATAATAGCATAGGTTAGGAGTCGCTGGCTGGTACAAATGGTTATGCACTTGACTACTAGCTGAATAGTTGGTGGTTTGAGCCCATTCAGAGGTGTCTCAGAAGACAGGATTGGCAATCTCCTTCCATAAGATCAAAGCCTTGGAACTCCTATGGAACATTCTATTCTGCCCGTCAGTCGAAATCCACTTAACAGCAACAGCCGTATCAGTGTTGACAATGCTGTCAGATCAAAAGCATATAAAATGCACTTAGGAAACAAAAGGTCACTCACTCATTCATTCACCCAAATTTGTTGAGCATTTCCTTTTGTACCAGCCTGTCTGCCATCTTGGAATGTAGAGTGGTGGGAAGGTAGACTATAAAAAAAGTTAATCAGCTCCACTTGGGCTATCATATTAGGTGTTGGTAGTTTTGTGAAGAGCTGAAGAGGTGGGAGTTGAATGGCGAGTGCCGTGGGAATGTCCCTGTTCAGAGAGGGTGAGCTGGAAGTCCTTTCTATGAACAGGACATTTGATTTGACTGTGAAAATGCAGTGAGGGAGAAAGCCAGGTGAATGGAGGGTGTGGGGAGAGTCTGACCCTGGCAATGGAAAATGGCATGTGAGAAGCAAAGCAATGAGTGTTGTTCCAGGAAAAGGAGAAGGCTGATGTAAACAAGGGTGTGCTGGGGCGTATAGTAGGGAGCTGTACCACAGGGAGGTACAAACAGAAATGAATTGTCACTGAAACCAAATGAAGAGCATTGCATTTAGAATTGCATGAACCTCCTGGGACTATTTGTAAAGCTTCCAATGCTTCGGAAGGCTTAGCGCAAGCCTGATATAATGGCTGTCGGTAAGGACTATTTTCCAAGCCTTCTCCTTCGTGTACAAATCGGTGAGAGGAGTGAGGGTTGCCAGTTCTGTAGTATTTCCAAACGTTTTCCATCACCTCAAACAGAAATGAAGCACCCTGGGAGGTATCATAACTCCTCACTTGATACTGGTGCCCATTTTGGCCGTATGACATATTTCAGTAAGGGGGGGGTGTCATGTAATGTTGCCCTGTAGCGTATGACTTATTTCACTCAGCATAGTTTTCATGGCTTATCCATGTTGTAATGTGTATCATGACTCTGTTTTTCTCTGTGACTGAATATTAATCCATTGTGTGCAGACTATCTTTTCTTTATCTATTCGTCTGTTGCTGGTTACTTGGCTCTTGTGAATGATGCTACAGAGAACATTGGTGTTCAGTGATCTCTTTCAGCTTCTGTTTTCAGGTATGCACTGCTTTTTTCATTTTTAAAAAAATTTCTCTTTCACCTCTTTCATAAATTACTAGAATGTTTGCTTTAAAATAAGATATAGGAGGAATATATGAGTGACTTTAGAAATATGCTCTATGTCTAGAGCACTGATCCTAAGCTACTATTCTGTATAACTGTCAGCCCAACCAATCCATTGCCATTGAGTGGGTTCCAACTCATCGCAACCCTGTAAGGACTCCCGAAACTGTAAATCTTTATGGGAGCAGAGATCTGCATCATTCTCACAGAGGACAATTGGTGGGTGTTTTGAACCGCTGACCTTGTGATTAACAGCCCAACACCTAATCCACTACACCACCACGGCTCCTTATTTTTTGTAACTAAGTTTCATATTTTGTTTTTGTTGTTTTATTGTAAAAAAAAAATTCATTAGAAACCTGGACATTTGATCTTTTTACCATTTTCTTTGTGTGGTGCTGTAGGATCAGCACTGTACTATTTATAACCGCAAGGACAGCAGTTCAAACCCACTAGCTGCTCCTTGGAAACCCCATACAGGGTCACTATGAGTTGGAACCAACTCGCCGACACTTAACAACAGCAGTTAGGACATTGGTAGCTTAGGGTTGAAGTGGATACATTTTGCCTCGTCATTCCTTCATGACTTATGAAAGCACTTCCAAGATGACTTTTTTAATAGAAGAAATCTAGCTAAAAAAGTTCTTTTATTTAGAGACTTCCTCAGTTTCTTTTCAACTGTGGTTTTGCTTTTCCCATTTTAATTTAGGAAGTGTACAGTAGCCCCTGTTCACCTCTTGCTGTGGACTACAGTGAGAGCCAGTTGTCTGTGTATATGCCTGTGATTTGTTCTGAAAGAGGGAGCATGCATGTCACAAATTGAGATGATTTTTCACTATTTCTCTCCTTAATATTTGTATCTGTGAGAAGTGCAGGAAAGTTATGCCACCCTGCCAGTTTGATGGGCTCATTGGTATTTGGCAGAATATTGTTCTGAGTGCTCACAGGTATGTGATATTTTTATGCAGGTACGTGTTTGTACTTAATGAGCTAAAGCTCATAGAGACATTTTGAAAGATGCTGGTGATTAGACAGTCTAGCACGCCCCATTGTGGATCATGCATTATTTATACATGAGGGGAGATGTGGCCATCCAATGCTGTTAAATGAAACAACTTTGTATGTATATAGTCTTCAGAACAATGAAAACTATTGCTAGGTTTTAAGCCTATATGTTAAAACCTAGTAATGTTTTTCATCGTTTGCTAGGTTTCAAGACTGTATGGGAGACCTGGTGTGGTGCAGTAATATAAGCACTTGACTGCTAATCATGAGGTTGGCAGTTCAAACCCACCACCCGCTCCTTCACTATAATTTGGAACCGACTCGATGGCACTTCACAACAACAACAACAACAGAGATTGAATGACCTATCCACTGCCATGTGGTCAGTTCCAACCCAGAGGGACGGACCCTCAAGGACAGGGTGGGGGTGAATCTGTACAGGAGCAGAAAGCCTCATCTTTCTCCCACTGAACAGCTGGTGGGTTTGAACTGCCAACCTTTTGATGAGCAGTCCAGTGTTTGTCCTACAGCCCCATGAGCACTCCTAGAAATCCTACTAAGGCTGGTTCTTTTCTCTCCATCAGCTCTGGGGTAAGATCTGTGTCTCTTTCACCTTCTGTCCTAGCTTCCTTGGTAAGCTTCAGGCGGTACCTACTGCCCCTCATCTGTGCTTCCCTTTGTGTCTAGTGTGTGTGCTTAACAGTTCAGAGTGATTGGGTTGATTTTACATTACTCTCCATCAATGTGGCCTCATTCAAATACCAAAGAATGCCCCATTCCTAACCAGGATCGCATCCATGCATATATTGTTGTTGGGTGTCTTCACATTGGAGCCAACCCCGTGTACAAAAGAACAAAACCACTGGCCAGCCCTGCACCAGCCTCACAATTATTAAGCCTCAGCCCGCTGCTGTTATTAAGGGTCTGCCCCTTTTTCACTGACCCTCTGCTTTACCAAGTGCAGTGTATGCATGTTGTTGTTATTAAGTGCTATCGAGTCCCTTCTGATTCATAGTGACCCTCTATAGGGTTTCTGAGGAATGCTTGATGGGCATAAACCACCGACCTTGTGGTTAGCAGTCCAGTGCTTATCGTACAGTGTCAGGGGTTAGGATTGCACCTCATTTTGGCTGTACGCAATTCAACCCACAACAGCCTCTCACTGGTATAAGGTAACTCTTTCAGCTTTCAAAAAAAAAAGCTGGCTTGCTACTACTGTAACAGCTAATACGGGACTACAGGGTACAATACATGCCCATTTCTAAATAAACCTAGGATCAGTATGGCTTTGCTGCTGTGGTTTTCACCAGGACTTCAGCTGATAGTTAAGTTGTAGGCATTCTTACCATTACTAATTAAATTTTATCATTATCAATGAACATAATTGAAGACTCCCATGTAGAACAGATTCTTTGTAGTACAAAATAGTTACAGAATTTGTCCTCCTTTGTATGTATTCTGAACATGTCTTCTTCTTTTGGATGGTAAGAGCCAAACCATGCTTATTCAGCTTTCCGTGAAATCAGAAATTTATGTCCAGCCACGGGCCCATTTACATCTGATTTTGAAACCTAAATTGATAATGCAATTTGGTATCAAAAATAACATAGGCGTACGTGGGGGGGGGGGGGTAGAAACCCAAACACCTGTGTCTCCCTTTAATAACTTAGATTCCTTTGGGTGGTTGCGTTGTTTCCTGATGTGATTTTGAAAATTATTTTCCCATATCCCTTACCTCTCAGAAAATGCACACATCTGCTCATTTTTCTTATTTCTGTTTTGTAGAACTCATTCTGACAAGGGCTTTTCCCTTGTCATTAGTTAACCCCTTTACTTCTGATCATTGTTATTTGCACATTTGATTGTTAATATTGCTTATTCTATTATTTGAATGTGTTATACTGCAATTGAAATCTCTCCATTTCACAATCCAAAGATCTTTTTTTCCCTTTTCTAGTTAAAACCTTTCCACTCCCCCCCCCACCCCCAAAAAAACAACCCTCCAAAAGGAAAGGACATTATTTCCCTGAGATCTTGGTAGTTAATAAATGAGAAAGGGAACATCTTTCCTACATGCATAAGAGCAAGAGCAGTTATAAGGAACCACAGAGGAAGAAGCATCCTAAAGATTTTGTCCAGCATTACCTTCCTTTTCTTTTTTGCTGTTGTTCCTGTTAACAGTAGTGGCTTTTAACTTAGAAATGCTGGAGTGGTCTTGTCTTGTTTTGCAATTGAAATAGAGACTTGAGATTTTGATGCTCTCAAATAATTTTCAGTAGTTGAGGAAGAGTAGTAAATATTTTATACTTATCATTTTTGAAGCCATTGAGCATTCTTTAAAGCTGATTCCTGTAAACTGCTACACTGTAAACATGCAAGAAGGTATTGAATATGGGGAGAGACAGAAGAAGTTTGATGTCAGGAAGCTGAAAGCATAATGCTCTTTAATGAGAGAATCCTGGAATAGCTTACTTGACTCTGTGGATTCCAAGTCTGTAAATTAAAAACAAAAAACAAACAAATGTACTCAATTAAGGACTCCTGGTGTTGCGCTGTCGGATAAGCTCTGGGCAGCAAATCACAAGATTGGTGGTTCAAACCCACCGGCCGCAACTTGGAAACCCTGTACAGGGCCGCTGTGATTCCGAATCGACTCAACAATACTTAACAATAACAATGTAATCAATTTTTAGAAAATTTCAGTTGAAGTATAACATGTATGAGGCCCTGCTGTTGCGCTGTAGGAGAAAACAGTGGACTGAAAGATCAGTTTGAACCACAAGATTGGTGGTTCAAACCCCCCAGTCATTCCTTGGAAACCCTATACAAGGTTTATATGAGTCAGAACCAACTCAATGACACTTAACAACAACAGCACAACACGTCTGTACAGTGATGAGTAGAAATATTGTCATATGAATTTATGCATATGTTCATACATCTGCATGACTGTTTACATATGTACACACAAGTGTAACCCTGACAGATAGAACTCTCTGTCAGACCAAGATTGAGAACATTTTCAGTGGCCTAGAAGGCAGCTTCATATGGTTTTAGTATTAGGGACCTTCCACAAGAGGGACCATTCTGATTTCTGCCCGTATAGATGAGTTGGTGAGCCTACCTGATGGCACTCACCCCCAGCCGCTAAGCTGGCTCAGCCCATCCATGCGGAGACATACACCACACCGTCTTCCAGTGTCTAGCGTCTTTTGCTCAGTATTCTGTCAGCCATCTGTGTTGGGAGCAGCAGTAGCTGGTTCCTTTATGCTAGTAATTTGTTGTGTCGGTATGCCACTGAAATCTTTTAACTCTAGAAACAAAATATGCAGTCATCATTACGAAAATAAATGAGTGCTTTTTAGGGTTGTCCTGGTGTGGCGCTGTGGGTTAATATGCCAGACTGCAAAGCAGTTTGAACTGCAAGGTTGACAGTTCAAGCTCACCGGCTACACCTTGGAAACCCTGTACAGGGTCGCTATGGGTCAGAACCGACTTAATGGCACTTAACAACAACAGCATGAGCCTTGGAAAGAAGTACCAGAGAAGCTAAATTTAGCTCGGCATTTCTCAAACTTTGTATTTGTAAACCAATGATCAGAAATGAACATATTCTGCCCAAGCTTTTAAAGAAAAGGAATTTTAATGCCAGTGAAGTATAAATTGTGGTGGTATTTATGTGCGTGGAGTCTATTCTAGCTCATAGTGACCTTGTATAGGAGTTCCCAGACTGTAAATCTTTACAGGACCTTGCTTTTAGCAGCCCCACTCATAACCACTGTGCTACCAGAGAATGAAGACTTCCTAAGACTTAAGAACTGTCCTTCACAAGTAAAGATAGATGGTATCTTTAAATCAAC
>NW_006408559.1:6831369-6838220 GCF_000296735.1 Chrysochloris asiatica
TCCAGCTTTCACATGCATATGAGGTTATTGAAAATACCATGGCTTGGGTCAGATGCACCTTAGTCCTCAAGCTGACATTTTTGCTCTTCAACACTTTAAAAAGGTCTTGTGCAACAGATTTGCCTAATGCAATACATCATTTGATTTCTTGACTGATGCTTCCGTGAGTGTTGATAGTTGGTCCAAGAAGAATGAAGTCTTTGACAACTTCTATCTTTTCTCCGTTGATAAGAATGTTATTTATTGACCCAGGGGTGAGGATTTTTGTTTTCTTTACATTGAGATGCAATCTATACTGAAGGCTGTGTTCTTTGATCTTCATCAGTAAGTATTTTAAGTTCTTTTCATTTTCAGCAAGCAAGGTTGTATCATCTGCATATCTCAGGTTGCTAATGAGTCTTCCTCCAATCCTGATGCCACATTTCATTTAGGCAAACATTCATGTATAGCCCACTATTGGAACACTTAATTGTACTCATGTAGAAATTTTACATGGACCAAGATGCAGTAGTTTGAACAGAACAAGGGAATACTACGGGGTTTAAAATCAAGAAAGATGTGTGCTAGGTTGGGCATCCTTTCACCATACTTATTCAGTTTGTATGCTGAGCAAATAATCTAAGAAGCTGGCTTATATGAAGAAGAACATGCCATTGAGATGAGAGGAAGGCTCATTAACAACTATGGTTTGCAGATGGTACAACCTAACTTGCTGGAAGCCAAGAGGACGTAAAGCACTTGTTCGTGTACATCATTGTGGATCACACCTCAGTGTAAAGAACATAAAAATCCTCACAAATGGACTAATAACCAACATCATGAAAAATGGAGAAAAGATTGAATTAATCAAGCATTTCATTTTGCTTGGATCCACAGAGAGTAGCCATGTAAGCAGCAGTCGAGAAATCAAACAACGTTCTTGCCTTGGACAAATATGCTGCACAAGACCATCCATCTAAGGTTTATTTGTTCGTTTACTGAGAACATTTGTACTGACTGCCTACTATGGACCAGTGAGTACAGAATTAACTGTTACCAACAGCAACTGTAGGTCACATGATTTAATCTATAATAGGCAGTCGGTACAAATGTTTTGAGTAAATGAATAAATGGCTCTTAGATAGATGAGCCCATTTTAAAAGCACAAAGTAAAGGTAATGGATCTGAACTGTTTTATTTGTTCCGTCTTTGGAATCTAGCACGTTAGTTCTCGCATGTTAAGGGGTGTGTTTGTAAGTTCCATATCCTATCTTGAAGGAGCCCTGGTAGCACAGTGGGTAAGTACTCAGCTACTAGCCAGAAGGCTGCCAGCTTGAACCCTCCACTAGCCACTCAGCAAGAGTAATATGTGCTAGTCTGCATCCATAAAGATGACAGCCTTGGAAATGCTCTGGGGCATTTTTACACTGTCCTATAGGGCCACAGAGTCAGCTTGAACTGCCAGGTTGTTGGATTAACCCACCCGTCGCTCCTTGGCAACCCTATACAGGGCTATAGGTCGGAACCGACTCGACCGTGCTTAACAGTAGCAGCAACAACATAGGGTCGCTATAAGTGAGAATCAACTTGACGGCTGTGGGTCTGTTTTGGGGGGTTTATACTGTCAATGAGATGGATTAACACAGTGACCGCAGTGTGGGCTCAAACATAACAAGTCACGAGGATAGCCATGTTTCCTTCTGTTGTGTTTAGGGTCGCCATGAATCGGGGACCACCAACAATAATGGTGCAGTACCCTGAGCCTGTGTTAATTACTTTTACCCATTGCCTCCCCCTGCTGTGGCGCTGTAGGACAAGCACTGGATCGATAAACACAAAGTCAGCAGTTCAAATCCACTAGCCAGTCTTGGAAACCCTATACAGGGTCACTGTGAGTAGGAACCAACTCAACAGCACATAACCGCCACTGCCACCGCTTTACCTGCTGAGTTATTGGAATAAGTCTTATTGTTTACAGCGACACGACACTTGTCATACCTCCTGGGATGTTTGAGTGCAGCCTCTGCTGATGGCCACTGGCCTTCACTGTGGGCCTCGATGCCACACTTGTCACAGGGTGCTCTCTGTCCCTGTCCCTTGACCTGATGCCACCTCGGTGAAGCCTTCAGTATCTTGTCTGCATATTTTATATATTCTTGCGTTGTGCATCTGTGTCAAGTTGGTGGGGGTGGGGGAAATTCAATGTTAAGTGTGGCGATAAGAACAGCAGAGAAAACTTAGCGACAAAAGTGTGATGAAAACTTAGAGTAAAACCCATTCTTTAAAAGGAAAATCAGAAATGCTAAGCAAGTGTAATAGAGGTGTAAGCATGTTCAGAAAGCAGCTGAGTGAGTTTACAGTTCTTCTCATTTGGAACTTTTAAGGAAATGGAGCTGAGGATTTCACTGGAGAATCAGAGGCAGCTCGCAGCCTTGTCTGACTGTTGGAGACCTTGTGCTCCATAAGCTCTAACTCATTTCCTCTTCTGCTTGTTTCTGATTGACATGCGGAGATCCGAGGTGTAGCTCTCTCAGCCAATGGGAGTGAAGTGTCCTTTAAAGAGGATATTTGGGGGGAGGGAGGCCTTCAATTTAGTCATGCTGAAATTTTTCTTTTGCATTCATTTATTCAGCAAGTATTCATTGAGTGCTTCCTGGCTGCCAAACATAGTCTTGGCCTTATGGAACTTATGTTCTTAATTCAAGAATTGTGGTAATTTGAGAATGAACGAACATGTATGACAGTTGTTCCTAATTTGAGGCTGGTAGGTGATTTGTGGATTAAAGAGCATTCACAACGCTGATGTCCCTCATTCCACAAGCATTTGACTTGCTTCCAGTTTTCAGAAGCACTTGTTCAAGCACATCCCCAAATGCACCCTTTCCTCTTTGGATGCCCTGCTAGCTCTTGTCTGCATCTCTGCCCTCTAGAGTCCTTTCGAGAGCTTTCTCCTATTGTTCGATCCAGTCTCTCCTGTGCCCTCAACCTTTTTTTTCCTTTCCAGATTCCTTCCCTGAGACTTCTGCTCTCTGGTCATTGGGCTTCTTCGAACATGAGACGTGTACTGATGTCTTTCTGATCTCGGGATATCCTTCTGTGATTCTATACTGCCCCTAGTTATCACTTCAGCGTCTCTTTTTCTTCCCACTGTGCTGCTCGGGTTTCCTTGGTGTGCTCTCTCTCCCGCCATCTCCTGTCCACTTTGCACCCTACTGTTCCAGTCATCATCAAATTGCTAAATACGAAAAGTATCTTTCTTCTAGTCCACCTTTCTGTTACTGCTGGTAAGCAACCTTATGTCAGCTTAGGGAACTACTGCCTGGCTCTGTGCCTGCATCCTATTACTATGTTTCAGCCCATTGGTGCAGCCACTGTGTCATTCCCATGTCTTGGAGAGCCTTCTTCTTTGTTACTGACAAAGTAGGATGTCCATCTCCAGGGACTGGTCCCTCCTGATAATATAGCTGATGTATGGGAACTGAAGTTGCTCCTTCCTCGCTTCTGTGCCCTCCTGAACTATGCAAAGTTCCGCAGTCCCCAGTGCTCTCTTACACCTCTCTTCATTGTGTGTGCCTTCTGTCTGCTTGGTGTCCACTTCCTGCTTGCCATCTGGTGAATTTCTCTTCTTCCTTCAGCAATATCTTTTCTAGGAAACCTTACATCATTTCATCTCCCCCCTTTCTCTCAAGAGCTCCTTTGTCTATTCTCTGTGCCTTAGAAGAGCTTAGATTAGATTGTTATTGTTGTGACTCATAGCAACCCTGAATAGGGTATCCAAAGAGTGGCTGGTAAGTTTGAACCACTGGCCTTGCAGTTCGAACTTACCTTGTGCTTGTCCTTAAGTGCCACACCAGGACTCCAGATTACATTATTGTTGTTGTTAAGTGCCATCCAGTCAGTTCCAACCCTGTGTAGGGTATCCAAGGAGCATCTGGTGAGCTTGAACCACCGACCTTGTGGTTCAAATGACTTTGCAGTCCAGCGCATTAGCCCACAGCGACATACCAGGACTCCCCAGATTGCATTGTGGTGGTGGTGGTGGTTATGTGCCGTGGAGTTGGTTCCAACTCATAGCGACCCTGTACACATTACATTAGCATCACTTAAATATTCTTACATGCTTTTCCTTCTTAAATAACTTGCCATTTCTGGGTCATCTTTGCACATCTAGCATTTTGATGGTGTCCTGTACCTGGTCAGTTCTCTATTGGTACTACACCAGTGAATTCACACTGTGATTTTTGTCATGGGAAACAATGTCTTATAGCTCCCACTGGCAGGACCACGGTCATGAGGAAGAACACCTGGCAGTAGGTGACCCTGGTCCAGGTTTTGTGCTCATGAATGTGTAGCTTCATGGTATTTGCCTCTCCCTGTCCCCTTCCCCCCCAAAGCAAATTTGTATTCAATTTTCCTTTTTCAAGTTGGTTCTTATATCGAAGTAGATAAAGCGCAGAGATACATTTCTAAATGTGTAGTGAGGTTGTTCAGAGTGGCACTGTAGGATAAGCACTGGACTACTAACCAAAAGATCAGTGCTTCAAACCTACCAGCTGCTCCCTGGAAACCCTATGCAGGGTCCCTGTGAGCCAGAACCGACTCAGTGGCACTTAACAACAACAACAACAACAACACTTTTTAGTTAGGTCATCATAAGATCTGGAAGAATGAGGCAGAGAGAGAGAGGGGCCCTCCTTGGCTGTCTCTCGTGCTTTATGTTTGCTTACTGGCTGCCTGTATTTGATTCGAACGACAGTCTGCAAATTTCCTTAAGGTAGTCAGTTCATTTCCCACGACAGCAAATAAAGCCCCTTCCCTCCCCTTGTCCAAACCCACTTGGTGCTCACCAGAGGAACTTCACATCTGAGACCCTGTCAGAAAAGTCATTGAGGTTTGAAGTTTGCAAAAACATGCTTCTACCTTCCTGAGCATCATAACAGCTATCAAGATTGTTCATTTCCCTTCATCTTCTCTTTTCTCTCAAAGAACAGTCATTGCCCATGGAAAAGGTTAGGGGGATTTGTCAGAGGCTTAGGAGCTCTGCAGAACGTTTTAGCCATTGTTTGGATTAGGGATCGGAAGGAAGCTTCTGCTGACACGTTTGAAATCTTTCTAGCAATTTATAGGAACTTCGTTGTTTCCTGCACTCCTAGAGACTAGAGGAAGGCCTGGTATGGCACTGGACTGCTAACCACAAGATGTTGTTGTTGTTGTTGTTATGTGCCGTGGAGTCGGAACCGACTCATAGCTACCCTGTACAGGGTTTCCGAGGGTGTAAATCTTTACGGGAGTAGAAAGCCTCATCTTTCTCCCACGGAGCAGCTGGTAGTTTCGAACTGCTGACCTTGTGGTTCACAGCCCGAGTCGTAACCACTACGCTACCAGTTCAAACCCACCAGCCTCTCCTCAGAAATCTCTCCAAGGTCGCTATGAGTCAGAACAGACTTGATGACACTTAACAGCACAGCACCAGGCACTAGAGAGGAAATGCCATGACTCTGTAGGCACTGGACTGCTAATCACAAGGTCAGCACTTCAAACCCACCCGATCGACACATTCTGCTCTCATAAAGATTAACAGTCTCAGAAACCCTATGCAGGCTTGTTCTGGATTGGACCTGACTCTATGGAACCTAACAAGAATAGAAACTAGATGGGTTTTCTTCCAAATATTAGTGATTATCTCCTGTTCCTTTTTACCCTGCTGTCTCTGTCTTAAAAGGAAATTAGAAGCTTTTCCTCACGACCTTGGTTATTTCTAAACTTTCTATTCATCTTCCCTTTTCATTTGTTCTTAGTCTTCTAGGTTTTGTTTTTTTTTTTCCACAGTCACTTACCTGTGAGTTGGATAAAAGATGTGTATGTGTGCTAGACATATTTCAGCTATTATTTCATTTCGCCTATGATGAATAGCTACTAAGAGAGAAAGTAGTTATTCTTCAAAATGTAATTAGCAGCCCCAGCCCTGGAGAAGTGTGTATTGGTTGTGACAAAGCCAATGGTGTGTCCTTTGCAAAGTCACCAAAGGGAAGAGGGATGCATGCTTAATGCAATCAGAAAACCCCTCTGTAATTTAAATACATTAGCATATCCTAAGCAACTCTGGTATTTGCACTATCCCACAAACATGATTGAATTACTTGAAGGAACACATGAAGACGGCAGGCATGGTCCTTAATGAATTAAGTCTGCCTATGCTCATCACTCAGCAAACTCCCGGGAAGCCACAAGGAGTCAAATTATTGATGCTGTCCTAACGATTTTGTTTGCATTGCTCACATTCATTTGCCACCAAAAGTTTGACGTCACACAAACATTGAGTTTCTGGGACATTAATGTTGTTGCTTAAGGAGCTCTGGTAGCATAGTGGTTACGAATCGGGCTGCGAACCACAAGGTCAGCAGTTCGAAACCACCAGCTGTTCCTCAGGAGAAAGATGAGGCTTTCTGCTCCCTTAAAGATTTACAGCCTCGAAAACCCTGTACAGGGTTGCTATGAGTCGGAAGCGACTCCACGGCACATAACAACAACAACAACAACAGTATTGTTGCTTCCTTACATCTAGAAATATCCTCTAAGCCTTTGGTATTACTTCAATCCATTCTCCGCAATAGCCAGAGAGATACTGGTGATTATGTGCTATGGAGTCAGTTCCAACTCTTTGTGACCCTGTACAGGGTTTCCGAGGCTGAAAATCTTAATGGGAGCAGAAAGCCTCATCTTTGTCCTGCGGAACCATTGGTAGTTTTGAACTGCTGACTTTGAGGTTAGCAGTCGGATTCGTAACCACTACGCTACCAGAGCTCCTTAGAGAGATACTTGTTGTTGTTAAGTGCCGTCAAGTCGGTTTCGACCCATAGCGACCCTGTACA
>NW_006408559.1:6839350-6841092 GCF_000296735.1 Chrysochloris asiatica
GTATGGATTACATCTCAATGTAAAGAAAACAAAAATCCTCACCACTGGTCCAATAAACAACATTCTTATCAACAGAGAAAAGATTGAAGTTGTCAAGTACTTCTTCCTTCTTGGATCAACTATCAACACTCATGGAAGCAGCAATCAAAAAATCAAATGATGTATTGCATTAGGCAAATCTGCTGCACAAGATCTTTTTAAAGTGTTGAAGAGCAAAGCTGTCAACTTGAGGACTAAGGTGCACCTGACCCAAGCCATGGTATTTTCAATGACCTCATATGCATGTGAAAGCTGGACAATGAATAAGGAAGACCATAGAAGAACTGATGCTTTTGGGTTATGGTGTTGGAGAAGAATATTGAAAGTGCTATGGGTTGCCAGAAGATCCAATAAATCCATTTTGGAAGAATTGCAGCCAGAGTGCTCCTTGGAGGCAAAGATGGGCAAACTTTGTCTCTCATACTTCGGACATATTGTCAGGAGAGACCAGTCACTGGAGAAAGGATATCATGTTTGGTAAGGTGGAGGGTCAGAGAAAAAGAGAAAGACCCCCAACGAGATGGATTGGCCAAGTGGCATCATCAATGGACTCAAGCATGGCCACAATTGTGAGGTTGGCCCAGGATCGGGCAGTGTTTTATTCTGTTGTCCATGAGGTCGCTATGAGTCGGTATCAACTCGATGACACCTAACAACAACAAAGTGTCTGAAAATGACTTTTTGTTTGTTAAAGCCATCCACTTGTGGTATTCCTGTTGTAACAGCACTGGAGAACTAAGACAGGCATAATTACATACTAAGTGACTTCAAAAGGTTTGTGGGGAAAGTGGGATTAACAGATAATGGAATTGTTCCATGAACTTTTGATTCCCCCTCATCCAAGCACAAAAGGCACTAGTAGTTTCCAAACATTCTGAGTCTTAAGGATGTTAGAGTTACGTGGGATGGAACTAATTGTCTGAGTGTATGTTCTGGGTCTCACGTTCTCAGTTTGCTTATATGCTGCAAAGTCTTCTCAACTCAAGTCAGTAAGACTCAAGGAGCTGTTGCCACTGAGCCTTAGTCACGTGCCTGGAGTCCTAGATCACAAGGTGGAGGTTCAATCCCACCAGACACACCTTAGAAACCCTATTCAGGTTCACTATGGGTGGGAACCAACTTAGCGTCACTTAACAACAATTTCAACAATAAGAAATGATAGGTCTGGAATCCTGGTATAGTCCTGTGGGATAAGCATTGGGTAGCTAACTGCAAGGTCAGTGGTTTGAACCACTAGCTGCTCCTTAGAAACCCTGTACAAGTTGCTATGAGTTGGAACAGACTCAACGGCACTTAACACCAGCATCAACAGTGATGTACCTGGTTGTGTTATAAATGCTTTGCATGTATTTTTTTATTTCGTTCTCACTATAACTCCATGAAGTATGCACTGTTACCCCACGTTAGAGTTAAGGTAACTGCGCCACAGAGGGTCACTATAGCTTGACCAACTATGCTGTTGAAAGATCTTTTCCACTATATTACAAGTCAGAGTCTCCACTGCAACCCTTAAAATGGGCTGTTTCTTAGACTCTAGCACTCTTCCAGGCATCCTGGTGTCACACTGTAGGATAAACACTGGACTGCTGTCCACATGGTCAGCTATTCAAATATACCAGCTGATCCTTGGAAACCCTATACAGGATTGCTGTGTCTTGGAACTGACTTGACAGCACTTCGCCACAACATCACCACCACCACCA
>NW_006408559.1:6842107-6858001 GCF_000296735.1 Chrysochloris asiatica
ACCACCACCACCACCACCACCACCACCACCAGCACCACCAGGGTTGATCCATGATGGCTGTAATTATTCAAACTCTGGAATATTATTTCAGTAGGACAATTTGGAAGCAGT
This sequence comes from Chrysochloris asiatica, assembly GCF_000296735.1. Classification (NCBI taxonomy): domain Eukaryota; kingdom Metazoa; phylum Chordata; class Mammalia; order Afrosoricida; family Chrysochloridae; genus Chrysochloris; species Chrysochloris asiatica. The sequence goes on from NW_006408559.1 coordinate 6,842,219, forward strand.
TCATAAACATAATGCTTCTGTTGGGGAAGAGTAAATGTCATTCTATTAAGTCGTCCAGAAAATGAAGATGAGGAAAGATGTATTATCATGACCAGCTCCGGGTCTGCAGAGAAGCCTGCCAGACCAACACTTTCCCTTGCTTTCTAGTCTAATCATTGTGCCCTTCTTTTAATTTTGCTCACAAAAGATAAGAATCGAAAACATAGTTGAGCCAATTTAGAAGAAATATTTTGTGTTCAGCCTGTTCATTTGAATATAGTTACTTGCATAACATGTTGACTTTTATATAAACAGATTTATTTAGGCTAAAATTTCAAACCAATTTAAAATAGAATTTACTTAAAAGAAAAGTTGTCTACCTGGCTTAGGGATATCTCTATTGCAGGAAAGAAGGCACCTTTAAATAGTTTTATAGCAGAACATTGTGATTTCCTGCTACTTTGGGGCCTGGCTGAGAAGTAGAGTGGAAACTTTCAAGAATCCTTTCTGCTACCCTGCCTTTTGGAAAGCAAACATGTTCCTGTATTTTGTGACATTTACTCAAATAACTTCTCCCCTTTGGACTGTTGGTTTTTTCCCATGAGATTTGACAAGTATAATGAATGCTGTTCTCAGACATTTAATTTTCATAACCCTGTTATGAATTAGCTTTAAAGATACATTCCTCCTGAAGTATTCTTTATTACTTTTTTTTAAAGCAGTAGTCATAAAAGGAGTGGCAAACAGTTCTAACTCAAGCCATTAGTCGTACAAGGAGAAGACTGGCCACCTCTATATGCACATATTTTATGCACATATTTACTTGGAAAAGTTTGAGTCAGGGGTTATCAGCTTTCTGCAGAAACACCATTACTTTGTACAATTTATGTGTTTGTCTATTTTGGGTTTATGCCTTTCCAAAAGAATGTGAGGCAGCTGATTGAATATTTTGTTTGAATAGAAGTTAAATGGAGTCCTGGTATGACACTAGAGGGTGAGCTCTAGACTGCTAACCACAAGGTCGGAGGTTCATACCCACTAGCTGCTCTTTGGTAGCCCTATGTAGTAGGGTCGCTATGAGTCAGAACTGACTCGATGGCACTTAACAACAACAACAGAAATTTAAAACTGAAGTAATGGAGTGGAAACATCACAAATCATGTATAGAAGGAAAGCAGTTGACTTATTTCATTCTTCTTGTTTTTCTGATATATGTGCTTTTCCATAGAGTGCCTTGAGTAGCAGGAAGAGAGAGAAATGAAAAGTGTGACAATTCTTCCTCCCACCTCCCGGTGAATGTGAAACAGACTTCTCTACTGTCTGTAGGAGTCGTAATTCACTTGCCAGCAGTGGGTTTGGATTAAATCTCATTACGTTGTTGTTATTAAGTGCCGTCGAGTTCTGACCCATAGTGATCCTGTATAGGGTTTCCTATGAGCTGCTGGTGGGTTTGAACCATCTACCTTGCAGTTCAAATTAACCTTGTAGTCCGCATTATCCTGCCATGCCGCACCAGGACTCCAAATCTCATCTTACCATTTATAAAGGGAAAAACATTTGAGGCTTAAAATTTTAATTTGGCATCTTCTTGAGTTTATTATTTTAAAATAATAATAACGACCTCACTCCACTTTTTAAAAGTGTTGGCATTCCAGAGACTTCTGTATCATTTCTTCCTAATGGTTGTGAATTGCCCCCCACCCCCACCCCCAAGCTAGCCTCTGGAGTTTCTTCTCCAGATATTGACAAAACCATTAAACCAGGCTGAAGTTTCGTGATTACTTTTCCAGGACCCCTTTCATGGCTGTTTATCATTACATTTAGTTATGTTTCATCTCGTTTTCAGTATATATGACAGGGTTCATATCCCAGCCAACTAGAATTAATTTCATTGCTAAGCATTTCGCGAGCTGGCTCTGCAAGGTTCTCTGCCAGATCCTGCCATGTGTGAAGCATCGCCGCTTTCTACCACTAAATATTCTTTCTAACGTTGAGTTCGCTTGTGCTCATTTGTGTTTCTGAAGTTGGGCACAAGGTACATGCCGGTGCTGAGTGCATCTGTCTCTTGACTTCTTCTATGTAAACCTCAACCAGTGCTTTCAGATGCCACCTTTTGTGTCATCCCTGTGGGACAGAAGGGGGAAAATGAAATTTGAAACCCCTGCATTGCTTCTCAGGAGAGAAGGCTCCTGGTACTTCCTGGGCAGCTCCCAGCTGTCATTTCTGGGGCTGCCTCCCCCACCCCCGGTGGCTTGAGAAAGAAGGTACTAGGGTGCAGGAAAGCTCCTTGAATATGTTGTTGTTGTTGTTTAGTGCTTTCAAGTGGGCTCTGACTCATAGAGATGCTTTATATGGTTTCCAAGGAGCAGCTTGGTGGGTTTGAACCACTAACCTTGTAGTTAGCAGTCCAGTTCTTATCCTACAGCATCACACCAGGACTCCAAAATTTGGACCTCAGGAATTTTTTTTGGGGGGAGGGGGGACGGATGGGCAGGGAAGGGTCTGGTGTTGTGTGGTAAGCATTGGTTGCCAGTTGAAACCTAGAAGCTGCTACTCAGAAACCCTATACAGAGTCATGAGTTGAAACTGACTCGACAGCACTTAACAACAAAAAATAATTTTTTACAGCTTCTCAGAGTGGTAATTGAGGGAATGAGAACCTTTTGGATTGCCACCACTCTGGGGAAGAATAATTGAGCTAAGTAGTTTAGGCATAAGAGAAAACAAAGAGAAAACTACGACCGTCAAACTGATTCTTCCTCACAGTGACCTCATAGGGCAGAATCCCACAAGATTTCCATCTCCTTGGGAGCAGACTGCTACATCCCTCCTCTGCAGAACGGCTGGTGGATTTGAACCGCCAGCGTCACAGTTTACAGCAGCCCAGTGTTTATCGTACATGCCAAAGGCACTTGTAGTTCTCAGATTTGAATCTTTCCCAGGTTTTATCCTTCTGTAGGCATTGAAAACTCTCCAGAACACATTAGTAATACGGTGAACATTCTGAGAAATACTCTTGTATTTGACCATGTTTCCTTCATCAATTTGATAATTGAAGTTTGCGGTCATAAAACTGTTCTGTAGTTTAGAGATATCCCTCACATGGCATGATTAGCAATTGTGTGTGAAATGACCATGTGGAATCATGGCTTGTCTAAGCACTGTATGTTTTCACTTAGGAGCAATGGCTCTGGAATGCATTGCTGGTGCTACAGAGACAAAAAGAGAAAGTCTCTTTTGATGATAAAATGCAGCTAGAATTTGATTTGTGAAATGAAGCTCTAAACTTTAAACTCAATTGTTCTTCCCACTGGTACCCACTTGAAGTTGCTTATTTCCCCTCTAGAATGAAAAATGTGCCTATTTGAGAATACTTAGTCTTATTTTTAATCTTTCTTCTAGGAAGAGTCAAAACTTGCTGTGGTTTTGTGCCTTCATATCATGGTGATTGTGTGCTGTGGAGTCGGTTCCAACTCATAGCATCCCTGTATAGAGTTTCCAAGGCAGAAAATATCACCTGTCTCCTACAGAGCAGCTGGTAGTTTCAAACTGCTGACCTTGCAGTTAAAAATTCAGTTTGCAACCCATACCTTACCAGAGCTCCTTGCCCACGTAGTATATGGGGTCTAAATGATCCATCCCATTTGGTGCTACTTGAAGCTCATGCATGGAGTGGCTGTCTCAAAGTCTCCAACTAAAGTAGTTATGTTTTGGGATGGTGATGTGAATCTTATTTTGTGTGGAAGTACTATTTGTATCATCAGGTATAATCAATAACTAACTACAGCCATTGTTTGGAGATCTCATTTTCATCTGTAGGATAAATGCATTGGAAGAAATTCCAAAGGGGGTATGCCAGGAGGCCTGTGCTTACCTTGTAGGCTATTTTGTGCCGTGATAGGGACTGTTATTTACACTGATACAGAAAATGTTCTTGGTATTGAGAATGAAGCAGTGTCATTTCTGGAATGGGCAGGCTTTGATGGACCTGAAAACAAAGAAAGCAGGAGGGGTGCTTCTTTACGGATTTCATCAGTATGACCGTGAAAGCTAACATTTCCAGAATAAGAGAACAATATTTTAACTGCTCACATTTGGTTCTTTAAAACAACAACAACAACAACAACAAAAAGACTCTTGTAAACAAGAGACTCAGCTGAAGATATTCACTGCCTGTCTCCTGCTCCCTCCCCAACAGCTCTGCATCCTGGTCCTTTCCCTTCATGCCTACCTTTTCATGCAGATGATTGACACTATCTGTGGAGACCTCATCTCATTAGCATCCGGGTCAGGGAAGGCCTCAGAGCCGAGATGATCAAGACTCAGAACTAAACCAGGAGCTTTTCTTTCAAACTTGAATAAATCTGGAGGGAAGGGCTGATCTACCTTCAAAAAGTTTTTTTAAAAAAAATATCAACACTTGTAACTCCTTGGAACCCTGTAGATTCTCTATTTGTTTTCAATGGAACATCTTCCCCAAACACCATGATTCATTAGTCTAAAAAATTACTGCATAATCGTAAGAAAAGGGTTGTTGGCCCTAATAGCAGTAGGCTTTAGATCACTTGTGCTTTGAGTTAGAGCCATCTCATTAAACCATGGTTCATTCGGAGCTAACGATTGATTTGCTTGTTCATTGTCTGTGATGATGTTTTAAGTTACTCTGAGAATTTCTATCTGACATCAGAGTTACCCACAAGGATGGTATCTTATAACTCAGAAGCTCTCGGAGCAGATCGTGCTTGGTAGAATGGTTCTCAGTATGAGTTTGGGAATGCACAGCAAAGCTGGCTGCTCCCCTTTGCCAGGGACTCTTGCTATGATGTTGCTGGTTTAGACCTGTCTTTCTCTTGGTGACACCTGCAGTCAATATTCCCAACACAAAGGAGAAGCTGTCTACCTAAGGGCTCGTAGTATAAAGATGTGCTTTTTTAAAATTTATATGTGATAACTGGGAACTGGGATTACTTTCTGAGAGAAAATAGAAGAGCCGTGTCTTCTTAATTGAGATAAATGGAAGATAGAGGAGAATTGTTTGTTTCTCCTTTGATTATCCATAATAAATGGAAGAACCAACCATATACTAGTGAAATGTCATTTTCTTTCTGTGTTTGTTGTCCTCAGAGAAACTTAAGCTATTTAATTTGTCTTTCGATTCAATACAGAGAGTATAGTGCTTTATTGATTAAACACAATTTTTTTTTTTTTTTAAAGAAAGACAACTCCGTCTGCTTTAAGAGAGGCCTTATAAAAATGGAAAGAGAGTGATGGGGTCCAAGGAAAGGGGAAGCAGGGAGGAAACAGCCCGGAGCAAGAGACAACCAAGTGATAGAGAAATCGAGACAGCAGGGTAGCTGGGAATGGAGACCAGCCCAGGACTGAGGCCCCAGGGGACACTCCACTGCTTCCACTGCTTCCGGAACTCTGGTTCTCTCCCCATTTTTCAATCTCTCATTCATGGTACCCACGTTTATTTCTAGCTATAAAAGTGAAAACAGCCCTGGTGTTCTTACGGCCACATCCTAAACACCATTGACTGGATGCTATATTAATACAGGTCCTTATTAGACTTCTGTATTAGCCCTGACTTCTCCTAGCTAAAAGGAGGAAAACAAAGAGTAAAAATCTCTAAGACTGAGACATTTGGGGCATTTAAAACTTTTAATCACATATTTTGACAATGTTTATCACTTCTCAGTTGAATGTTTGGGGTTCTGGTGGGCTCTCCAGGATACACACTGGATTACTAACCACAAGGTCAATTGTTCAGATCCAGCAACCATTCCTCGGAAAACCTGTACAGATTCACAATGAGTCGGAAAGCACTCAACAGCACTTGACAACAACAATCGAATTTTAGGATAAACAAGTAATAAACGAATGGGATTGTGACCCTGAAGACCTTTGGAGCCTAAGTCACATGTTTACATTTATAACCGGAGCAGTTGCTTGTGGAACAATGTTCCATGGATTGTGATGGGCTCATGAATGCCTTTTCATGAAATTTCAGAGCAGAGGACAATTGTTGCTAGCATAAACCATGATCCTCTCTGTTTGTAGGTTCATAGTAGAGTCTTATGTTTGCTAATACCTTGTATTTGTTTGTAATCCAAAGCCATACTTAACATTTTCCAGAACTTCTTTTCTTCCCAAGAGGAGAAGCCAACCTCTATAATTTATTATGATTGAATTAAAAAAACACAAAAAAACCACTTGTTTGCTTAACATGGTTAAAAATGTCCATGAAACCATGTCACCCCTGTATTTATACAGTCGCCTCTCCGAAGTAATTGTCCCAGCAGCGCACAGGGCCTCTCGGTACCGTTTTGCACAGTGGAATGGGTACACACAAACGCACCAGTGCCCTGGCCTCCAGACCCTCAGTTCTCGCTAGCAGGTGAGCAGGGTAAATACCTGTCTCATCTTTTACACTGTGGGTCTTCAGCTCTGCAAATACCCCCTCACTCCTTGTAAACTCTTTAAAGCTCAGCAAATACCTTTCACTGTCTAGCTGAATTTTCACTCCTGCATTGCTTCATTTTCTTCCCTTTTGACAGATAAGAAAAAGTAAACCAGACTTTATGAACCTTTTTTTCTGTGTTGTCACTCTCCAAACAATCCATTTCTGAACTGCACTGTGGAATGTGGAAGGAACAGAATTAAATACGTGAGACTGGTGTACTGTTGCTTTAGAGTGATTTGTCTGTAGACTTGTACGATGGGAGTGTAGAGAACAGGCAGAGGAGAGCCCTGGATGGGACCAGAATGTGGGGCTGGAAGAGGTCAGAGGAATTCAAGTTTACGTTGTTGTTGTTGTTGTTAAGTGCCATCAAGTCGGTTTTGACTCATAGTGACCCTGTATAGGGTTTCTGAGGAGCGGCTGCTGAGTTTGAACCTCTGACTTTGTAGTACAAACCGACCTTGCAGTCAACTTAGTGCAGGCTCATTATGATTCTGAGACTGTAAGTCTGACAACTGAGATACCTAGTTAGGTGATGACGCTGGGTAGCACAAAGGGGTTTTGTCTGACTACTAACATACAGGTTGTTGTTTGGGACCCACCAGCATTGATTTGGAAGATAGGCTGACGTGACAGACTAGAAAACCCTGTGGAGTAAATCTACCCTGTGGTACATGGGAATGCCATGACTTGGAATGGACTCCAAAACAATGAACAACAACAAAGAAGGGAAAGAGGGCGGCGAAGCCATTAGATGAATCATTTCTCCATAGACAACATGGGTTTTCCCTTGGAGACTATCAATCAATCCAGTTTCTGCTATATGGAACATCTCCTGAGCAAGCAGTGGAGAACTTCACTGGGTACTCTGTGCAACACTGGTCCCCATGTGAATAGGGTTTCATAAAATCAGGCCTGAGTGAAAAGTGTATGCCTTTGTGGGATTTACAAGGGCACCTTCAGTTCATTAGTGTTGGGAACTGTGGTCGAGGATGGTTAGTCCTGAAGGCAGAAATACTACCGAGGTTTCAGGTTTTAGAGCCTAAAGTTCACCCCCTTCTCTAAGACTCAGTTTTCTTCACCTATAAAATGGGAATCCCCTACTCTTCTGTCAGTTTGTCATACTGTTGTGGCTTGCATGTTGCTGTGATTCTGAAATCTATGCCACAGATACTCTAAATACCAGCAGGGACCCCACAGTGGACAGATTTCAGCTGAGCTTCCAGATGAAGACAGTCTAGGAAGAAGGAGTGACAGACTCCTTCTGAATAGTTAGTCACGGAAAACCTTATGAATAGCAATGGAATGATGCCAGCACCAGAATATTGGATATGGAAACATGATGAAGATTGCCAGGATATTATCAGATGCAGTGCTGGAAAATAAGCCCCTCAGACTGGAAGGCACTCAGAATACGACTGGAGAAGAGCTGCCTCCCCAAAGTAGAGGTGACTGTGATGGTGCAAATGGAATAAAGCCTTTGGGACCTTCATTTGCTAATGGGGCCCAACTCAAAATGGGGAGAAACAGCTGTAAATACCCATCGATAAATAGAACATGGGATATATGAAGCATGAATCTAGGAAAATTGGTAATTGTCAAAAATGAAATGGAATGCATCAACATCAATATCAAAGGCATTAGTGAGCTGAAATGGACTGATATTGTCCATTTTGAATCTGACAATCACATGGTTTACTATGCCAGAAATGACAAATTGAAGAGGAATGGCATTGCATTCGTCATCATAAAGGACATTTCAGGATCTTTCTTGAAGTATAATGTTGTCTGTGACAGGATAATATCCATATGCCTACAAGGAAGACCAGTTCATACCACTATTATTCAAATTTACACACCAACCCCTAAAGTCAGTGATGATGAAATTGAAGAATTCTACCAATTTCTTCACTCTGAAATTTATCAAACATGCAATCAAAGATGTATTGATAATTACTGGCAATTGTAATGCAAAGGCTGGAAACAAGATGAGGATCAGTAGTTGGAAAATAAGGCCTTGGTGATAGAAACGATGCTGGAGATTGCATCTTTGGAAAGAGATGGTGGAAAAGTTCCATATCATCAGCCAAGACCAGGGTCAGACTGTGGAACAGGGTCAGTTTGCTCATATGTAAGTTCAGGCAGAAGCTGAAGATGATCAAAACAAGTCCATGAGAACCAAAACGTGACCTTGAACATATCCCACCTGAATTTAGAGACCTTCTCAAGACCAGATTTGCTGCATTAGACACTAAAGAGAGAAGACCAAAAGAGTTGTGGGAGGACATCAAGCACATCATAAAGGAAGAGAGCAAAAGGTCATTAACAAGACAAGAACAAAAGAAAAAAGAAAAATGGATGTCAGAAGAGAATCTGAAACTTGCTCCCCAGCATAGAGATGCTACAGCAAATGGGAGAAATGAGGACGTACAAGAGCTGAACAGAAAAATTTAAAAGGCAGCTCTAGATAAGGTAAAATATTATAACAAGATGTGCAAAAACCTGGAGTCAGAAAACCAAAAGGGAAGAGCATGTGCAGCATTTCTGAAGCTGGGAGAACCAGAGAAAAAATTCAAACCTCGACTTGGGCATAGTTTGCCCAGAGAAATAGACAAAATATTAACTGATGCAGAAATCATCAAAAGAAGATAGAAGGAATACGCAGAGTCACTGTACCAAAAAGAAATGGTTGATGTTTAACCATTTCAAGAGGAAGCATAGGATCAAGAGCCAATGATCCTGAAGGAAGAAGTCCAATGTTCGTTGAAGGCAAAGAACAAGGCACAGGGAATTGATGGACTACAAACTGAAATCTTTCAACAAACTGATGCAGCAGTGGAGGCACTCACTCATTTATGCCAAGAAAGTTGGAAAACAGGTACCTGACCAACTGACGGGAACAGATCCATATTTATGTCCATTCCAAAGAGAGGTGACCCAAAGGAATGCAGAAATCACTGGGCATTATCATTAATATTGCGTACAAGTAAAATTTTTCTAGAGATAATACAAAACAGTTGAAATCATACATTGACAGAGAACATCCAGAGGTTCAAGGCAGACTCAGAAGAGGACATGGGATATCATTGCTGACGTCCGATGGATCTTGGCTGAAGCAGAGAATACCAGAAAGATGTTTGTTTACCTTTATTGACTGCACAAAGGCTTTTGATTGTGTGGGTCATGATAAGCTATGGACAAGATTGAGGAGAATGAATATTCCAGAACACTTGATTGTGCTCATGAGGAACCTGTACGTAGTCCAAGAGGCAGTCGTTCCAAAAGAACAGGGGGACACCAAATGGTTTAAAATTAGGAAATGTGTATACTAGAGCTATATTCTCCCACCATATTTACTCAATTTGTATGATGAGCACATAATCCAAGAATCTGGATTATATGAAGAAAAACGTGGCATCAGGATTGGAGGAAGATTTATTAACAGCCTATCATGTGCAGATGATACAACCTTGCTTAAAGCGAACAGGACTTAAAATGCTTAGGGAAGAGGATCAAAGACCATAGCTTTCAGTATGGATTGCACCTCAATGTAAAGAAAACAAAAATCCTTACTAATGGACCTATAAATGATATGTTAAATGGAGAAGAGACTGAAATTGTCAAAAACTTAATTTTCTAGGATCAACCATCAACACTCATGGAAGCAACAGTCATGAAATCAAATGACATATTGCATTAGACAAATCTGCTGCACAAGATCTCTTTGTATAGTGTTCAAGAACTATGATGTCAGCTTGAGGACTAAAGTACACCTGACCCAAGCCATGGTATTTTCAGTAAACTTATATGCCTGCAAAAGTTGGACAGTGAATAAGGAAGGAAGAGTACAGAAGAATTGATGCATTTGAGTTAATGGTGTTGGAGGAGAATATTAAAAGCACCGTGGACATAACCAAGAAGCAGCGACACTAGATATGGAGGCAGAGGTGATGGCATGGAGAGATAAGAGCTGCTGAGGACAATAGACTCATGGAAAGAGAAAAACTGTATGCTGGCGGCCAGAAGGCTGCCTTGCAGACTGTGCCCTTTGGTTGTTAAATGTTTATAAATTTCTGAGTGTTTTTGTGTACATCCAAAAAAAAAAATAATAATAATAGAGGCAAATACTGTTAAATGATGATGCATGGAGGGGATTATAATCATTGCAGTGAAACAAAATAGGATGAGTACAAAACCAATGTTTTATCATGTAAAGTATCACTCAATTCACAATAAAAGCTTGAAAAAAAAATATGTATCACAGACTGTGGACTGCTAGATGAACAAGCAAATCTATGTTGGAAGAAGTGTAGCCGGAATGCTCATTCGAAGCCAGGATGGCCAGACTTCGCCTCTCATACTTCAGACGTATTATCCAGAGGGGGACCTGTTCCTGGAGAAGGATATCATGATATTGGTCAAGTGGCGGGTCAGAGAAAAAGAAGGAGATGGCTTGGCAAAGGGTTCCCACACAGCAATGATGGTGAGATGGGCACAGGACCAGGCAGTGTTTGGTTCTGTTGTGCACAGGGTTGCTATGAGTTGGTAGCTACTCAATGGGACCTACCAGCAGCAACAACATAAAATAGGAATAATACCATTAGCCTTATGGGATTGTAGGAGGACGTATTTCAATTGCTACTTAAAACATACTAAGTTATTGATAGATGGTATCTGGCTCTAGAAATTGTTGATAGAGTAATAGAAAATGGATTAACGTGTGTGTGTGTGTGTGTGTGTGTGTGTGTGTGTGTGTGTGTGTGATCTGAGGGGCCTGAGCATTTGGGGCTGTAGGTTGTGAGCAGAGTAATTGGAAGGGATGGAACAAATGTCAGCCTTCTGCCTTTTATCTCAGTGCTTGGCACAGCAATTACTCCCCTGTTTCTCTCCTGGGGCTCAGGGCTCATTCAGACTAAAGTGTTACCAGCTGCCATCAAGTCATTGAGACTGAACTGATAGCTCTTTTATTTCACCCCAGCACTTGTAGTCTAAAAGGACTTGTGGAAAGCTGACTTACACGGAAATTGCTAAGTCCTGAGCTTAAAGCTTTTGTAGGAAAAGGATCCTTTTAGGAATTCTTGTAATAATACACTGAATGTACCACTTTCTTTTCTGCTTCTGGAAAGACATTAGCAAATCTGGATATTGGAAGATATGTTGGAAGATAGAAAATGAGTTTTGTCCAGTTTTCCAAGTTTGTAATTAGTAATTTTTGTTATGTGCCGTGGAGTTAGTGTACAGGATTTCTGAGGCTGCAGATCTTTACGGGAGGAAAAAGCCTCATCTTTCTCCCACAGAACAGCTGGTAGTTTCGAACTGCTGACCCTGAGGTTAGCAGCCCTATTCGTAACCACTACACTACCAGTGAAGTATAATTTACTTTTATGAATTTTTAAAACACTAAGAAAATAAAGTTGTCCCCATAAAATATGGAAGAAAGCAATTGTAAATGATGTGGTGCTGTAGGTTAAGCACTGGACTGCTAACCTCTAGGTCATTGGTTCAAACCCACCAGCCACTTCTATGAGTCAGACCTACTTTCCAGCATTTGGCAACAAATAGTGAATGGTCTTCATTAATTAAAATAATGGCCCAAATGAAATGGCAACAGACTACTGACGACATTACCCAGTACAGACACATTTGCTGTTGTGAAGTGCCGTCGAGTCGTTTCAACCCACAGTGACCTGTATAGGCTTTCCAAGGAGCAGCTGGTAAGCTTGAACCACTGACGTTGCACACTGACTTTGCAGTCTGGTGCATTAACCTACAGTGTCACCCCAGGGCTCCGTATTTACACTAAACAGATTAATTTTAAGTGAGGCCCATGGTAAGCCCTTAAGGAATTAAGAGACAGACCACCACCTGTTTTAGAATGTTTTCAGTGAAGCAGCAAATGTTTCCCAAATCAACAGAGTTGCAGTGATCTGAACGCATTGAGCCTCCAGGCTTGCCTCTCTACCTGGGGTCCTTCCGCACCACCTAACACCACCTGTGATACCATGAGCTGATGGATATTTGGGAGTGAATTCTCTTACTGTTTTTTTATAACATTTACCTCAAAAAAAAAAAAATTTTTTTTTTTTTTCCACTTTTGATGCTCAGGTTTCAGAGTTAAATCATTGAGGGACAAAAAGATCTTGATTGTGCACCTTGTGTTAAGAAGAATCCAGAAGAGTATTTTAGGTCATGAATGGCACTTAGGGGGAAAAAGTGCTCATTCGTCTAATTTAACACATGCTGTGAAGATGAGAAGGTAAGCAGGGAGATAATCAGAAGTGGCAGATATCATTTCTTGCTTTTTTGTTCTCAGCCTCAGAAGGTAAAATGCCATTTCTTCCAGGAACTAATCTATGATTAAAAAAAAGTGGAAGTCATGTGGAATGCCCGTCGGTGGTGGCCATTCATCCTTGGGCTTCTTATTGTGAGTTAGTGACAGTGACTGGGGTCCTGGGCAACAGAGTACTGGCCATCAGTCCCTTTCCAGTCAGAACTCCCCCGAGGCCCCAGGAAGAGTGTTCACAGTCTCTGTTACTATGAAGAAGTTCTTATAGAAAAAGTGCAAGCTAGGTTATCACATTTTACTTCAGAGTGGTTTTTGAGTGTGGGTTTTAAACCTGCTCAGAAGTTCTTTATTAATCACCCCAACGTTCTTGACAGAAACAGTTAGATTTCAGTGATGCTCCACGTCTGTAAAGGCATTTTCACTGAAGAGGATAGCAGTATCTTTCATATGCATTGTAGTTCTAAGCAGGGATGGTTTTCAGTTTCCTAGAGAATAGCTTGGTTTGGGTGTGTGTATGCGCATGTGTGTTTGGTTTGGTTTGAGTTAGTTTATCAAAGCTAAAGTTAATTGTTCTCTTAGAATTCAGAGTCAAACCTTCTATGGTTAGGTGTGGTCACTGTATTGGGAGATCTTTGTGTGGACTGTGTATTGGGAGATCTTTGAGCCCCATACTGAGTCTCTGTGGAAACTCTTGGAGCCCAGAGGTGTGAGTTCTCTTTGTGTCTTTTTCAGAAAGACACCAGTTCAGATCTCTACTTAGAAACACTTGACACGGGAAGCAAATCACTTGAACTGGCTGTACCGTGAACTTGCTGTGTGACCTTGGACTTTTCCAGGGCTTCGTGTGCCTGTTTGTTTATTCATTCATTGATTTCTTCATTGATTCACTCATCAGCTGGTGCCTGAGTACCTACCATGTGCTGGTATATAAAACAGGTGACTGACTCTTCCACTGCCGTGGTGCTCAGAGGTCAGTGTGGGAGATGAGCTGAAAAAGCAACCAAGTGCCCAAAGGATGCCGGGAGAGAGCATTGCAGAGGAGCTCAGTTCCAGGGCCACGGGAGTCTTAGATGAGTCTTTTCACTCAGGGCTGGAGGAGACCTTTCCAATCCAGGAAGGCGGCATGTGGAGAGGCAGTGAAGACAAACACACAAACCAGCACATTTTGAAGTGAAGATGCTCTATGAGTGTGAGTTCTTCACTGTCACATTCAGTGACGGATTCCTCACTGGCCTGGTATGAACGTGGTTGGTTGTCCACCCTTCACCTGAGCTGGCAATGGCTTTAAAGTACAGCCAGATCTCTGTAGACCAGGTGGCCCCTTTCCGAATCCCAGCAGGTGAAAAGTTGCTGGGATCTACCCTGTGCCTGGGTGATGAGGTCCCTGTTCCCTGTGGATGTGGCTTTCCTTGTGAATGTGCCCTGCATGGCCAGGCTGATTAGTGTCACCTCTGTCTGTCCCTTAGACTGTCCATAGCCCGTGGACATCAGCTCAGGTGTCTACCAAAGCATGGAGAATCATTGCCTAGTCAAATTGGTACATAACATGACCTTCACAGTAGCTGTGACCTGTTGAGGATGTTAATGAATCTAGTCACTTTACTCACTTATTCTAAAAGTAAATATATACCAAGGAAGCTCCAAGGACCTTTTTCACCTAGACTGGTTCTCATGGCCAAGTGGCTGAAAGTGTGTTCCAAGAATCACCAGCCTCAGGACCATCAGAGAGCTTGCTACAAGTGTATATGCCCAGGTCTCACCATGCAGTGCAGGGGAATCAGTCATGTGACCAGACAGTTTCACTGATGTTGGGCATCAGCCAAGGTACACTGTCCCGTTGGCCCCTAGTTGGGGGCTATGTTGAGGCGTGGCTGGTGCTTTTCTTTCTATTGTCAGCATCTTCCCCAACTTTGGCACCTGAAAACTCTCTTCATTTTAGACGGAGAAAGCCATCTCTTTCAAAATCCAAAGCAAACCAGTTGCGTGGAATTGATTCCAACTCACCAGCAACCCTGTGGGACAGAGTAGAACTGTCCAAGGGTTTCCCAGGCCAAAATCTTTATGGAAGCAGACGGTCACATTGTTCTCCCTCAGAGCATCTGGTGGGTTTGAACTGCTGGCCTTTCGGTTAACACTTGAACACTTTTCCAGTGCATCACCAGAGGCTCCTTTTGATCTTTAACCGTGGGTTTCCCCAGCAGTAAGTAGGACATGACTGGCTCGTTCTCTCAGCATTCGTCTTAACTTCCCAGCATCCTTCTCACTGGAAGGCCAGAAGCAGAGAGCAGCACAGCCAGCTGCCAGCCTTCAGTGGAACTGAGTTAAAAATGCGACTCTCCTTCCTCTCTTGGGTTTGTTATTGCTCTTGGGCAGTGTGCTCTTGGAGTGCTGCCTGAATGGTAATAAGAAGGTTAAAAAAAAAAAAGGACTGAGACTTCGGAACGTGTTTTCTTTTTTTTTTTAAAGACTTGAATTGATTGCGTCCCTTCCCCCAAAGCACACCCAGGGTGACCCTGATTTCTTGGGGCTTAATCAATAGATTGCAGAATGACTAATTTGTTTCCACTCATTCCTGGACCGAGTGGTTTCCAAGCAAATGTGGTTACGGGAAAACTCTCATCTGTGAGTGAAGGTGAAGGGGAACGTTGACAGTTATCTGCCTGTCTTTGCTGAGACTGTTTTTTTAAGAAGAAGTTGGGAGCGGGCGGAGGAAGGACACTGCTTCTGTCTCACTGTGAGAGCCCTGCTGGTCATAGGCCTGGAGCATTCAGCAGCCGGGGCTGGGGTGGGGTGGGAGTGGGGGAGTTTGCTTTATGCTGACCTTTAGATGTGGACGTCTAGCCTAGACATTAAGTGATGTAAAGGAACATTGCTCTCTCTGACCAAGCCTAGTGAAACTCCACGGTTTTTAAATGTATTTGATCCAAATCTCAAACCTTTGAGTATATATATATGTATATATTTGTTGTTGTTGTTGTTATGTGCCATCGAGTCGGTTCCGACCCATAGCGACCCTGTACAGGGTTTCCGAGGGTGTAAATCTTTACGGGAGTAGAAA
>NW_006408559.1:6858166-6883692 GCF_000296735.1 Chrysochloris asiatica
TTTTTTTTTTTAATGTTTTATTGTGTATTGTGTGATAGTCTACATGGGGGAACATTAGTTTTACATTCCTTCCATTCCATCATACATCATCTCACTGCCATAGTTACCATCCCGTCCATACATCATCACCCAACCAAAGGGTATATATACCCTGCAATCCCACCTGCCCTCCCCTCATGGTCCTCAGCACACAGCCCCTCTCCCTCTCTGGATCCCTAGTCCCCAGCCACTCCATCTCTTCATGCCATCCTCTCTCTTCATGTCATCCTCTCTGCCTCAGTCTCAGGCCTCACTGCTCCTCTGGATGGGGTCCCGCTCTCCGCTCTTCTCCATTGATGGTCCCAGGGCCCTCCACTCCTAGACTGAAAGGTTAATCACTCTCCTCCTAGCTATAAAATGTCCACCTTTACATTTCCAGTCTTCACAATCAGTCCTGGTAACAGTTATTCACCCTGCATCCCAAGGGACCCATCTGCATTTCTTTTCATCTGTCCTTCCTAGACAGGTCGGATACTACTCACTGGACATGCTACCATCCTCCCTGTCCTGTGGCTCTAGGTTCCCTCTTGAAAGCTTGTAAGCCAGTCACTTCTTACCTTTGTATCTCTTCTCCCATTTTTGGTTAGTCAGTGTTCAAGATGTCCATCCCTATCTACCTTTGAGTATATTTTAGAGGCTTTCTTGTCTTTTTATTTGCTTTGTGTCTTCGTTATTTTTTTCTCTTCCCCTTCTGCTTACTTAGTGGCGGGGGGCCCAGTTTCATTCTAATCATGCTGTCTCCTGGTACAGTAAAGGAAGTGCCTCACTAAAGTTAAGCGCTGAATTTGCTGCAGAGCCCGGTCCTGGGGTGCACAGGCATCCCCACACAGCCTGAAGGGAGGGGCTGCCCTGTATGCACTTATTCATACGTGCATACATACATACTTGAAGAGGAAATGGGAGAGGGTGTGCCTTACTTACTGAGAGCAGAGATTTCACGTTTTTCTTGCCTGGAAAAGATTGGCTCAGAAGGAATCGATGGAAAATGGCGATGGAGGATGTGGTCATTGTATTAGTGGACTCAGCTCTGAGACTGAGATTTTCTGTGTTATGTTCTGAGATAGCTAAAGCAATCTACAGACTTGGTCAGCTTTTAGAAATAGAACATGACGTGTAAGGGATAAGGCTGTGACTTTGTTTATTTATTTTTTTTGCATTGGAGAAAGGAAGAGATGGCATGGAATAAGGCCAACAACAAGCTTGCTTTCTCCGTGTGCCTTCCCTGCTGCTCAGGACACAGGGACACCACTCTTCTGACCGGTTATTCTGACACGTTACCGAACCCACTGACCTGCTTGACGCCACTTGTGTCCACTTCTCCCAAGGAAGACCAGTCCTGGGCACCCTCCTGGTTTCCTCCAACCTTACCTGCTTTTCCTGACCTTAGCCTAGTCGTTCCCAGCGTTTCCTCCTCGTACCCTCTTCTCTCTTTTAATCTACACTCATTTCCCTGGTAGTCACAGCCAATCCTAGAGCTCTAAATTCCACCCTAATTCTCAGGACTCCCAAATCTACAGCTCCTGCCTGAAGCTCTCCACTAAACTCCAGCCTTATATGTCGTCCAGTGAACTTGACATTTTCACTTCTTGATCATATACCCCAAAACCACCACTGGTGAGTGGATTCCAACTCATAATGACCCTTTAGCGTAGCATAGAACTGTCCCACAAGATTTCTAAAAGTGTCATTTTTTTTTTTTAACAGAAACAGACCGCCTCATCTTTCTCCAGTGTAGCAGCTGGTGGGTCTGAACTTCTGATCTTTCAGTTGTGGCCCAATACTTCTAGGGCTCCTCTCATATGCCAACTGCCATTGAGCCAATTCATGCTCATAGTGACTCTACACAGGGTTTCTGAGACTACATATTTACGGGAGCAGACAACTTTATCTTTTGAACCACTGACCTTGCAGGAAACAATCTAGTAGAAATCGGAAATTTGAAAACTAAGACCCTGACATTCTGCATGATCCCTTCACCAGTTGCTGGCTCACCATTCTTCTGGTTGCTCAGAAAGCAAAAAAATTTAAAAAAGGAAGTTGTTACCCTTTGGTCTCACACCTTTCCAAAGCAGTACATCAGCATATACTATTGGCTCCTCGAAAAATATCCAGAATCTGACAATTGCTCACTACTGTTGCTGCTGTCCTGGTCTAAGGCCCTGCTATGTCCTCCCAGCATTGCTGACTTAGAGTCCTAACTGGTCTCTTTCTCTTTTACCACAGTGTCTGCTGAAATTGAAGTCTCGCCTTACATAGTTTTGACTCTGTGTTCTCCAATAGTAATCTGTCCAGATTAAGAACCAGAATCTTGCCTATGACTTACCAGGCCCTCCTGACCTGCCCTACCAGTGGACCAGAGCGTGTTTTCTACAACCCTGTCTGTCCGTCTGACTCCCTCCAGCCATCCTGGGCTGCGCACTTGCCATACAGCCTCCAATTTGACCTTCTGAAGCCTGCCCTGGCCGTCTTTGAAAAGCATAGCATTACCTTCCATGCAGGCCTTGTTTTTCTCCCCTACTGCCCTAATCAGCATCTAACATGCTTCATCTTGTATTTATCTAGCTTTTGCTGCCTCCCCTACTGATGTGTCAGTTCCACAAGGACAGAGATTTTGATTGATTTTTTCAGTGTGTTTCCTACTTGAATGGTACCTGATTCATAGCAGACACTGAGGAACGGTTTGTTGAGGGGATGGACTTTAGGATCCAGGACCTAAAGTAGGGTTGTTGCATTGGTACACATGTATCTGTGAAGCAAAGCTGCTCCCAGTCTCTGAGCTGCAGCCTCAGGTAGCAGTGGTCCATCTCCTGGCAAAGGTCTGTCTCTCTGTGAACAGCATCGCCTATTACAGGGCCAGCATAATGAATGAAGCCCATGTGGCCATGTCCATTACTGCAAGTTCCTTTGTCCCTGCAAGGCTTCAGAATGCGATCCCACACAGGCCTACTTCCTTGTAACCTTCCGGTTTCCCTCCACCCTGCCGTATTAGCAGAAGATGAAACTCTATCAAGTTCACCATTGGGAACCAACAGCTGCATTAAGCTGTGTCAGACTGGACATGAGTGGTCTGTGACAAAGTGGCCCTCTGTAGGCTGATCTGCCAGGGAGGAGTGGGGATAATGGTTTTAAGAAAACTCCTAAGATGCAAAGAACTAGCCTGAGGGTCCAGTTAAAGGTGATTTTTCACAAGAACTCTGTCTTTCCTTTCTGAAAGTACTGTACCTTGGTTGTAAAAGCTGGCCGCAGCACTGTGCAGGGGTCGGGGAGTTTCCACTGTCTTCAGTAAAAATGCAACGGTTGTTAGACCATAATCTTATTTATTTGTGTCTTTCTCTGTGGCACATAAATTGCCAAGCAAATTTAGTTGGAATGTTGTTAAGTGCCATGGAGTTGGTTCGGACCCTCTGTGGGGTTTCCAAGGAGGTTTCCAAGGTGGTTTTGAGTCACCAGCCATATGATTAGCAGACCAGTGCTTATCCTGCCGTGTCACACCAGGACCCGTTATTAAACTGAGTAATTGCTTGCTGTTTTTACTAATAGACACTTAAACCTTTGTCACACTTATCCACACTAATTTACATCACTTTGTGGGCATTGCCTCCCCGCTGTTAAATTTAAGTGAGGAGCTGGTTTGCACTCATGCCTTTCTCCTCACTTGGCTTTTGCGGTACACTGGGTGGTCTTGGGATACCAGCTGACTTCTCTCTGTTGTATGATTGTTGTGAAGGTCAAACACATATGTGTAATATGCTTCACATGACACTGCAAACATTTCAGTTCAGGAGGCAGACAAGGTGATTTCAGATCACATGATCTCTAAGACTCAGTTTCACTTATAGAACTGAGTTATCCTAAGACTTTCCAAAGGAATCTTTCTTTGTTTTGAAGTTATGTAATAATACCAGTATATGCTATAAATTTATACATACATACATATATTATGGAGTCCTGGTGTGGTGCTGTAGGTTAATGCGCTGGGCTACAAAGTCAGTTTGAAATGTAAGGTTGGCGGTTCAAGCTCACCAGTTCGCTCCTCGGAAACCCTATACTGGGTCACTATGAGTCAGTACTGACTTGATGGCACTTTAGGAGCTCTGGTAGTGTAGTGGTTACGAATTGGGCTGCGAACCTTAAGGTCAGCGGTTCGAAACTACCAGCCGCTCCGCGGGAGAAAGATGAGGCTTTCTACTCCCGTAAAGATTTACACCCTCGGAAACCCTGTACATAGGGTCGCTATGGGTCGGAACCGACTCGATGGCACTTAACAACAACAACAGCAATAACAATAATACACACACATCTATATGTAGTCCTGGTATGATGCTGTAGGACCTAACGCACTCAACCAGAAGGTCAGTTTGAACCACAGGTCAACAGTTCAGTCTCACCAGTCACTCCTCAGAAACCCTTATGGGGTTGCTACGAGTCAGAACCAACTTGAAGGCACTTAACAACAACTACGTGTGTGTGTGTGTGTGTGTGTGTGTGTGTGTGTGTGTGAATATGTGTATATATGGACTTCAGGTGTGGCACTGTAGAATCAGTACAGGACTGCAAACCACAAAGTCGGTAGTTCAGACCCACAAACCAATCAAGTTACCATCTAATCAATTCTGACTCCTAGACAACCCTATAGGGCAGGGTAGAAATCTGAACAGAAGCAGACTGCCACATGGCTCTCCTGTGGAGTGGCTGGTGGATAGGAACCACTGACCTTTTGGCCAGCATCCAGGTGCTTAATCATTGTACCACCATATATAATGAAACTTGAAGAATTTTGTGGGAAAATTAAATTAATAGGTAATGGAATTTTTCCAAGAACTTTGTGAAGCCCCCTCATGCGTGTATGCACATGTGTGTTTGTGCACGCGTGTATATGGGGGGGCTTCAAAAAGTTTGTGGAAAATGGAATGAAAGGGTGATGGAATTTTTCCATGAATTTTTAAAAACCCTCATTGAGATGGATGGATGGATGAATGGATGGGTAGGTGGGTGGGTGGGTGGGTGGATGGATGGATGGATACATGGATGGTTAGATGGGTGGGAGGATGGGTAGGTGGATAGATGGATGGATGGATGGGTGGATCAGTAGGTGGACGGATGGATGCATGGGTGGAAGGAAGGAAGGAAGATAAAGATAGATTCAATAGATTAATCCTGAAGTTTCTAAAGTTGACATTGTGATACTGAATAATCTGAAGTGACATAGCATTTTTTTTCCAAAAATGTGTTTTGAATGTCAATATGATCTGCACATGTATCCCCAGTGTCATGTCCCCTTCTCAGGTTTCCAGAACACATTTTACTGTCCCACAGGATGACCTGATGACATTTTTCTGACTCCCTCGGATGATCAGCAAAAAGTCACATCCTCATTTGTGGCTCATTAAAACCTTGATGTGCGTCTTTCTTAGTACCACTCTGTTACCTCTTATTGTTGTTGTTAAGTGTACTTGAGTCGGTTCCGACTCATAATGACCTTGTGTAGCATTTCTGAGGAGCAGCTGGTGGATTTGAACCACCGACCTTACGGCTCAAACTAATTTACAGTCCAGCATAGTAACCCGCAGCACTACACCAGGACTCACTGTTACCTGTAGGCCACAGTAGCATCTGGTAATCTGGTCAGAAGTTGCACTTCGGTTGTCATGTTTATGTTAGATTCTCCTGTTTTAACCTGAGCAAATGACACAGGGTTTTAAAGCAAATTTCAAAACCCCAGATGTTCCCTCTAATCTACTAAATGTTTCAATTGTAGGAACTCACTTGCTTTTTTTTGTTTGTTTGTTTTTAATGTTTTATTGTGAATTATGTGATAGTTTACATGGGAGAACATTAGTTTTACATTCATTCTATCATATATCGTTTCATTGCTATGGTTACGATCCCTTCCATGCATCATCAACCAACCAAAGGGTGTACCCTGCAAGCCTGCTCCCTCTGCCCCCCAGTCATCAGCACACCGTCCCTCTCCCTCTCTGGGTCTGAAGTCCCCAACAGCTCCATCACTCTACATCATCGTCTCTGCCTCCATCTCAGGCATCACTGCTTCTCTGGGTAGGGTCCCGTTCTCCGCTCTTCTCCCTTGATGATCCCAGGGACCTTCGCTCCTAGGCTGAAAAGTTAATCACTCCCCTCCTTGCTACAAAATGTCTGCCTTTACAATTCCAACCCTCACAAGCAGTCCTGATAGCAATTATTCACTATTGTATCAAAAGGGACCCATCCGCATTTCATTTCATCATCCCGCCTAGACAGATTGTATACAACTCAGTGGAGATTCTACCTTCCTCCATGCCCTCTGGATCTAGGCTCCCTCTTGAAGGAACTCACTTGCTTTTGAAAAATGTTTTTTGTTGCTATTTTCAGTGCCTCTTCGCTTCCTTCCCTTTTGCCCCACTGCCTGACTAGAATAGCCCATATAAAGTGGTGTGCTCTCCCATATTGATTTAATGGTATGTTTCAATAAATTCCCTGTTCCAATCCTTGTTTCAGACCAGGCAGCCAGTGGGGAGACAGGCGGATGCTTAACTAATTTTAAAAGAGAAAAATATCCCATTTTCTCCATACTTTAATGTCATAGGCCAATGACCTGCTCCTGAGATGTATTAGGTCCCCCAGACATCTGTTACAGGAAACAGTGACCCGACCTTTGATAAATTTTATTAACATTTATAAATTTGTTTGAGTGTATGATGTTGGAAGCAATGATTTTTCTCCAGAATGGATGGGGTGACTGGTGCACAGATTGATAACCCCACCGTATATTACTCTGGGGGAGACACTGCGGAGTGTGTGCTGGCTGTCTATCCCCCCCTTCCCTCGGCCCCTCACTCTGCCATTAAGGTGGATAGAAGTATGTTAAATTTTCTGTGAAAACATTTTACACACTCTTACTGGGGAATGTTCCTGTCAGCCATGATGTAGCTGATAAAACATACAAGCATAGGCACCCATCCATCCATTTATTCAGACTTTACTCGGCGTCTAATGTGTCCCAGGTATCCTGGTGTGGGGCTGAAAGATAGGTACACAAGATCTGTTTGAACTAGAAGGTTGGTGTTGAAACCCACCAAGCTGCTCATTGGAAATCCAATATAGGGTCACTATGAGTCAGAACCAACTCGACAGCACTTAATAACAACAACAATGTGTTCCAGATGCTGAGCCAGTCATTCAGGATGGAAGAGTGATTTTCACACACCCTCCTCTCAAGTAACTTAAAGTGACGGGTTAGGAAACCAAGGTATACAGTCAAGGCCCTAATCAAATAATTCTGTCTTCCTCAACTCTGGGTTCCAAGCCCACGCTCACCATCTTCAGGAAGTGCAGGTGAAGCATTGGTGATAGAATGACCATTGGCTTATATCCACGGGACAGACGTGGCAGTCAGCTTCCGTAAAGATCAGCCTTGGAAACGTACTCCATGGGGCATTTCTGTCTGCCTATTGGGATCACTGTGAAGCAGGATTGACTTGGCAGCCGTGGGTTTGACTCTTCCCAGGGGACAGTTTTATAGACACTGTGTGAGAGAAAAAAAATTGTCAGTTTACTAAAGAGATTATTTTCTGATGCAAATTATTGGAACTTAGCTACATTCAGTTGTAGTGCCTGAGCAGTTCTCCTCTTTCCCTTCATACCCTAAGACGTGAAGAAGGGTGTGGTTCTGGAGGAAGGACACCTCTCCCATGATGGGATGCGTAGGAGCCAGGAGAACTGAGGCACTGTCTCTCCAGTGTTGTCAGGCCAAGGCTGGTGGGTGTGCCATCCATCAGCCACCATTTTCCCAAAGGCTTCCACAACGGAAACGAAGCCTCCCGCCTTGCTGTTTCCTCTTCCAGTAAATACTTGTTTCTTTGATAGACAGAGCTATTGAGGCATTGAGAACAGATAGATAAATAAGTCATGGGCATTGCTGGGAACCCTCAGCTAATGTTTATTGAGCCCTATGTGTTGTGTTTTGTTCCTCGCTTCCTCCCTTAGGTCTGGAGGGAATCCATGCCTGGAACTCACTAGCTCCTTTTTACTCGTTTGTTCTCAGGGAAGCTGCTCTTACTTTGTTGTATGGTTTGTTTTAGGCACCTACATTTTCTTAGTAGCCCTTACTCTTTGCTTTTGCTATATAAGCCCTAATGAGACCATTAATACTATCTCCACGTTCCAAGCCTCAAGGTTCAGTCACTCAGTGTTTGGAAAACACGGTGAACACTGCTTTACAGCATCAGATGCTCTGATTAGAAAGCAGCCAACCCATTTTCAGCAGAAGTGCAACTTGAGGCTTGGCCACTTGCCTATGATACTAAAACTAGAAACAGAGACTGAGCTAGAACCCAAGTCTCCTGACTCGATGTCAGGCAGTACCAGGTCAGAAGTGTCCAACTGCAAGGACTTGGAACACCACCAGCCCTTGCATTTGGTGCGAACGCCTAGTAACCTTTACTAGCAAGTATGTGCAGGTATTTCCCCACCTGTGACCTGCTGTTTTCTTACCGTGTCATTGTCTCCTCTCCTTCCTGGCCATGGTGATTTTAGGTGCTTGCAGGCAGTCTCTCCTACCTCCAGCTTCCACAGATACAAAGTGACTCCTTGTTAAAATCCAATGCCCAAAGAAGTCTTCTCTAGGTTTTATTCCAAATGATTTTTTGTGTCAAAGGAAGTGCAATAAATCTGGACAGGAGAATGTTGTCTTTGTTGTTAAGTGCTGTCGAGTTGGTTCCGAATTACAACGACCCTGTATAGGGCTTTCAAGACTATAAATCTTTTCAGAAGCAGAAAGCCTCATCTGTCTTCCACAGAATGGCTGGTAGTTTCAAACTGCTGACCTTGGGGTTAGCAGCCTGATTCGTAACCACCACGCTATCAGAGCTCATCCTGGACCAGGGAATAAGAACCATTAAATGTACGGCTGGAAAGTAAGTTATAAGAAAGCTTTGCTTTTCTCATAATGTGTTCTAGAAAAGCACATTAAGTCCAATAAAAATGTCTATCTACATTGCAGAAAGCTCTGTGAACATTTCTTGGCCATATCCATGGTCTCCTGCCAAAGTGCCTGTTTGCTGAGGTTTACTCTAACAGGGCTCCCTGTGCTATCAGAGCAATATTGGTTCATGCGCACAAGTAGATTACATGCCTGGTGCATTTGTAAGTCACTTCTTTGGAACTCAAAATGCATTTTCTCACTTAGAGAATCTTATTTGTTGTAAGCTTTTGCAAAACAGTTTTACCAAACATAGTGTAGGTCTGTCTGGTGTATTCTTGCAGCTTTCCCCAGTTTTACTAAAACGTGAGCTCGTATCTTGGGAATGCATTTGAAGTTTAGTTTGCGACTCTGGGAGCACATCTGTTCCTACTGCATCTTTCTGAAACACTGCAGTTTCAGAATATGGGAAACAAAAGAGACTTTACAGGATATCTTGTCCAGCCCCATACTGTAGAGATAAGACCATCACCCTCAACAGCCCTGTAGAGGTTACCAGGGCCTGAGGCAGAAGCTTTTTTTTGTTGTTTTTTTTTTACCCCCTAGAGTGCTGGGAGATGACCCCAGGGGTCATTGTTGTGAGGGTTGCTCGCAGTTCTAGGGTGATGCATGGAAGGGTGAGATAGTGATGAGGTCTGAGGATGGGCAGGGATATGTGGGGCCCTTCTTTTTTATTTCTTTTTTATAAGTTGTTATTGTAAATTGAGTGATAGTTTACATGGGAGAGCATCCGCTTTACATTCATCCTATCGTATTTTGTTCCATTGCGATGATTTCAAGCCCCTCCATGCGTCATCATTCAATAGCATTTGCTTCCAGTCCCTCTGGTTTTGTTTTTTTGGATATACACCTAAGCACTCAGGAATATATAGCCATTCAAACAACCAAAGAGTATATACCCTGCTTGCACGCCAGCCCACCGGCCACCAGCCCCTCTCCCTCCTTACGTCTCGAGTTCCCAGCTGCTCTGTATCTCCATGTCATTGTCTCTGCCTCCATCTCTGGTGTCGCTGCTTCTCTGGGTAGGGTCCCGCACTCCTCTCTTCTGGCTTGATAATCCCAGGGACCTCCGCTCCTGGACTGCAAAGTCAACCACTCCCCTCCTTTTGTTACAAAATGTCTACCGTTACATTTCCAACCCTCACAGTCAGTCCTAATAGCAATTATTCACTATTGAATCACAAGAGTCTTATCCCCAACTCCTTTCACCATCCCTGTCGAGACAGGTTGGAAACCACTCAGTGACGAGTCTACCTTCCTTGGGACCCTTCTTGTTATGCACAGCAGAATTGGGAGAGAAGATGCCACAGGCATGGAGAGGAAATCCAAGCCAACCTCACAGCTAAGATGGGATGGAAAAGAAAGTCTCAGTGTTGTTCTGATGAGTCAAAATCGGTGATTTAGTCATTGGACCACACTGAAGTATTTAACGTGGAAAACAGAATTTTAGAAACCAATCACATAATATTCAAACCCCGCAGTAAAAGAAGAGCCAAGACTTAAATGCTTGCCTGTGTTTAACACACGTGAAAGCACAATTCATATCAAGACTTGTATGTTCTAAAGAGCTATGATATGTCCAGGTGTCTGCTCCAGTGGTCACTGGAGAGGAGTGTCTCGTTTCTCTGCAGGTGAGTTGAGGGGCTCTGGATACCCTTCTGTCTCGCATTGTACACTGCTTTCCTGATGTCCATTCTGTGAAATAACACTCTCACAGGGAGGTCCTAGATAGGGAAGCAGTACTCCTGCCAGGGATGTACATGACCTGCACCAAATTTTAAGGCCAAATAAAGAAGTTATTGAGTGTTACTGGATTGTTGTTAAGCGCCATCAAGTGGGTTCTGACTCATAGCGAGTGACCCTTTATAGAGTTTCTGAGGAGCAAGTACTGACTTTGAATCATCGACCTTGCAGTTCAAGCTGACCTTGCGGTCCAGTGTTTATCCTACAGTGCTGTACCATGACTCCACGACCGGATTATTGTTGTTAGTAAGTGTGATCCCTAAATCCCTAGCATTGTGCTATGACTGAGTAAGTTTGCTGTTATGATACTTAGATCTGATTTTTTTACTTTTTTATTTTAATAGCTTCCCTTTTAGTTCTTGATTGGACCTTGAGCGTTGGCAGTCAACTTTGTCTCTTTTACCTTCTCTTGTATTTGCTTTTCTTGTCCTTTTCTCTATATATTTCTCTATTTTGAAAAGTTCCATTCATTGCTTCTGTGTGTACCCTGACTCCAAATTCCTCCCATGTGACCAGACCTCTGATTTTAGTCTATGAACCCGGTTCTCTTTGCCTTTGCTTCCATTCTGTGTTTGATATACTACTTCCTACAATCTCTGTGTTAATGCAGGAGCTTGGAGATCCAGCTCAACCAAAGACAGGGAGAGAACTGGCCTGTTTTTATCCCTTTACTGACTTTTTTTTTTGACATTGATTTCAGTTTATGGCAGCTGTCTTTAAGTAGGATTTTAAATATTGCTATAATACTTTATAGTTAATACTCATTTTCCTCATTCTCTGAGTCAGTATTGTACTATTTCATAACACTAGATGTATGTTATAATGGATACAGGAAATTCATTATCATTGCTGTTGTGGGAAGTCCGCCCTGTCATTTGGGTAGTATTGGTCCAGCACTGTGGAAGGAGGAACAGTTGCTGGGGCTAGGATGGGGATGGAACTCATCAACCTTTAAAGCGCAGAGTGACTTTCTGTAGAGAAGTTTGAGGGAACCAAAGGATTGGTGTGACTCTCGAGCTCTCCTGAGTTTGTATCTGCCTTGGGAAAAAAATGTAGAGTTGAAGCTTGCATGAAATGATGAGAAGTTACGTGAGAGATGGGGGCAAACACCCCTTGGAACTGGTAGTTAAGCATCTTTTATAGTCAAAAGCTATACCACAAGCAATTGCATAAAACTCTAGAAACCAGAGATGGAATTGAGAGTGGATTACACAGAACTCAAAAGACAAATGCAGACATATTCCCTGCCTGGTGACTTTTAATATAAGACATGCAACTTGAAACACAGTTAAGGTGCATCTTAGAATGGGCTAGAGTTGTTGGACCCTCACACACTCGCAGTTTATTTTGAATTCCTTATCAGCCTAATTATATTCCTTTTACGGTGGAATTTTGCAGCCCAGTTACATGAAAATGACAAACGACTACAGGAAGATTGTGTGTTTAACCTCAGAACTCGGTGATAAGCCATTTCTTTGCTTCGCCTAGAACGTTCGCCTTCTAGTGTTCTGTGTTAACCCAGCTGCCTCCCTCTGTTCATGCCATATTACAATGAATGTTTCCTGCATTTTTATGGAGAGCCTATTAGAGCCTAAACTTGATTTAAAGAACTTCTCCAGTTTATGAATACAGTTCATCTCTGTGAATGAATTTAGCATTTAATGCTATTTATTTACTCCACACCATAAAATGTAATATAATAAATAATGGGTCCCTTGGGCTTGTGGTAAAGCCCAGTGATCATCCTCTCAGCAGGGAGATGCACACAACTTGAGTGGGGAAATAATGATCAAAATTCACCATGCTCACTGGGATGCCATTTATATACCTGAATCTAATAAGGGTGGAATTACAATGCTGAGCAGTATGCTTAGTACTGGCATCTGAATGTAATGAGACCAGAAGAGGGAAAAGACTCGGTCATATTAGCAACATCTTAGAAGATTATATCAACTCCAAATTAGCAATTCAAGTAAGGAACAGTTCTTACCAGTGTATAGCATTTCATTTCTTATGCTAAATAAAGGCCTGGTTAGTGTTTCCCACCTTACCAGACCATAGAGATTCCCTGGACTTCTGTGGTGGTGGTTTTGGGAGATACTTTGTTCCAAATTCCTACACTGTCAGTTGCATTTGGAAGTTTTTACAATAAGTGACCTGAACTGCTATATTGTTAAGTACAACTGAGTGGGTTCCAACTCATAGCTACACTATATAGGGTTTCCAAGGAGCCACTGGTAGGTTTGTATCACCAACCTTGCAATTAGCAGTCCCGTGTTTGTTTTACAGCACACACCAGAACTCCGTAACGCTTTAACTGTTGTTGTTGTTAAGTGCCATCGAGTCTGTTCTGACTTGTAGCGACCCTCTGTAGGGTTTCCAAGGAGGCGTTGGTGAGTTTGAGACACTGACCTTGAGGTTGAAACTGACCTTGCGGTTCAGTGCCTTATTCTGCAGCACCAGGACTCCGCTTTAATGGTTAGTTGTGATCATGAAAGGTCTCCAGGCCAGACCCTCAGTGTGGCCATTGGTCGGTAGCGCATTCTTTTTCTTTTTTTGTTTTGTTTGTTAAGTGCTGTCGAATCCGTTCTGATCAGCAACCCTATATAGCTTTTCCCAGGAGCAGCTGGTGAGTTTGAACTGCCGGCCCTGTAGTTAACAGTCCAGTGCTGATCCTACAGCACCACAGCAGGCATTGAGTCTTTCATAGCTTGGTTGGAGTCCAGAGTCCATTTATGAATGTTTGAAACTCTCTCTATAAATGTATACCTGATTATATTCCTGAAGTAGTCAAGCTTTAAACAATTACCTTTGATCACATTTCCCCTTACTAAATGGTCCTGGAAATGAAGCATCCCAAATGGAAATGCCTGTGAGAACCTGGCTAAATGGTTCAGTGACTTAGGTATGAACAATGTGTAGATTGAGGCCCCATTTTAAGGGCCAGTGCCTATGCGGGTCTGGCTAGTCCTTGTCACCTAGAACATCTTAGTGGTGCCAGAACCTCAAATTTAAAAACCCAACAACAACAACAAAAAATTCAGATCTTCATCGGAAACATTCATGTATTCAGTTGTTGACTAATTGCAAAAACATGAAATAGTGTGTCCCCATATCAAAAATCCTTTGGGTTCATAGATCGCCAGGTTGATAGTTCTGCTCTCAGTTATAAATTCATGAAAATGTTACCAGTCAAGGCTCTTGCTGGATATTAACTTGAGGTGCCTGCCACCGAGCAGCATGGCCCACCACTTTGTTTCTCTCTGTTCCTGAGTCCTTCTCCCCTGACACCTCCTTGGTACTTGAAATAACGTCACTCAACAGTTAACAGCACTTTGAAGAGTGCTGAGTGAAGTTAGATATTGTAGAGATGTATGCACACAAAATATTGTTTCATTCACACTGCCTTTACAAATTGACGTACTAAGAATGGAATTGTACACTTTTACTTACATGTTGTATTTTTTTCTGTAGAAAGATACAGATGGTGGCAATATATACTGAGGTTTACCTTGATGGCAGTAGGGCCATGTAGACAAGGGAGTTAATGACCACCTGTGGTACTTGTCATAGTTGTTGGTGCTAAGTGCTGTCGAGTTAGTTCCGACTCATAGCGACCCTGTATAGGGTTTCCGAGGAGCAGCTGGAGGGTTTGGACTGCTGACCTTGTGATTCACAGTCCAGCGCTGATCCTACAACACCACACCAGTCACCACTAAGTGGGAGACTCAACGGCAAGCTTAACTTCTTTTCTTTCTTTTTCTTCTGTAAGTAAAACAGTATTTTCTGTTTTTATTCAAAGGCATTTGCAAAAGATATTATTTTACTCTTTCTCATATGGCATTCAGGAAAATTCATCTTGCTCTGTCTCTGTCACCTAGAGCTGTGTCTCTAGATAAAATTTAGTGTCAACTAGAAGAATATATATTGAGCCTTGGCAGCATACTGGGTTTCGTGTTGTGCTGCTAACTAAAAGGTCCGCAGTTCAAATCCTCCAGCCACTCCATGGGGAAAAGCTGGGCCTTCCTGCTGCCATAAAGATTTACAGCCTTAGAAACCCTATACAGGCTTGCTATGAGACGGAATCAACTTCATGGCACACAGCAACAGGACAGTATGTGTAAGTATCTAATGTGGTATCAATCTGTGAGACTTTATGTCGTTCTATTTCTGTTTAAGGATATGTTTAATATCCTTAAGAAACTCCCTGTTATTTGTTAGAAATCAGGCAGTGTATTATTATGAGAACAGTCTAGGCTGTGAATCTTTAGCAGAGAAGAGTTGATTTTTTCTTGAAGTCTCAGAAGACTGATTTACTGGTTTTCTACTTCTAGTGTAGACAAATCATTCTACTTTGTAGACTGTTCAAATTAGAACAGACTGCATTCCTGATGCCGCTGCCAAGATGAATTAACCTCAGACTGTATTTCCAGATAACGGGGGATGGGTGGGGAGTAGTAAAAAGTATCCCTCGGAAGAGAGGCTTCCAAAAGTTCCATGTTGATTTGGGTAGCTTGGAGTTCACCACTTGGTATGGTGCCTTGAATTTATTCGATACAGCTTTTGTTTCCAAATTCCCACCAATGATTGGGTGGGACCATGCAGATACGTTATATACAGGACTCTCAGTCTGGGGTTGGTTAGGTTTGCCCTCCAGCTAGGTTTAAAAAGAGCCATCTCCAAAGAAGAGATGGAAGATTCCAGGACCATGAAAAAGAACATGAGTAGAGTATGAGATCCCTATCTAGACAAACAACTACAGCAGAGGCGAAGTCAGAGGTGGTGGCTTGAAGAGATAAAGCAGCTTCAGGTTCTAGGCCCATGGACTGAGTAAAGCTGAGTGCCTACGGACAGGAGACAGGCTTGCAGAATGTGACCTTTGGGCATTCACAGACTGGCTGAAAGAGCTTTGTAACACTTGCCTGAGCAGAGCAGAGGCCAAGGGGCCACATGGCTGAGAGGCCAGAGACAAGAGTGAGGTATGCCTTCCATACAGCAGACAAGAGGTGTTCCCCACTGGAATACTGCTGTGCCCTGAGTTGGTTTTGATCCTAAATTGTACCTGTTCACTTTCCCAATAAGCCCCCTAATCATGAGTATTGTGTGGTCATTGCAATGAATTATGGAACCAGGTATGAAGCAGAGAGCACTGTGGAGGGATGGTTGGCATCAGAATAGGGTAAAGGAGGTTGTAGGGTGAACAGCATGTCTGATCTTGGCTTTATAGAAATCGACCTTGAGCTGATTTTGAGTTTGAGTCTCTTTCCCACTTGTGAAGGCGGGGGAAGTCAGACATGGTCTCCCACATTGGTTTCCCATTTGGGCACCTTCAGTTATTAAGTTAAGATGAAGTCAGCCTTCTTGTAATTTTTACTTTGAATTTCGTTGCTTCTGGATTTCCATAGTGCTTATTGGTCCTCTTCCCGGGAACCTGATCCTTTTTGTGCTCATACCTTGACTAGAGAATGGCTCCCCTCTACTGGGAAGTGGTCTCCTCCAGAAGACTGCAGCTGTAAAGAGGAGGGTGAGTCGGCCCGGTCAGCTGGTGCAACTCTGCCGCCCAAGTAGAAATTCCAGTCATTCGGTCCTTCAAAAAAGCACTTAGTAGCGGTCAGCTGGTCTGAAGTGTAGGGAGGAGGCATGAACTCCCAACTTTCAGCTAGCACCCATTTGACCTCGCTTGGATGGCTAGTTGTCATCCAGAACTCGAACCAAGGAACATAAAGATGTTTGATACTGAGAACAAGTGCAAATTGCTACAATTTGATGAACTGGAGTTTTGCCTATGAATGCAGTAATTCAAAATTCCTGCCGTAATGAGAAGATTCTTCATATCAAGGAAAAACCCTGTTTCCTCAGTGTCCTGGGTTGGTAGGAATGAAAAATTTAGACATTGGCTGTCAAAAATGGAGGGGAGTGGGTGCTTACAAAGGTATGAAGTGGCTGGCTTGCGAGCTTTTATGAATGTGCTTAGTTGCAGAATGGGGTGGGGGAGACATAGAGAGCAGAATGGATAAGAAAATAAAATCCTTCAATATACTGTCTACAAGAGATATATCAGAAAACTGGAGACAGCCTGGAGGAATTCTGGTGAGGAGATCTGATTCAAGAATCTCTTCTTGAAAAACTGAGGAAAAGCCTAGGTCCTAGAGACAAGTTGAAGATTTGATGTATTTGAAGTTAGATGAAAGTTCTAAACTTTCATTCATACATCTGTATGTTTAAATTTTATTTTCTTTTGAAGCATATATATATATATATCCCCTTGATCCTACCCCCATATAAAAAGGAAGACGAAACCTTCTTGTGGCCTCAGGGGACAAAAAAGAATTCACTGAATGTTTGCAACGTTGCAGGCAGTGATCCCGGTCCTGCCTGGTGAGTGGGTTGAGTACTCATGTGTTGGTTCCCTTTCTGGAATGCACACTCTGAGGACACGATTCTTGTCTCTTTCCCTCTTTTAGCAGAGTACATTGCATTTGGAATGTCCTCAAAAAAGTCATTTTTACATAGCCACAGAGGACTAGAGTGGAGAGTGAAGCGTCCAGCTGATAAGAAGAGAGGGCACATGCATAAGTACACCCACACTTGCAGATAATACCCACCTGACCTGGCTTCATTGGCTGGATGATCAGAGCTCAACCAGAAGAAGAAAAAAAGGAAAAAATCTGATACAATTTGATGAACTTGACCTACACTTAAGGGAGCAGTAGCTCAAAAGAGGGAACAAATCTTCACAGCGAGGATCACTCCCACCCCCTCCACACAAGGAGAGGACAGGGATGGGCAACTTGGACATTGGCTACCCAGAATGGGGGGGTTGCAGAGGCAAGAAGTGACTGGCTTACAAGCTTTCAAGACGGAACCTAGACCCAGAGGGCGTGAAGCAAGGTAGAATTTCCACTGAGTAGTATCCAATCTGTCTAGGCGGGGCCCAGGAAAGGAGATGTGGATAGGTCTCTTGCGATACTATGGTAAATAATTGTTACCAGGACTGATTGTGAGGGCTGGAAATGTAAAGGTAAACGTTTTGTAGCAAAGGGAGGGGAGGGATTAACTTTGCAGTCTAGAGGCGGAGGTCTCTGGGACCATCAATGGAGAAGAGCGGAGAATGGAACCCTACTCAGAGAAGCAGTGAGGCCAGAGATGGAGTCAGAGACGATGACGCAGAGAGATGGAGCGGCTGGGGACTTTGGACCCGGAGAGGAGAGGGCCTGTGTACTGACAACCGGGGGCAGGCTTGCGGGGTATACCCTGTGGTTGGTGGATGATGCATGGAAGGGATTGTAACCATGGCAAGGAAATGATATACGATGGGATCAGTGTGAAGCTAATGTTCTCCTATTTAAATGATCACATAACTCAAAATAAAGCATCCTATATGCTTCAATTTAAAAAAAAAAAAAGTCATTTAAAAAATAAGTAAATGAGTGTGCCTTTTGGTTCGCGGTCTAGTCCTGATCCTACAGTGCCACACCAGTCACCACTAAATGGGGGGATTGACAGCAAGGTGACCTCCCTGTCTTTTTTTCTGTTTTTATTCAAAGACATTTTCAAAAGATACAATAGTATTCTTGATCGTATGGTACTATGATATTAGGAGAATCCATATGGATCTGTCTCTGTAACAGGATTGGAGAGCAGCATAGAGCAAGTCATGTTCCCAAGTGGAGCAAATGGTTAAGTGCTTGACACCTGGTCAAAAGTTGGCGGTTCGAACCCATCCAAAGGTACCTTTCTGATGATGTACATCTGAAGAGTCACAGCCTTGAAAACCCTACGGGGTCATTCTACTCTGCACTCGGGACCCCCATGACTCTCAGGACCAACTTGACCTTGACCACCAACAATAAAACCGGCAACCTCCTTATGACAGCCATTCAATATTTGCATCTTGACAAAGATTGAATTATCTAAAGATGAAATCATGGAAGAAATCAAATGCGTGTATCATCTGGATAGGGCCCTTGGCTCCGTGGATTTGGCAGGATGGTAACTTCAGATGTCTCTGTCCTTCCAGCATGTCGTCGTCTTTGACTTTGGTTGCCTTCCTTTCTTTGGTGTCTCTTGAGTATTGTCCTTTTTCCTGTGTAAGAGCCAGGACTGTAAGCAGTCTCGATGGGGTCCGATCCATACAAAGTGGAAGGGAGCTACTGTGGTTCATTAATGCCCCACAAGGTATCTTATTTACCAACACCGTCTCCTCCCTGGTTTTCCCCAAAGCAGTCTTATTTCTCTCTCTTTTTAAAAGTAAATAATTGACAGGCTTTTATAATCTGTGGTAGTATCTAAGTATGCCTACCCATGAGCTATTTATTTTCTTGTTTTACTAGTACCTTTCATAGGTAAGGAGTCCTGGTGTGGTGCTGTAGGATAAGCACTGGTGAACTGCTACCACAAGATCAGGGGTTCAAACCCACCAGCCGCTCCTTGGAAACTCTACACAGGGTCGCAATGAGTCAGAACTGACTTGATGGCACTTAACTTTGTAGGTAAAAAGACTCTCTGGGATTTGTTTTTTTCTTTGCAACAGAAAGTTCTCATAACATATATTCTAGAAAACGTTTTAAAAGTCATGAAAGGATCTTTACAGGGCACCATAGTACAATAATGTGTGTGTGTGTGTGTAAACGAGGTGATGAGTGTATAAGACTTACACCTTTTTTTTTTTTTTTCTCCTTTTATTCTTACAGTTATTCGGGTTCATACTGATAATTCTGTTTTATCCTTATAGAGAATTTTTTTATTTGACCTCCCTATTTCCTATGGCGTCATACTGCGACACTGTAGGATAAGCACTGGACTGTTAACCGTAAAGTCGGTGATTCAAACCCACCATGCAGCTCCTCGGAAACCCTCCTGATACAGGATCACCATGACTCGGAACCAACTGGAAAGCACTTAGTAACAACAACAATTTCCTATGCATGAAATGAAACAAACTAGTTTAACAACTTTTAGCGTCACTCTTGTCTCGTTTTTTAAGTTCTAGCAAAAAGAGTTAAAACGTCTCTCTGACATCTTTGTTATGGGTAAGATGTGTTGTTGTTTCAAAGGATAAATGACACATCCCCATGTCTTCGCCATTCTGCCAAATCCATGGGACCAAGTGGTCCATGATTTCATCTTTAGATACTTGTATCTTTGTCGAGGCCAAACTGATCTTCCCACAGGGATAAACTGGAATTTCTCATATGTCAGATGGATTGAGAGCATTCAACATAAAGTAAAATGATTCCTCCAAGTTATCAACCATCACATAAAATTCTGAAGCCTCCAGGTAGAATTGCATCTTTGTGTTTTAAAGTTTGTTGTGTTCTAGTTTTCTGGTTTGTGCTTGCTCTAGGTTGTTCCTTTGGCTTTGTCTTTCCACGTAGATTCCATCCTCTTCCTTCATTCTGTAGTTTAATTTAGCAAGGGTTTCCTAAGTGCTCATTATATACAAATAAAACTGTGCTGAGCACCTTGAGAGTTATTACAAAGATAAGTGAAAGTTCATAGCTGACACAACAATTACTCTAAGTCTTTCTTTCTGCCAAATAGGACCAAAGAGGAATACTGTGGAGTTTTTTTCATGTCAGCTTTCATTGTAGGGCTTTGTAAATGTTACTTACTTTTACTGGTGGTTTGATATATTTGGAGAACCTCCATCATTTAGAGAATTAGGATTGTTTATTGACTGCCTTGTAAGGTAATGGGAGTCCTGGTGTGGCACTTGGGTTAATGCCCTGAACTGCAAGGTCAGTTTGAACTGCAAGGTCAGCAGTTCAAGATCACCAGCTGCTCCTCAGAAACCCTTTACAGGGTCACTATGGGTTGGAACCAACTCGAAGGCTCTTAACAACCACAATAAAGTAAGTGGAGTTAAAATACACTGTTATAATTCTTTTAAGCTTTCATTGACTTTGTTTCAGGTTCCATGTTTGCTCGTATTTATTGATGTTAAAGTTAAAAATAACCTAATAAAGGAGGTGGGTGAACTTTATGGTAGGTAACTTTCATCTTAATAGAGTTGTTGTTTCTTAAGGAACACCATAGAAGATATTATCTAAATATTACTGCTGTGGGCTGTAAGTACAACTGTCCTTCTTGGGTTCGATGGAATCCCACGTATACCACGGTGCCATGGTGATTAAGGTACAGGGCGACTTGCTGAAAAGTAGGCAGTTCAAACCCCCCAGCTGCTCCAAGGGAGACCAGTGTGGCATTGTGCTCCCATAAAGCTTTACAGCCTTGAACCTCCTTTGGGGGGCAGTTCTATGCTTTTCTGTCCTGAAGGGTTGCTGTGAGTCAGAGTCGCCTACACAGTCGTGGGCTGTTGAGTTTGTAACACATTTGCTGCCCTGTCTCGCAGCGCCGTGGGCTGGCTGCTTTATTTCACATACTCTTACCAGCTCCATTTCCAAAACATGGGGAAATCTTAGTTAACTAATGGAAACGCTCCTTCGGGTAAGAACTTCAGCAGGGTTCAGTAATTCTCAATTTCCCACTTTGCTTGCAGAACACAATGTGAGTCCAGAATTACCCTCTTCACAGCCTAGTACACTCCGTATTCACTCAGGAGGAAATAATTTAATGCAATTTACTCCCAACTGTTTCCCTCATGCTGACCCCTTTATTAAAGGAGCCGATTTCTCAAGGTTTTGTTTATGTTGAAAGTATTTTATTTTCGTGGAGGTCACAGACTTGCTCTCATACGTGGTGTCCCTCTTCTGTGGCCTTCCCGTCCTCTGTGTCACCAAACCCAGTCTCCATGGTCCCTGTCCTTCTCTCTTCCTGCTTGGTTAGTTTCTGTGATTTTTCTCACTTAGGCATTTGGCTTTATTTTCATGTTTTTGCTAGTGGTTCTTTTTTATAAGTTCAAACCAATCTCATGACTGCTGTTTTCATTCAGACCCTCAAGGCCAGCCCCTTACACCATAATCACTTAAGCCCTAGCCTTAAACATTTTCCTCAACCCGTCTGACCTTGGAAGGGCAAGCCATGTGCTGGAGTAGTATTCCAGCAGCTGTTGTTTCTTTATGGAGAACATGAGAACAATAGGATGTTTTTAGTTCTTTGGAGAACTAACAGTGAATGAACCAGTTTGAAAGATGTAGAAAATGTCACTTTCAGAATTTTATCAGCCTCTCAGAGCAGAGCCCTTCCTGAGGCTCCAGGAGCTAGCTCCTTCTGAGATTTCAGGTCCCAGGCTGGCCTTGGGGAATGTGTTGAAGACCCGCTGGAATCCCTTTCTTTCCCTCATAGAATGCTGTGTTGTTGGGTGCCATCCATTGGATTCTGATACGTAGTGACCCCACATGAACGGCCCTAGAGTGTTCTCTAGGCTGGAATCTTTGCATAAGCACAGCTCTTTCTCCCATGGAGCATTTGTGTGGTTTCGAACTGCCACATTGTAAACAACTGAGCACTTAATCGCTGCGGTACCAGAGCTTCTTCTAGAATGGTATAGACATTACATCATGCTTTGGCCTTACCAGTATTGATTTTCAGCTGACCATTTTTTTCTACTAGAGTCTGTGCATCTTCACAGCAAGCATTCTACAGAACGTTGAAGTAAAACGATTACTCCAAGGTGTCCAGCAATCGTAATTACTCAGTATCACCTCAAGTTGGTCATTTGCCTATCATTGAAGTAGGAGAAAGGGGAGGAATGGCCATTTAGTCTACTTGTCAAAGCATAAAAGAATAAGCTCCCTGTTCAATGGGGTTTTGTTTATTTTTGATTAGATGTCAGTTCTTTGTGCTATTCAATGATTCATTGATTTTTCTCTTCATGCATTTGTATGACTTCTCTCTTCCAAGTAGCAGCCTTTAGTCCTCAGCATAATCCCCATGAATTAGAGGCTAGAAATCTTTGTTTTCCCTTGGAAGAACACATGGGTGTTCCCACTTCATTGTCTGACAAGAGAGTGATAGATGGCATTAGTACAATTTCTAAAGTGACAAGAACTTTTGTCTCAATTTGAGAGAAAAGGGTGGTAACGCAGGTCCTCTCTACCCACCTGATCAGACATATGGGACGTTGTGTTTGTGTGCTTTGATCTTCCTTCATCTACTTCTACCCTCCTGAAAAACCTTACATTTCTCCCAAAGTTCAACAATAGGCAAGCCATGAAAACCATCCAAAAAGCAAAAGAGAGCCCATTCCCATGCCCCGGAGGCCAGTGGTTCTACATGCGTGGCCTGGTGCCTCCCTCACCTTACATCAATCTCCAGAAAAGCTGTCTGAAGGAAACACGTTCCCCTGACACGGCAGGATGTAGAATGGACAGAAACCAATTACTTTTTGCAGTTCTTAGAGCAGACTCAGAAAGACTGACCCCTCTGACTTCATTTTCAAGCAAGAACTCTCCACCCCCATCTTGCCAGGAAAAATAATTGAGCTGAATTCCTACCACGAAGCGAATCAAGGTTTTCAAAGAATAATTTTGCTGGGACCTATGGAGGCAATCACCTTGAAAACATGCCAAAGGTAGTTATTTAAATGCATTTAAGCCCCTAATCACAGAGGTCTCTGATGAACTTTTCCCCCTTTAAATACATCAGAGTAAGTAAAGAGAGCAGAGAAAACCATTAGAAAATCATTATCATAAACACCCGCATTGATCTACTTCCCGCTCCTTGTTTTAAGCTATCCAGGTGGGCTTTGTACAGTGAAATACACAAACTCACAGGCCATTGAAGCAGATTTTAGGCAATTTTCAAACAACACAAAAAATTTTTGTGTTTGAGATTTCAAGGAACCCGGTTGCCCTATGAATACCTCGTTTTGGGCTGTGACTTTCAAGTTAAACCTTTTCCATGGTAAATAGCCCTCTGCTTATGTCTGTGTGTTTTGACTTTAAAAAAAAAAAAATCAATCTCTTAGAAAATGGGCTTCCATCTTCCTTTCAGCCCGTCTCCTTTGATGATTGATGTTAATTCAGTAAGCTGCTGACCCAAGAAAAAAGAATTATTTGTGCTGTTGTTTTGAATAAATAAACTTACAAAGAATCAATGGTTGTAGCTTAGAGAAATGAGATGGTAGAGAGCCGAAAGTCTCTTTCTCTGCGTGGTTCTCATGTAAATAATGCAGGTAAAGGGCATTTCTGGACCAGGTACCTTTTTGAATGATGAAGACTGGCCTCAAAGAGCATTTTCTGTTTTTAACTCAAAAAAGAAATGTTCGCTCTACATCTGTAGTGAGAAAGGTCTACGTTTCAGACAAAACAGGACACCTATTTACTGGTGGCATTATTCCAAAGTAGCCTTAACCAAGTAAGTTTCCTCATTCACTGGGCCTTAGCTTACATACACTTTGAGGGGACTTCAAAAAGCCTGTGGAAAATCCCGTTATCTTTTCACTCTGTATTTTTGCGAACTTTTTGAGCTACTCCATTTGGTCTGTCTGTGGCCCTCACTCATCCCCCTGAACCCAGGGAAGCATTTCCCCAGGTCGCTGCAATGCTGAGCTGAGATGTGCAGTGGAAAGATCAAGAGAGCACCAGACCAAAGTGCTCATCCGTGTGAGGTTTCTGAGCGAGCTGGCTGTTTAGTAACTGACCATCTTTTTGAGTAATTCTGTGATTTCTTTACCTCAACCATACCACCCAAAGCGGTGATCCTGGAGGGAGGGGGCCTCACCGCCAATGCCTCTTCTTCCTGAAGTGTCTGATTCAGTGGGTTTGGGCCATGAGACTCAGAGTTAGTTCAGTAGGGAATCCAAGATTTTGAGTATAAAAGACTTGCACTTACTACCTTTGGTATCACTTATTCAGCAATGTCTAATGCAGACTGGGTTCCACTTACTTCTGAGTTCATTGAATCCGTTGTTTGAGACAAGTCAGCATGCCTATGTGTTAGTAGCTTATACAGAGTCAGAATTTAGCCATCACACCTTCAGTGTAGTTTTGTAAGTTGTAAACAGTCTACCAAAACACCAAAGCCAAACCCACTCCATTGAGTCCACTCTGACTCATGGCTACCTCATAGGGACTGTAGGGTTTCTAAGACTGTAAATCTTCATAGAATCAGACTACTCCTGCTATGTGACTGGCGGGTTCAAACTTTGGACCTTTCCATTGGTAGTCAAGAGCTTAACTACTGTGCCATCATGACACCATCTACAGGCTAAGTAAATGATGGTATTTTCAGACTGTGCAGTATTATGTAGCCATCAAACCAGCCTCCTTCTCTATAAAATGGGATAGCAGTACCCACCTTATATGACTCAAGTGAAGTTGAATGCCACTGACTGCTCGCAGGAGAAAAGACCTGGCGATCAGCTCCCTAGGAAACCCTGCGGGACCGAACCACATACAGCAACAATATAACTAAGAATAGAAATAGCATTGGTTTTTATTTCCTCCTTTCTACTTTTCTGTATTTTTCATGGCTTCATTAGATTGTTGCTGTTGTTGTTGTTAAGCGCTGTCAAGTTGGTTGTGACTCATAGTGGTCCTCTGCAGGGTTTCCGAGACGCAGCTGGTGAGTTTGAACTGTCGACCCTGCGATTCAAACAACCTTGTGGGCCAGTGTTTATCCTACAGTGCCAAACCAGGACTCCTTCATCAGATCAACATCAGCCTTGATTGTAATTTGAGAAATACGTGGCTTTAAAATGTACCAGTTTTCTCATTGCATTGTTGTATCCAAAAGAAGTAATCTCATGATCCAAGTGTGACGTAGAAGGGAATGGTGCTTTTGTGCATAGCTCAGGTATGGGACACTCAGGTATGGGACACTCAGGTATGGGACACTCAGGTATGGGTCACTCAGGTATGGG
>NW_006408559.1:6883792-6948017 GCF_000296735.1 Chrysochloris asiatica
CACTCAGGTATGGGTCACTCAGGTATGGGACACTCAGGTATGGGACACTCAGGTATGGGTCACTCAGGTATGGGACACTCAGGTATGGGTCTGCTAATTCAGACCTCTCGCTTGTTTTATGTTATTGAGTTTAGTCTGCAGTGAAGTGTGTGCCTCTGGATGTATACCCGCTGACCCCATTAGCAGCTGACGTCACACTGCCTTGTAGGTTTGCATGAAACCGGGGAGTGCATTTTCCCCTTGACTTACACCACTATGCCAAGTCCACCTTTCTCAGTCATAGTCTATGTATTTATGAAGTAAGAGATGTTCTGTGAGGGTCAAATGGAGTGCTGCATGGAAAAATTTCTTTTAACAAAACCTATGTTGGAGAAGGACTTCTGGTGTGGCGTTGCCAGTTAATATGGTAAACTGCAACGTCGGTGTGGGCCGTTAAGGCCAGCAGTTTTAACTCACCAGCTGCTCCTTGGAAACCCTGTTCAGGGTCGCTTTGAGTTGGATCCCGACTCGATGGCACTTAGCAGCAACAACAGCGATGTTGGAGAAACAGAATATTGTATAGGCTCAGGGTATCTCCCAGGGTTTGTTAATGATGGCGGCGGGTTTGGCACTGTTCTTGTATTACTTGCCATTGAACAGATTCTAAGTGGTGGTGACACCGAGTATGCAGAGTAGAATGGCTCCATAGGGCTTCAAGGCTGTGACCTTCTGGAAGCAAATCAGCAGACCTGCTTTTGAGGGGCCTCTAGGTGAGTTTGAACCGTCATCCTTTCTGTGAGTAGCAGAGAGCATGTCTATTGTGCCATCCAAGGACCTGGTTTTAGCCTAAGTTCATAAATTCTCTGGTATTCTTCCCTCCAAGAGGTAAAACTGAATTCTTCCTCCCCTAGGGCATGGGCTGGACTGAGTGACTACCTGCTCATAACTGGTGTGTGGAAAGGACAGCAACAGGTGAAGGATAGCACATTCATCCCAGAATCATTGGTACCATGCATATCCTAATGTGATGGAAAGAAGGCACAGCCACTCTGTGGTCTTCTACAGTATCCGCAACTGCAATCCAGTCTCGAGAAATGTCAGACAGACAAAATGCCTTACAAGTGTTCTTCCCTAGTGGCCAGACTGAA
This sequence comes from Chrysochloris asiatica, assembly GCF_000296735.1. NCBI lineage: Eukaryota > Metazoa > Chordata > Mammalia > Afrosoricida > Chrysochloridae > Chrysochloris > Chrysochloris asiatica. Next base: position 6,884,920 of record NW_006408559.1, read on the forward strand.
AGACAAGGAAAGAACGAGGCATTGGGAAGAAGTTAGACCCTTACAGTGTGTCTTGTCTGTGTGACATCAGAGCAGTCAGAGACGTGACATTGAACTGCAGTGTTGTATCCCAGATGGGGTCCTGGAACAGAGAACAGACATTGGTGAGAAACCCGAGGAAATCAGGGTAAAATCTGCAGGTAATAGTATTGTTGTTGGCTGTTGCTGTTGCACTTAGACAGACTCACAGAGACCTGTGCACACAGAACAAAACACAGTTGTGGTTACGTTGATACCACGGTGTCAGTCCATCTCGTTGGGAGGCTTCCTCGTTTTTGTTGACCCTCCACTTTACCAAGCATCATGTCTTTTTCCAGGGACCAATCCCTCCTGAAAAGATGCATAAGTATGAGAGACGAAGTCTTACCATCATCACTTGTGAAGAACATTCTAGCTGTACTTGTTCGAACATAGATTTATTTGTTCTTCTGGCAGCCATGGTATTTTCAGTATTCTTCTTCAGCCACATAATTCAAATGCATCAGTTCTTCTACAGTTTTGTCTAACTTTGACGTGCAAATGAGGTGATTGAAAATACCAAGGCTTGCATCAGGCACACCTTGGTTCTCAAACTGACATCTTTTCTCTTGAGCATTGTCGTCTTGTGCAGAAGATTTGCTTAATGCAGTAGATTGTTTGTTTTATTGACTGCTGCTCCCATGAGCATTGATTGTGGATCCAAGTAGAATGAAGGCTTAGACAACTTTAATCTTTTCTCCATTTATCATGATGTTATTTATTGTTACAGTTGTGAAGATTTCCATTTTCTTTACATTGAAGTGCAATCCATAGTGAAGGCTGTGGTCTTTGATCTTCATCAGTAAATATTTTAAGCCCTCTTTGCTTCCAGCAAGCAAGGTTGCATCACCTGCATATCTCAATTGTTAATGTCTTCCTCCAATCCTGATGCCACGTTCTTCTTCATAAAACCCAGTTCCTCAGATCACTTGCTCAGTTTGCCTTTTAAATTAGTATGGTATAAGAATACAGCCCTGACACACACCTATTCTGATTTTAATCCTTTCGGTACCCCCTTGTTCTCTTTAATGACTAACTCTTGGTGTATGTACAGGTTCCTCATGAAAACAAGTGATCTGCAATGTTGTCCATAGTTTGCTATAATCTACACAGTCAAATGCCTTTGCATAGTCAATAAAGCACAAGTAAACATCCTTCTTGTATTCTCTGCTTCCTGCCAAGATCCAGCTGACATCAGCAGTGATATCCCTTCTTTCGTAGTGTTTTCTGAATCCAGTTTGAATTTCTGGCAGCTCTCTGTGGATGCACTGCAGCAATTGTTTTTGAATTGTCTTCAGCAAAATTTTACTTGCATGTGATATTAATGATACTATTCAGCAGTGATTTTTGCATTCTGGTGGGTCACCTTTCTTTAAAATGGGCACAAATATGGATCTCTTCCCATTACTTGGGTGGGCAACTGTCTTCCAAATTTCTTGGCAAAGATGAGTGAATGCCTCCTGTGCTGCATCAGTTTGTTGATAGATTTCACTTTGCGTTCCATCAATTCCTGGACCTTTGTTTTTCCCCAGTGCCTTCAGTGGAGCTTGGACTTCTTCCTTCAGTACCATTGGTTCTTAATCATATGCTACCTCTTGAAAAGATTGAACATTTACCAGTTCTTTTTGATACAATGACTATGCATTCCTTCTATTTTATTTTGATGCTTTTTGTATCATTCAATATTTTGCCCCTAGAATCTTCCGATATTGCAAATTGAGGCTTGAGAAATACTGACCGTGTTCTTCCCTTTTTTTCTACCCCTAATTCCAGGCCTTCATACATTTCGTTGTAATACTTGGCTTTATCTTGTTGAGCTGTCTTTCGAAGTGTTCCATTCACCTCTTTTATTTGCTCATTTCTTCCATTCGCTTTAGCTTCTCTATGTTCAAGACTAAGTTTCAGAGTCTCTTTGTCAACAAGAGCAAAATAAGATTTTGAATACATCCCACTTAAATCTAGAGACCATCTCAGGAACAGATTTGATGCATGCCATTCTAATGACCGAAGTCCAGAGGAACTGTGGGATGACATCAAGAACTCCAGACATGAAAAAAACAAGAGGCCATTAAAAAGACAGGTGCTAAATAGTCTTGTAGCAGTGTTCATTACTTAGTTTTGATCATTGTACCGTAGTTAGCTAAGGGAAATGGATGAAAGATACATGGAGCTCTCTATGCTGTTTTTGTAAATCTTCTGTAAGCCTACAATTATTTTGAAATAAGTTTTAAGAAATCGAATACATGTAAAGTGTCACATAGATGTCTAGCAGTACTGCTATTTTATTAGAAAAAAGTGGTATTTTCTGTAGTGTATTCAAGGGCAGATAGATAGTACAGAAAATCTATAATCAGCATAATAAAAAATCAGATTTATCTGATGACATTTTGCTGCCATGTGAAATTTTTACTTAATTTTCTTTGTTACCATTTCAGAGCACTTATTCTATTATAAGTTTTTAGTGTGTTTGTTCTTCTGGCAGATCTGCTATTATCCTGTTCCTTTATTCCATGTTCAGTTTTAAATGTGCATATGTAACGTGCACTTTTTACTTAGCTGTGGGGGAGGAATGACAGATCAGAACAGTTGAGGTGGAACCTTGTGAACAAAATTTAAATGTTCAAGTTTGATAAATGATGACATTGGATAACTGGTCATGGTCACATCGATTCTGACTCTAAGCAACCCGTGTGTGTCCGAGGAGAACTGTACTCCCTTGGATTTTTTTTAAATGGCGTATTTAATTTGTTGTTGTTGTTGAGAGTGTACACAACAGCAGATACACCAGTTCAACAATACATACCTGTACATTTCAGTGGTATAAATTACTTTGAAGTCCTGCAATAATCCTCACCCTCCTTTTCCTCACAGCCCCCTAACTTTCTCATCTAACCTTTTGCATTGCTCTTGTCAGTTTGGTCCTATTTGTTCATTTCTTTAAAAGACCACATGCCCAAGGCTTAGTGTTTCACTAACTAAGCTAAACTCTTATCTGGTTAAAGGAAGACATCAGAGGGTATTTTTAATTTAAAGTTTAAAGATGATCTCAGGGCAAAAGTCTTGGGGTGTCATCTTGTCTCTCTGGTTCCAGAAAGTCTGGATTCTATGAAAATTGGCATTCTATTCCACATGTTTCCCTTTTGAGCATCATTCAGAACAGTCCGTGCTGATATCTAAGATCCAGCCAATTCTTTTGCTCTCATGGAAAAGGAGTCAGTTGTTCACTCCTTAGGTTTTTCAATAGTAGTTTTTTAAAAAGTAGATCAGTAGTCCTTACTTCTGAGTTACCTCTGGGTAGACTGGAGTCTCCAATTAAAGCAAATAAGTCTTTTTTTTTTTTTTTAAGTTTTTATTGTGAATTAATGTAATATGTGATAGTTTACATGGAAGAACACCAGCTTTGCCTTCATCCTACTGTATTTCGTATTATTGCAATGATTACAATCCCCTCCATGCATCATCAAACAACAAAAGGCTACACCCTGCAAGCCTGCCTCCTACCCCCAGCCATCAGCACACAGCCCCTCTCTCCCTCCCTGAGTCCAGAGTTCCCAGCAGCTCCATCTCTCCACATCATCTCTGCCTCCATTTCTGGCGTGACTGCATCTCTGGGTAGAGTCACACACTCTGGTCTTCTCACTAAAGCAAATAAATCTTTTAAACATGATAAATATAATAATGACATTAGAACAGCAAGCAATTATGGAATGGTAGAAATCTAGCTCTATTTTAAGCACTTTGTTGTTCTACTTGTCATTGTTAGGAGCCATCGAGTCGTTAACGACTCATAGCGACCCTATGCACAACAGAACGAAACACTGTCCAGTCCTGGGCCAACCTCATAACTACTGCTATTTTCTACTCATAGGGACCCTGTGTAGAGTTCCTGGTATTACTGGCATGGTGCTGTAGGATAGGCACTGGACTCCAAGGTCAGTTTCAACCACAGTGTTGGCTGTTCAAACTCACCATTAACTCCTTGGAATTCCTATACAGGGCTTCTCTGAGTCAGAACTGACAGAACAGAAATAGAGTTTCCAAGGAGCGGCTGTGTTTAAACTGCCGACCTTGCAGTTAGCAGTTCAGTGCTAACCCTACAGCACCATTCCAGTACTTTACACATATCATCTATTTAATCCTTAAAACCTATGAGGTAGGCACCACTTTTATCACCATTTTACACATAAGGAAATTGAGACACAGAGAGGTGTAACAGTTTCCTCAAATTTTTATGACACACAGAGCATCAATTTTACCCTATTTTTGAGAATCCCCATTGCTGGTTTCGTACCATAATGTCTATCTACTAAAGTAACACTCAGGTATCCCCCGTGGCATGTTGAAGACTGTAGGCTCCTATGTGAGCAATTCCTTAAGCCACTTTTCTATAGCACCCGGGTCCCAGATGTGTAAAGTACTGGTTCCATTTAGACTCTGCCCCCACAGTGATGTTCAGGATCTCCGTCACTGAAGTGTAGCACGTTGCCATTTCTGCAGTGATAGCACATGCTTTGCATGGAAAGGACAGGATACAGATGCGGCAAAGTGACGTGCCAAGTCTTGGTTTGTGGTGAACACCAAGAAATACTTTGCTTTAAATGAACTGGTGTTCTATTCTTGCAGAGACTCTGTCCTGTGAAGGGAGAGAAAATGCCGGGACCTCTTGAAGTCAGCCTTCCCCACCATGCTTTTCTGAGCCCTGTAGCTCCTCCGAATGCCTCTTCATTCACACTTACCTTTCTCTGTGAGGTCTGTCCTGTCCTCTCCTTCCCTGTGTGTTTATATTTCATGGCTCATTCCAGCTGACACATTGTGTTAGTGCGATCACACAGATGAGAAGGAGCAAGAGCTCTGGGAGTGTTGTTTCTCATCCTCACAGGTCAACAGGCATATGTTCAAAGATAGCATCCCTGGATGGCTCTGCTTGGGGCATAATTGATCAGTATCAAGTTTGCAGGGCAAACTTGTTCATTTCACTCACAGACAGCTGACTTGTTCATTTCACTCACAGTGTGCTGATTTCATATGCAATGTGGGCTCATATCTTAGGGCTCAGCATCTAAGATATATATTAAGCTGTCAAGAGACTGGCAATAAAGGAATGAATGGTTTATAATGTGATCATCTGTGCCGTGATAACCAACATCTGTGTTTTCGAATCAAATAAAAATACATTGTGGTTATTATCCTTTCACCCATCATTAATAAATATTATTTCCTGTTAGAAGTGATGAAAATATTTTCTCATAAAACCCTTATTTGCAAACCCATCTCTAGTATAGCTTTATAGTCTTTAACAAGTACACTCTGTAGTCTCCAATGTTTGGACACTCATAGCGCATTTCAGACATTCTTGAATTAAGTAATGCCACTTTGCCAGCTCCATTAAAATGTTCTCACTTTTGTGGCATAGTCACATGGAGGAAAAGTAGGTAATGTGCATTAACGCTGTTGTTGTTGCAATGTGTCGTCAAGGTGGTTCCAGCTCATAGTCTCTCTGTATAGGATTTCTGAGGAGTAGCTGGTGGGTTTGAACTGCTGAACTTACTTTTATAAAATCTTAAAGATAAATTCACTATTAAAGTAAGATATAAAAAATCAAATACACCTATGTTTCACTGTTTCCTTCTATGACATTTTGCACTGAGGACAAAAGTAAAAAATCTACCAGAGGACTATTTTGTGCCTTAACTACATGTGTCTGGCAGTAATGAATGCTGCTGAGAGAAGCAAGGCAAAGTGGACTTCTGGTTGTGATGGTTATGGTGTTGCATCATCTTGGCTGGGCCAGGATTCTCAGCTCTTTGTGTGGGGGTTTAAAAAAAAACTCTCAAGCAGCCATTGGACTGCAGGCAACCTGGAGAAAGACTTGGGAAGATTCTCAGGTGGTATCGCTGGTAGTCCAGGCCCCACATGGGTCCATAGCCAGGCCCGGAAAGCCTATGCTTAGGCCATAGTGAATGATATTGCAGAGGGAGTTCTGCCAACAGCCAGGCCCTGTTAGGGATAGCTGCTAATAGGGACAGCTGCTGACAGGCTTTGGGACGCCTTCTACCATGTGTCTACGATGCCTTGGCCCAGCCACAGGAGGTGCAGGGTGATGGCAGGATCAATGTCAGATCGCAAGCAAGCACTGGGAGGCCATGGTGGGAAGCAGGGGAGGCAATGGTAGGGGGACTGTGTGAAGCTGTGAGGCAGGGTCAGACAGAGGATGAGCAGGGTTCCCACTCAGGGAGGGTGGTGGGAGGCACAGGGTAGCAGATGACCTACTACCGCTACCATCCTGAACCCCTGCAGGCTCCATGGTTGTGGGGAGGGATGTGGGGTGGGGGTGGGGCTGCCTCACAACACACACAGCATTGTTGTTAGCCGCCATTGAGTCGGCTCTGACTCACAGTGACCCTATGCACAACAGAACTGAAGCATGGCCCAGTTCTCCACCTTCCTCACAATTGTTATTATGCTGGAACCCACTAGGAGCACCCAATGGGCAGTGAGCAACTGGGGTTGCACCCATGCCAATGATGGGACACGGCTCCCAACTCTCGCACAATGCTGATTTTGAATAAAGACCTGGTCTTTGGAACCTACCTACATTGATAAGTGGAGTCCTGGAATGGCGCTGTGGGTTAATGCGCTGGACTGCAAAGTTGCTTTGAACCTCAAGGCCAATGTTTCAAGCTCACCATCCACTCCTTGGAAACCCTATACAGGCTCGCGATGGGTTAGAACCAACTCGACAGCACTTAAGAACAACAACAACAACATATTGATAAACGAGGAGGTGGTGTTCCTGTCGATGTTAGGCATCGTCAGGTTATCTCCAACTCACAGTGACCCTATTCACAACAGAGCGAAAACATCCTGGTTTTCTGCCACCCTCACAATTGTTGTTATGTTTGAGCCCATTGTTGCTGCTGCTATATCAGTCCATCTCGTTGGGGGTCTTCCTTGCTTGCGCTGACCCTCCACATTAGTTAGCGTGATGTTCTTGTACAGGGACTGGTCGCTCCTGATAATATGTCCCAAGTATGAGAGACAAAGTCTTGCTTCCTGAATTCTAAGGAGCATTCTGGCTATACTTCTTCCAAGACTTCTTCTGGAAGTCCATGATGTATTTGCTATTCTTCCCCAACATGATAATCCAAAGGCACCTAATCTTCAGTCTTCTGTAGTCATTGTTCAGTTTCCACATGCTTATGAGGCAATTGAAAATATGGCTTGGGTCAGGTACACCTTAGTCTGCAAAGTGGCATCTTAAATACTTTAAAAGACATCTTTTGCAGCTTATCTGTTGGATGCAATAAGTTACCTCCCTGAGCCTTGATTGTGGATGCAAGTAAAATGAAGTCTTTGACAGCATCAATCTTGCCTCCATTTATCATATTACTTATTGGCCCAGTGGTGAGGATTTTCATTGACATGTAATCCATACTGAAGGCTGTAGTCTTGGATCTCCATCAGCAAGTGCTTCAAGTCCTCTTCACTTTCAGCAAGCAAGGTTGTGTTATCTGTATATCACAGGGGTTGATGATCCTTCCTCCAATCCTGATGATGCATTCTTCTTCATATAGTCTGGTTTCTGCTCTTATTTGCCCAGCATACAGATTAAATATGCATGGTTAAAGGATACAACCATGATGCACACCTTTCGTGCTTATAAATCCTGTAGTATCCCCTTGTACTGTTCAAATGATTTTTTCTTGGTCTATGAACAGGCGCTCTGCATGAGCACAAGTAAGTGTTTTGGAATTTCCACTGTTTACAATGTTACCCATAGTTCGTCATGATCCACACAGTCAAATAAATGCCTTTGCATAGGCAATGAAGTACAAGTAAGCTTCTTTCTTATGTTCTTTGCTTCCAGCACAAATTCATCTGAAGTAAAAAATGCTATTCCTTGTTCCATGTCCTCTTCAGAATCTAGCTTGAATTTCTAGCAGGTAGCTCCTTGTCACTGTGCTGCTGCAGCCATCTTTGAATTATCTTCAAAGTTTTGCTGATGTGTGATATTAATGATTTTGTTTTATTATTTCCACTTCTGTTGGATCACCTTTCTTTAGAATGGGTACAAATATGGATCTCTTCCGGTTTGTTGGCCAGGTAGCTGTCTTCCAAATTCCTTGGTATAAACTAGTAAGTACTTACAGTGCTAGATCAGTTTGTTGAAACATTTCAGTTTGTTTTCCATCAGTTCCTGGATCCTTGTTTTTCATCAATACTTTCAGTACAGCTTGGACTTCTTTCTTCAGTACCTTTGATTCTTGATCATATGGAACCTCCTGAAATGGCTGAATGTCCATCAGTTCTTTTGGGTACGGTGACAGTATTTTGTCCTGCGTCATTCAATATTTTGCACATTGATGTTGTTAGATGCCGTCGAGTTAGTACCAATTCATAGCAACCCTATGCACAACAGAATGAAACACTGCCCAGACCTGGGCCAACCTCACGATTGTTGCCATGTCTGAGTCCATTGATGCTGGCATTTTGCCAGTCTAGCTCATTGGGGGTCTTCCTCTTTTTCCCTGATCCTGCACCTTATCAAACATGATCTCCCTCTCCACTGACTGGTCCCTCTGACAATATGTCTGAAGTATGAGAGACATTGTCAGGCCATCCTGGTGAAAGAATACAACTTTGTCGCACACCTTTCCTAATTTTAAACCATTCAGTGGTCCCATGTTCTGCTCCAACAACTGCCTCATGGTCAATGTGCATACAGGTTCTTCATGAGCAAATTTAAGTGTTCCAGAATACTCATACTTTACAATGTTGTCCATAGCTTGTCATGATCCACGCAATTGAAGGCCTTTACATAGCCAATAAAGCATAAGTAAACATCTTTCTGGTATTCTCTGCTTTCAGCCAAGATCCATCAGACATCAGCAGTGATATCCTTTATTCCACATCCTCTTCTGAATCTGGCTTGAATTTCTAGAAGTCCTCTGTCAATGTATGGTGGTAGTCATTTCTATATCACCTTGAGTAAACCTTTACTCTCTTGAGATATCAAAAATTTTGTCCGATGATTTCCTCATTCTGTTCTTCACCTCTCTTTGGAATGGGCACAAATACAGATATCTTCCAAACAGTTGGCAAGATAATTATCTTCCAAATTTCTTGACATAGATGAGTGAGTGTCTCCAGTACCACCTCACTTTGTTGAAAGATTTCAATTTTATTCCATCGATTCCTGGAGCCTTGCTCTTTGTCAATTCCTTCAATGCACCTTGGACTTCTTCCTTGAGTATCACTGGCTCTTGATCATATGTTACCTACACTACAAAGAGGTCTTGTGCAGCAGATTTGCCTAATGCAATAAATTACTTGTTTTCTTGACTACTGCTTCCATGAGCGTTGATGGTTGATCCATGCAAAACGAACTTTTTGACAGCTTCAATCTTTTCACCATTTATCATGATGCCATTTATAGGTCCATTGGTAAGGATTTTTGTTTTCCTTCCATTGAGAAGGCTATGGTCTTTGATCGTCAGTAAGTATTTTAAGTCCTCTTCACTTTCAGCAGGCAAGATTGTATTATCTTCATGTCACTTTCAGCAGGCAAGATTATATCATCTTTCTCTAATCCTGATAACCTACACATACTGCTTTCAGTTTTTCAGATGATTTGGTCAGCATACAGATTGAATAAGCATGGTGAAAGAATATAACCCTGGTGTATATGTTTCCTGATTTTAAACCACTTGATATTCCCTTCTTGGGTCCGAATGACTGCCTCTTGGTTCCTGAATTCAGTGTTCCTGAATATTCATTCTCCGCAATGTTGCCCTTAGCTTGTCATGATCCACACAGTCGAAAACCTTTGCATGGTCTATAAAGAACAGATGCTGTAGTATAAGCACTGGACTGCAAGGTCGGTTTACATTGCAAGTTTGGCAGTTCAAACACACCAGGCACTCCTCAGAAACCATAGAGTCGCTGTGAGTTGGAAAAACAAACACCTTTCTAGTATTCTCTGCTTTCAGCCAAGATCCATCTGAAGTCAGTAATGATATCCCTCGTTCTGTCTTCATCTAAATCCTACCTGAACCTCTGGCAGTTTACTGTCAATGTACTGTTGCAGCCATTTTTGAATTATCTTTAGCGAAATTTTAACTTGCATGTAATGTGAATGATATTGTCCAATGATTTCCGCATTCCATTAGGTCGCCTCTCTTTGGAATGGATGCAAATATGGATTTCTTCCAGTCAGTTGGCCAACTAGCTGTCTTCACATTTCTTGGCATAGATGAATGAGCGCCTCCACTGCTGCATCAGTTTGTTGAAAGATTACAACTTGTATTCTGTCAATTCTCAGAGCCTTGTTCTTTGTCAATGCCTTCAGTGCACTTTGGACTTCTTCAGTACCGTTGTACTTGATCATATGCTGCATCTAGAAATGGTTGAACATCAACCATTGCTTTTTGGCACATTGACTCTGTTTATTCCTTCCATCTTCTTTTGATGCTTTCTGCATCATTCAGTATTTTCCCAAAGAGTCCTTCAGTATTGCAAGTCAAGGCTTGAAAAATTTTCTCAGTTGTTCAGCTTAAGAAATACTGAGCATGTTCTTCTCTTTTGGTTTTCTAACTGCAATTCTCTGCACATTTCATTATAATATTTGGCTTTGTCTTCTTGAACTGACCTTTGATTTTTTTTCTGTTCAGTTCTTATACCTCCTCATGTTTTTCCTATTTGCTTTAATATTTATACCCTGGAGAGCAAGTTTCAGAGCCTCTTCTGACATCCATTTCGCTCTTTTCATTCTTTCTTGTCTTTTAGTGACCTTTTGCTTTTTTCCTGTGTGATGTTCTTAATGTCATCATACAGGAAAAAAGCAATCTTTTCTGGGTTTTGGTCATTAATGTCTAGTGCATCAAATGTGTTCTTGAGATGATCTCTAAATTCAGGTGGGATGTGTTCAAGGTTATATTTTGACTCTCGTGGACTTGTTTTAATTTTCTTCAGTTTCAACCTGAACTTTCATATGAGCAATTGATGGTGGCTTCCACAGTCTGCCCCTGCCCTTGTTTCATCTGATGATATGGAGCTTTGCTACAGTCTCTTTCCACACATATAGTCACTTTTATTTCTGTGTATTCCGTCTGGTAAGGTCCATATGTATAGTCTTTTATGTTGTTTGTGACTTTCCAGGCTAAGACAGACTAGGAAGAAGGACAAGTGGACTACTTCTCAGTTTAACTACTGACCACCTTACAAATAGCAGTGGAACACTATCAGATAGCACCATAATATTGCATGTTGAAACACTATGAATAGCACCAGAATGTTGTCAGACTCAGTGCCAGAAGATGAGTCCCTCAGGGTAGAAGGCACTTAAACTACAGCTTGGGGAGAGCTGCTTCCTCAAAGTAGAGTTGGCATAATGACATAAATGGAGTAAAGCTTTCAGGACCTTCATTTGCTAATGGGGCACAAGTCAAAATGAGGAGAAACAGCTGCAAATACCCATTAATAATCAGAACATGGTATGTATGAAGTATGAATTTAGGAAAATTGGAAGTTGTCAAAAATGAAATGGAACACTTAAAGATTGACATACTAGGCATTAGTGAGCTGAAATGGACTGGTACTGACTATTTTGAAATCTGACAATCACCTGGTTTACTATGCCAGAATGACAAACTGAAGACTAATAGCATCACATTCATCATCAAAGAGAACATTTCAATATCTATCTTGAAATACAATGCTGTCTGTGATAGGGCAATATCCATACGCCTACAGGGCAGACCAGTTAATAACATTCTTATTCAAATTTATGCACCAACCACTGAAGTCAGTGTTGATGAAATTGAAAAATTCTACCAACCTCAGTCTAAAATTGATCAAACATACCATCAAGATGTATTTATAATTCCTGGCGATTACATGCAAGTAAAAAGTAGGGTAGAAAAAGTCCACTCATCAGCCAAGAGAGATGACAAAGAAATTTGTTTGGGCAAAAGCAAATATAGGGTTTAGGATTTACTCTAGGGGAAAAATGAGTCCAAATTGAAATATATTCTATAAAAACCCTATAATTAAGTCTTAACCAGGAGAAAGACAAAGACAAAGACAGTTATCCTGCATGATGGGAAACCATCTGCATGATGCCAAGGTAGAGTCCAAAGAATTCCTGGCTGTGGGACTAATTATAGACAATAGAAAATAGAGGAAATCATCTCAGATTCATGGTTGGTGGCAGATCAGCTCTTCACTGTCATAAACAGGATTACAAAAGTGGAGAAAGGATGCCGCATGCAGTAAGCACACAAATGCAGATTTAACTGGCCTACAGGATTAGTCCTGGGTTTTGACCAGCTGGCTATGTGGTGGTCTGCGTATGACTCATGACTTTGGGGCCCTGAATCTTAGCTGCCAGCACCCCAGCCTTTAGGTGACATGTGTCTATAAATCACTAAGGACATTGCCCATGTGAATTTCCTGAGTGCAAGGCTGCCCTGCCCTCTGCTGGTGGTGGTGGTGGTGGGGCTAAGGGTAGAGAATGGTTGTAGGTGACTTTTAAACACCTGCTTGAGGGCAAAGTTAGGTAGGATCAGAACTCAAAGGAAGTCTGAACTTTGGCCAAGACTCAGAACGGAGTTGGGGCTCCCCCTCCCCCACCCCCATGAACTGCAGCCTTTAGGGTGTGAGTTCTAATCCAGATTTACAGCACATAGTTTGGGTGCACACTGTTCAATCCTTAGCAACTTAGATACTAGTTGAATAACCTCAGACTTTGATTTGATACCATTTGGAATGGTCCTGAGTTGGTTGTTGTTGTTATGTGCCGTTGAGTTGGTCTGACTCGTAGAGACCCTGAATAGGATTTCTGAGGAGTGGCTGGTGAGTTTCAATCACTGACCTTGTGGTTCAAATGGACTTTGTGGTTGAGTGCTTATCTTATAGTACCACATCAGGACTCCGTACCAAGTTTAGGAGGTTTTGTTATTAAGTGCTGTTGAGTGGATTCCGACCCATAGCAACCCTCTATAACAGTTTCCAAGGAGTATCTGGTGAGCTTGAACCTCTGACTTTGCAGTTCAAATGGCTTTGCAGTTTGATACATTAGCCCACAGTACTATACCAGGATTTCATCCGTCCGTATATTTTGAGCACTGGATTGCTTACTGAAAGATAGACAGTTCAAATCCACCAGCCACTTCTGGGAAAACCTATACAGGGTTTCTATGACAAATTGAAGAGGAACCGACTTGACAGCACTTAACAAAAACAACAAATTTCTATGCTACCATATCCTGCTCTCTCTTACACCTCTTAACATCATTGTTCCCACAACCCAGGACCTGGCTATTAATGAATGAACGAAGTTTTCTCCAAATTAATTCAATTCTTTAATTTGACCTTAAAAAATAATACAAGCAACTGATCATCATTATACCTTAAACAGCTGTTAATCAGTTACCACGAAATATAACTTACAGAAAATTCCTGTTTGGATAGGGAGAGTTATTTATCCTAAACAGTAGCATTAAATCTTAATTTGCCTGTTTGTGAATATAGCAAACTCTGTGTATGAATGTATTTGTTGTTAAGTGCCATTGAGTCAGTTCTGACCTGTAGCAACCCTGTATAGGGTTTCTGAGGAGCTGCTGGTGAATCGCAATGTTGCAGTTCAAACCAACTTTGCAGCCCAGCACATTAAACCCATAGCGTCACACCAGGACTCCATGTATATGTGTGATGGTGATGGTGATGGTTTTGTGCCGTGGAGTCAGTTCCGATGATAGAGATTCTGAAGAGGGTTTCCAAGACTGTAAATCTTTACAAGAGCAGAAAGCCTCATCTTTCTGCTGTGGAAGGGCTGATAGTTTCGAACTGCTGACCTTGAGGTTAGCAGCCCAATTTGTAGCCAGTAAGCTACCAGAGCGCCTTGTTTGTTTGAAGTAGACATCTTTATTTGCCTTGAAGCACTTTTAAATAGAGTGGGACTTTATAGAGTGTCACTTCACATACCATTGAAGTCTGAGTTCGAATCAGGATTGAGGCACACTCTAATGCAGATAGAAATATCCTGAGGGCCTTGTCATTTTCTAGAGACCTTCACTGAAGCCTGGAAGGAGAAGGCAGTAATCTTTGTAGCAAGACGAACTTTGAAAGTACTGGCCTTCCTGTGAAACAGGTTGAAACTGGAACTCCTGTGAGTGTGCACAATGTGTATTCTGTCCAGATCTCCCTGCGCTTGTCCTTGGATCAAGGTATATGTTTAATAACATAGAATGGCATCTTCCACAAAATGAAAACATGTGTGCAAAAAGTGACAGCAGTGAAACAGTAGCTTACAGCTTTTTACTTTGAGTCCCAGTGGCTTTGTGATTTTGCTTATGTTAGAAATGCGCTGTTGGGACTGATTAGGAGAGAAGTGCTACCCAATTATATCAATCATTAGTATTCTCTGTTATAAGAGGTAAGGAAAGCTCGGGTACTAGAAGAACACAGCCTGCTTTTCCTTTCTTTTTTAAGCAGTTCGGTTATCTTCTAGTATTGGTAAAAATTTGGTTTGTTGGCTCTAGAAAATTCAAACCTAAATTCACAGCAAGTACATTGTTAAGTTCTATTGCTGTTGTTTTAAGTGACATGATTATTGGCTGTCAGTCAATAATAAAACATAAGCATTTTTTTGAGCACCAGCTTTGTGTTAGAACTGTTTTCTTCCTTAGGAAGTTTGTTCTTGTTCAAGAGTAAAAGACTAACTGTATTCAAATAAAGCAAAGGGGTTTATGGGAAAGCACAAGAACATTTGAATAGGAATCATAGATTATACCCTTTGGAGATCATGAACCCAAGTGGTGGCCCTTTCTTAAGGATACATATTCATAGGCTGGACTCAGGAGTCGGTTCCTACTCCTGTATAGGTTTTCCAAGGAGTGGCTGATAATTTTGAACTGACTTGATGGCACTTAACAACAAACAACAGGTTTACATTTCAGCACTTAGAGATTCATCTGGTCTTTTCTCTGTGACACCCTTCCATGTGCTTCTCTGGCTGATTGATACTCATCCTTCAGCCCAGCCTCTCAGTAGAACCTTCTTCTCTGACGCTTTTATGAGCTGTCAGACCTTGTTCTGCTCCACTTTGCTTGCATGCTTTATTGGAATTTCTGTTCTCCCAGCTGACTGTATGTTCCTTTGCTTAAGGACTATCTCTAGGAGTCCGTGAAGAACCCGAAACACTGCACACCTGCTCAGTGGTTGATTGTGGTTTACTGAATAACATTTTCTTTTTGCTATGGAAATTGGATTAAGCTTATTCATCCAACGTTCTTAAAATTTCCACTCAGAGCTCTGCTCTTGATGGCAGCTGAGCTGGGGGGAACAGTTTGGGCACCCATTGAGTGGAAGCTTTGCTCAACTTTAATTTTTCAGTCAGAATTGTGTAAACTGAATGAACTGAGACTTCTGTGGTGGTGGCAACAATATTAATCATTGTAGTTGTTGTTGTTGTTAAACACTATAGAGTCGGTTCCAAATCATGATGACCCCTCATAGGGTTTCCAAGGAGCTAATCATTGGTTGTCTTCAATTAGGGTATGGACAAGATTAACTGTTTCCTTGCTGTTGCAGGCTTCATCTTCGGCATCGTCTTGTCCCTGCTTAAGATGAATTGTTGTTGTTAAATGCTGTAGAGTCGGTTCCGACCCCTAGAGACTCTATAGGGTTTCCAAGGAGCAACTGGTGAGCTTGAATTGGTGAGCTTGTTGACCTTGCGGCTCAAACCAACTTTGCAGTCCAGTGCATTAACCCACAGCGCCACACCAGAAGTTGCTCATTGATAAAGTGCTGATTTCTTTGGGACATTGTCTCCATAAGCTTTCTGTAAAGCACTGGTGATTTCACCATTCATCCATCCCAGCTTCATCATAAACTTGATGTTTGTTCTCGCTTCAGTTTTAACAGAATTCATGTTTCTGTGATAAGTGCTTTTCTCAAACTGATATCTTAGGTTTCTTAGCACCTCAAACTAGATCCTGTTCAAATATGTTATAACAAGTTAGTGTAAAATAATTTTGGTGCAAACATTTTTTTAAATCCATGTTTAGTTTTTTCATAACACATATTTTACTTTTCAGTAAGCCAGCATTTGGCAAACTATGTTCCACAGACTACCGATACCTGAGAAATGTAACAGGAGTTCTAGGTGGTAAGGGGGGAAACAGAATTTGGGGAAATCTCTTCATTAAATAAAATTTCAGAGGCATTTTTACTCTCGGACTTTTTTGAACTATAATGTGCCCAAATGAATTGTGCCAAAGAGAATGATATAGCATGCAGTATTTTCCAAAATTATATATTAACAGAAGCCGTCTTTAAACTACTCTTATCTTCTCTTGAGAGACTATTTTTCAAAAGATACAGTTTAGAAAAGCAGTGCTAAACTATTCTATATTATGTTGATTCAAGTTCTTTGTATTAAAGTCATCTTGACTTTATATGTGAACAAAGGCAATTGAGAAGATATTGGCTGTCGGTTCATTTCCTGAATTTTTCTCTGATTTGCTCTAAGAGTTATGACAAATTTGAAGATTCTGGAAATTATTTTCATTTCTTCATCAGTAAAGGAGATCTGAGGAGATCATGGTCAAATACTCAACCTTGGATTCGTATTTTGCTAAGAGGTACCGGTCAAGATGTATGTGTCAGAGAGAATATACCACATCACAATAGAAATTCCGCATCCATCCCTGTTACAGAATGCTTTCTCTCATTGTCTGGGGTAGGCTGGCTTGATCTCTTTGTTTTTCTTTTTTTTTATTGGAGACTTAGTTATCAGCTGGGGCCCAAGCAACACTGCAGGCACCTCTCTGATAGCGTTTGGTTTTTAGTTAAAGGGAAAAAAAGATCCTTTCTAAACTGTTAAATATTAGCTTCATGTGTCTGGTGTAAGAAAGTTTAACTTGATCAAATTCAAATCTCAGAATAAATAAATAAATAAAAAACCTATACCCAAAATGCACACGGTGATTTGTGGTTACTACTACTTAAGGAGCTCTGGTAGTGTAGTGGTTACAAGTCGGGCTGCCATCCTCAAGGGCAGCAGTTCGAAACTACCAGCAGTTCCATGGGAGAAAGATGAGGCTTTCTGCTCCTGCAAAAGATTGACAGCCTCGGAAACCCTGTGCAGAGTCACTATGAGTCGGAACCGACTCCATGGCACATAACAACAACTACTTACAAGGAGCCCTGTTGTGGTGCTGTGGGTTAATGCGCCAGACTGCAAAGCTGATTGAACTGCAAGGTCGGCGGTTCAAGCTCACCAGCTGCTTCTTGGAAACTATACAGGTCGCTGTGGGTTGGCACTGACTCGACAGCACTTAACAACAACTACTACTTACAAATCACCTTCTTTTTTTTAATGCTCAAGATAGAGCCTCCTGCAAACCTCAGGCACAGAAGTTTGGGGAATGGCCACACAGCTTAACCCTGCTTCTGACTGTTGTTGTTAGGTGCCATCTAGTCAGTACTGCCTCATAGTGACCCTACATGCAACAGAATGAAACACTGTGCCAGGTCCTGTGCCAACTTCACAGTCGCTGTGCTTGAGTCCAGTGCTGTTGTCATTGTGCCAATGCATCTCACTGGGGGTCTTCCTCTTCTTCTCTGACCCTCCATCTTACCACACATGATATTCTTCTCCAGCGACTGGACCCTCCTAACAATATGTCTGAAGTACAAGAGACAAAGTCTGGCCATCCTGGCTTCCAAGGAGCACCCTGGATGTACTTCTTCTGTTTGATTATCTAGCAGTCCATGGTACGTTTAATATTCTTCTCCAACTCCATAACTCAAATGCATCAATTTTTCCACAATCTTCCTTATTCTCTAACTTTCTCATGCAAATGAGGTTATTGAGAATACCATGGCTTGGGTCAGGCGAACCTTAGTCTTCAAACTAATATCTTTGCTTTTCAACTCTTTAAAGAAGTCTTGTGCAGCAGATTTGCCTGATGCAGTACGTTGCTTGATTTCTTTACTGCTGCTTCCATGAGTGTTGATGGTGGAGCTGAGCAAAATGAAGTCTTTGACAGCTTCGATCTTTTCTCCATGTGTATGAATGTTGTTTATTGATCCAGTGGTGAGGATTTTTGCTTTCTTTGCATTGAGGTGCAACCCATACCAAAGGCTGTGCTCTTTGATCTTCATTAGTAAATTTTTTGTCCTCTTCACTTTCAGTAAGCAAGGTTGTATCATCTGCATATCGCAGGTTGTTAATGAGTCTTCCTCCAATCCTGACGCCACGTTTTTCTAACTGGAGGCCAACTGTTCTTTTTCATCAAACACAGCGAATGTCCTTACTCAGGAGTTCATGCTTACCCAGAATTGCTCCTTACTCAGGGGAAGACCAATAAGGTGGAGTACGTGCTCTTCATCGAGAAAAGGATTTTTCACAAGTAGCTTAGTTGTTGTTATTGTTAAGTGCTGTCAAGTTTGTTAGACTCTTTGTTGTTGTTGTGATGTGCCGTGGAGTTGGTTCTGATTCATAGTGACCTTGTACAGGGTTTCTGAGGCTGTAAATCTTTACGGGAGCAGAAAGCCTCATCTTTCACCCACGGAACAGCTGGTAGATTTAAACTGCAGACCGTGAGATTAGCGGCCCGATTGGTAACCACTACGCTGCCAGAGCTCCATAGCAAGCCTGTATAGGGTTTCTGAGGAGTGGCTGGTGAGCTTGAGCCACCAACTTCGTTGTTCAAACCGACTTTGCAGTCCGTCCAACACATTAACCCATAGTGCCAGAGCAGGACTCCAGGAGCAGAAAACGTTAATAAGTGTCAGGTGTGAGGCATGGTGCATTATTTGTAATAAGCTCTTGCGTTCCGGAAAGAGCAAGCATTCTAGTAGTCTAGATTGTTATTCCCAAGCTTGGGTCTGGTGCCCTGGCGTGATAGAGTCCAATGAACAAACACTCAGATAAACCAAGGAGCTCTGGTAGCGTAGTGGTTACAAAATCAGACTGCTAACCTCAAGGTCGGCAGTTTAAAACTACCAGCTGTTCCATGTGAGAAAGATTAGACTTTCTGCTCCTGTAAAGATTTGCAGCCTCGGAAACCCTGTGCAGGGTCACTGAGTTGGAACTGACTCCAAGGTACAACAACAACAAAAATAACAATGGATAAACAAAGAGAGAAAGCCTTTGTTAGTAGGAAGCCAGCTTCTGAGGCCCCTGCAGCAAAGAAGCTAGCTTTCTATGGTGTCCATGACGACTTCTTACAAGCATCATTTATACCGTTCTAACAGTGTTCATCAATGTAAAGGTGGGCTGCAATTTACCACTCTACCAATCATACGAGTTCCCAAGGTGATCAGATGTCCTGACACACATGTCCAAAGGGAGCACATGCTTAACTCTCAGGTGCTTGCTTGTCTGTATGGTGCATCCTCATCAGAAGCCACACAAAGAAGGACCGAGCTACACTCCTAGGTGACCATTAACTTGATCAAAGCATATATTTAAGAAACAGGGACAGGAAAGGGCTCTCTGTGTGTAAGAGAGCGAGAGGGACAAGAGTGAGAGAGAGAGCTGCGTTAGGCAATCTGGTTAAGTTGTCAAAATGGCTGTATTCAGGCTTTCAAGATGGGCACATTTTGATTTGAAACTTACCTAGTCCTCATAGAAGAATTCCTGTATCACTTAAGAAGAGGAATTGGCGTTAGTCGACTCTCTTGAAAGGAACGAGACAGCAATATATTCATATGATCATTTATTCAGTAGGTGTTTGCTGAGCACGCATTATGTGCTGGAGAACAGGTAGACAAGAGTCCCTGCCCTCTTGGAGCTTCAGGCCTGATGTGGGAGGATTTTCTAATTCACAGAAGGTCCTGGTGGCTCATAAATATTCTCTCATGTATGTCTCTGGTCTGCTGTGGCATCATCTCTATTTAAGGTGAAGCAGCTGAGCCTCCCAGCTAGTGAGCAGCAGAACTGGACCACAGTGAGGTCAGTGTGTCCGGTAAGCCCACAGCCCAGCGCCCCACTGACACTTGGTCCCCCGATGGCCATCCTCTTTGTTACTTCGTCTTCCTGAATGTCAGTGTTGTAGAGTGTGAGAAAAAATAGGTTTGTTCATCATTTAGTTGTGTGTTTTTCAGAGCAGCCATTGGTAGGACTGGGCTTAGTTTTGTCTCTGGATGTCATGGCATCTGATAGGTTGAGTCTGCTCTGCCATGGCAAACATTGTGCCCCCTCAGTGTCAGCGGGAAGATCCATAATGCCTTCTCAAGGTGAGCCCCATAGCACCTGCCCCGCTTATGAATTAAACCCAGGCTGTGTCTGCCACAGCGGACCCTGCTGCAGATCCTAGATTTTGTGAAGGAATAGAACGAAGGTAATGATATCCAGGGGGAAAAAACAAAAATGACAATACACGTAAAAAGGAGGCCCGAGCGTCCCAGGCGTTCCCCACCACCTGCCTAAGTGAAACATGTACAAGCTGACCGTCAGCATGGGCCTGTCACCAGGCTTGGCCCAGCAGGTAGTGTTACCTGCCAAGTGGTACTGACACCAGTTTCTTATCAAATTAAGGTTCTGATTGTTGTATCTGGTCCAACAGAAGGTTTGGCCAAGCCTCGTACTGGATAGCCAGGGATTCTGTTCATTGTCCACGTGAATAGTAGCCCTCTTTGATCACTTTCTGTGATTGAGTCGGCACTATCATCATCTGTTTTCCATTTCAAGAGCAGTGTGAGATTTCTGTGCAGCGATGAGGACTCTGGCTCTGGAGCCACCATTAAGAAGCCCTGTTTGCTGTCCGGTCGCTTCTGACTCATCACGTGCCTGTAGGACAGTGTAGCAGTGCTCCATAGGGTTTCAAGGCTGTCGGTCATTATGAAAGCACACTTCCGCATCTTTCTACCTTAGTGGCTTCAAACCGGCTGCCTTCCCATTAGCAAAAGTTCATTTTAACCTCTATGCTACCCTGGCTCCCTTGAAGCCAGACTGCCTAGAAGTAAATTCATAATTAGCTGTGAAGTCTTGGATGAATGGCACCCACTCCTCATTTATTAGCCTGCTTAGCTTCCAAAGACCAGAGTGCCATGCGAAAATCAGTGGTATGCAACAATGGAGGGTGATCCCATCAGCTCGCAAATTGGAGAATGACATCATAACATAACTGCCAAATGACATCATAACATAACTGCCAAATGACATCATTACATCACTGCCAAATGACATCATTACATCACTGCCACATGACATCATTACATCACCGCCACATGACACCATTACATCACAGCCAAAGCACTGAGAATCAGAGCCCACTCAACTGTTGGCTCATGAACGTAACCATCACAAGCAGTGCTTTTCTCGCCTTGTTTCCTAGCCTTTGTTACAGCCTTCGGAGAATCCAACTGTTACCGTGGTTGTAAATGTGCAGTGTCAGATGATGAGAGAGCTGTAGTTGATGAATAAGTAACAAGGGTGCTCAGTCTCATTGGCTCCATTTCCTCATCTGTAAAATGGGTATGACAATAGAGCCCACCTGATCCAGGTTTGTGAGTGAAGTACTAAGATTGTGTCATAGGTAAAGGCTTTGTGCATTAGCGGACCTGCTCTCTTTACGGTTAATGGTACTCTTACTATTTAAAAAGTATTTTCATGCCAAACTTAAATAGCTCACTGTTACCTTCTTAGCATCAGAGAGGAGACCTGGTGACATGGCAGAATAAGCACTGGACTGCTAACTGCAGGGTCAGCAGTTCAAACCCATCAGCTGCTCTGCAGGAGAAAGATGAGGCTTTCTGTCCCCTTAAAGACTCGTCAGCCTCGGAAGCACTGTTCAGGGTCACTTTCAGTCAGAACTGATTTGATGGACGTGAATTGTTGGGGTTTTGGGTTTTTTATTTTTTATTTTTTTAACTATATCAAACGGCCAAGGAACACCAGCATGACTTTGGATCCTCATACTTTGTGCCTGTTATTAAAATCATATCAGCCACAAAAGAAGTTTCAGTTTAATAAAACATTGCATGCAGTAGCAGCAGGCATTTTGAGCAGACCTCTATGGAAGACCTGGGGTGGGACTGTAAGATAAGCACTGGGCTGCAAGGTTGTTTGAAATGCTCGGTCGGCAGTTCAAACTCACCAGCTCCTCCTAGGACACCCTATACAGGGTTGCTCTGAGTCGGAACCAACTCGACTGCACATAACAACTCTGGAAGAAGAAGCATGGTGGCACTGTAGGATAAGCCCTGGAATACTAACCACAAGGTTCAGCGGTTCAAACCTACCAGCTGCTCTGTGGAAGACAGAGGAGTTTTTCTCTTCCTGTGAAGAGTTGTTGTTGTTGTTAATTGCTTTTGAGTGGGATCAAACTCATAGCAAGGATTTCCAAGGAGCAGCTGGTGTGTTGAAACCACCTAACTAGCAGTTAGCAGTCCAGTGCTTATCCTCCAGCATCGTGCCAGGACTTCCTGTAAAGATTTACAGCCTAGGAAACCCTGTATGGGTTGCTATGAATTGGAATCAACTTGAAGGCACTTGATACCACCACCTCTGCAAGAAATGCGGCAGAAACAGCACAGATGATGGTGGTGCTGTTGTTGCAGGCTGCACCTCGCCATGACCTGACCATCAGGCCCCTTCCCTCCTCCTCATCAGCCTGGGTCCATGCAGCTTCCGTGGCTCCTGTGTCTGGGAATGACACACAGTACAGAGACAGTGTGCGCTTGGAAGCTGGCTAGGCTCTGTCTCTCGAAGCTCTCCAGTACTGCTAGTATGACTGTTACAGGAACGCCTTCCGTTGGTGACTTTAACAAACAAAGGTTTACTGTCTCAGAGTTGAGGAGGCTAAGAGTCCAAAGTCAGGCCTCAGCTCTAAGGGAGGGCTATCTCTCCTGCGAGCTCTGGGAAGGGCCTTGTCTCCTCAGTTTCTAGATCCTGGTTCCTTGGAGATCTCACGTGGCTTGACATCTGTCTTCCCCCAGTCTCTGCTTGCTTGACCTTAACCTCCTCCTTTCATGTTTTATGAGAGATTGACTGAAGACAAACCCTACACTAATCCTGCCTCAGTAACGCAATAAAGAAAACCAATTCCCATAGGGGATTATAACCTTAGGCCTTGTTGTTATTGTTAAGTACCATGGAGTCTGTTCAGACTCATAGCAATCCTATGTAGGATTTCTGAGGAGCAGCTAGTAGATTTGAACTGCCAACCTTGTGGCCCAAACCGACTTTGCATTCCACTGCTTATCCTACAGCACCGTGCCAGGGCTCCAACCATAGACATTTGTTGTTGTTGTTAATTGCTGTCGAGTCAGTACCGACTCAGAACCACTACGCTACCAGAGCTCCAGATAGAAATTGGTCGTTGCAGATGTGAAATTCTGCTGCAGAACAGCCAGTAGCCTAACGTGTGTTTACTGTGCTATCTCAGGGAGAAAGACTGATACAGCCCAGGACCCAGAGCACAGAAATCAAACCCACCTCCCGGGAGTTATTCCAACAGGTGGCGACTCTGCAGAACTGAGTAGGACTGCACCGCAGTGTTTCCTGAGCTGTCACCTTCAGGGAGGCTGATTGCCACATCCTTCTCCTGCAGAGCAGGACTCCTGGTGGTTTCAAACCCAGAACTTAACCCGCTCTACCACCAGGGCTCCTGGTGCCTCAGGGCAGCTGCTACCGATTTCTTTTTCCTTTGTTTTGCTTTGACATGGTTGCCACCTTCATTTTCTTCTTGCCTTCATACAGTAATCTGAAGACAGAACACCTTGTCATGTTCTCAGGTATACATTTGAACAACCAAAAATCAAAAGGGGGATGAGGAGGAGGGAAGGAGAAAGAGAAGGCAAAGCCATCAGCATCAACATATCATACAGTTTACGAAAGGAATTAAGGAGGGAAAGGAGCTCTGGTAGCGTAGTGGTTACAAATTGGGCTGCGAACTTTAGGGTCAGCAGTTTGAAACTACCAGCTGCTTTGAGGGAGACAGATGAGGCTTTCTACTCCCGTCAAGATTTACAGCCTTGGAAACACTGTACAGGGTCACTATGGGTCGGAATCGACTCGACGGCACTTAACACCAACAACAACACTGAGCTCACCGGTGTGCAGCGGAGTTCAAGGGTGGAGGGTACCACGTGCCACACTGCCCTCCTGAAACAGCAGCTAAAGAAAATGAATTGGATCAGTTTTCACTAACTTGTTCTGTTGGTGATTGTGGCATTTCAGCATTACCACCAGGAAAATAATAGGCTCCTTTCACAATGGTAGAAGTTTAACAAATGCTCCATCACTCCGCCAACATCATCGCTGTCATTGGTTTGAGCGCCATGCATGATATTGATGCCCGGCTTCTTTTCAGACCCAATCTGCCAGCAATGGACCACTAACCATTTCAATTTGCTACCTGTAGAACTGAATCACCAGGCTTGGGCTGAAATGAGAGAGAAATGGATTTAGTGAAACTCAGAATAGAGGAAGTTTCATGAATTTTTGTGTAAGCATGCACATACTGAAACCCGTTATAAGATGCACACAATCACTTTTGGAATATCTCATGAAGGGACATGATATTAAGCAATTCTTGGGTGTTTACAGGGAAAATAGACTCTAGTGGATACTGATAAGACCCCCTATGTTTTGAGGAACTCAAATGGGGTACCTTTATAAAAACCCTTGAACACTTCTAAAACTATGCTTGACCCTTGAGATACTCATCTAGCAAAGAACAGGATAAAGGTAAATTATTTCCAGCCCCACCCTTGAATTTCCATGGGAGAAAGATGAGGCTTTTGGCTCTCGTAAAGATTTACAGCCTCAGAAACCCTGCACAGGGTCGCTATGAGTCGGAACCAACTCCACAGCACATAACAACAACAACAACCCTCGAATTTAGTGTTGTCCTACCAGCACCAGTTGTCATCAGTCATACAACTCCATGTGTGTCAGAGGAGAACTGAGCTCCCAAGGGTTTTCAGTGGGTGGATTCTGACTCATGAGAACTCTTTGTGTGTCAGAGTAGAATGTATTCCATAGGGTTTTAAATGAAAGGCTGATTTTTTGCAAGAAGATCACCAGGCATTTCTTCCAAGCCACCTCTGGAAAATCTTGAGCCACCAACCTTTTTGATTATTTGCCACATGTGTTCATTTGGACCACCCAGAGACTCCTGTCTTGTCCTAGCAGGCAAGGCTTGTTGGGTGAGAGGGCTCATTCTTTCGGGGTTACATTCCCTGGCTGCTGCTCAGAGTTCTTGACTGGCCCATGTTGTTGTTGCTAAGTGCCTTTAAGTTGGTTCTGACTCATAGAAACCCTGTATAGGGTTTGCGAGTAGCAACTGGTGTGTTTGAACCACACACCTTGAAATTAGCAGACCAGTGTTTTTCCCACAGTGCCACATCAGGCTTGAGTGCTCACTGTTTTACCCTACTCCCTGTTTTCTGATTTGTGTAGGCTCGTTTGGGATTTGCCCCTTTCTTTCTGATTTAAAGCCATTACTGGCATGATATATCCATGCACACATGCTTCCCCTCCCCACCCCCCACCCTCCCCATGCTTCTCAGTCATGTGCTATCTCCTGGATGCAAACCAGTCATTTGTGGTACAGTGACTGTGTGTAATCCTTTCTGCATTGTTCAATAGTTTGGTATATAGAATCCGTCAATAGAGCAAGTTGACTCTTGAATTTTTTTCTGCAGTTCTTTCATCTTGAGAAATGCTGAGAGTGTTCTTCCCTCTTGGTTTTCTACCTCCAGGTCTTTGCAGATTTCATTTTAATACTCCACTTTGGCTTCTTGAGGTACACTTTTACTTGGTCATTTCTTCTGTTTGCTTTTAGCTACTCTGTGTTCAAGATCAAGTTTCAGAATCTTTTGCAGCATCCATTTTGGTCTTTTCTTTCCTGCCCTTTTAATGACCTTTTATTTTTTTCATGTTTGGTGACCTTGATGTCATTCCACAACTTATCTGTGGTCATTAGTTTTCAGTGCATCAGTCAACTTTTGAGATGATCTCAAAATTCAGGTGGGATGGAGGTCTGGTGGTGGTGCTGCGGTTTAATACGCTGAACTGCATTCCGTCCTAAGTAACCTAGGAGTCTACAAGGTCAATGGTTCAAACTCAATAGCTGCTCCTTGGAAACCCTATACAGCATCTCTATGAGTTGGAACTGACTCCACAGCACTTAACAACAACATACTCAAAGTTGTACTTCGGCTACTGTAAACTTAATTTTCTCCAGCTTCAACTTGAACTTGCAAAGGAGCCATTGATGGTTGGTTCTGCGTTCGGTCTCTGGCCTTGTTCTGATGGACGATACTGAGTTCCACCATTGTGTCTCTCCACAGGTGCAGTCAATTTGATAACTTTGTTTTCCATTTGGTGACATCCATGTATGGTGCTGTGGGTTAATGCACTGGACTGTAAAGGTGGTTTGAACTGCAAGGTCAGTGGTTCAAGCTCACCAGTCGCTCCTTAGAAACATATACAGTGTAGCTCTGGGTCTGAACCGACTCAATGGCACTTAACAACAACAGTGTGTATGTTGTCAAGTACCGTTGCGTCAGTTCCAACTTGTAGCAACTCTGTATAGGGTTTCCTAGGATTTGAACCACTGACCTGGAGGTTAGCAATCCAATGTTAATCTTATAGTGCCACACCAGGTGTCTACATGTAAAGTCATCATTTTTGTTTTTTAAAAAATATTTCTAATAAATAGGTTGTTGGTCTTACAAAATGTCATCATGATCTCTCTGCTGTCATTCCCTTCATCACCTTCTGGTCAGTTTACCCATAGATCCTCCATGTACCTAATGAGTAGGTGCAGTATGGCCTTGTGAAGAGTGAAATACATTCACACACATGGACACACAGCCAGCAGATAACACGTGAAATGCCTGTTGTATCCAGGGCACACACACAGGGCCTGGTGAAGGATCTAAATTCAGAGAGCTCCTTCCCTGCCCTTGGGAATCTTACAGTGCCGCTGATTCCGAATACATATTTTAGGGAAAATGTTGTAAGATGATATATCATAGACACCAAAGTTGTACTGTAGTTCAGAGGCCAAAAGACCGTCCTTCAATGAGGGGAGCTGGGAGTCCCATATGGAGGTTCATGCCCAAAGGCACTGCTGTGATTGGCCTCTGAGGTGGCGGTTGGCACTTCCGGTAGATTCCATCTAGGTCTTTCTGAAGTTCCCATTACAGGAAAAGGTGTAAATGGGGAAGGGAGACTTTACAAGACTGAGCCAGCCAGGGAGAAGAAGGCTTGTTGTTGTTGGTTGTCATCAAGAGGATTCCAACTCCTGGTGTCCCGGTGTGTACACAGTAGAACTGCTCCATCGGAGAATGAGGTTGTTTCCTTTCAGCAGTAGATTGCCAAGCCTTACTTCCAAGGTGCCTCGGGGTGAGTTTAAAAGGCCAACTCTCTGGCTAATAACCTCGTGCTTAACTGTTCACACCACACAGAGACATCTGCTCTCTGTCATCACACAGAGAGGCATGCTGGAGTGTGAGTTGTATCGCCTGTAGTACACACGACAGGAAGGGGACAGTAACCTGTCACGGGGGTTACCTGGCTGCTTGTTGTTGTGAAGTGCTGTCGAGTCAGTTCCGACTCATAGCGACCTTGTGTAAGGTTTCCTGTGCAGCAGCATGTGGGTTTGAACCACTGACCTTGTAGGCTCCTGGTTTGCTTAGGACCAAATTCGATTCGGGATCCAGCTGCCTACAAGAGATGTTTGAGAATATCAGCTGCCAGGTGTCTGAACACCTGAAACCATAGAAAGGCACTTTCCCTTCTGAGGGGATGTTGCTGTTGTTGTTGTTATGTGCCATGGAGTCGGTTCCAACTCATAGCGACCCTGTGCAGGGTTTCCGAGGCTGTAAATCTTTATGGGAGCAGAAAGCCTCATCTTTCTCCTGCAGAACAGCTGGTAGTTTCCAACTGCTGACCATGAGATTAGTAACCACTACGTTACCAGAGATGGAGTTGCCAGAATTGTAGAAGTCTGCATGGGGGGTTAGGGGGTGGTCCCTTCTTGCAGAAAGGTAAGCACCTGCTCCAGCTAGGCTGTTTCCAGGCAGCACTGGGCCCACCCTCTGCTAGTCTCCTAGTCATGCGCGTTGCATTACATTCCTGCTTCCTCACCAACTGGCTTTGTGATCTCAGGCCCTTGCTCTCTCTTTGTCTCAATATTCTGAAGTGTCAGAATGAGATGATGGTAGTTCATTCTTCCTAAGGTTGTAGTGAGGATTCAGTGAAATTTGCATTTCTTTATGGGGTAAGTGTTGAGTGGACATTAACTGATAAAGGAAAGAGAAGGGATAGCTAGAACTTTGGGGGCAAGCCCATGCAGTGGAGGGGGGTCATTCTGTCTTGCCTTGAGAGATGATGGCTCACTCTGGGAGCTTAGGACTGGGTCTACGGAGAGCCCTAAATGCAAAACTGAAGAGTCATCTTGCAGGCATTTTGGAACCACTCAGATTGTCTTGTCAAGTCAAGACATGTTGTGGTATTTTTGGAATTGTGCTCCTGTGAATTCCAGGTGGATCAAAGGGTGAAGGAACTGAACACAGCCTGACCGTTTGGACAGAAGTCATTTATTTTCCAGAAAGCTGTGGGTTTGAGTTATTTGAACTTTGACCTCCATTTAGTCCTTCATTCCTTCCGATCCAATGCTTATTACATTGCGGCCACAGGCTTTGGTCTGTCTGTCACTGTTCATTGTGTGTACTGTTGGAGGGTTAGCACTGTAAAAACAAAGAGTTTTAAAAGGTCATAAAATTAGCTTTAATGAAACATGGTGGCAAATAAAACAGTCAACAGTGGAAACTGTATGGAACTGCCCTGTTTTTCTGGGCGCCGTCTTACTATTAATATTGTTTTAGTTTTTTTAAAAAAGTGAATTTTTTTCTTTTCTGACACCTCTGAAACCTTACATGTTTCGGCTTTTGAAGGTTTTACTGTAAAATAATATAAAAATCTTAC
This sequence comes from Chrysochloris asiatica, assembly GCF_000296735.1. NCBI lineage: Eukaryota > Metazoa > Chordata > Mammalia > Afrosoricida > Chrysochloridae > Chrysochloris > Chrysochloris asiatica. Next base: position 6,913,931 of record NW_006408559.1, read on the forward strand.
TCTCCAAAGAATTTGCTTTAAAGTAGATTTTAATGATATCTTCTCACGAAATTGAATTGGGAGAAACTTCGAAGCAACACAGTACCTTTTCAAGGAGCATAATTATGCTTTATTGTAGTAAGCCAAAGTTTTATAGAAGTTTTCAGTGTCTTCTTCATCTCTCTAGGAAAGTGTTTCATAGAAACGAGCCCCTCTCCACGAAGTAGGGATGAATGAATGAATGGGTGGCTTGAGTGCAGTTCAGAATTGCTATCGCCACTTATTCCATGGGATTGTGATTGATTATAATTTAGGATGGTTGCCCCTACCATCGTTAACTACTGGCCCGTGGCCCTCTTAAGGGAAGGACCCTGTCTCTGTTCCCCAATGCCTAACTCAGGGCACACCTTAGCCTCTCATAATTTTTTAAATACATGGTATACTTCCGAAATAACATCAGTAAGTACAGAAAGATCCCTGGTGGCACAGTGCGTTAAGTGTTGGGCTGCTACCCAAAAGGTTGACAGTTTGGGGGGAGACAGATGAAGCAGTCTACTTCCATTAAGATTACCTGCCTTAGAAACCCTAGGGACCTGCTCGACTCCATCGTAGAGCTTCCGCTGGGGGTTGGAATCAACTCAATAGCAACAGATTTTGTTTTGTGTTTTAGTTTAGACCTTTATACTAAACGAGACGGACTGGCACAGTGGTAGTAGCATCAGTGGGCTGAGACGTAGCCGTGATTGTGAGGTTGGCGCAGGACCAGGCAGTGCTTCGTTTTATTGTGCACAGGGTCGCTATGAGTCAGTACCAACTCGATGGCACCTAACAACAACAACAACAACAACACCATAGACCTTATCAAAGGAGTCTTGGTGGTGCAGCATTTAAGCTCTCAGCTGCTAACTGAAATATTGACAGTTTTAACTCACCAGCTGCTCCGCAGGACAAAGAGGGTGACAGTTTACTTCCATTAAGATTCACAGCTTTGGAAACCCTGTGGGGCCATTCTCCTCAACAGCAGTGGGTTCACAGCTCAGGAAAAGACAATGCTCTAGTCGAGAGGCCTGAGGCCACTCACTGCAGATTATCACGTCTGATTATCGTGTTGTGTCTTCATTTCCGTAAAAATGCGAGTGGCACCTGTGTTGCCAGGAGAGACTAGGCTGCGACTTAACACAGAAATACTGTAGTTAGGTAACTGTATGTGCGGTGCTGAACTGGAGGGTGATGTTGTTCCATGGGCGTTACCTCCGAACCATCCAGCTGTGAGACTGAAAGGAACAGGCCCCCTCATGCCAAGTAGCCATGATGACCACCACGATGGGATCTTATTTGTGAGATACTTTATTTTCTTATTCATGTTAAAACAAATGAAGTTGTTATTGGTTGGGGTCTCCCAAGTCATAAAGCTAGAACTTTCTGACAGTGTGGTAGAATTTGCACCCCCTACACAGTTCTAATTCAAGTATAAAGAGGAAAAGAACTTTTAAAAGAAAAAGTTGTAATATTTTTTTCTTTTTCTTTTTTGACTTCTTATTGTGAATTAGGAGCCCTGGTGTGACACTGTGCGTTAATGCGCTGGACTGCAAAGTCTGTTTGAACCTCAAGGTCGGTAGTTCAAGCTTACCCGCTGCTCTTTGGAAACCCTATACAGGGTCGCTAGGGGTCGGAACTGACTCAACATTACCTAACAACAACATTGTGAATTGGGTGAAGGTTTACAAACTTGTTGTTGTTGTTAGGTGCGTCAAGTAGGACTGATGGTCAACTCTGGAGTCCTGGTGAGCAGCACTATGCCAGGACTCCATAATAGATATCAGTTTTACATCCAGCAGTTCGTGCACATTGTTCCCCCTCTAGTTGACTACAGTTCCCTAATGCGGCACCGCTTCCTCCCTGGGGTTTCTGTTTCCTTCCATCCCTCTCCCTTTTCCAACCCTCCTGCATTTTGTCCTTAGGTCGGTACTGCCCTTTGGATCTCAGTTGCTTGATCCTTCTAAGGTGTGCATACCTCCCTAGTTTTAGTGCTCCCCCCTTAGACCTATTTATTGTTTGGCTAAGAATTGAGCCTCAGGAGTGAGTTCATTCCAGGCATGAAGTATGATCCAGGACCGTAGTCTTGGAGGCTCTAGTAGTCTCTCTCCCACCAGTAAGCCTGATTTCTTCCATGATTTTAGGTAGCTGGGCTTCATCTAGGCCTTCTAGTCTCAGAGTTTGAAGACTAATGTTCACATGGTCCGTTAGACTATTGGGTGGATTATTTCCATGTATTACCGATTTTCATCACTCTTCTCTCATCCAGACACCAAGACTTACACGTTAGATGGCTGCTTATCATTGTTAAGACCACATGTGTTTGTGTTACATATCTTGTTGATGGATACTTGTGGTAGCCCAGCTGTTGGGTGAGCAGTCGTATTGCCACGGTAGATGAGTGGAGACCACTTGCAGACGTAGGAAATGAGCATTCCCCACAGGCATGGAGAGCTGGAGATTGTGGCTTGACTTCCGTGTTCTCTGATGAATACTTTTGGCAAGAACGATAGATTGTTATTAATGGCTGAGATTTATCTGATAATTTTAAGAATAAATTCTCTAGGGCTAAAACAGAACTTCTTAGCATTAAATAGGAGGTTTACCTTCAGTTTTCCTGAAGTCTGTGTGTAGCTAACAGTGGTCTTTCATGGCATTCTTGCTCTGTTCCTCTTGGTTCTCGTGGTCTTGCTCTAGCATTTACTACTTGTATCCAATTAAGGGGGAAATGGAGAACTTGAATTTCAGAGCACTCATCTTTCCTATCACAAAATTAATGGTTTGGCCTTGGTTTGGGGTAAAGATGGGAAAAACGTAAAGCTTTATTTCCATGTTTTCATTATGATTAAGAAAAACACCCTCATTTTGCACATTTATCAGCAATGACATCACCTTGTGGTGTGCTATTTTCCATACTCCTAGGAGCTTATTATAAAGAAAAATACTTTGAAACATCACCAAGCTGACTGTTTTTGAGTGCTGCCTGTGTGGGTGTTCATATATGATCCTCTGGAGAAAGAACCAGAAATCACAGCTGATCATTGGAACTATTAATAATAAGAAGCTACAGAGTCTGTTTTAATTGGGAAGCTGTGTGATATGGTAGAAAGAATGATAAATTTGGAAGTGAAGAGGTCTTGTTCCTATTCCTAATATTTTTACTTAGCCATATTGGAGACCACATTTTACCATTGTTAGATAAAGAGTCTTGTAAGTTTTAGAGAAAGACAAAATCCAAAACCAAACCTACTGCAGTCAAGTCCATTCTGACTCCTAGGACTGTGTAGAACTACCTTGTAGGCTTTCCAAGACTGTAAATTTTCACTAAAGCAGACGGCCTCATCGCTCTCCTGAGGCACAGCTGGTGGATTTGAACCGCGTTGGTTTGGTTAGCAGCCCGGTGCTTCACCCACTGCAACACTAGGGTGCCTTTCGAGAAAGACAAGTGCAGGTATGATATGATGCTTGCTGCCAAGATGGAGTAAGGTTCTGGACCTTTGTGGTCCATCAGAGCCCCAGGTCTTCTTTCGAACCTCCCAGGAAGTTAAGGTTCTCTTTGCACCCCCCCCCCACAGGGTGGGGGTGGGGGGACAGATTTGTAGGAAGGAACTTGCTGGGAGACGGTTCTCTGTGCATCTTGTGAAAAGAGGCACTGGGACCCTTTTGTTGTGGGCCAGCTAGTCAAGGAGTAGCCTTGTAAGGCAGTAGTCCAGGGCTGGTTTGTTTGCTCTTTGGCGTCAAGACCAGTACTTCTCCCTCCAGGACAAAGGTTGGGTAGGTTTGTTTGCAGCCTGTCACGAAAGGCTTGGGTTTCCTGACAGTTATCACTGCCCTTCATTCATTAGTTCAGTTTCTGGAATTGGGACTCAGAACCAGTGCAAGAAATTGATATTCTGGCTACTCCTGTTGCTGAGAACAACACACTGTCCTTTGTCTTTGATTTAGGAATATCGTTTCTTCTGCTAGCAGCCATGAGCCTGGAAGACTCCCTTAAAGGACAATAAAATCTTCATAATTCCTGACAGAGTTGAGACTGAACATACAGATTTTAAAGTAAAGAAATCAAAGGGAGATATTCAGTGGCAACTGCATATATGTGCTGGCCCATTAGGGACCGTCAGAAGTAAAGCTAGGCAGTTTGATTGGCTGTGTTTCTCCCAGAGTAGAGGGCAGGTTTGTTTCTCATTGCTTGCTACTTCAGTCTTCTCTCCTATCTCATTTAGAACTTGGAAGTCTCTAGATGATTCTGTCATTTTAAGGACATGTTGGAAATCTATCAACAGTGGACTTCAATGTGCAGAGTTTAAGACTTAAAACTTCAGAGAAACCCAGTTTTCTCCTGCCACACGTACTCACCTATTTGACCTGGATTCATTAAATTCCTGTTGCCTTGAATTTCATCTAGGGTTCCGGAGAAAATCAGAGAATAATGCTAACTTCTTCCTCCCTATAGAACAACTCAAGATTCTGCAGACTGGGAATGTTGAGGATGAAATGCATCCTTCCCGAAGTGGGAGGGACCCTGTTGTATTCTGCTTTGGTCAGTAACATGTTTCTATCTGTGGCATTGTTGAAACCTTAGGTTTTTATAATACAGCTGCGACAGGAGGCAGGGTAATAGTGGTTAAGCACTTCAGCTGGAATTCTAGGCCTTTTAAAGGCCATCACGAAAGGGAAAATAATCCATTAATTTTTACTGGAGTGTTCATTTAAGTGTCTTCTGTGAAAATCAATGTAAAATTTCACTGCCTTTCAAAATGCAAAGTGGTATATAATATCACTATTCCAAACCGCCCTAAATTGTTGCATTTTGAAACAAGCAGCCTTTGAGTTATGGCCTTTCCACATAAATTCCCTTTCTCAGATTGGATTATTGCTATATGGATGCAGTAGCAGGAAAAATAAATTTGTCAGCCAGAATTCTCCTCCTGCCTTCATTATTTAAACTGCTCTTAACCTCTTCCTATAGGTCAGCAATTGTCTTGCAGGTCTGCTTTTATTCATATCCCTCAGAGAATAAAAAAAAAAAAAAGTTCTTTCTTTAGGGGAATTATTTATAAGGCAAATATTATGCCTCCATTTACATTAATAATCATAAATTATTTACTTGTTTCCGAATTCATACCTCCCTGATTTACAGATGAAAGCTCTCAGTTGAGGGAAGCTCTTTGTGCCGCTCATCTGTGGCTGATTAAGGTGGCTGGTTTGGGGTTCTCTGTAGAAATGGAAGTGCTATAAAGGACAAGAGTCAGGGGAGGCCAGGAGGTTCCTCTCAGAGCCAGCTGTGCTGCAGCTGCTGCTGATTGGCCGTTCCCCACCCTTCCCCCTCTCTACAGGCCTTCTTTAAATCCCAGGTGGGGTTGATTCTGGTGAAAACAGGTCACTGAGAAGCTGTTGTACCTGATAGAGCTATTATGGGTTGAATGTATACTCCCCCCACCTTCACCCCCAAATGTAGTTGTTGTTAAGTGCTGTTCCAGCCCATAGCAACCCATAACAACCCTGTATAGGGTTTCCTAGGAGCAGCTGGTGAGCTTGAACCACTGACCTTTTGGTTCAAATCGACTTTGCAGTCCAGGGCATTAACCCATAGCTCCATTATCAGAACCCCTCCCCCCCCAGATAGGTGTTGTAAACCCTTACTCTGTACCTAAGGAAGAATCCCATTTGGAAATAAGTTCTTCTTTGTTGTGTCAATGTGGCCTGTTCAGTGTGTTCTTATTGTGTACTGTCAGGTATAGCGCTTCTGAGAGGGGCTGGTGGCTTTGAACTGCCACCCTGTGGCTGTCAGCTCAGTGTAAGGACTTCTCAGTGGCACCAGGGACAACAGAGACACAGAGACAGGAACACAGTGGTGTAGATAGATGACGATGTAACAAAAGTACAAATCCTCCCCACCAGACCCATAAACAAGCATCATGATAAATGAAAAAAGACGGATGTTGTCAAAGACTTAATTTTACTCAGATACACAATCACCACTAAAGTTAGGTGCAGTCAAGAAATCAGATGACATACTGTATTGGGCAAATCTGCTGCAAAAGATCTCTGTAAGTGTTAAACTGCAAAGATGTCACTTGGAGCACTATGGTGTGCTTGAGTCAAGCCATGGTATTTTCAACCAACTGCAGCTCAAGAAGACAAAACCAAATATTAAGATGAAATGTACAAAGACCTGGAGTTAGAGAACCAAAAGAGAAGAACATGTTCAGCCTGTTCTTCTAGAAGAATTGAAGAAAAAATTCAAGCCTTGACTTGAAATATTGAAGGATTCTATGGGCAAAACATTGAATGATGCAGAAAGCATCTATAGAAAATGGAAGTAATACACAGAGTTTAATCTCAACAATTTCCAGAAATAGCATATGATCAAGAATCAATGATACTGAACAAGAATTGCAAGGTGCACTGAAGACACTGGCAAACAAAAATGCTCTGGGATTAATAGAATGCAAATTGAAATATTTCAACAATATGATGCAGCACTGGAGGCACTCACTCATCTGTGTCAAGAAATTTGGAAGAAATTCAATCAGCTCCCTGGCCAACTGATTGAAAGAGGTCCATACCTGTGTACATTCCAAAGAGAGGTGACCCAACAGAATGCAGAAATCATCAGGCAGTATCATTAATATCGCACACAAGTAAAATTTTGCTAAAGATAATTTAAAAACAACAGCAACAGCATGTTGACGGGGAACTGCCAGAGGTTCAAGCTGGATTCATACAAGGATGTGGAACAAGGGATCTCATTTCTGACATCAGATGAATCTTGACTAAAAGCAGAGAATACCGGAAAGATGTTAACCTGATTTATTGACTATGCAAAGGCTTTTCAATGTATGGATCATGACAAGCTGTGGACAACATTGTGCATTGAGTATTCCAGAACACTTGATTGTGCTTCTGAGGAACATGTACATAGACCAAGAGGCAGTTGTTTGAACAGAACAAGGCAACAGTGAATGGCTTAAAATTAAGAAAGGTGTGCGCCAGAGTTGTATTCTTTCATCATACTTTTTCATTCTGTATGCTGAGCAAATAATCCAAGAAGCTGGATTTTATGAAGAATTTGGTGTCAGGCTTGGAGGAAGAGTCATTAACAACCTGTGATATAAAGATGATACAACTTTGCTTGCTGAAAGTGAAGAGGACTTAAAATACTGATGAAGATCAAAGAGCACAGTCTTTGGTATGGGTTGCATCTCAATGTAAGAAAACAAAAATTCTCACCACGGGTCCAATAAACAACATCCATAAAAACAGAGAAAAGATTGAAGTTGTCAAAGAGTTCATTTTGCTTGGATCAACACTCTTGGAAGCAGCAGTCAATGAAGTATCACATTAGGCAAATCTGCTGCACAAGACCTCTTTAAATTGTTCAAGAGCAAACCCCAGCTGTATTATTTTCAGAGCCTCATATGCATGTAAAAGTTGGACAATGAATAAGCAAGACCTTTGAAGAATTTATGCATTTGAGTTATGGTGTTATTAAAAGTACCATGACCTGCCAAAAGAACAAACAAACCTGTGTTGGAAGAAGTACATCCAGAATGCTCCTTAGAAGTCAGAATGGCAAAATTTCATATCTCATGCTTCGGACATATAGTCAGGAGGGACCAGTCCCTGGAGAAGGACCTCCAACAGGAGGGTCAGCTAGAAACAGGAAGACCACCCATGAGACGGACTGACACGGTGGCAACAGTGATGGGTTCAAATGTAACAAAAATCGTGAGACTGGCACTGGACAGGGCAGTGTTGCCTTCTGTTGTGCTTGAGGTCATTATGCATTTGTACCAACTCAGTGGCACCTAAAACGACAACAATATATGCAGTGAATAAGGAAGATTGGAGTAGAATTGATGCATTTGAATTACAGTGTTGGTGAAGAATATAGAAAGTACCATGGACTGACAGAACCAACAAATCTCTCTTGGTAGAAGTACAGCCAGAATGCTCTTTGGAATTAGGCATGGTGAAGCTTAGTCGCACATACTATTGGCATGTTATCAGGAAGGACCAGGCCCTGGAGAAGGACATCATATTTGGTAAAGTAGAGGGTTAACAAAAAACTAGTGAGACCCCTAATGAGATGGCTGCAACAGTGGGCTCAAATACAACAATTGTGATGATGAAACAGTCCAGGTAGGGTTTCCTTAGTGTCTCTCTAAGTTGGAGCCCATTTGAGGGCTCCTAACAATACCAGTAACAGATGCCATGAGAAGCTAGCCAGGGACTCAAGGAATGCTAGAAGAGGCAAGGTTTCCCCCAAGAGGCCACTGAGAGAGCTTTCTCCGACAGCGTGTACTCTGAGTTCAGACTCCTAGCCCCTGCTGTTAAAGTGCCATGGAATTGGTTCTGACTCATAGTGACCCTGTATATGGTTGCCTCTTGGTTACTAGTCCAGTGCTTATCTGACAGTGCCACACCAGGACTCCAGAAAACTAAGACAGAATTAGTAAAGAAGGATTGCTAGGGTTGTTTTCCATAGTGACGTAGCCAAAATGAGAAGTGAGGAGCCAGGACCAGCTTGCATGTGATTGCTGGTCATGAACGTTGTTGAGTTCTGTGACAGCAGAAAATCCCATCCTCCAGGTTGACTGCCAACCCCAGGCTGGCACATTTGGCAATGGCAGGTTTCATTTGGCAGTGGTTGGTTTGGTCTGCGGTTTTGCGTGCCGTGGTCAGATCTGGGTTTTTTTTTTTTCCAGACTGATAGCCTTTACGTGGCTACTTGGAGGCCTAGAGGCCTATTGGAACTGTTGGGAATCTTTTGCTTACTTTTTCAGCTGCTCTAAAGTGAGCTGAAAAAGATGACACTTTCTGCTCCCACGCAGGCTATTATTATTATTTTTTAAAGTCTCAGATACTCTTTACAGGGTTGTTAGGAGTTGGAGCCAAGTCGATGGTAACAACACCAAAGTTAACTGTAAGATCTGTCGGTCAGACTAGACTTGCGAAGTCAAAGACAAACTTATAGGCATGTTGCAAAGCAGATCGTCTTGTGTCTCAGTTGCGTTGGAGTCCGGTGGCATTTGCCTTCTCTGCAGTGTCCGTCCATCCTTCAATCCAACCATCCATCCAGCCAGCCAGCCATCCGTCATCCATACATCCATACATCCATACATCCGTTCCCTCTTTCAGCAAATACTGAGCTGTACACACTGCAGTCCCTATTTTTGGTGCTTACACTCTAGGATAAAGCACTCAGCTGCTAACTGACAGACCAGGGGACGGAACCTATGCGCTGTTTCTTGGGAGAAAAGTGTGGCAGTCAACTTCCATAAAAATCTGTGGCCTTGGAAATCCGATGGGACAGTTGGACTCTGTCCCACAGGCCACTGTTAATTGGAGTCTATTGGACAGTCATAGGGTTCCTTGGCTGTTTTATGAGTGAATCATATAATAGGTTAATTGGTGATAAATACTGATAGTTTCAAGTGGGGATAAAAGGCTGTTCAGAGAGATCTCTTTTTCAAAGTGATATTTGAGCAGCGGTCAAAGAAGTAAGGAAATGAGTCATACAAATATTTGGGGCAGAGGGGACAGCGAGTGCCCTGGTGTAGTGCGTTGGTTAAGCATTGGCTACTAAGTGAAAACCTGGCACTTCAAACCCACCCAGTGGCTCTGCAGAAGAAAGCCCTGGTGATTCAGTGTCACAGCCAGTCTAGAAGACATTTTTGCACATATTGGTTTTAAAATGATTTGCATTGAAAAGCAAGGCATTCACTTTTGTGCCTTAAGTTAATTATGGATTAATTTCTTCTTTTAATTTTTTTTAATTTTACATTCCTAATTTGAGAACAGTACACAGATACCTGATTCTTCCTGTGTCCCCAAATGCCACTTTTCCTGTTCATCATCAGAGCATCAATGAGCAAGAAGCTGACACTCAAGTCAGCACTTGTAATTTTTCATGAGACCTTACGATGACATTGTGTTAACAACTTATGGAACTGCATTAGGTGGGGAGAGGGGAGGTTACGGGGGTGGTGGTGGGCTTATGCTAAACCCCCAGTTAATGATTTTGTGACTTTTCTCTTTCCAGAAAGTAAGTCTCTGCTTGACAGTTGTCTTGCCAGGCTTGTTTCGGAGACAGCATGCACTGGGAACATTTTCCTCTCAACTTCCCAGAGATGGTGTCCTGCAGTGTTTACTGAAGGCAGCTTTTTTTGGGTAACACTGAGCTTAAAAACTGTTTTAAGCAGGAAAACCTAAGAGTACCTTTCCTTGTCAGAGCTGAGTTAAAACTGTCTGTCCACCCTTGGAAAATGGCTGGATTGATATTCAGCGTAAACTTTCCTTCCTTCATGCCATGTAGCTCTCTGTGGCTTCCACCTTGTTCACTGGGAACAGGATGCAGGTTTCTTCTAGTCTATCATGCATGTCTTTCTTAGTTAGTCAGTACCAACACCAAGAATGGCTTCTTTGTCCAGGTCATTGTGCTAAGTAAGTGCTCTCTGTGCATCCTTCCGCTCAATCCTCCTTTCAGTTTTGTGAATGTATATTGTTGTTGTTGTTAAGTGCCGTCGAGTTGGTTCCGACCCATAGCGACCCTGCATAGGGTTTTTGAGGAGCAGCTGATGAGCTTGAACCACCGACCTTGCAGTTCAAACGGCTTTGCAGTCTGGTGCTTTAACCCACAGCGCCACACCAGGACTCCATGTGAATATCTATTAGTACTTTCATTTTCTCTCTGAGACACTGAGTTTAGAATAGTCAAACTGTGCAATCATGAACCTTCTTAGCAGTGAATCTGGAACTTGACACCATGGTCTGTCTGATGCCAGAGCCTGTCACCTGGGTGACATGTCACATGACACATAAACAGCGTCAGTATCAATGTGATCGGAGATAGTGGGTTTGAACTGCTGACCTTATGGTTCAAACTAACCTGTGCTTCAGTGTTTATTCTACAGCGCCACACCAGGACTCCTTGAGTTCAAGCAAACATTGTTATTTTATAGCTTGCCACGCCGTGTATATATGTTATATACATATGTCCATGAGACTGTGTGTTTGTGTGTATCTAGTTGTTGTTGTTATTGTTGTTAAGCGCTGTTGAGTTGGTTCTGACCCATAGCGTCCAGAAGTGGCTGGTGAGCTTGAACCTCTGACCTTGTGGTTCAAACCAACTTTGCAGTCCAGCTCATTAACCCACAGCGCCACACCAGGACTCATTGTTAGATGTCGATGAATCTGTTCCAACTTACAGCGACCCTCTGCGCAACAGAATGAAACACTGCCCGTCTTTGCTCACCATTGAGACTGGATGAGTTTTGTGAAAGAATACAACCCTGACACACATCTCGCCTAGTTTTAAACCATTCAGTGTTCCCTTGTTCTGTGCAAACAACTGCATCTTGGTCTATGTACAGGTTCCTCATGAGCACAACTAAGTGTTCCAGAATACTCATTCTCTGAAGGTTCACTAGGGTGCTTTAAAATAATAATTTTAAAAGGATGTTTGTGTCATGGAAAATGATATAATTTTAAGATCTAAGCTAGTATCAAATTTTTAACAAAACTCAAGCAGACATCTTCCCAAATCACTGATGCTTTTGCAAAAGTTTTCGGAATGCTACACATTAAACACGAGTTTTCAGATAGATCCAGCATTTTAAGGATGTCCAGAAAGACCCCAAAGATGAATTCAAGGCAAGAGAGGTTAGCTTAGAGGTTATGATCAATTTTTTTCTTGAAATTCCAAAGAGGCCATCTTGATAGAGTTTCGTGAAGGACAGAGGACAATCATGGGAGCTTATGAAGACATTTTTAAGAACATTGAAAACTGCCAATGGGGAAAAAAGACCAGTAAAATTGCGCTGAGAAATTTTTTTTTTCCATTCTGACAATGCACCTGCTCATTCTTAAAGGGTAGCAAGGGCTGTCTTATGTGAATTTCATTGTGAAAACTTCCACTTCTCCACAAGAGTCCTGATCTTGTGCCCAATACTTTTTTAATTTTAACTTTTTATTGTGAATTGAGTGATAGTTTACATGGGGGAACATCACTTTCACATTGTAATCATTTCATTGCAATGATTACAATCCCCTGCATGCTTCAACATTCAACAGTATTTGCTTCTATTCCCTCTGTTGTTGTTGTTTTTATAATGTTTCAAACAGCCAAAGGGCATACCCTGCAAGCCTTTCCCCCGGCTGCCAGCACACATCCCCTCTCCCTCCATGAGTCTAGAGTCCTCAGCTGCTCCATCTCTCCATGTCCTCATCTTTGCCTCCGTCTGTGGCATTGCCACTTCTCTGGGTAGGGTCCCACTTCTCTGGGTAGGGTCCCACATTCTGCTCCAGCTCTTCTCCTTCAATAGTCCGCCCCCAATACTTTTGTTCCCAAAACACAAATAATATATAAAAGAAACACAACTTGAGTCCCTTGAGGATGCCAAAACTGCTGTTTTAATGTGATATAAATGGAAGAGTGCCGAATTCTTCAGGGAAAGGCTAGAGATGGAAACACAGCCTTCAGAAGTATAGAGACCTAGATGAGGGTCTGTAGAGAAACAGCAGCTTCACATTTTCATATTTTTAATAATAAAAGGTTCTATGATTTTGTAAGCAATCCTTTTTGAATTGTCCTCACACGCTGTAGAATATACACCACACAGTCCACGTTTCTGCACGTCCAGTTCAGTGACATTGGTTGCCCTTTGAGTTCCACAAGGACTGCCTGCCATAGTCCTTCTCGCATTGTCTCTCTGCCTTTAACATGAATTCACTGGCCCCTAAGGTTCCTCTCATCTTTGGAGTTGCTGTTGACTCTTTGGTCTCATTGACATGATGGTGTTGGTGTTGGTAAGAGCTGTCCAGTCAGTTCTGTCTCACAGCAACCCTGTATGAGGGTTTCTGATGAGCAGCCTCTGGTGAATTTGAACCACCAACCTTGTGGCTCCTACCGACCCTGTCACAGGTCCAGTGCTTTATTCCACAGAGCCCCACCAGGAGCATAATACTGTTATTTTTTATTTGCAAGATTTGGTGACTTTCCCATCCAGGGTGATGTCTTTGTCTTTGTTTGTCTTTAGCCTGTTGAAACCACCAGCTTATCAGACTTTGATGACTTAGATGTTGCTATGACACTGGAAGCTATGCCACGGGTATTTTAAATGTCAGCAGGGTCCCCTGTGGGGGACACGTTTTCAGCAGAGCTTCCAGACTAAGACAGACTAGGAAGCAGAAGGCAGATCATTTCTGAAAGGTTAGCTGCTGAAAACTTGAATTGCAGCGGAATATCGTCTGGTATGGGAATGTGTTGGCTCTGTAGGATAAGCACTGGACTGCAAACCACAGTGTGGGCTGTTCGAGCCCTCCATCTGCTCTGTGGGAGTAAGATGGGGTTTTCTGCTGGTATGAAGATTTACAGCTTTGGGAACCCCATACCGGATTGATACGAGTTGGACCCGTCTCCATGGCACTTAACAGCAACAACCTTCACTTGCTTGGTCAAAGTACCTTCATTAGAGTTTTGTCCATGAAGTTGAGAAATCTTTCCAGTTTCTAAGTCTGTGGTGTCTGTTTTCCTTAGTTCTGCTGTGTCCCGCCGCCTCTCTGTAGAAATCTGTGGTTCTCCACTGGGACACTTTCAGCTTCACTTCCAATTCCCCATAGTACCATGCAAGTGACCTAAACAGAACCTTTTACGGGATGAGTGATGGAGTGTTCCTCTCTTCCAAACGCATTATGAATATATCATTGTAAATGCAAACTTTCACTTCATTCATTTTTAGTCAAGTCCAATGTACCTGTCCAGTGTGGCACTGAAGGGTAAACACTGGACTGGTAACTGCAAGGTCTGGCAGTTCAAACCCACCAGCTGCTCTCAGAAACCCTCTATAGAATCGATATGAGCTAGAACCAACTCAAAGGCACACAACCACAACAACAAACAAGATGATAAGTTACCGGAAGGAATACGATTTTTCTCCATTTTTATTTTTTTGTTTGTTTGTTTGTTTTACTTTTTCTCTAAATGCCACTGGGGACAAAGGAATATGATATTTAAATATAATTCTTAGAATTTTTTGAAAAAATACCAAAGTTAACAACTTTTTAAGAGGGCTATTTTGCCAACTCTGTAATTGACACTTTTTCACTTCTCAGACTGTAACTCATTTCTGCTCAACTCAATATATGGATTTTTATGCAAACCATTTCCCAGGCTCTAGACCATAGAGCCCCTGGCCGATCAAATCTACGCAGGTAGGTTGTTTGTTATCCGTAGGATAACTTCATTGTGTCCATGGGACAGCTTCCGTTAGCAGTTCTAGGTTAGAGTCGGTGACACTTAAAAACTCAAATTATTGATGGGAACTTCCCAAGTCCTCGGCCGAATTTTAAATTAAACCTTTTAAGCCTGTGCAGTCATTATCACATTAAGCAGGGAGATGGTGATGGGTCATAAATTGGTTTTCCATTTTATTTAAATAGGACCTGGCAGAATGGAAATAGAATCTTTAAAGTTCACTTATTTCATGATAATTCTCCACGTTTTATTCCCCCAACAACGTGAGGTTGAAACTTTTAGATGATCTCTGATAATTTCCGTTAGACTTCATTTATTGGGAAAATTAGACTTGGGTTTTGACCTCCGGTTTCTCAGCGCCTTCCAGAAACCCCGGAACTCTGTGTTATTCTAGTTTTACTTGATTGATTTCTTGTAACATTTTGACATTTTAGGATTAAATGGACTACAAACCACACCTTTTTTCAGTCTTTCTTCAGTGCAGAATTCATTCATAGTCAACTGATTTAAAGCCACCTCACCTTAGAACTCTTCATCGGACCTGCACCTTTCCTTAGACCCAGTGTGCATGTCAGTTGAAACCTGGATTCCAGCAGTCTGTTTCCTTTTTGGCAAAGCAGTTGGTTTCTGCCTTCCCATCGTGAGACCTTGTGTAGAAGAAACCTCCACCAGCTGATTTCCACAGGCATCCCATTTGCTCCCATGCTCTGTAGCTGCCCCCTCTAATCTTTGTGGCCAAAGGAAAGCAAATTAGCTGTACTGAAAGATTGCCCACCCACCTCAGTGAAATGAGGACATAGGTTCTTTTCCTTTAGATGTTTGGTCTAGTCCTCCTCCACTTCTTAGAACCCCAAATCCTCCCAAATGAATTTACCAGTTGACACCGTGTTAAAGTCATTCTAGCATGGCCCCTCTCTACCTCAACTGTCCTGGTTTACCTTCATCTTTAGTTCTCTTCTGTGGTACTTTTTGTTTGGGACATGTTTTCTTCTATGTCACCCAAAACACAGATGAGGAATTGTGCTTTGGATTAGACCCTCTCCCAAATCTTCCATTATTCTCCATCCACCCGAATCCAGCCTTTGCTCTCTCCCGCCCAGCACAATGTCCATTTCCTCTGTCCACAGGCTTAGTTCTCTGTCCATAAAGCATGCTCATTCTCTTCTTATCCTAAAGAAACCTTCCTGCCCACCTCCCTACACCGATGTCATGAAGAGTCTACCTACTGCCCCTTAGTCTTTATTTTGGAGTCCTGGTGTGGCACTGTATGATAAGCACTGGACTGCTAACCACAAGGTCAGTGGCTCAAGCCTACCAGCCACTCCTAGGAAATCCCGTATAGGGACCAAATCAACAGCACTTTGACATCACCAAGAGTTCTCTACTTTACTGATATTGAATATCTTGCTGCGATGTCATTGTCTTCAGAGCAAGTAGTTCTTGACCTTGGCTGTCATTGAAATCATCTGGGTGACTTTCAAACAACTAATGCTTGGGCATCTCTCCAGCAAACTGATTTAATGATCCATGATATGCCTCCCCGTCGATCATTTTAAAAATCTTCCCCCAAGGCTCAGGTGTTCTTACACTGCTGAGAACCACTGATCTAAATGGTCACTATAATAAACAACCCAGTAGCTGCTGGAGTCCTGGTGTGGCACTGTAGGATAAGCACTGGACTGCTAACCACAAAGTCAGCGGGTCAAACCCACCATAGCTACTCCTATAGAGGGTGGCTATGAATTGGAACACTCATCAACATTTTAAGAACAGCAACAGTTTAAATCCAAGCGGTTTTCACCCTGAAGTTTATCTCCCACCACCTGCTAGTTCTTTTGAACAAGGTGCCCACCTCTTGGCCGTACTCACAGACATAAGCATGTGGAACTCTGCACAGTATTTGTTCTCCAATCTTATGATTGTTCTGTTCTCTCTCTGTCCTATTCTGAGCCCTCTTTCGTCTTCCTCCTCCTAAATACCACTTTTGTCCCAGTGATTCATACAGGTAGTCAGTCCTTCTAGTCTGTAGATCTGGAGCGGTGATTGTATTTCTGGCTCACTCTACTGATACAGTGCCATCCTGCATTCTCTCCCCAGACCCACAACCTCCTTGATCTACTTCACCCTAGACATCATCCCTGCGTGTGCCATTGGTGTGCATGTCAAGCAAAGGGCTTATCATCTTGCTGGAACGGTTTTTTCTTTCTTCTGTTTCTTTCAACTACCTGGTGTGGTGCTATAGGCTAAGCACTGGATGGCTAACCACAAGGTTGGCCGTTCAAACCCACCAACTACTCCTTGGAAGCCCCATAAATGGTCGCTATAAGACGAAGTGACTTGGCAACACTTAACAGCAACCAATACCATAAACCTTAAATTGGTGTCTTCAATTTTTATCTTCCTTTTGTCACTAGCATCTAAATTTCATAGATTTAATCCTAAGGCTTGCTCTTTCATTTTCTAACCTTTTCATGTTTCCATTGCCATTAACCCAGTTCTGGCTGTGCATGTACAAGGGCAACAGCCTCCTGTGTGGTCTTCACGCTGCCCTACACAATACTATCATGTTCTCATTTTCTGGCCTAGCATCAATCTTTTCACTGCCCTTAAACATCTCTGTGACTCCTGTTTGACTATCACAGACCACAGAGAATTAGCCTGAAATTCTAGGCACTTGATAATAAGCACCTACCAACATAGTCAGAGTCCTGGTGTGGTGCTGTGGGTTAATGTGCCAGACTGCAAAGCTGTTTGAACTGCAAGGTCAGTGGTTCAAGCTCACCAGATGCTCCTTGGAAACCCTATACAAGATCACTATGGGTTGGAATTGACTCGATGGCACTTAACAACCACAACAGTAAATCTAGCATGGAGGTAGAAGTTTATTTCTATTTGTTTGGGTATCATCTGACCAGGGAGCATTTGCACACTAGAAGATGGATGTGTCAGACCGATGTGTGTGAATGCTGGGATCTGGTATGCTGTTAAGTGCCGTTGAGTGAGTTCCAACTCATTGCGACCCTGTATCAGATTTCCAAGGAATGCCTGGCGGGTTTGAACTGCCAACTCTGTGGTGACCAGCCCAACAAGTAACCTTTCCTTTCCAATCATATAAAGCAAAGATGAGGCTTATTGTATTGTTTTTGAACCAGTGACCATGTTTATTGGTTATCTTGTTGGACCATTAAAAAATGTTTTATTGTGATTAAAAAAAATATGTGTAAGAAAATACCTGCCACTTCAACATCTTTTGAATTGAGAGTGATACTGATTACTACTTCAGTTGGACAGTCATCACCATTATCCAATTCCACAGTATTCTACCTCCAGTAACAGAAGCCCAGGAGTCCTGGGGTGGCACTGTGGATAAAGCATTGGACTGCAAGGTCAGAGCTTCAAACTCATCATCTGCTCCTTGGAAACCCTATACAAACAGGATTGCTATGAGTTGGAACCAACTCGATGGCACTTAGCAGCAACAATGACAAAGTGCCCTCTGAGCAATGACCCCCCTTTTTCCCTTTTCCACACTCGTAATCACTAATACACGTAACTTCCATATTAATGGGATCACACAATATATGTCCTTTTGTAACTGGCTTCTTTTACTCAGCATAGTATTTTCAAGATTCAGCCATGTGGTAGCACATACCAGGGCTTCATGTTTCTTAAAGACTGGCTAGTATTTTATTGTATGTATGTGCCACATACAACATGTACCACATTTTGTTCACCTATCACTGTTGACAGATGCTTGTGTTGTTTCCATCTTTTGCCAACCAGGGCCTTGTGATGAAATTCTCTATTCGGTTTTGAGCTCATTGACAAATATTCCAGGAAGTTGGGCCAGTATACTTGTAGATTCTTTGAACTTTGCGTGCCTTCTGTTCCCTTCAGTTATTAAATCCAAAGTGTCCTATTGCTGTCTTGAAAGAAATGAGATTTCTCAGCAGTAGCAAGTAACAATGGCAATCTATTTGATACTGCTAATGATTCATTTATAATGCTGGCAGACGCGAGGACTGGAGAAATGAAACGCACAGCGTCATTACCTTTGTGGTTAGCTTTGCTGGCAAGCACTAGAGTGCTTAGGGCAACATTTTAAAAGGCAAAAGCGTTGTTTTAACAGAGTGAGCTTTATACTGGAGGGTGTGGTTAATGGAAGACAAGCTGAAAACTTGCTGCTCTGCTTGATCTGCCGACCACATCACACTAGGCTTGTGCACGGAAGCCCAGTTGTACCAAGCATCCTGACCCATTTTGCATAGAGTGTTTTGGACAGATTTTTGGTGTTTCAAGAACACCGTTTTCACAGAGCCTGATATTAGACCTTTGTTAAGTAATAATTGTTATAACTTGTCTATTGTATTTTCCAGGGCTTTTGAACTGATGCATTATGGTTCAATACCTTGCTGAGATTTTACCTTTCCACTCCAGATATACTGAAACAGAATTTCCATTTTAACAACATCCCCAGGTGATTCTTACGTTTACACCTAGTGATTGTTAGGTCTACTTAAAGATAAGCATGTATAGGTAAGAATCAGCTGGGAATCTGGTTAAAATGTCACTTCTGCTTCCTTCTCAGAATTGCTCAAACCAGATTTCTCAGCAGGGGGTCGAACCTGACTGACCGGGTTCGAAGCTCTGTTGTAAGCTAGCTGCTTCAGAATTGAAGGGTTTACCATGGGTCGTGATTTCCATTCTATTTGATTTGGTTTCCAGTAACTGAAATGAATATACCCATAGACTAGTCTTCTTTTTTATACTGGTATATAGAATGTTGCTGTTAAATCTGTCCCTACTCATAGTGACTTTCCACAGGACAGACTTTAACAGCCCCGTGGGATTTCCTAGACTGTAGTCCTTACTCATAGAAGCAGATCATCAGGTCTTTCTCCCACAGAGCTCTTAGGTGGGTTCATATTTCTGACGTTTTTGTTAGCAGCTGAGTGTGGAGCCGTTGTGCGACTGGGACTCTTTCATAATAGAATACATTCATTGTATTGGCTTGTTTTGACAGCTTGTAACTGTTGTTGTTGTTAAGAACTGTGGAGTTGGTTCCGACTCATAGTGACCCTGCACAGGGTTTCCAAGGCTGTAAATCTTTACAGGAGCAGAATGCCTCATCTTTCTCCCACGGGACCACTGGTAGTTTCGAACTGCTGCCCTCCAGGTTGGCAGCCCGATTCGTAACCATTACGCTACCATAGCTGTGGGAGAGAACAAAACCAACTAGCCCAGATGGAGACCAAAACAGAGCCTAAGACCCACAAGGACACTCTAAAGTATAAAACAAATGCAAATTGTTTATTTGGACCAAGAACCAGTAGTCCTACCTCCAATGCCTTTTATGAATCACCTGCCATCATGCATTGTCTTCTGGTTTTCGTTCATTAATGTCTAACGCATCAAATCTGTTATTGAGGTGGTTTCTAAACTCTGGTGGGGTGTATTCAAGGCCATATTCAAGGCCATATTCAAGGCCATATTCAAGGCCATAGTCAAGGCCATATTCAAGGCCATATTCAAGGCTATATTCAAGGCCATATTCAAGGCCATAGTCAAGGCCATATTCAAGGCCATATTCAAGGCCATATTTGGACTTTTCTGGGCTTGTTTTGATTTTCTTCAGCTTCAGCCTGAACTTGCATATGCGTAATGGATGGTCTGTTCCACAATCTGCTCCTAGCCTTGTTTTGGCTGATTTACTGAGTTTCCCCATTATCTGGACCCACACATTTAGTCAATTTGATTCCTATGTATTCCATATAGTGGGGTCATGGGGCATAGTCTCACCTTTCATGCTGTTTAAAAAGGCATCTACAATTAATACATTGTTGGTTTTGCAAAATTCTACTGTAACAATCCCCAGCGTCATTTTTTTTTTTTTTATCACCAAGGCTGTATTTTCCTAGTACTGATCCTTCCTCTTTGTTTCCAACTTTTGCACTCCAATCACCAGGAATTATCAGTGCATCTTGATTAATTTCAGACTGAAGATTATGGTGGTGGTGATGGGCCGTGGAGTCGGTTCTGACTCATAGTGACCTTGTATAGGGTTTCCAAGGCTGTAAGTCCTTATGGGAGCAGAAAGCCTGATCTTTCTCCGGCAGGTAGTTTTGAACTGCTGACCTTAGGGTTAGCAGCCCAACTCATAACCACTATGCTACCAGTGGTAGAATTCTTCAATTTGCTCATCCCTGCCTTTGGTGGTTGGTGTGTAAGTTTGAATAATAGTGTAGTAACTGGTCTTCCTAAGGCATATGGATATTTTCCTATCAGAGACAGCATTGTACTTCAAGATAGATCTTGAAATCTCTTTTTGGCGATAAATGTGATGCCATTCCTCTTCCGTTTCTTGTTAACAGTGTACTTAATCAAAATGGCCAGTACCACACAATGTTTTGTTCTATTGTGTGTGGGGTTGTTGTGAGTTGGAACTGACTTGATGTCACCTTAAAAAAACCACAACCACCATAGTGTAGGGGATAGACTTTTTCTAACAGAGTAACAAAGACATTTTGTAGAATGATGCCATTGAACATGATGACATCAACTGGCCTTGTCTTTTGTACTAATAACTGCTGGCTTCTAATTTACCAGAAACTCTTTGGGAGTATTTGTTGTGGAGTTGTCTACTCAAATAATAGCAATAAGTTCTACACATCATGTATTCATTGTTGCATTTGGTCTTAAAATGACCTGTAAGCATCAAGTGAGGTCCCCTTGTTCGAGAGTAAAGCAGTTTGGTGAATGGGTGTTTGTACGCTCATACAGCCTCTTTTTAAAAAAGTAACTGACTAGTGTGGTTAATGCACCAGTCTGCAAAGCTGTTTGAACTGCAAGGTCGGCGGTTCAAGCTCATTAGCAGCTCCTCGGAAACCCTATACAGCATCGCTATGGGTCGGAACCCATAGCCGACTCGATGGCACTTAACAACAACAACATTAAGTTAATTGGACTTACTCTGGTGCCTGCCATTGTGTCCTATACCATACATTTTTAAAGTAAGCTACGAAGTGGCAGATATGGTCTTTGTCATCAAGGACTTTCTACTATCAGTCCCTTTAAAAATGAAATACCCCAGACCTTTTATATATGAAAAACATGAGTATACACTAGTCAGTTTGAAGTGTATGGAAGTATCACAAGAAACTATAGACCTGGCCTCAGAAAGCAAATGTTCTGCCCTTTACCTACACCAAAGATGTCACATCAAGATGGTTTGGTAGTAGAATATGAGTGTCGTCATTAATATAAGAAACTGACATTGTATGTTCAGTGGGAAATTATATATTTTAAGCAGTATTTCTATTTCTAAACTGTGTACATGTAAAATTTGGCAAAGTGGCTGAGACTTTGTACTGAGGAGTTGGCAGTGTACCATGTATCAAGATTCGTATCCATTTCTCTTTCCTATGGTAGATGTTAAGAACAAGTGTTGAACCTCTCTGTGTCTTAGTTTCTTATCTGTGGAAAGGAAGTATTCCCTTATAGAGTAGGTGTTGCGTGGAGATGTTACATCTAAAACTCATAAAACCAGTTCCTACCTTGAGATCAGTTTTGTTCAGTAACATATAGATGAAAGTTAGCTATAATCATAACTTTTGGTTTTTGAAAGACTCTCACTGTTAATCTTTTTGCACAATTATTGTGGTTAATTTTCAACTCGTAGCTACTCTGTGTACAACAGAACAAAACACTGCCTGGTCCCGTGCCATTCACACAGTCGTTCCTATGTTTGAGCCTATCCTTGCAGCCATTGGCTGATGTATCCCCTTGAAAGTCTTCCTTGTTGTCACTGAGCTACTTTCCCAAGCATGATGGGACTGGCCCCTTCTAATCACATGTCCAAAGTATGTGAGATGAAGTTTTGCCATCCTCACTTCTCAAGAACATTCTGGCTGTACTTCTGTTCAATAGCTGATGCTTTTAGTCTCTCTTAGAGCTCACTCCTGCTTAACATACTCTTTGTGCTATCCTCATTTAATCCCTGTCTCTAACATATAGCAATGCTGAGGTTTTCTCCAATTATTGGAGAAAGAAGAGTTGTGAAAGCAAATCTTAGTAGATGATTGAGATTTTGCTTTTAATGCGAAAACTTAGTTTTGAACCTTTTCAAATGGAAATCTTTCTTAAATATGTAACAATCTTCCTTGCCTCTGTAAACTCAAACTAACCATTTCTCGATGATTCACACATCTGTCAGTTACAGGGTTTTAGCAGCAGCTGTGGAGTCCTGGTGTAGGGCTGCGGGTTAATGTGCTGGACTGCAGAGTTGGTTTGAACCACAAGGTCGGCGGTTCAAGCTCACCAGTCACTCCTGAAAAATCCTATACAGGGTTGCTATGGATTAGAACCAACTCGATGGCACTTACAACAACAACAACAACAACAGCAGCAGCTGTAAGGGTGGCTGAGGAGCCTGCTTCCAGAGCACCTGCCACATGAGAGGTTTAGGAGCTTCCAGGAAAAGTATACATTTGCCATCAAACAGCAAACCGGAATGCCCGTTCAGCTTAGAGTGGAGTTGTATTGAAGGAATAAAGTGATTCTAACCCAGGAATACAAGTTTGACCAAGTGAAATCAAGCACTCCAAAATACTGGGAGACACAGGCATTCTTTACAGGATAAAACCACAAGGTGCCAGCATCCACTATGTAAGCATTTGATTGGTTGACATTTGCAAAAGTTGTTTACAAGGATTTTGGCTACAAGGTTATCTTTGGAGACTTGCCAACCACTGTGCAGTCAGATATTTCCGGGACCATTAAAAACAAAAAAAGATCTTAATTGCCATATTGACCTTGTAAGTAAACTTTCTGAGAATTGCAAAACAAGTTAATCGTCAAACTGGGCTTTGAACCAGTTCAAAATGGTTCAGTCCTGCCAAGAATCCAATCTCCCACATCAGGCCCCTGAACAGTTCAGGAGGAAGGACTGTGGAAGAGCTTTTAAGAACAGCATTATTGGCAGGATTCCGGAGAGCAAGACACACTTGGAGCAGCATGGTTGGCTGGCCCATCTGAATAGGGCCTAGCTGTATGTTTTCTGTTGTTGCTAAGTGCTGTCCAGTGGGTTCTGACTCAGAGCAACCCTTGATCGGGTTTCCGAGGAGCGTCTGGGTGAGTTTGAATCACTGACCTTGTAATCCAGTGCTTAGCCTGTGGCGCCACTCGGATCAAAATATGGGGAATAGGTTGGCTTTCAATGCAATGCATACATGGACACCTTGTTTACAGTGGCACTTACTGAACCATTTTGAACTGATTTGAAACCCTGGAAGCTTCAGTCTTGCCAAGCAGTCCTTGGTTGTAAAATTTGAAAATTGCTCCTTATTACTCCCCTACACCTGGTTTGATCAAGAATTTCTATAAAAATTCTCTGACCACCATTATAAGAGTGTCTTCTTCTACATGGATTTATTTTCCTTGAGTTGATTCGCTAGCCCCTATTTAAGGTAGACTTAAGTCTGCAGATTTTTCCTTGAAAGCTAGTCCAGGTACTGTCTCTTTCTTCTTCACCATGCTATACCTGGGGCCTCTGCTTTGTTGATTTGTGTCATGAGGGAGTGACTAGAGCATAGTTAGATTTGAGGGAACAACTTGGAAAATGAGAAATTGTCTACCTAAGTGGTAGGGTTCAACGCTCCTGGATGTGCGGTCTTTTTAAAAATATTTGATATTTTGCATAGCGAGCAATGTTGCATTGTGGGTATACATTTTTTCATAAGTGTTTTATGAACATTTAATTCACCATATAATAATTACTACAGTGTTTAAGGTAAGTAGAAGAGTGGATAATATCAAATGTCTCCAGGAACCAAGACCTGTAGATAGCCAGCTGAGATTATCAAGAAAAGGAAACTGTGATATGAGAGGTACCTGAAGCCAGGTGACCTTCTGACCAACCTGTCTACGTCTGCTGAGGTAGTCATCCAAGTGTAGCGGGAAGTATTTATGGTTGTGTAGACTCCTTGTTGAACTAGCAGAAAATCAAGGACAATCTTATTATCTAACATGACATTACTTAGAGTACAAGGATTTCTGTTGGGCTTGTACATTGTTAATCATTAGTTATTTGAAATATGTTGTTGTTAAGTGCTGTCGAGTTGGTTCAGACCCATAGAGATCCTGTATAGGGTTTCATAAGAGCGGCTAGTGAGCTTGAACTGCCAACCTTGCAGTTCAAACCAACTTTGTACTCCAGTGCATTAGCCTACCGCACCACATCAGGACTGAAGTATAGTAGCAGGCAAGTTGCTTTGTAGCAGGTGAGTTTGAACTGCCACCTTGTGAATTTAAATCAGCCTTGTGGTCCAGTGTTCATCCTACAGCACCAAACCATAGTAATTAGTTTATTCTGTGTTATGTAATTAATTTTGGTTACATGCAATTCTAGATCAACAGCAATCTAAAACTCCCATCAACTTCTTCATAAGAACCCATAAATCTGGGTTTAGTCCAATGTAGTCACATTTGAAATATAAGTTTGATACAGTTTATTTTTGTTGAAATCTGTTGGTCAAATATTTAAAATGTATCAACAAAGTAAAACTTTTCTGCAGATAACAGCTTAAAAGATCCATGGTTAATTTATAATAATAATCCTTATATATGAAAGCCCTGGTGATAATTAACTATAAAATTAATTTTAAAACGTTATAAAGTCAATTCAAAATAAAAAATTAGATGAAAATATTTCTGTACATAAACCTTACTTAGAACCGTTTGTAATGTCTAAAGTCTTGGTATATTAGTCAAATTAAATAATTGTCTTTTTAGTATAAGTACACTTTTAAAATGGAATAATATACATATTAAATTTTCCTCAGTGTAACTACTGAAAAGCTAGGCACAAGGAGAAACTTTTCTACAACTTAAAAGTTTGCCTCATAAAAAAACAAAACAAAAAAACAGACAGCTTAGTAATGGAGTCCTGGTGTGGCGCTGTAGGATAAGCATGGAATCTCAAGTCGGTTTGAACCACAAGATCAGTAGTTCAAACTCACCAACCACTCCTTGGAAACCCTAGGAAGGCTCTCTATGAGTCAGAGCCAACTCGACTGCACCTAACAACTGTCACGGCTTCCTGATATAAGCCAAATACTCATGTGGTTTTGAGCTGACATAAAATGCAACAAGCAACAAGACACGAAATGTGAAGGCAAACCACATCAACTCATCTGTCGCTGAGGTCAGCTCAGCATCCCACTTACGTGTGACATCGCATAAGACATGGGGAACATAGTTTCTTTATATGTATATAGAAATGCTTGGTTGAGATTGATATTAATTCAACAGCAAAACAAGTTCCAAATCATTAATATGCCAGAGTCTCAGCTATATGGATATTAGAAGCCCTAAGGAAACCTGAACATCAAATACAAGTGCTCAAAAATAAAAATATAAATACAATGCCTATGGGGATTCATTTTCTTCAAGTGATCATCAGAATTATAAATGACTTCAAACATACTTAGCTTATAGGAATTTTTAGTATGAACCTCACTCAAACCAGCATCCCAGTAGGGAGGATATCCAAGCTCATTTCTCAAGGATGTTTTAAGAATAGGTTGAAATTTCTTTCTCCCAAGTCAAATAAAAGTCTTAGTAGGGTGTTAATCCTCTGAGATTCCTTTGTAATAACTTTAGGAAATCGACTTCCATTCTTTCTGAATCTAATTCATTTTGCCAGCTTGAGATCGAGTCTCTTATTTTAAACATACTAGTTTCTTTAATTGTGTGGTGCTGGGGGTTAATGTGCTGGATTGCAAGGTTGGTTTGAACCACAAGGTTGGCGGTTCAAGCTCACCAGCTGCTCTTAGGAAACCCTATACAGGGTCACTGTGAGTCACAACTGACTCAACAGCACTTAACAGCAACAACAGTGTCTTTACTTGAGTCCTGGTGTGGCACTATAAGATAAGCACTGGACTGCTAACGACAGAGTCTGCAGTTCACACCCACCAGGCAGTCTAAGAAACCCTGAACAGAGTCATTCTGAGCCAGATTCGACTTAACAGCACTCAACAACACCAAGTGTCTTTTATTAGAAAGAATGCCAAAGTGCCAATTGAGGCTGTAGGATGAGTAATGGACTGCAGACCTCAAGGCTGTCAGTTCAAACCCACCAGCTGCTCCTTGGATACCCTATACAGCAGCGCTGTGATTCAGAAACGACTCGGTGACACTTAACAACAACAATAACAACTGATTTAACAAACTGTTGTTAGCAAACTCAAGCAAAAATTCAAATCCCGTTGACTGTGAGCATCATGAGAACCAGGGCTGCAGTCAACAATCCATGTGCAATGTATAGCTGACCCTTGAACAAGCTGGGTGTGAGCTGTGCAGCCCCACTTACAGGCATCTGTTTTTGCTGTCACTGCTCACAGCACATGTGAGTTTCCACTTAAAACGCCACATGACGCTAATCGTCTCCAGGAGAGACGTTTGCATCACACGCCATTTTAAGTGGGTATCCTCAACACTTGAGCCCAACGCAACAGGAAAGAAAAGTTCACCTTCAAGTGTTCCCACACAGCCCACACCCAGGTTGTTCAAAGGTCAACTGTACAAACGATCAAAATAGGAAGACCACTGGCACTGCTTAATTCCGAGGCCCTTATTTTCTGATTTTGTAGCATGGAATAGCCAAATTACAAAAGCAAAACAAACTCGATGGGGCACATCCTCAGTGAAGTTGTGCCAAATGGGTATCACACAGGTGACGATGGAACCATGAAGTTCGTTGTCGACCCTGGAGGAGCCTGGGACAGGCATTCTAGACTCAATGTTTCCGATTTCCAGAGAATGTCCAAGCCAGTTCAAAATTTACGCATCTAGGTCTCAACAAAATCCTGGCAGGGAGTGCCACAAGTTTTGGAGCTGTGTTTTGTTTAAACCAATAAGTACCTTCTGTTGTATGAGTGTTTGCTTGTGGACATTGGGCTGCCTAATACTGTGGCCTGTCTTGCATCTGGCTTATTCTGTCACAGGAGACTTTGACAATTTTCGCAGTTGGCAACTAACAACTTTTAAGTAGTAGTAGACCTCTGCCTATGATTATTCATGGCTTATGGAGACCAAGATTCCACAGATTCAGAAACTGAAAAGGGAACTGTTTTACCCCAAACCTCATGCTATTACCACTGTGGTGGTGGTTATGTGCCGTGGAGTCAGAACCAACTCATAGCGACCCTGCACAGGGTTTCCGAGGCTGTAAATCTTTCCAGGAGCAGAAAGCCTCATCTTTCTCCCACGGAACTGCTGGTAGTTTCAAACTGCTGACCTTAAGGTTTGCAGCCCAATTCGTAACCACTATGTTACCAGAACTCCTTACCAAACTAGCAGAGTCTAATTCTTGCAAGAACAAAACAAAATCAAACCCTTGAATAAATCTCAAAGAATTCTATTTGAGGAGGCAGAGCTGGAATTTGACAGGGCTTACTTAGCTTTGTGAGTTCCAAGACTCCATGGAGAAAGATGAGCTTAAAGGACTCAGGCATCCTAACTCCGCATCTTCACTTTCTCTGGGCCGCTGAAGACAAGACACCTTCTTCATCTTCCATTCCGTACACCAATAAATGTCAAAGAGCAAACTGGAGTCTGTTTTCAAATTAAAGCAGAGTTTTATTGAAACCATAAAGTGATTTGAACTAGAGAATATGAGTTCCAGAAAGGGAAAGCAAGTGCCCATAGGAATTTTTTATAGTATAAAACCACAACATGTCAGCTTATAGTGTGTGAGCATTTGATTGGTTGACAGTTACAAAAGTTGTTTACACGTAGCTTTTATTAGTTTGCTTTTCATTTCTGTTTTGTTAATGTTTACTAAATTTTCCTTTTTGATTTTGATGTGTATTCATTTTCTTTAAGGTTACCCTGTAATTTGTAAATCCTCGCCACCCCCTCCATTTAAAACATTCTATTTTATCTTGAAATCTACTTGACTTCCTTGCTGTTTGAAAGTTTTGTATCTATACTACTCCATCTTTTTGCTTTGTACTTGATTGACTTCATTATAAATTTATATCTTTTGTTCCCTGTTTTCAGTTTTGTAAGGTTTGTTTTACTTTAAATACGTCTATATCTGGATAAAGTTCTGGGAGACGTTGTTATGTATGGTAATATCAGGTTGTTGTCTGATGTTGGTTCTCACTTAAAAGAACACCTGCTAGTATTTTTTCAAAAGTTGGTCTGTTTATTACAACTTGCTTTAATTTCTGTGTATCTGGAGTGTCCTAATTCTGCCATTGTAATTGAGGGACAGCTTTGCTGGGTATTCGACGCTTGGTTGACAGTGGTTTTTCTTTCAGAGTTTTGTATATGTGATCCCATTGCCTTCTTGCTTGTGTAGTTTCTGCTGAGAAATCAGAGCTTTAGTTTTATTGCTTTTCCTTTGTAGATAACTTTTCCTGAGGTGCTCTCAGGATTCTTTCCTTGTAATTGGTTTTGGAGAGTTCGATTATAATATGTCTTGGTGATTTTCTTACAGGATCTATCAGCTTCTTGTATGCTTCTCGTCTTTCATGATGACAGGAAAGTTTTCTTCCAACAACTCTTCAATTTCTGTATGCTTCTTATTATCTCTTCCTGTTCTGGAATTCTGATCACCTGTAAGTTATTCTTCTTCCTGATTGCCGACGTAACTTAGAGTTTCTTTGAAGTTTTTCATTGTTTTTTCTGATTGTTTTTCTAATGTAACAGTACTGAAAGATTTTTCTACAAGCTCTTTAATTTGGCCTTCCATGTTTTGAATCTCCTCCTTTGCCCTTTTAATATACTGTCCATTTCTGAAATCTTAGTATTAATCTTTTGGATTTGTAATTGCATTAGACATTTCTGATTGTAGTGTTTCAGCATTTGCATGTGTTTTGTTTGTTCTTGTAGTGTTTTCCTGAATTCTTCTAAAGCTTTTTTCTGTGTTTTCCTTGATTCCCTCTATCTTTCTGCCTACCCTTTGTTTTGTTTTCTTCAGTTAATTGCATTACTTTTTATTCCTCAGAAACAGTTTATGGCTCTGCATCTTGGTCATTTGTTTGAGCCATTCATTCTCCCTTGTCTCTTTGTGCCAATTAAAATAGTCTGTTGTCTTTGGAACATTGTGGTGTTGTTGTATTTGTGTTTCAGTGATGATCATTTGTTGATCTGCTCTAAAGGTCTCACTAGCTGTCTCCTGTGGGTGTAGTTAAAGAATGGAAGAGTAGACACCATTCTTGTTCTCCCTTTGCTCACCTCAGTTTAGGGTGGGTTTGACTGGAGTTCACGGCTGTCTGTCGTTGATCAGGTGGTATAGTAGCTGGTATTGGTCTTGTCCAGTGGGTATGATTGTGGCTAAATCCCAGTCTTTTTGTTGTTGTTGTTGTTGTTTATAATTATGAGTTTTGTTTCACATTTTCTCCCATTCTCTCTGGGACCTTTTAATGTGATCCCTTTCAGTGCAGTTGATAGTGGTAACCAGATACCGTCTAGTTTTTCTAGGCTCCGAGTCACGGGGACTGATACTCACTTATTCCGTTGGTCCATTGCACTGGCTGATTCCAAGGATCTTCGAATTGTTGTCACTCTTGTTTCCAGACGATGTTTCTTAGACTCCCAAAATAAACTTCTGGTAGTGTAGTGGTTACAAATTGGGCTGCAAACTGCAAGTTCAGCAGTTCGAAACTACCAGCTGCTCTGCAGGAAAAAGATGAGGCTTTCTGCTCCTGTAAAGATTTACAGCCTCGGAAACCCTGATCAGGGTCGCTATGGGTTGGAACCGACTTGACGGCACTTAACAACAATAACAATTATAGAAGTGATCTTAGCTGATGTTTTATACATGTTGTGTGATTTATAGTGAGACTGGGATGTTCAGTACCTTCCAATGATGACAATAATTCCCTTATACAATTTGATAGATATATGTCTGCCTTTTCATTGTATGGCCCCCCTGCCAAAGTCTGTTGTTTTGTTGTTAAGTGCCATTGAGTCAGTTCTCAGTCGTAGCAACCCTGTAGAGGATTTTCAGGAAGCAGCTGATAGGTCTGAATTGCCGACCTTGTGGTTCACAGTCTAGTGCTGATCCTACAATGCCGTAGATAGACCTGTCCTTTATTAGTCGATGTGGCTTTGTGATTATACCACACTGAACTACTAACTGCAAGCCTGGCAATTCCTCAGAAACCCTACACGGTGTCGCTATGAGTCAAATCTAACTCAATGGTACTTCACAACAGCAGTGGGGCTAAACTACTTATATTACTGCTCCAATCGATTAGTGCGCCATCTCTGTTGTATGCCAGTCTTTCCTCTCATCTTTCTCTACCAGAGTCCTACTGCTTTTCCCAGAGACCTTGGATTTTATACCACTACCTTGGTGTGGCGTTGTAGGATGAGCACGTGACCACAAGGTTTGTTTGAACCACAAGGTTGGTGGTTCAAACTCACCAGCTGCTCCTTGGAAACCCTTAGAGGGTCACTATGAGTTGGAATCAACTCAGTGGCACTTAACAACAACAACAGCAACTTGGTTTTTATGGATCTAGCCAGCCGTTGAGCATGCGGCTTTCCTTCTGGAATAAATAACCGGGGTGTATAGAATATATTTGTTGCTATTAAGTGCCATTGAGTCAGTTCTGACTCTTAGTGACTTTCTGCTTCCCTAAGGCTGTACCACCTCGGAAACCATTTACAGCTTTGCTGTGAGTCAGAATTGACTCAACGGCATTTAACAGCAAACACAGTGTTGCTTCCAAAGAGAAAATAAAACCGAATGAAGCGAGGCACCCTGATGCACCAGTTTCCTTGGCTTACCAGCAGAGCAAATGATCTGAAAAGTACTACATGTTGTGTGTGCTGACAGTATGCTATGCCTCACTAGTAAAGTGAGACTCTCCGCATATAAGAGATTCTCACCATTCCAGAACACTTAAGATTCACGAGAGAGTGAAAAGCTTACCGTGCTTTTAGAAATCATTGGTTTTTAAGCAAATGTCATAGCCCACCATAAAGAAATGTCACATTTTTTTCCTGACAGAGGAGTCAGGGACTGGTAAAAGTAGTTGCCTATTTTACATTAATATTCAGGGCAGTGTCTCCAGTATAGCTTAGTTTTTTTGTTGTTGTTGTCGCCACCCCCACACCCCCCCATCAGCGGAGTCTTTAAATACAACGGATTTCAACACGAGCATTTAAAGGTAAACACATGCAGCCCAAAAGGCTGTCACATTCAGTCCTGGGTTGTTCATCCCTGTGGTGCTGAGAATAGGGAAAACGTTTTCTTCTACCATCAGAAGAGAAACAAAGAAAAAAGGCTGTTTTTCCTTTTTCCAAAGTGCCCCCTGGTGGCAAAGACACAACAGACAGCCAAAGGCATTTACCAAAGATGATTGCTGCTTCTGTGCCGGTGGTAATTCTTCAGAGGACCTCACAACGACGTCTTTGCGTGTGCCTGAAGAAAGGGAGGGGAGAGACTCGGGCCTCCTAATTGCATTCTGCTTCCCAACAGCACCTGGTCTTATCGGAGCTGCACCAGGCTCTACCAGCTCAGGCAATACTTGTGTATTAACAAGAGACAATCGATAGGAAAATTCAAAAGAAAGTCAAGGTAATTAGGCTAAAGCTGCCGCTTATGAGTTTTCAATAATTACTTCAGCTTCCTCTTGTTTACCCATCTCCAGAAAAATAGGGTCTGATTGAAGGACTGGGTCGTGTTTGACTGAGGACATGTCAAAATTACACAAAGCCAGGCAGGAAATAAAAATTAAGCTGTATTTGTTTTGGAGCTGTAAATGGGGCTTCGCATGATGACATGGAGAAAGAATAGGAGTTGATTTCGGTGCCCCCATTAGCAGCTGCACCATTGTCAGTACCTGCTTCGTGTCACAAGTCTGGGCGCCACGTCGGAGCTGTGGGAGAAGATCATGGATGAGTCCCTCCAGGCAGTATGAGGAACTTGTGGGAAACTGAATGTCCTCCTTTACAAAGCCAGGAAAGAAGTGGAAACTCACAAGGTTGTAAGTGTGGACTACATGAGCTGAAGTCCAAAAGTCTCGCTACAAAATCATCGACACCTTTATTCAAAAAAAAAATCCAAACTATGAAGCTATTGTTCCTCGACATCTCCTCCATTTAAGTCTACACTTTCGAAGGCAGTGTCTCCATCTCTCTAACCCTTCCTTAAATAATTCTGTGCTCTTCCATTCATGCTAAGTCAAAATGGCAGTTTGGGCATTCTCAAGGAACTCAAACCATGTTCCTTTTCAATGTGCTTAGAGTTTTTGGAACATAAAGAAGTCTAAAGGGGCAAGACCAGAGCTTTAGGGTTGATGGGTAAAGTTTTCCAATGAAACTCTTAGCGGCTAGTCCTTGCTACTCTCAGAAAATGAGCAGGTGCACTGTCCATGGTAGCGTAGTGGTTACGAATCAGGCTGCCAACCTCAGAGTCAGCAGTTTGAAACTACCAGCTGTTTCGCGGGAGAAACATGAAGCTTTCTGCTCACGTAAAGATTTATAGCCTCGGAAACCCTGTATGGGGTCGCTATGAGTTGGAACCGACCCCACAGCACACAACAACAACTGTCATGATGGAAAATTACTCCTCGTTGAACTTTTCTGACCTTCTTCCTATCCGTGCAGTTTTTCATTCTTTAAAAACTTCATAATACCCCAGGACCATCCTATGTTCTTGAAGAAAATGCTTTGCGATGACTCCTTTGAACTTAAAGAGCATGACAGCAGTTGTGCTAACCGTCTGAGCTGACCACTCCGCCTTGAATTCAACTGGCCTAGCGAGTGTCCTCAGAAGCTACTGTTTTGATTCGACCTTACTCTCTGGATCATATTGGTGAATCCAAGACTCATGTCCAGTTATAGTTCAGTCCACAAAATTGTCTTTATTAGCTTTGGTCCTGCTAAAAACTGATCACTAGGGTAGCTGTTGAGCTAGCTCATCTTCTCACAGCACATCAGCCCCCATCAGACTGAAGTGTGCTGAGGCCAACACGTTCCCTTCAATGGAAAATATGGAACCACATGATACCCCAAATTCAGTGTGCAACGGCAATACCATGGGCGTCTTCCTCTCGTTTCTGGCCCTCAGCCACAGTGTCTTCATTCATTCACAGGCCTTCCTCCCGTGACTCATCTTGGCGATCTTCCCAACCTTCCTTTAAAACATTCCCATAAACATTTGCAAAGCTTTAATAATTTAAGAAGATGTCCCTCTTGAGTTTTATTACAAGTTTTGTATAAGCCCTGACCTCAAAATTGATTTTTTTCCATGGCATAAAGAGTATCCTTTTTAGTGTGTGTGTTTGAAAGTACTCTCACGAGATCAAGACTGGTGTCTTACTGAGAGAACTTATCTGCACCCATCACAGAGACTTATTGATACATTAAAAAAAAAAAAAATAAGCATGTGCATGTATGAACTAGAACCCTAATAGTAGCAATTTTTTGCCTCACCTTCATAATTGGGGCATCATTTTGTGTGGCCATAATTGATAAGGACCACTGACTGACCCGTGAAGATCAGGCCCTACTTACATTAGATGACTTCATCGACTCTCTGGATTTGAGTTCCTTTGACACTGTTGTACGCTGATGATATAAGCGTAGCTACCTGTTTTGGACTGCTGTCTAGTAGGTCGGTGTTTCTGCCTCTTAAAAAAAAGAAAAACCAAATCCGATGCCAAGTCGATTCCAACTCACCATCCGTATAGGATATACCAGAACTGCCCCCATAGGGTGTCCAAGGAGCAGTCATCTCAATAGAAATGAACTGCCACATCATCGTTCTCTCTTGGAGCAGTTGGTGGATTC
>NW_006408559.1:6949309-6963552 GCF_000296735.1 Chrysochloris asiatica
AGAATCCCTAACCTGGGGCTCTAAGTCTAAGGAGAAAGTATAGGTTTGTAGGAGTGATGTTGTTGTTGTTGTTAAGTACTTTGGAGTGGGTTCAACTCATAGTGTGTCTACATAGGGTTTCCGAGGCTGTAAATCTTTTTGGGAGCAGACCGCCTCATCTTTCTCCCGCGGAACCACTGGTAGTTTCAAAGGTTGGCAGCTGGAATTGTAACCACTAAGCTACCAGAGCTCCTGGTCCTTGTAGGAGTGATAGTTAATGTTTTTATTCTCTTACTGTCTTCATTTACACTACTGTAAGGCCCCAGGGTTAAGACTAAGGGCAGCATTATGTAAATGTGCCCTCATTTTGAAATGCTTGACCCCACCCCTACTCTCCACTAATCCTCCTTACAATCACTCTCCCTTGCTCACTTGAGGCTTTTAAATCATTGAAAAGACTTCCAGCCCTTTTTTTTTTTTTTGCATTAAAGTAAAAGGCACAAGTTAAATAAGGACCATACACGCCTGTTCTAACTTAGCTACACATTTGACTTACAGACACATTTAGGAACTGATTTCATTCATAACCTGGGGATGGCCTATATTTCTATCACCTCGAAGCACTTCATAAATTTTACAACCAAATTATTTACTAACATTTCATTCATGGCTGATATGTAGCAGTTAAACATCTGCCAGGTACATATTTCCTCGAGGCCGGGGGGGTGGGGAATGTAGAAAAGAATTTGTTAAATGTACAGAGAAAATTTTAGTATGAGGGAATGTAACATGATGATATTTAGTGAGCATCTGCTATGTCCAAAGCATGACAGGAGACTCCCAAGGGAGCCCTCGTCAGCTGGTCCTTCCTTTACCTCCCAGCCACATTTAGCCATCAGAAGTTGAGTGCTACAGTCGGGATTTGAATCCAGTACAGTCTGATTTCAAAGTAACAACACTTTGTTGTTACATTTTGAGTTTTTCTTAAGGCTTTGAAAAAAGGACACTAGGAAAAAGAGCACATATGAAGTACAGTATTTACTCATTGAGCCTAAATCTTAGTTGCCAATATACGTGCCGGGTTGTGGGTTTGGAAGAGTGGAACAAGGGAGCAGTAGATAAAAGTATAGCACACTCAAAGATCAGTCATGATGCAAGGGAGAAAATGACATGTGAGCTCAATGCAAAAATTGTTTCAAGTAGGGAAAAGGGCATCAAGGCTATCTCCAAGGGAAGGTGATGATTCAGTTGGAAAGGGTTAAGATTCAGACACACTAATATGATAAAGGAGTCCTAGGCTGGCACCATAGGATGAACACTGGACTGACTGTTAACCATAAGGCTGGCGGTTCAAACCCACCATCTGCTCCTTGGAAACCCCATACAGGGGCACTGTGAGTTGGATCCCACTCAACTGCACTTAGCTACAACAAGAGTATGATTAAACAGTCGAAAGTTGGAATAAAGTTCAAGAAAAGTATCATGAATAAAATTCAATATGTATATTTTGTGAACAGTGTCCTTTAAGGACATGAATGGGTTTAAGTACAAATAAAGGAAAGAAAGGCATGTTGTTGTTGTTGTTGGGTGCTATTGTGTCATTTCTGACTTACAGCAACCCGGTACACAAAAGAATAAAATACTGCCCTCCTCACAATTGTTGTTATGCTCTGTTGCTGCCACTGTGTCAGTCTGTCTTGTTGGGGGTCTTCCGCTGTTTCATTGAGCCTTCACTTTTCCAAACATGATTTTCTTCCTCAGGGACTGATCCCTTCTGACAACATCTCCTAAAACAAGACGCAAAGCCTCACCATACTCAGCTCTAAGTGCATTCTGGCTGTGCTTCTTCTGAGAGACATCTGCTGTTCTTCTGGCAGCCCATGGTCTTTTCTATATTCTTCTCCAACACCATCAATCAGCTATGTTGATTCTTCTATGGTCTTCTTTATCCATTGTCCAACTTTCACAAGCGTATCATGGCTTGACTCAGGCACACCTTAGTCCTCAAACTGACAGCTTTGCTCTTGAACACTTGAAAGAGGTCTTGTGCAGCAGATGTGCCTAATGCATTACATTGTTTACTTTCTTCACTGTTGCTTCCATGAGTATTGATTATGGACACAAGCAAAATGAAGTCTTTGACAACTTCAATCTTTTTTTTTGTTTATCATGATGTTGTTTATTGGTCCAGTGGTGAGGAGTTTTGTTTTCTTTACACTGAAGTGCAATCCATACTGAAGACTATAGTCTTTGATTTTTATCAGTAAGTATTTTAAGTTGTCTTTTCTTTCAGCAAACAAGATTGTACCATCTGCATATCACAGGCTATTGCGAATCTTCCTCCAATCTGGATGCCATGTTCCTCCGATAATCCAGCTTCTTGGGTTACTTGCTCAGTTTACAGATTGAATTAAGTGTGGTAGACAGACACAACCCTTGTGTACCCATTTCTGATTTTAAACCATTCAGGATCCCTTCATTCTATTCAAACTCCTGCATCTTAGGCTTGATACAGCTTCATCTTGAGCACAATGAAGCATTCTGGAATATCCATTCTTTGCAGTGTTACCCATAGTTTTTTATGATTCATACAGTTGAATGTCTTTGCATAGTCAATGAAGCACAAGTAAATATCTTTCTGGTATTGTCTGCTTTTAGCCAAGCTCCATCTGATGGCAGCAGTGTTATCTCTCATTCCACATCCTCTTCTGAATCCAGCTTGAATTTCTGACAGCTCCTGTCAGAGTACTGCTGTGAGATCTATTAGGGCCAACTTAGTAGGAACTGAAGCAGATTTAGAGACTCTGAAAGTGTTCAAAGGAAGGGATCTTGGAAGGGGTATATTTCAACTCTGTTAGTCCCATGCTCCCTGTCTGTGGTATCATCAATAAGTCCATGAGCTCCTCTCCTAAGTCGGTGATGACAGTGTCATTATATGGGAACCTCACTCAGTGATTTTGGCTCCGTGAAAGGAAGCACTTTCTGGCAGTTATGGCTGTCATAAGGTACGAAGAGGAGGTACAGCTAGAACTACGGCTGTAGAGAGAATGATTGTTAGTGATCCGTCAGATTGCAAACGACCTTGTACTACTTCACCATTGGTTAGGCTGTGCACCTAAGTCTCTGTAGTCTGCAAAAGGGGCAGCCAGTAAAAGCAGCCCTGGTGGTGATTTAGATCCATCATATTTAGAAGATTCCTGATTTACATTTGCTAGATGTCTCTAGACAGAACGCTTTATGGATCCCAATTGGGGATTCACCATTTTGGAATGGTGTCTAGTGACAAGTGTCTAAGTCTGGATGCATCTGGTGGCTGAGGTCTCTCCTGCTTATTGTACAGGATCCCCAATATTTGGAAGGTTCTAGCTAATGCTGTCATGGTGAAAATACTACATGATAACCATGTATTCCTTTACTTTAAAAAAAGAAAAAAAAGTATTCTCATGATACCATCCATTTTTAATTAGGTCATTTGAAAATTCACTTTTCTTTTGTTGTCCTTGGGTTATTTTATGCCCTTGTGTGGTACTGCAATTCAAACCCACCAACCACTCCTCGAAAACCTGATGCAGGGTAGCTAGCTATGAGTTGGAACCGACTCCAAGGTGCTTAACTACTAACCACTTCTATTCCAATCTCCCTTTTCTTTCCGTATAGCTCTGGCTTCCAACACAGTATTGGGTTGGAGTGGTGACAAAGGGTGTTCTTATCTGGTCCCTGTTCACAAAGGGAAGACTTTTAGTTTCTCTCCATTGAGAGTGATGTTGGCTGTTGGGTTTGTATATATGCTA
This sequence comes from Chrysochloris asiatica, assembly GCF_000296735.1. Lineage (NCBI taxonomy): Eukaryota > Metazoa > Chordata > Mammalia > Afrosoricida > Chrysochloridae > Chrysochloris > Chrysochloris asiatica. Next base: position 6,953,080 of record NW_006408559.1, read on the forward strand.
TTAATTATGTTAACGAATTTCCCTTCAATTCCTACTTTGTTGAATATTTTTATCAAGAATGAATGTTGGGTTTTGTCAGATTCCTCTTCTGCATCAATCAGTATGATCATGCTAACCACTAGTATTCCAAAGGAAGTTTGTCTATTACTCCAATCCCTCTCCGCTCTCTGTCCCATGTTTGTTGCTTCCATTGTTACAGCATCTTTTTTATCTCTATTGTTTCTATATTTCCCCTCTACAATGTTTGTGTACCAACTACTTAATCCCAGAGTGGTGGGATTATGCGCAGCCATTGTGGTGGTCTGGTGAAGTCATGTGATAGGAGCTTGTACTCGAGTCCAGCTGCTGGGTTTGAATCTGAGCAATGCTTTTTATTGATTATATCACCTTCAGTAAATTACTTACATTTACTGCCTACGTTTTATTCTGTAGAATGACAACAGTACAAGTACTTATATTAAAGGTCATTATGAAGACGAAATGAGCTAACATATAGAAAGTGCCTGGTACGCTCGGCTCAGTAAATGTTAGCCCACTTAATAATAGCCACTGATATTAAAAGGATGCCTGTAGACATGTATAATGATTTAGAAAATGTTCATGGGGAAATTTAAATGGAAAAATAGGATATAAAGTGACTATGTAAAGCAAGTACTTACATACTGAGAAGAGGATTGCAATAAAATAGAACAAAGCATGAATTGTGGTTTGTTTTAGAATTTAGAGAGTAACATCATTCCCTATAAGTTACTCTCTGCCATTTTGATTCTTGTTGTTTCAAGGTACTTTTCACAATACATATTAAAAATGACTTTAATTTTTTTTTTTTTTAACTTGGTTTTTGGCTGTGGCCCCCTCTGGAGGGGGTGTTTTCTCAGAAAGAATCCTTGTCGGCCTTTTTTCCCATCTGTCTTTCTGTGTCTAGCGACAATGCTTGGTACCCACTCTATTTGATAAATACTTACTGGGTGAAGGCATTTCTCTCGTCTTTTTCTGTATTTTTCCACATCATGTTGACAGAAAATCTCTTGCTATTATAATAAAAGAATAAAGTGATTTTAAAGACATTATCTCAATCTCAAAAAGCACTTCATGATAAGGAAGCAGAGCAGAGAATGTTACTGTTTTTAGTGCCATCAAGTCAGTTCCAACTCTGAGCGACCCTGTACAAGGAGCAGCTGGACAGTTTGAACCACTGACCTTCTGGTTCAACCCGACTTTGCAGTCCACTGCTTTATCCCACAGCACCACATTAGCACTCTTATCAGAGAATTTTTTAACATCATTGGGAAGTTTTATACAGTTTATATATAAACTCATATTTTTAGAACTTTCCAGCTCACACAATCTTGAGTTATTTTAGTTATTTGATGTCACTCCTTCTTTAGTTTTTAATTAATCCAAAAAAGAAAGACTCACGGTGGATTCATTTTTCAGCATCTTGTTTTAAAACTACTGAAGTCTTTCTTTTTCTTGTTAGGATAATTGCCCGTTCCCAGTAACTTAGAAAGCTCCATTGGTTTCACTAGTTAGATGTTACCTTCAGATCTTATTAAAGAAGAAGAAATATTATTCCAGCATTTAATTCAAAAATAAAAATTGTAGCCTGGCTAATTAACTCCCGATGCCTTGAGTGGCTACTGTGGTGATTGGTTATGTGCCGTGGAATCAATTCCGACTCATAGCAACCTGTACAGGGTTCCCGAGGCTGTAAATCTGTACAGGAGCAGAAAGCCTCATCTTTCTCCTACGGAGCGGCTGATAGTTTCGAACTGCTGACCATGAGGTTAGCAGCCCAACTCGTAACCACTACGCTACCAGAGCTCCTTAGTGGTTACTGTATAGTTCATTTTTTCAGTGTCATGGTCCCTACCTACTATGATCTTTTTGACTCAGATCAGGATGCCTCTCTCTACTTACAAGCCAGTGTGCCAGTGACGGGGAGATACTTGCTTCTGGTTCAGAGACGTTGCTTTTCAGTAAAATTTTCCTTGGTATATTCAGTGTTGACTTTTAGAGTCTCTGGTAACTGTATAATTCAATGCTTATTTTTTAAGAGGAAACTTCAGTGCAACACGATTGTACTATACACTCAGGTTCGTACAAAGAAAACTCAAACAGAACGCAGGAAACTTTTCATATTATGCTAATAAATTTCAAAGCCCCAAACGTGCAGCTCATGTTTCCCATGGTTCCTCCTTTGTCAGCCTCACTAACAACAGAAAGTTCTGCCACACTTCTTCTGAGTCAGGACCAAATTTTTGTCGTTCTGAAGAGGGTCTCATGGAAGCACTGTGGAGAAAGCAAAAAGAGAAAGAGAAAAGAAAACAGGTTGAAGACAGAGTCTAAGTTGAGAAGAAGGCCATTAACCCAAATGGTGGTTGTTTATGTGCCATCGAGTTGTTTTGACTCTGTATAGGGTTCCGGAATACTCATACTTCGCAATGTTATCCATAACTTGTCATGATCCACACAAATGAAAGCCTTTGCATAATCAATAAAGCACAGGTAAACATCTTTCTTATATTCTCTGCTATGAGCCAAGATCCATTGGACATCAGCAATCATATCCCTCGTTCCACAGCCTCTTCTGAATCTGAGATCGTGTTGTATTTTATTTCTTATATAGTATTTGAATTCATGGCAGTGAGCATGCTAAGAAGCAGTTACCAATAAGTAATGTAGCCCACCTTGTGCGCTCCATGCTGTGTGACGCGTGGGGCCTTCATGAGTCAGTGTCACCTGACAGCGGTGGGTTTTGGGTTTCCTTAGTACTCAGTAGGATGAGTAAATGGTAAGGGATGTGCTGCTCTTGTGGCAATGGAGATGATGTTGATTGGTCTAGCTGTTGTTACTTTTCTTAAAAGAATTGTGTTTGGCATGTTTAGTCAGTAGTAAGAACTGCAGCTGGATTAGTATTAATAGCATTCATTTAAATATCACACCAGAAATAGTCATAGAAATTGTTGTTGTTGCTAAGTGCCTTTGAGTCATTTCCAACTGAGAGCAACCCTGTATATGGTTTCCCGGGAGCGACTGGTGAGCTTGAACCGCCAACCTTGTGGAACCCGGACCAGCACCTTATTCTGCAGCATGCTTGTCAAATGAAATTATTTGTGAATTGGTTTTGAAATTCACATACTGTTTAATTGAATGCTGGTAAAATGATGATGATGTAGCCTCCTGGCCCTTACATACTAAATTATCCTGATCCCAAAAAGAAAGGCAATTTGCCCTGCTTTCTACCTCAGAGGACCAAACAGAGCATGCAACTTGACTTATTGACCTCTCCTTCCCCCTGCCACCCCCCACCTCCCAACCCTCCCCATGTAACTGTTCCTATTCTGAAGCAGTGCTTAAAATTTGTGTGATTCAGCAAGAAAGACCAACAGCCAGGACAATAGTAATTGTTTTCTTGCATACCAGCCACCACTACATAATTGCAGCATTCGCATCCTGATTGAAATTTTGGTCTTCAAAATTGAGAATGCCTCGTTAACTTTTGCTCCCTATTCTCACACTGAGAAGAGGGAACTCATCAAGTCAGAGAGAGTAGAAGAGATCAGTAGATATTTTCTTCTGCATGAGCATGTGCCTTCAACCTCCCCTTACCCTTGGCTTGTTGCTGTGCTTGTTAATTGCCATCAAGTCGGTTCCAACTCATAGTGACTCTCTATAGGGTTACCAAGGAGCAGCTGGTGAGTTTGAACCCTTGTGGTTCAAACTGGCCTTGCAGTCGAGTGCTTATCCTACCGCGCCACACCAGGACGAGGCCAGCCCTATTTGCACATCTGCATACCTCTGGTGGACTATGTATTAAAGCCCCACAAAGTCTGTCTTGTCCCCTAATACTTTTTTCACTGATCAGCTATTGAACCTGGCATCTTTCTACCAGGACTTAAATTTCTACCCCCTGAGTAGGCACATTGGATTTGAGAATGAACCTGTGGATGCTTTCTCTAGAAGACTCCTTGTTCAGAGTGGTAGAGTTTTAAAAGAAGACCCTCCAGTCACTCTGCTTCATGAATGCACTTGGTTGATAATCTAGGAAGGATCAAAGTTAGGGAAAGTTCCAGGAGAGAAGGCAACATCTACCAGTGAATGGGCCCCTGTGATGAGAGGACCCACATGAAGGCCCATACTAGGAAGACATTTCAGGGCTGCCTTCACTGTAAGGATGCATGGGTGGGACTCTGAAGACGGTTGTTCTCTTGGCTGAGAGTTACTGTTGGGATGAAATAAGGATTCTTAGCTAGATCATAAGGAAGAAAGACATGGGTGAGGTGTAGAGGAATCCAGCTCATAAGAACCGCACAGGCTTCATATGCCCTGTCTGTCTTATGGGGGCTCTCACAAAGTGTGCTCTGATTCCAGCAACAGAAATGCAGAAACGTGTGAGAGTGTCACCACCCAATGTCAGGACTGGTCACCTGGTCATGGAGTCTGCTCAGTATTAGCCACATACCAGACAGCCAGAGGGAAAGCAGGTAGTCAGCATAAACCATGTTGTTCTTACAGTAAACTGCCCTTATCAGCTAAGAAACACACCAGAAATCCAGGTCCCCAGACCCTAGCCAAAAGCCATCCTTGTCAGTAGGCTGTGCTAGGGACAGCAGCCTCCAGCCTCTATGGTAACCCTTTTCTGCACCAGGGTACTTAGCTTCCGTGATTCGAGCTGGAGGGTGGCGTGAAAGTAGAGGCTTAGGAGCCAGGACTGGTGGCTTTGGGTCAAGACGTATGGGAGAAACACCTCCATCTTCTCATCAAGAAAGATGACCCACAGGAAAGATCAGTTGGAGAAATTGATGACTTGGAAATGGAATGAAGGGCCTTGTGGTACCCTGCTCTTTTTTCAGACTCATTGCCCTTGCTGGTGGGCTTCAGTGGAGTCACGAGACGTGATTTAGAGAACGAGTATCCTCCATACAGCTTCCTTCACAATTTGATTCATGTGTCTGAGAACTGGTGATAATATAGTAAAAAGATGTATGCATAAGCAGATGTAAGAATTTCAGACTGCTAAGGAGCTCTGGTAGCTTAGTGGTGATAAATCGGGCTGAGAAACCGCAAGGTCAGCAGTTCAAAACTACCAGCTGTTGCGCGGGAGAAAGATGAGGCTTTCTGCTCCTGTAAAGATTTACAGCCTCAGAAACCCTGTGCAGAGTTCCTATGAGTCAGAACTGACTCCACAGCACATAACCACCACCATCACCAAACAATTCATTAGAAGTATGATTTCATGATTTTTTTCTTGTCTAGTCTTCATCATAAGTAATGATCTGGTCAAACTTCAATGGGATAGTATTGTGTCTAACAGTCCCTAGTTCAAGCCCCGAGTGTGCTAGTAGTTTAACATCAAGGCAACAGCCAATTCCTTTCCCAAGCCCAGTGACTCTCCTTTTACTGTACCTTGAGATTCTGTCAGAGACCCAGAATCTTCACCGCATTTTTGTCCTCTTGTGTTATCCTTCCTAATGGTTAGTTGGTTTTTTCTTTATTAGTAATTTTTGGTGCCATGAATACTAAGCAGCTAAACTGCTGAAACCAAAAGGAGATTATTGGGAATTCAACTGAAGTGGAGAAAAGCCACGAGGCCTAGTGTTCTCTAGTTATTGGCAGGCCAGGCCGTGCCGTGTATAGAGTTCTCTGGGGTGTTCTACTTCTTTAAGGTCCTCTCTGTTTCTCCACTCCATCTGCTTCTTATTGGCCCCCTCCTCTCAAGATGCCACGTCTGTGACCTTCCTAGAGAGCTATTGCTACTCACCGTAGATGAAAATGTGGTTTTTGTTTCAGGAATGTTTTCACCTGACTTGTTTAAGAATCCTTGGCCTAAACCTGTGCTTCCTGTGTGCTTGTTGAGTTTCAGGTTCTCAGGTGTTAGGCTGCTTTGGTTTTACATGGTCTCCCCCAGGTGGAGAGCCTCAGAGCAACACTGGTACCCCAGAGTTTCCTCCAGAGTAAATACCTCTGTGGCATGCCTCCCCTGCTGGTGTGCTCCGGGAAAGCCAGCTCTAAAGTTGTGCTTCAAGATGGTGTGGGATGAAGTGTCAGGTGATGGGGGGATGTGGGGGAGGGACGGGGTGGGGAGGCAGTGGATTTGTTTTGAACTTTTGCATGAGCAAACCTCAGAAGACCCATATTTGGAGCAGGCCGAGGTCCTTGAAGGAGTCACAACACTTGGACAGGAGGGGTTTGTGTTTCATAGTCACACCGGGAGTGTGAAGGAGGGCCATCACCCGGAAGTACTTTCTTCCCCAGGCTTGATTTCCTGCATCCTTCAAGTTTCTTGATTCATCACTGACCAAACCATCAGAATATGTGGAAGGCAAGCACATCTCCTGCTCACAGACCCACTGCCATCAGCCCTTTGTAGAGTTTCTGAGACTAAATCCTTATTGGACCAAACAGCATCATCCTTCTCCCGATGTTAGTCCAATGAAGCTGGAGTATTTCTTTCTCCTTTCTCAACAATGTAACGTATGTTAGCATTTTTTTCTGGTAGTTACTTGTCATTGCGCTAGCATTCACCATCCCCAAATGTTACAATGAAATCTTTTGAGATGCTAGTCATCACATTTCTAAGCAGATGTACCAAATTATAGCTCAGGACTGCTGCTGGAAATCTAGAGTTCCAATTCGTCAAATATCTAGGGTGGGGAGGGTGAACGAGGGAAAGACCTGAGAAAACACACAGCCCCAAATAGTTTGAAATTTCCTCTGCTGTTTTGCCTCCACCCTGAGTTGATTTGTTAGCATGTAAGAAAGAGGGTGTTGCATCGTCTAAGAAATGGTTTGGTTCTCTTTTCATTCAAGTATAATTGGTTTTCATGAACTGAATGAAAGCAGGAAAGTTAGGTGAATGACATGCATACACTCCATGCATCCAGCATCTTGGCTGGAGTGTCTGTCCGTTCTGTATTTCAATCCAAACCGCAGCCTTAGCAAATCTTGCAGGCTTTCCACCAAAGTCTTGGCTTTCCAATTCTTCTTAACTTTAGGACCCTCTACGGACTCTGTGGGGCATTCTCTTATGTAACTGCCTATGTGTGGCCTCATGTCCCAGGAATGCTGTAGGAAGCCAGTCATTTGCTTCCTCTCTCGTGTGTTTCAGTTATCCCTGCATCTCTGTTACCATTGTGTTTATCCTTGTTCTGCAGAAAGTTCCTGATGCTTTTCTCCACTGTATTGCCCTCTGAGTAGTCAAAGAACTGACTTCCTTTAGAATGTTTTCAGAAAAATGTTTAATTGAAAATAATTTTACTTCCTGCTTGAAATTCAAAGGGCTACTCGGTACCATTACTAAGATCCAGATCTAAAGCTGTTCAGAGAAACTGAGTGGACGCTTTCTTTTTCTCCACATGCATCTTCTTGCTCTTCACAAGGAGGGCTGGGACCACATTTGTCCATGCACCTACAAATACAGTGTTACTAACAAAAAGCAAATGGCTTTTGATGGTGATGTTTTTCCTACTAAACAAGAAAATCTCCATATAAAAGCCGCCCCTGCCTCTCTCCCAATAGACCTCCCCCTTTCAACTTAATAAGGAGCCCTGGTGGTGCTGTGAACTACACACTGAGCTGCTAACCACAGCGTTGGTGGTTCAAACCCACCAGTCACTCCTTGGAAGATCACCTCCCATAGAGCTTCACAGTCTCTGAAATCCTATGTAGGGTCACTGTGAGGCAGAATCAACTCAGTGGCAGTGAGCTTGGTTTGGTTTTGGTCTTGAAAATTTGATATTGAAAGTTTCATAGAGATGTTGTGGATCAGATCAAACAAAAGCCACCAGAACGTTGTTGTTGTTGTTGTTGTTAAGTGCCTTCAAGTCGGTTCCGACCCATAGCGACCCTGCACAGGGTTTCCGAGGCTGTAAATCTTTACGGGAGCAGAAAGCCTCATCTTTCTCCTGCAGAACAACTGGTAGTTTCAAACTGCTGACCTTGCGGTTCGCAGCCTGATTCGTAACCACTATGCTACCAGAACATAAGCACTAACAAATCGTGCATCAACTCGTTTTATTTCCAGAGGGTCTACGCAATGCTATATAAAATTCTTAATGCTAGGCCATTCATTGAGAATGCTTAGAAGGAGCTGTAGTGACTAGCTCATACTTCGGATATATTATCAGGAGGGACCAGTCCCTGAAGAAGGATATCATATTTGGTAAAGTAAAGGGTCATTGAAAAAGAGGAAGCCCCCGCAAGGAGGTGAATTGGCATAGTAGCAGCAGTAATGGACTCAAGTGTAGCAGTGATTGTGAGATTGTTACAGGACCAGGCAGTGTTTCATAAGGTTGCTATGCCAACTCCATGGCACCTAATAACAACAACAAAGAGATGAATAATAGTAACGCTAAGTCCCATTTGCTGAGTACCTGGTATGTGCTAGACACTGTTCAAATCAGCATAAACAAGAGTTCTTTCTCATTCCCCCAGTGTGTCATCACACATCTGAGCTTCCTGAGCTATTTCCCCAGCTGTTCCTGCTCTTAATTCAGTGTGGAATGTTAGTCTGATTGGCTCTCCACCTCCACGATGCCTCTTCATCCTTCAAGACTCAGCTGGTCTTACCAGAGTCTGCCAGGTAGTTCCCACCCTAGTTTAAATCACGGGGGAAATAGTGGAATGCCATAGGAATATTTGGGAAAAGGAAAAAACCCCATATCATTCTACCCCAGCTTAACAACCTGTGTTGATCCTGTACCCTCGAGTCATACTGCTCATGTGTATGCATCCCTAGAATACCACATGTCCTATTTTATAGTCTGCTTTTTCTCTTATACGTCCTCTTTATTTATATTTCCATATAATTTTCATAATAACTGTTTACAACATAAAAACAATATAAACCCGTTATAGAAAATAAATTACTCATAATTGCCATCTTGATGAAAATTTTTGCTTGTTTTCTCCCAAGTACTTGTGCTTCAATCTAAGGTGGTAGGTAGGAATATTTAAGAAGCTGTGGAAGCCTAGAATACTACTTTCTTTTTATTTTGATAATGTCACTTAAAAAAAAAAGTTTTTACAAATTTACACAACCTCTTTGAACTTTCATGATCTCGCCTGTAGAATGAGATTGTCGAGCTTCTTCAGTATTCTAAAATTACTCTAACGTCCACTTAAGCCTTCACTAGTCTGTGACTTCTTTACTCTATTAAAGATATGTTGGCAAACTCAAAAATAGTGATCATTCCATACCCTTTTCTGTGCCATATACCCTACTAATAAGTTTTGGACCCTCCACTTAAAAATGTCCCAAATGCACAAATACATAGAATATCTATGTGACACCATCTGGAGGCCAAGAATCTTTGGCTCTCAGCACAGAAAAGAAAACTGTCTAGAAATGACAAAATTTGTTTTCTCTAATATTGTGAAACCAAGAAAGCTGAAACTGGAAAGAAGTTCTGAAAAGCCTGTCTAAACTGCCTTGTAAAGTACAGAGTGGTATTAACCGACAGGACTTTAAAATATTTGAATCTGATCTGTTTAGGAGGAGACAATCATTGTGGTTGTAGCCAATGATGGTGTCTTGGGGCTAATCCCTGGGAACATTAGAATCAGGTTTCTAGGACTAGAGAGAAAAAACGGGCAAGATCATGATTGGCTGCTTTTTGAACATATGTATTGAAGGGCTTAAGAATGTTCCCTAGCTTCACAGTACATTGTTAGAAAAATCTATTTGTGAAATTGGTTGTTCGGGATTTCATTTTTGGTGTGTAAGAGGATAAGTGAACATTAAGATTTGCCTTAGTACGTAAGAACCCCTATTTCAAGGCCCTCTGCTTACACGTGAAGATAGTGGATCCTGCTTGAAAATGCAGTTACAATGGGAAAAGGATGGAAAGCTGACTGTGACCCATTGAATGGAAACTGCAGGTTTATGGTCTGCTGAAATGGCTCTGGAGTTTTGTGCTGCATTAAAGATGAGGGTACGGGGGAAGAAAGAGTCCTCACTGAATAGTTTTCATCCTGTCTAGACGGTTCTGGTGAAAAGAGATGGGGATAAGGTTCATATGATTCAATAGTGAGTAATTGTTATCGTGACTAATTGCGACTGTCACAATTGTAAAGGTAGAAGTTTTGTAACAAAAACAGGAGTGTAGTTAATCTTAGAGAACAGGAATAGAGGACCCTAGGACCATCAAGGGAGAAGAGTATGAGCGGAATGTGGGACCTATCCAGAGAAGCAGCAACACCAGAGATGGAGGAAGAGATGGGAACATGGAAAGAGAGAGCAGCTGAGGACTCTAGATTCATGGAAAGAGAGGGACTGAGAGCTGGTGACCAGGAAGCAGGCTTGCAGAATGTGTCCTTTGGTGGTGTAAATTATGATATATTCCTGAGTATTTTTTGGTTGTTTTTTTTTTAAAACGCTAAAATGAATAACAGAGAAATACTGTTTGATGGTACATGGAGGGGATTATAATCATTGTAATGAAACCAAGTGTAGGATTTGTTGAATGTAAA
>NW_006408559.1:6963652-6973558 GCF_000296735.1 Chrysochloris asiatica
AAGGTTCATATGATTCAATAGTGAGTAATTGTTATCGTGACTAATTGTGACTGTCACAATAGTAAAGGTAGAAGTTTTGTAACAAAAACAGGAGTGTAGTTAATCTTAGAGCGCAGGAATAGAGGACCCTAGGACCATCAAGGGAGAAGAGTATGAGCGGAATGTGGGACCCTATCCAGAGAAGCAGCAACACCAGAGATGGAGGGAGAGATGGGGACATGGAAAGAGAGAGCAGCTGAGGACTCTAGATTCATGGAAAGAGAGGGACTGAGAGCTGGTGACCAGGAGGCAGGCTTGCAGAATGTGTCCTTTGGTGGTGTAAATTATGATATATTCCTGAGTGTTTTTTGGGTTTTTTTTTTAAAAAAGCTAAAATGAATAACAGAGAAATACTGTTTGATGGTACATGGAGGGGATTATAATCATTGTAATGAAACCAAGTGTAGGATTTGTTGAATGTAAAACTGATGATCTGCCCTATAAACATTTTCACTCAACTCACAATAAAAATTAAAAATACATATATTGTGGCAAAATCATAGAAAGTTTTATTAAACAATCGAAATGTGAAGAGAAATAAAAAAGAGGATAACCAAAAAAATTTGTTTTTAAATGTGACGTATCTGCTTTTTAAAGATGTAGCCTTTGTGTTTGCTTTGTGCTTTACAGGGGTGTCATGAGTAAGCTTCAGCTTAGAAAATGCCCTTGGGGGGAAGGGGGCAAAGCCCCTCAGGCTGAGTGATTCTGCGGTCAGAACTGCTTGGTGGCTTCATCTTACAGACAGGCTCTGCTGCCTCAAATGAGATGAAAGTGTTTCAGAAACAACAGCCCATCCTAGAGTGGCCTTCATTATTTGTGGGAAATCATTTATATTACTGTTCCTGGACTACAGCACATCAGGATGATGGCAGGGTATCCGTGGGTCAGGATTCTAGCCAGATGTTTACCTGTCCAGTGACCCGGCAGCACTTCCTTTGGAGTGACTCAGCCTGTAAGCACTGTTTTAGCAAGTTTTGCTATTTCTTAGACCATTTTATCCTCATTTAACCGTTGAAGACATGTAGGTTCAGCAGGGTTACATAACCTCTCCATGATCAGACCAGTAAATGGCAGAACTACAATTCATCCCGGGTAGTAGGACTCTCGAGCCACGCACCCGTGTCTTTACCTCTACTGTGTGATGGAGCATGTCACATTGACAGCGGGCACAGCCAGTGCAGTGTCACTTAGATGCTGATCATTGTCCTCCTCAACAGCAAGCTGAGTGAAGGGCCCTGACGAGTTGGGAGTTTTGGTGGAGGCTGAGGGGCAGGAATTAGGAGAAAGGCCATCAGCCCTTGGATGCTGGTGTACTCAGAGCCTCAGGAAGGTGGTTACTGTAGAACAGAAGGAAAATGGGAGGGCAGTGAAGGTAGACATGACTTATTTTCCAGTTTAGTCTAGAAGTAGCCTGTGGCGTGATAAAAGAGGACCCAGAGATGTGGGAAAACTGAGCAGGAGTTGGGTATGGGTTAGACTCCATCACTGCCTCTCCAAGTCCCCGTCAGACTTGCCAATTGTGAAAAGGTCAGGGCGAGTCAAAATTCCTCAGGTACAACCTCCAGGAAGTGAATTCGGGTTTTCCACAGACTATTGTGAGCAAGTCCCGGAGTGGTGCTGTAGGATAAGCACCGGACTGCTAACCATAAGGTCGGTGGGTCAAACCCACCTACTGCTCCTCGGAAACCCTACACAGGTTTGCTATGAGTGTGAACCCAGTAGTCAGCACTTAGCAACAACATTGTGATGCTCAGTTCTGTGTAATGCAACTGTCCTCTTCAAAGAGTTTCTAGTAAAACTGTTTTAGTAATGCACTCAAGGAATCAAACAACATATTGCACTCGGCAAATCTGTTGCATATGATCTCTTTAAAGTGTTGAGGAGCAATGATGTCAATTTGAGGAAAAAGTGCACTTGACCCTAGCCATGGTATTTTCAATAACCTCATATGTGGAAGCTGGACAGTGAATAAGGAAGACCATAGAAGAATTGATGCTTCTGAGTTATGGTGTTGGAGGAGAATATTGAAAGTACCGTGGACTGCCAAAAGAACAAACCCATCTGTATTGGAAGAAATACAGCCAGAATGCTCTTTGGAAGCCAGGATGGCCAGACTTCGTCTCCTATACTTGGGACATGTCATCAGGAGGGACCAGTCCCTAGAGAAGAATATCACGTTTGGTAAAGTGGAGGGTCAGCATAAAAGAGGAAGACCCCCAACGAGATGGAGTGGCACAGTGGCAGCAGCAACAATTATGAGGTGGGTGGAGAACTTGACAGGGTTTTGTACCGTTGGGCATAGAGTCTCTATAAGTCAGTACCAACTCCATGGCACCTAACGACAACAACAGTGCCTATGGACACAGGAGCCCTGGGAGACAGTGGTTGACGTGCTAGACCACCAACCTAATGGTCAGTACTTTGAACCCACCAGCCACTCCACTGAAGGGTGGGACTATCTGCTTTCATCAAGAGGACAGCCTTGGCACCCTGTGGGGCTCTTCTCTGTCCTTCAGGGTCACTATGAGTTGGATTGACTGGACAGCAGTCGGGGGTTGTTTGTTTTTGAAGTATGTATACAGACACAGCAGACTAGTGAATCAAAGCAGAGTCCATAGCAGGCATTCGGAAAGCCCTGACATCCATTTTTAACTTCGTCTTTTAATGAACCCCTTAGGGTTTTATGTTGTGTTTTTGTACAGTAGCTACAGTCAAATTTAATATGTAATAGTCTTAATAAATGCAGAAACTCTTTCACATACTGTCTTGGTGGCAGGACATCATATGGAAGGATAAGCACCATCTTACTAGTTCCCCTTGAATAGAATGTCAGCCCCAAAGAAAAGTGTAGGAAGGGCTAGGCCAGGATGCCACTAGATATCTGTCCCCTTCAAATCTCAGGACTCTGCATCCCAAGACTGGTCTCCTTCTCAGCCTTCTCTGCCCCAGTCTGACCCTGCACCTGAGTGGCTGGCATGTTGCGTGCTCGCGCTCTCTCTTCTCCCCTGGTGGCTACTTCCCTTCCACCTCTGTGATCTGAACTTGACCCACTCTCAGCCTTGTCTAGCAGAGTCATCACAAGGACCCAGGTCTCCAGATTTTTAACCTCTGGTCACTTCCTCTTCACTAGAAAAGCTTTCCTGGAAAAAACCAAGGCTGAATGCAACACAGTGTTCTTAATGTCTTGGCAAGCACATTCACGTGTGGTCTTTTATCTAGAAAACAGAAAGTTCCATGTGACAAAAATGTTTCTAAGACCTAGGATGTAGTCTCCTTATATCAAGCACTATTTGATACAACAAGATTATAAGCAAACAAGCACATATGTATCACCTCTTGGAGTTTCTTGTATATCAGCTGACCTGCAATACCATTTTGCAACTTGATGGTAAAAACAAGACACCCAAATTAGCATGTATTCAGCCTATCTGTCGGTGACAAGTGTGAGAGCAAACAAACTGATAAATTAAGAATTTAGTATGAACAATAAATCTACTGAGGCTTCAACCTTTCCTAATTAAGAAGTCTTAAAAGGAAGATTAGCATTTTCGGTTGATGTTTACCTCTGAAATTTTGAACAAAACAGTATAAGCAGAAGATACCCTAAGGACCATTTTTGGAAAAATCCCAGCAACTGCATCAAGCCACATAGATGAAATGATTTAATTAGCTTGGAGAACACTGTTTCTTCTGAAGCCTGTGAAACAGGCTAATGGAACTCATAAAAAAGACTTGTAGTTTCTAGCATACGTGAGCGCTTAAGGCTGATTAAGAGCCTTGGTTGAAAGATTTGCTGTGAGTTTCCCTTGACAGTATGTACCATTGCTGGAGTTCCAATCCAAAGAGGCTGTCTATAACATTATCCAGCTGTTAGTAGTACCTTCATTGAATTTAGAACTCAGAAGAGACTTTAGAGCTCTTCTAAGCCGACTCTTTGTATAAAAGAGTGACTGATATACAGGCTGGCCAAAGCTGACCTAGTGAAGGTCCCTGAGCTAGCTTAGATGGCAGAGAGCCAGGGCTAGACTTCTGGGTGGACCCGACCCATCCCTCTAAACTGCATGGTAGGCGTTTGATGTACTTTTCAATGTGCAATCAAGTTTGGATTCGGTTCTAGCCACCTCCCTGTGCAGCTTACCAGCAGTACAGATTAGTAGCAGACATGGGCTTTCTTGAACACTGGCGATTCCATTGTGACTTGACAAGGAGGAGAGAGAAATAGTATGTGGAGGGCTCTGTGGATGTTCTTCCAGCTCCAGGAGATCTGGCCTCTTCTTGCTGTTTTTTCCACCCACTGCCTTTCTATGGCTTTTAAAGCCCCATTGGGTCCTGAGTTAGAGGGGGATGCAGAGCTCTGAGTGGATCCCGGGCTATACTAAACTAGTCATGTGTGTTCATCTCATCTTGTCATATGCGTGTGTGTGCTGTTTCCTAAATAAACTAAAATTTCAATCACTGTATATGCATGGTAGCATAGTGGTTACGAATTGGGCTGCTAATCTCATGGTCAGCAGTTCGAAACTACCAGCTGTTCCGTGGAGAAAGATGAGGCTTTCTGCTCCCGTAAAGATTTACAGCCTTTGAAACCCTGTACAGGGTCGCTATGGGTCGGAACCGACTCCACGGCACATAACAACATATGCATGGTACATTGGGTCTTACGTGAATCAAGTTCAGATTCCTGAAAGTTACTGAGTTAGATCTCAAGAAAATGCTGGGTATCAACTGTTTATTACCTACAAAGGGGCAATTTCCGATGGCTTAGACTAAAATATCAGATCCAGTAACTGAGATCCAATATGTGAAAGTAGCTGATACATGTTCAGTATCACTGGAAACTCAAAACTGCAAACTAAAAGCAAAAGAAAACAAAACATTTCCTTAACTTTGTCAGCTGGTAAACCAACAGTGGCCTCCTCCTCTGCCGTTGGTAGTATTGATTAAGATAGCCAGTAAATATAGAGATATTTAAACTCAATGTCTTCAAATTCTAAGTATTTCTAATTAGTCTGCTGATATGTGAATAAATATTTCTGCACAAATATGCTCACCACAGTTTGTTTGTAACAACAGAATGAATTTGGAAACACACGAAATCTCTGACACTAGGTGAATGATAAACTGATCATGTTATATCCACATGATGTAATGTTATGGAGCCATTAAAATGATATTTGCCAAATGTTTTAAATGACACCAGTAAGTGTCTAGAATATAAGAAGTAAATAAAGTGGTACGTGTATACAGTATGACCTGAAGTATGTAAATACCCATTTGTAAATACAACAAAAACCCAAGAAGAAGATACACCACACTATTGGCTAGTTATTCCTTTGTTATTGTTAAGTGTCATCAAGTCAGTTCCAACTCTTAGCAACCCTGCACAGAGTTTCCAAGGAGCAACTGGTGGGTTTGAACTGCTGACCTGTGGTTATCAGTCCTGTGTGTTCTTTTCAGTGAGGGAGAACATTTTAAGTAAGTGTTTATTGGACACCAATTTCCAAATCAGAATGTCTCCCTCTCCCCCAGCTACAGAACAGTGTGTACACTTGGAAACATGGGTATCTGCGTTTCTAGTAAGTTCCAGGTGTTGAGGATGCTATTAGTCCTGGCACCCCACTTTGAGAATCTCTGAGATAGAGACTCCCCCTCCCCTAAGGAGGTGTCCCCTGTAAGAAAACAAGTTCCGAGGGTCCCCATGTAGCTGCCGCTGCTCTCCCCACTAAAACCTGAGCAGGCTACTGAAGCCACAGCACCAGCTTACAGAACCAGGTGGCCGACACTTTTAGGAGCAGTGGTGAGGTTTCGTTAAAACGGGCCTGAGTACCAAGTATCAATGCGTATCACTTTGTAACTCACCTGCCTCTAACAACTGAAGGCTTGGAGCACAGTTTGTTTACTGTTGCTCCGTGTCTGCCTCCAGGACTCCAGACCTGGTCTTTCTTTTTTGGCACAGAATAAATGTTGAGTGACGTGGGTTGGTTTCTTGAATGAAATAAGTGATGAATTGGAAGCTTGGCTTCCTTAATTTACAAGTGATCTGACCTTGGACAGATGACTGATCTGCTCCTAAGGGAAATGTGGGTAAAAGTGGTTCTGACTTCACAGGGTCATTATAAGGATTAAATAAGTAAATTTAATCCTAGTGCTAGAATATTGGTTAGTAAATGTGAGAGACTGCTGTTACTCTTACACAGAGTCCCTTGCATTTTGACACTTTTCCAAAGAGGTTATCAAAGTACCTGTTCCCCTCAGCCCCGACCCCCCCCCAAAAAAAAAAAAAAATTGCCAACACCAAGATCCTTTCAAGAGAGAGAGACTTGGAAAAAAGATTTCAGAGAAAATAGTGTTGTCTGAAAATGCTTTGGCAGATTTCTACTGGACATTTCGGTTTTTAATGGTCCTCACGGTGTAGGATTTGCCGACTAGGAAACCTCTCAAAAGTACTTGCTTTAGTTTCTGTAGCCATAAAATATATATTGTTGTTGTATGCCGTGGAGTAGGATTTGACCCATAGTGACCCTGTACAGGGTTTCCAAGGCTGTTTATCTTTACGGGAGCAGAACGCCTCATCTTTCTCCTGCGGAGCAGCTGGTAGTTTCGAACTGCTGACCTTGTGGTTCGCAGCCTGATTCATAACCACTACGCTACCAGAGCTCCTTATAAAACAACAACAACAACAACAACAACAAAAAA
Source organism: Chrysochloris asiatica (assembly GCF_000296735.1). NCBI lineage: Eukaryota > Metazoa > Chordata > Mammalia > Afrosoricida > Chrysochloridae > Chrysochloris > Chrysochloris asiatica. The sequence goes on from NW_006408559.1 coordinate 6,970,388, forward strand.
AATATATATATATATAACACATACATAGGAAGTGTCTGTGGCTTAGTTGTTGCTTGAGCTTGTGGCCTTTGCCCAGGTCCCTTACGTTAAATGGCAGCAGTACTACCTGCCTTCAGGTTGTGAAAGCAAATGAGGCCTGGCTTCTTGTTGTTGTTAAGTGCCATTGAGTCGATTCTGATCCATAGCGACCCTATATTGGGTTTCCAAGAAGCAGCTGGTGAGTTTGAACCACCTACCTTGCAGTTCAAACTACTTTGCAGTCTGATGCATTAGCCCACAGTGCCACAGGGCTGGTTTATAGGACATATATCAGCAAGACCTGCAGACTCATGTGTCTGATTTGCCTTCCTCACACTCCCTTCCACTCACTCACCCTCCCACATTCCCCATTTCTGCATCGTTTTTCAAATGTCAAACGGAAATCAAGGCAGGTTTATACTAGGATTAGCAGACTTTCTCAAAACTGCCCTAAAAGGTCACCACTTAAAAATAATTGCCCCTCTGAGAAGAGAAGTTGTGCTCCAAGAAGTTCGTCCACAGGAGTCGAACCATGCCTGAAGGTCTCCTGCTAGAAGCAGCCCTGAGCACCTCTGGGGCCTCTAAGCCATAAGCTGGGAGGACTTGACCCAGAGAACCATCTTTTTCTGAGGCAGGATGGCCATTGGGAATTTGGTGTGGGACCTTCAGGTCGAGAGAATAAAAAGCCCTTCTTCCCAGACTTGTCAGTTTCCAGGGAGAGAGAGTTAGGAAAGAAATGTTCTATTGTTACGCATGCACAGTTGATATTGAATTTTCTCTTTAGGTCGTATCTGAACTCATCAGAAAGTGTGGAGTTGGTGTGGACTCAAAGTGGCATTCGATTTCTTGCTTTCTCTTCCAAGGACAGAGTACTACTTTGTAAAACTAGGATTCTTGTTGTTGTTGTTGTTAACACTGCCCAGCTCAGGGATAAACTTGCTGCCATCAAGTCACTTCCACCTCTGCAGTGTTGTTGTTGTTGTTAAGTGCCGTCGAGTCGGTTCCGACCCATAGAGACCCTGAACAGGGTTTCCGAGGCTGTAAATCTTTATGGGAGCAGAAAGCTTCATCTTTCTCCCACAGAGCAGCTGGTAGTTTCGAACTGATGACCTTGCGGTTCGCAGCCCAATTTGTAACCACTACACTACCAGAGCAGTGTTTGTAGGACAGACTAAAACTACCCCATAAAGTTTCCAAGGCTTCATCTTCATGGAAACAGACTGCCACATCTTTCTCTTGCAGAGCGGCTGGTGGATTCAAACCGCACACCTTTCAGGTGAACACCACCAGAACTTTCAGCTTAGGGATACAGCCCTGTAAAACGGAAGTGAAGATGAAATTTGCTGAAGTTCAGATGGTGTTAAAGAATCAAAATCAACTGAACTTGTACTTGGAATTAGAAGTGAAATAATGGATCGGGTTCCCCAATGTTCCCCTTTTAAGGCGTCTTTTATTTGCTTCCTTTTACTGGAACGTGGCTTTTTGGAGGCTCCTATTTAGAATGTCTATGCTTATACAAAAGATAGCTGTATAATTACAATGTAAGGATATGAAGTGGGAAGACTACACTGGCAAGACATGTTACAATTACTTTGTCATGCATCTGGTTATGTTGGCATATTTGTTTAATTAAATTCCCTGCTAATTATAACTGTATGTACTTGTGTTAATTATTATTTGCTTAGCACTGGCAACAGTGTAATTCTTTAAAGGAAAGCAACTCGCTTTTTATTTAAATTAAATTCCAATTTAATATGCTTTCTAAAATAATTGTAGTGACATTTCATTAGAATGGTAGTGAAAAATATTTATCTATCTCAACGGAATTTGGATGGGCAAAAATTAAATGGTGATGTTATAATATTCAATTGTAATTTGGAATCATAAAATTTTGGCAGTAAAGGGTCAGCATAGCAAAGCCCAGGAGCTCTGGTAGCGTAGTGGTTACGAGTCGGGCTGCGAACCGCAAAGTCAGCAGTTCGAAACTACCAGTTGCTCTGTGGGAGAAAGATGAGGCCTTCTGTTTCCGTAAAGATTTACAGCCTTGGAAACCCTGTACAGGGTCACTATGAGTCGGAACCGACTCCACAGCACTTAACAGTAACAACATAGCAAAGCCCACCACAGTGAGGCTGCCCAGGACTCATCTACTGCCCTCCCTTACCTTTCTAAACCCTAGAAGAGAGGGAGAGAATTTGTTCTGGGCAGCGAGTCTCTAAGACCTACAGCTGCAACTAGCCGTCTACTGTTCATTGAAAGAAAAGAACAGATCTCAGTTCTGATCTGCCCTTGGTATTCCTAGTTTCCAACCACATTTATCTTATTCTCTGAAGTGTTTGTTTAAGGTTAGATTGTCCTTAAATCGTTGTGATCATTCACTTAAACACTTAGTATATTTATAGGCTTTCTCTATAGGTAATAGCTTGGTGGGTGCCGTGGTGGTGGGTTCATTCGAGTTAACATTCAGCTTTCCAAAAGAGCTGAGTCTTCCAGCACAATCTCTCCATCCTTTCTGTGGTTCAAGATTCTACTTCTGCCTTAAGACACCCTGTGCCAAGCACTAAATCATTTTAAGAAACGTCCCTTTCTTATCCCGTGACAAGCTGGGGACTCGTCTTTACATACTTGTCTCATTGTATTTGTGTGTCTGTGCAGAGGATGTGACCTAACCTGTAGTTTTCCTTCATTTACTTTAAAATGAATTTCTCTTTCAAAAATTGCAATTTAAAAATGTTTCCATTTACTCTCCCTCTTCACACTCACTATTTCACACACTCACCACAAAAATACACGTGTTTTTCTATCTTTAGATCATGCGTTTGGCTGCAGATGGACACGGATTTAAAGCACGCCTCTTCCTCCAGTTAGATTTTTAAGTAATTTGCAAAATTCTCTGAGCCTCAGGGTCCTCATTTATGAAATGGGGCTATCAGTGATGCCCACCGTATGGGCAAGAGGGAAGGTCAGTCTACATAACTTAGTGTGGCACTGTAGAAATAAGCACTGGACTGCTAGCACAAGGTTGGTGGTTCAAACCCACCAGCTGCTTCTTGGAAACCCTATACATGGTTGTTATGATTCAGAACCAACTCAAAGGCATTTAACAAAAACAACATTTCACAATAGGTTCCAATTCAGCCGTGGCCTTTATTG
>NW_006408559.1:6973716-7035202 GCF_000296735.1 Chrysochloris asiatica
ACTCTCTGCCTCTGTAAAGATTTACAGCCTTGGAAACCCTGTACAGGGTCACTATGAGTTGGAAGTGATTTGACAGCACTTCACAACAACAACAACACACACACAGACATGGCATTCTAAACTGACTCTTACACACATATACACACTGATGTATATGTGTGTAAGAGTCTAAACTGACTCTTACACACATATACACACTGATCATAGGATCACATTCCCTATGACCTGTGATCCTTGTCAGCTAGAAGAGATCCAGTTAACCAATAAATGAGAGAGGACTCACTGAGACCAATGCCATGGGAACCCTTATTTTTCCCACTGTGATCTTACAGGAAGCATATAAAACGATAAGAAAGTAGAGAAATAACTGCTCTTCAAAGTGCCGGACCCCAGTGAATGCTTCAAATCATACCCTGAAAAATCATACTCTTATGGGTCTCATAACTTAAAAACCACTGACCCATTGTCTTGACTTCAATGTCGTTTACTAACATAAATGAGTGCCTGTTATTATCAGGTCCAGTGCTAGTTCTGAAGATGAAGGGGCTTTAAGGCATAGTCCTCCACCTCAGAGTTCACAGGCTAGGAGACAGTCTCTCCCCTCACCACATTCTGTAGTTCCCAAGTCAATGAAAGGTATGGTGGGGGTGGTTACGTGCTGTGGAGTCGCTTCCAACTCATAGCAACCCTGTATAGGCTTTCTGAGGCTGTAAATCTTTACGGAGCAGAAAGCCTCATCTTTCTCCCGCAGAACAGCTGGTAGTTTCGAACTGCTGACCTTGAGGCTAGCAGCCCGACTTGCAACCACTATACTACCAGAGCTCCTTAATGAAAGGTATGGGGAGTTGCAAAATCACGTGCATAGGCTCAGTAGAATTGAGAAGTGCCTGCAGATACAGAGTTACTTCCAAAGATCCATCTAGAAAGATTCCCTTCAGTGAGTCAAAGAGTTGAGCCTTTGTGGAACCAGTAAGACCTCAGGAAGAGGACAACACGCGCACTGCTTTTTGCATTGGTGCTTATCAGTGGGAAGGGTAAAATTACATGGCTGGGTCAAAAATTATCCACACTCTGGGTGTAGAACTTATTTTAATCAGCTTTTAGAAAAGATAAATACATTTTTTTTTACATCATCGGCTTACTCTTCAATACACTTTGTCCATCTGTCAACAAGCTTTCATATTCCCTCATCAGAAAATGTTTTAGGCTGAACTGTGAGCTACAAATACACCTCTGTCTTCACTTCTTCCTTAGAGGTGAATCTTCATCCTTGAAGGGCTAATTTCAAGGGACCAAACAGGTGAAAAATGGATGCAGCAAGATCAGGACTATAAGGAGGATGCTTTAACACCTCAAAATGAAGTTTTTGCAGAGTGTCAACAGTGTGGGCAGAGGTGTGTGGAAGGACATTGCCATGCAACTTCATGTTGACCTTGAACAGTAGTCCTCTGCTTTTAATGCCAAGTTTAGGCTTCAGCTCTTCAGTGAGCATCTCACTGTAACGAACATTGTTGATTGATGAACTTTTATCCTGATGGTGTTCCAATATGGGTCCTTGAGAATCTCAGGAAACTGTAAGCATCAATTTTCCAGCTGATAGTTGACTTTTGAACTTTTTTGTTTGGGTTGGCGATTGAGGATGTCTCCGTTCCAAACTCTGTTGTTTACTCTCAGACTCATAGTGATAAGCCCCTGTCTCATCACCAGTAATGATTTTTGTAAAGAAGCTTCACCTTCCTTCAAGTACCGGTCCTAATTTTGCTTGCAGATGTCCAAATGCTTCTGTGTATGCTCTTCCATGAGATGTGTTGGTACCCATCTCACACAGACTTTTCTAAAGCCACGTTTGTTGTGGAATAGGTCATAGGCAGAGCCATGGCTCACACGCAAATGGTTTACCACATAACCCACTGTCACTTATCTATTCAACAGAATCACTTCACATGCATGCTCAATGTTGTCATCAGCCATGAACATGGACGGGCATTTTAAGATAACCAGAGTGTAGATAATTTTTGACTCACCCTCGTAAGACGTTCAAAATGGGATCGAGTGAAAATTTAGGAATCATTTGCCAAATGATTTGATAACGTGGTTTCCATGGTCAGTATGAGCTAGTGTGTAGTGTATTGTTGTGTACGCCCTGTTAGTCGGATCCAATTCACAGCGATCCTCTGTAAGGTGTCCAGGGATCAGGTGGTTCAGGGTGCAGTGCTGACCTTACAACACCATACTTGGCATTTTATGAGCTACTGTGGATGTTTTTTAATCAAGAAAGGTGCTATTGACCACTTAAATTTTAATAGCAATCCAGTGTGTGTGTCACCAGCAACACCATTATTTTGCTTTGATGGCTGTTGTAATACTGCATCTTGGATTTTCTTAACATATCCAACGTTCATATGATCTATTCTTGAGGTCTTTTCTGTGTACTATAATTTTGTTAATCTCCTATCTGAGATTCAGTTTTTGCGAGGATTGTTGATCATGAGCATGTGAATAAAGATTGTATTTAAGTTTTTTTAAAGATGCTATTCAAAATAATACTATGACTATCGTAGAATGTTTGCTGGTTTTATGCCCCCCCCCCCCGCCCATCAATATCAGTTGAAAATAGGCATTCCACAGCTGTTTAGGACCAAGCCCCTAGGGGATATAAAATTCTATGTATTAATTACTGGACTTACAGCAGCAGCTGTGTCTAATGTCCTGCTTCTCTGGTGTTGCTGTTAAGTGCCCTGAATTGGTTCTGACTCATACAATCCTGTATAGGGTTTCCAAGAAGGGGCTGTTGGCTTTGAACCAATGATCTCGCAGTTAGTAGTTCCATGCTTATCCGACAGTGTCACACCAGGACCCCTACTTCTCCTCTAGGAAACTGAAAATATTTAAAACCCCACTTCAAATTCAAACATCACCCAGGTTAGATAGCTAATGAACCTAATCTGGCATCATGGAAATGCTGTAGTGTTTTAAGAAAGTTGGGGTCCTAGTTATCAACAGAAATGCCTATTTGGCACCCACAGACATAATATCTATTGGAATCCACGTGATTGCAGTGGAATGAATTTTCTAAAAGTTGATGCTGAATTTCGGGCAGATATAGCGTAGTGGTTATGAATCGGGCTGCGAACCTCAAGGTCAGTAGTTCGAAACTACCAGCAGTTCTACAGGAGAAAGTTGAGGCTTTACAGCCTCGGAAACCCTGTACAGGGTTGCTATGAGTCAGAACGAACTCAATGGCATTTAACAACAACATTTAGTTCAAATACTTTTCAGTCATCTGCTAGATAGATATCAGGTACTCTGTCCAAGGGAGGGAAAAGGCCTGGTCCACCTTCTCAGAAACCTCATGGTCTAGTGCCAGGGTGGGGAATGTCTGGCCCATGGGCCGTATAAGGCCTGCAAAATCATTTGGTCTGGCCCTGTGAAGACAGTTGTAGTTCCAGCCAACACAGTATGGCAAGCTAACTCTTAAAGTGGATCATTTTGTATGGCCCATGTTATAAGTAGCTAAATGGCCGTTGGCAGAAAAAAGGTTCCCCACCCCAGGAATGAGTCAGTCAGACGGGTACATGGAGCATTTCAAAATGATGTGGTAGTGCTCAGACTAAGTATTAACAGCAGGCGATGGGCACATACCAAAGAGGATGTCCCATCAGAGACAGTGACTTTCAGCTGAGTCTTTCAGAATGTATTAGGGGCTAGATCTGGAGAAGGATGTCCTTGTGGTTCAGTCAAGACTGGCCTTTGACATCTGCTACACCAGAGTCAGGCCCAGGCAAGGCTGTGTGACCATAGGCCAGTTATTCTGCCTCTCTGAACAACAGTCTTCACATCTGAATCTAGTGCTGCCTGTAAAACACGGTGAGGAGCAAACACAAGGAAACCCCTAGGGGCTCCCAGGAGCTTGGCTCAGAGATGTTTTACAAAGGTTTGTTTCTTTTGAGCATTGCAAGGTTGTCTTTTACTGCCAAAAGAAAACCAAATTTTGGAGTTTGAAAGCAGCTCAATTTGCCAACCATCATGTCCAGTGGTTAGGCGACGAAAATGGAAAGTTTCCATCCCAATTAATGCACCATTTTCTCAGAGTCTGTGAACAGACATGTTTTTGATCCACCAATTCTTGCTCCTGGGGTAGTGTCTGGATTTTATTTCAATTTGAAGGTCTGTCTGCACACGTGCCATGAGAAGGGGGTAGTGTGGTGGGCTATGTGATTTCTTCTTGTTCTTTTTATTAAGAATGAAGGGGAACAGTTAACATTTACTGAAGAGGAAAGAAGACTGACTTGAGAGTAGTTTTTGGTTATTTTCTAATGAGGAATAAAATCTCTAAATGCAATCCTGTTTCCTAGATAACAAGGCATATCTGAAGCAGTTTTGAACTTTTCCCCATTTTCCCTTAATCATGAATGTTTCATAGCCAAAAGAGCAACTTGGCTTTCAGAAGGAGCATCCAGGTTTGCAGGACAATTAACAGGCACCCCAGGAACCTCACACATGGATTCTACCCACAGCCCTTTTGCCCAGAGCAGAATCGCTCCCCAAGTAGTTAACTCCAAGCACCTTTGTTTCAATGACCACACCTGCTGTCTTTCACACCTGTTCACCAGGATCAGATGTCTGGAGAGTGACCAAATTGTGAGCCAGCAGGAGTGGATCTCTGCTTTAAAGGTACTTGGTGAAATCTACTGAGCTGTGTGGACTGATGGCCCCCTGTGACTGTTTCAGTAAACACTTCAGTCCTGCTCTTTGCATCTTCTCATGATCATAGCACCATTTAATGAGTTAGGCATTTAGCATTTGTTGTCCTCATCTTGGAGTCCCTGGGTGATGAAAAGGTTAACACACTCAGCTCCTAACTGAAATGTGGGAGGTTCGAGTCTATCCTGAGGCTCCTCAGAGGAAAGACGTGCCAATCCACTTCCGAAAAAAATCAGCCCATGCAATTCTGGGGAGCTCACATGAGGTGGCCATGATGCAGAGTTGACTTCTGGTAACTGGCATCCTTGTCTATTCTTTATAAATCCTTGTAGTGAAGTGAGCTCCAGTTTACCCATGAGGAAATGAAGGCTTCCAGCTGTGGTCACTATCCCACAGCTAGTTTTGTGCATGCCTTTGATGCTGTTGTGGTCTTCTGAAGTGGCTGTTCTGCACGGCAGCGTCCAGTTTCAACCATGATTCGATCTCTTGTGATAATGCTTTATTATCTTCTGGATACTTTGGTTTATAAAGATTGAAAGCAAGCTGTAGCGAGTGCAGATTTAATAAACTATTGACATAGCACATAGGTTTTTGCTATAATGCATCAGACACTGAACCAGGCTTTGGCAATCAGATGTTGGATTGTTTGTTTACTGTTGTTTATTAAAGCTCTCTCTTGACCTTGAGGTCACATCTAGTTGGGAAAACTTAGACTAGTTGTAAGAGTAGGCTTTTCAAAAAATTCCATTTTTCCACAAACATTGTGAAGCCCCCTTGTGGGTAGCTCTTTATGTACAATTGCAAAAAAGCTTTGAGAAGTAAAAGTTGATTGTTGAGACTCATTTGGCACCAATCCTAGACCTGAACTATGAAATGTGGTCTTAATTCTACCACTCTGCCTGATGTAGTTCACGATTCACAGAGAAACTGGGCTATGGAAATGGAATTTATAAAACAGTCGAGGCCGAGCCAGGTCATGGACAAAATCATGGAATCTTTGAATCTGGGAGTCAGGTCTGAAAAGGCAGCTGGGCACGAAGTCATGGTGGGCCTTGTGTGCCACACAGAGCTTCCCCTTTATGCGTCCATGGGGAGGCCTGGCAAGGCGCTTAGCAGCCCTGGCCCCTTCCCAGATCTCACCAGTGCAGCGTGGAAGCCGGCCTAGCCATTGAGGTGCTGAGAGGAGACGATGGAGTTAAGAGAAAGGCTGGAAGTCATAACTGGCTTGCAGATTTTCTCAATTGGACATATCTGGTAAGTGGTTATGTCAGTAACCAAGATGTGGAACATTGCAGGAAGAGCAGGGGTTTAGGTCAAGAGAGGAGCTAGTGGCTGTGTGTGGTGTGTTTTGGATATGAATTCTCTTCACATCGTCTTATGTGGTAGGCACTTGACATCTTGAGTCTGGAACAGTAGTTCCAGTTTAGTACATAGGCCTAGGTGTATAGGATGGTGGATTAGAAACTCCCACAATACATTGTATTATTGAGAGAGGGCTGGAGTTAAAAAAAAGGAGGTGCCCTGTATGTAATTTTAGATGGAAGAGAGGAAGCTAGAGAGATTAGAGGGGCAGGTGGCGAAGAAGGGAAAAGGGCAGTGTGGGTGGGTTTGAACTGCTACTGTCTGTTTCTTGCTGCAGAGACATCAGGGAAGATGAGGACCAATAAGAGATCACCTGGAACTTCCAGGCTTACCGATCTAGCCAGGCTCAGGTGAATGGGAGAGACTGCCAGGTGAGGAAGCATCCACTGCTGGCGTGCACTGCTAGGGGTAAAAACGTGGCTGGAGATGAGAGTGTTCTCTCTACCTACAAAATAATATGGCGAGGCCGTGCCTGATTGGAGAAACATGTGAGAGGCAGTACAAACTCTTGTCAGCATAATGATAACAACAGAGCCCCTGCTCTTTCCCAGTTGTAAACAGGAGTTAGTTCCAGCAGCTAAAATACCTTGGACATTGACTCCAACATTGCAATTAGAAGAATAGCCACGGGATGTTTTTCCAAAGCAATTTTAACACAATGGAGTAGATTTTAATTTGGGTGCCACTGAAAAGCCTTCGGGTGGGTTTGATTGAAGGAAATGAATTCAGGATGAGTTAGCAATCTAATCTTAAGACTCAAGCTTAAACCAAGAATCCTCTGTAAGCAAGTGAAGTAGCAAAGGCTGTTGTTGATGGGAGGTGCCTGGAGTTTGTTTTGACTCATAGTAACCCTGTGCATAACAGAACAAGACACTGCCTGGTCCCGTGCCATCCTCACCATCTATTGCTATATTGGAGACTATTATTAAGCCTCTGAACCAATCCATCTCGTTAAGCGTCTTGCTCTTTTCTGCTGATTTTCTACTTTACCGAGCATGATGTCCTACTCCAGGAACTGGCTTCTCCTGATAACGTGTCCAAAGTACAGAATGCTTCTAAGGAGCATCCTGACTGTACTTCTCCAAGACAGATTTGTCCATTTTTACTGAAATCCATCATGTTTAATATTGTTGTCCAGCAGCGTAATTCAAAGGCACCAATTTTTCCATCAATCTTCCTTATTCTTTGTCTAGCTTTCATATGTATATGAGGCAATCAGAAATAACTTGGCTTGGGCCAGGCTAACCTTAGTCCTCAAAGTACCATCTTTTCTTTTTAATTCTTTGAACAGGTTTTTTGCAGCATGTCTGCCTAAAGCAATGTGTCATTTGGTTTCTTGATTTCTGCTTCCATGAACATTGATTGTGGATCCAAGTTATATGAAACCCTTGACAATTTCAATCTTTTCTCTGTTCAATTGTGAGGGTTTTTGTTTTCTTTATGTTAGGTGTAATTCATAGTAAAGTCTTTGACCTTCACCAGTAAGTATGTAAGTCCTCTTCACTTACAGCAAGCTAGGTTGTGTGTCATTTGTGTATCGCAAGTTGTTAACGAGCATTCCTCCAATCCAAATCCGCGTTCCTCTTTGCATAGTCAGGCTACTCAGATTATTTGCTTTGCATACAGACAGAATTAGCATGCAGAAAAGGATACTGACACACACCTTTCCTGATTTTAATCCACACAGTGTCCCCTTGTTCTCCTTGAATAACTGCCTGCCTCTTGGTCTATGTATAGGTTCCTGGTGAGGATGATAAAGTGTTCTGGAATTCCCATTCTTAGCGTTATCCATAGCTGCTATGATCCACAGAAATACTCTTGTGTAATCAATAAAATGCGGATAAAGTCTTTCTGATATTCTTTGATTTTAGCCAATTTCAGACTGCAGAATTTGATTAAAAAAAAACAATTCAGTTTCTTCATCTTTGACATTAGTGGTTGGTAAGTAAATTTGAGTAATAGTCGTATTAACTGGTTTTCCTTGTAAGTGTATGAATATCTTCCCATCACTGACAGCTTTATACTTTAGGATAGATTTTGAAATGTTCTTATTGATGATGAATAAGATGCCATTCCTTATTAATTTGTCATTCCTGGTACAGCAGACCATATGATTATCCAATTCAGACTGGCCCATACCATTCCATTTCAGCGCACTAATTCCTAGGATATTGATCCTTGTACATTCCATTTAATTTTTGACAGATTCATATTTAGTATATCCCACAGTCTGATCGCTAGTAGCTGCCTGCTGCTGTTTGTCCTCATTCTGAGCCATACTACACCTGTGGACAAAAGTTCCGAAAGCTGTTCCCCATCTTGGTCATTAAAGTTGAATCTACTGTGAGGAGGCAGCTCTTCCCCAGGCAGATTTTGAGTGCCTTCTAATTGGGGGAGCTTGTGTTCTGCTACTGTATCAGACAGCGCTCTATTGTTTCAAGGTTTTCACGGGCCAATTTGTTTGGAGAAGCAGCTCAAGTCTTAGTCTGGAAGTTCCACTGAAAGCTGTGCAACATGAATGACCTGCTGGTATTTGAAATGCCAGTGGCATAACTGCCAACTTCATGGTAGTCCGCAAACAGGAGCAACAAACAGTACAACAGACTGACAGACAGGTGGTGGGAGTACCAAAGAAAATGTAGCTTAAAATTTGTTTTTAAAAGCTGCCTTTGTAAAATTGTATATCTGGCATGGCACTGCAAGATAAGCACTAGGCTGCTAACCAAAAGGTTGGTGGTTCAAATCCATCTGCCCCTTCTCAGAAACACTGTAAGTCAGAACTGACTTGACGGCACTTAACAACAACAACAACAATATGACCCAGGAAACTTCTACCACCAAGTGGTATAACCCCTCAGTTTCAGCTTTGGCATTTTTAGATGGGGATGGAAGTTTGGAGCAGGGTATCCAAGTAAGACCTGAATCATGAACAAGTTTCCAAACTGAGAGATGTTGTATTTGGCCCAAGGACAGCCTAGTGTGGTTGGCCTTACATCAGAAACGTCCACTTTGCATTTTGTAAAGTTGTTGTTGTTAAATGCTGATGAGTCAGTTCCAACTCATAGTGACCGTGCTGACACTGGCTTTAGTGGTCTAAAGAAGGTATTTGAAATGAACAAATCATTGGTTTTGTAGAATTCTATCATGCGATCTCCAGCATCATTTCTATCACCAAGGCCAAATTTTCCAACTACTGATCTTTCCTCTTTGCTCCCAACCTTTGCATTCCAATAACCAGTAATGATCAATACATCTTGATTGCATGTTTGATCAATTTCAGATTGAAGAAGTTGGTAGAATTCTTCTATTTCATCTTCACTGGCTTTAGTGGTTGGTGCATAAATTTGAATAATAGTAGTATTAACTGGACTTCCCTGTAGGCTCATGGATATTATACTATCACAGACAGTGTTGTACCTCATGACTGATCTGGATATGTTCTTTTTGACGATGAATGTGACACCATTCCTCTTCAGTTCGTCATTCCTGGCATAGTAAACCATGTTGTTGTCAGATTCAAAATGGTCAATATCAGTCGATTTCAGCTCACTAATGCCTAAGATATTGATGTTTCTGCATTCCATTTCATTTTTGACAACTTCCAATTTTCACAGATTCATACTTTATACATTCCATGTGCCGATTTTCAATGGATCTTTACAGCTGTTTCTCTTCATTTTGAGTTGTGCCCCATCAGCAAATGAAGGTCCCAACAGCTTTACTCTATTCCTGTCATCGTGGTCAACTCTACTTTGAGGAGGCAGCTCTTCCTTCCCCAGTCACATTTTGAGTGCCTTCCAACCTGAGGGGCTCATTTTCCAGCACTATATCTGACAGTGTTTCTCTGCTATTTATAAGATTTTCAGTAACTAAATGTTCGGAAGTAGTTTGTCACTCCTTCTTCCTAGTCTGTCTTCATCTGGAAACTCATCTGAAACCTGTCCACCATGGGTGACCCTGCAGATATTTAAAATACTGGTGGCATAGCTTCCAGAATTACAGCAACTCACAAGCCACCACAGTATGACAAACTGACAGACGAGTGGTTGTTCTAACTCATAGAGACCCGTGTAGAGTTTCCGAGGAACAGGTGGTGAGTTTGAGCTGCCAACTTCGTGGTTAAAACTCATCTTGAGGATGAGTGTTTATCCTACAGCACCATACCAGGACTCCATCTTAGGCATTTGTGAGCTGAAATAGACTTGTATTGGCCATTTTGAATATGACAATCGTATGGTTTACTATACCAGGAGCAACAAGTTCAAGAGGAATGACATTGTATTCATTATTGGAAAGAACATATCAAGATCTACCTTGAAGTAAAATATTATCTGTGATAGAATAATATCCATATGCCATTTAATACCTTTATTCTCCAAAGTTATGCACCAACAACTAAGTCAGGGATGATGAAGCTGAAGAATTCTACCAACTTTTTCAGCCTGAAATTCATCAAACATGCAATCAAGATGCAATGATAATTACTCATGATTGGAATTCAAGGTTTGGAAACAGAGAAACAATCAGTAGTTGGAAAATATGGCCTTGGTGATAGAAATGATGCTGGAGATCAAATGATAGAAATTTGCAAGACCCATGACTTATTCATTGCAAATACCTTTTTAAGCAACATAAAGGTGATCACACCACCTCACCAGCTGGAATCCATAGGAATCAAATTCACTACATTGGTGGGAAGAGAAGGTAGAAAAACTCCATATCATCAATCAAAGCAAAGCCAGAGGCAGACTGTAGAATAGACCATAAATTCTTCATATGCAAGCTACTCCTAAGAAACTCACAAGTCACAGAAAGTCATGAACTCTTCATACCTCATCACCCAACAATCGGAAGCCCTGAAACCGTCATCTTCGTGATTTGATGTCGGGGTCCTGGGGGGCACATCCGTGTCCCAGAATCTCTCACCCACAAATGTACAGCTGCCACTGAGCTCGGCCACTGGAGGGCTACTCTGTTTATCCGCTGCCTTCATTGGTTTAGTTCCCACTGCACTCAGCCGTCCACTGTTTGTCACTGGTCTCGTCACATGGACTGCTCCTTCTTAGGTACTCTAACAGAGACAACTCCAGTCCCTCTGAATGTACCATCAATGTGGTTCCAACTCATAGTGGCCCTGTATAGGGTTTCCGAGGAGCAGCTGATGGGTTTGAACTACCGACCTTGTGGTTAACAGTGCAGTGTTTATCCTACAGCACCACAAGTCCTCTGAATCTGCCCTCTCTGAATTGGGCCGGAAAGAAGAAAACAACTTTTTCTGAACCCAAATGATTCACCAAGCACTGCCCCAGACACGTACATCATTAACCTTCCCAACAATCCTTTGAAGGGGTTGGGAATAATCTACAGATGAGAAACTTGAGACTCAGAAAAGTTGTTTCCCAAACCACACAGCTACCAAGGGCAGAACTGAGATTTCCACTGAAGCCTGTGCTTTCTCGGTGCATCCTTCAGGAGCCTGGAGCCTGCTCTGAGAGATAGGAGGGAAGGTGGGGTGTAATGAACACATTAACTTCAATAAAATGGCAGATTACAGTGGGGTCAAAATACTTCCAGCCAACAGAGTAGAATAGACTGCTTGGGGAGGTGACATTCGGGCTAGATGTCAAAGGATAAGAAATACCACCCTTGAACCAAAGTGAAATTTTCTTCCATCTTGAAAGTGGATGTCTTATAATATCTTGAGCAGTACTTTGACTATGTAGAAATACACTGAATGTTCAAAAGAAATATAATAAGTTTTCCATTTTCCCTAGGATAAAAGTAAATGAGAGGGAAATTTGGGGGATGATTTTTTTTTTTTTTTTTAGATAATGTCTTTCATAGGGTGTTTTGGAGATATGAGGGAGCTTTCTAAAGTTTGTGGGAAAATGGAATGAAAAGAGAAGGGAATTTTTCCGGGAACTCTTTGAAGTCCCCTCATAAAGTCTAGACAGACACGAGCCTGAGGGAATTGAGTAATTAATTGCTGAGGAAGACAGAGTGCATCATTTTGAGAAAAGAAACCACAAATTGAGGAGGTGGGTCTCATAGCCAGTGACTTCTAAATGACCTTCTTGGCTCTGGTCTGTCACTTGAGGGAAACCTTTCTAAAGCACACAGCCCATCCTTTGTTCCCTAGCCTCCCTTATCATGGTGGCTTGGCTAGTCTGACTTCCATAATTCGATCTGTAAGAGCTGGCTCCACCTCAGCAGCATCACCTTGCTTTGTTCTGCTTGACCTCTGGGCCTCACTCAGGTCCAAATGTTTTCTTCCTCTTCTCCTCCAACCCTTGTCAGTTTGGTATGAGCTCTCCTCAGACTGTCCTGTCCTGAGAGCAAAGTGCTCGTAACTTTCGTTTCCACAAGACCCTGTGCAGACTTACGTCCCCGAAGCTCCAATAGTACACTCTTTTCTTTACAGAGTTATGAGCCAGTAAACTTGAGAACAAGAAACAGGTCTTCACCAGCACGTCTCCAGCACAATGTCTGACATACAGTTAAGTGCCGTTGAGTCGGTTCTGACTCATGTTGTTGTTGTTGTCAGGTGCCATCGAGTCGGAAGTGACTCATAGCGACCCCATGCACAAAAGAACGAAACAATGTCCAATCCTGGGCCAACCTCACTACCTCTGCCACACTTGATGCCATCAATGATGCCACCTGGCCAATCCATCTCGTTAGGGGTCTTCCTCTTTTTCTCTGACCCTCCACCTTACCCAGCATGACATCCTTCTCCAGCGACTGTTCCCTCCTGACAATATGTCCAAAGTAGGAGAGACGAAGTTCAGCCATCTTGGCCTCCAAGGAGCACTCTGACTCATAGCAATCCTGAATAAGGTTTCCAAGGAGTGGCTGGTGGGTTTGAACCATCAGCCTTGTGGTTAACAGTCCAGTGCTTATCCTACTGGTTGGATACATGGATGGAGCTCTGGAGCTGACCCTGTAGATAGCAACCACCCAGTCTCTCCCCTCTGTGGCCATGAGGTTCTGCACAAGGTGTCATCGGAGAAACACCCCAATGTTAATTTTCAGGACAATAACTCTCTCTCAGTCGTTCCTAAGGCAGATACAAATGACTGCAGGGTTGTGGTGTGACCTTGGGACATGTTACAATGAAGTGACTGCTTTCTCACCCATGAGCCAGGGTCATAGCACTTTAAACAGACAGCATGATCTGCTTGTGCATTTTACATATAAGATGTTTTCAGTGTTTCTCAAAATCTTGTATCTCTGCGAGTTCTTCAGTAGGAACTAGAATGGACAGTAATGATGTCTGAGTCCCACACAGTTCATCTTTAGACCGTTGGTGCTAGGGTTTTTCTCACACTGGGGTAGGAGCAGATATGTCTAATGAGATTCTGAAGTTCAATTAAGTAGCTGGCAAGCATTATACCAGTTAAATTTGCTCTGGGATCATCTGTGTAATGAATATTTATTGACAGACTATTTGCTTTAGTCCAAGGATTTTCAGAACTGTGTTACCATAACCAACAGACCACACACATAACCACACCTACATATAGAAAGATATTTCTCTATACACCTATACAGATAGGTGTGCATCTATAAATGAAATAAAACTGAAAAAGTTTTACGAAACAGTACTGACCTTTACTACATACCGTGTCACTGTGTTCAGTTGGTTCCACTCTAGTTCATTCCAGTCCATGCTGGCTAAGACTCCCAGCTGTGAAAGCACGGCTTTACCTTTTATCAGTTACACAGATTCAGCAGGGTGAGCATTTGGCCTCCACTCTACAGGGACTCCCTCATGCTTGGACACTGAATCCATACTGAGGGGACTGCGTGAGAATGCTCGGGGAGTAATGACAGAACTGTACCCAGCTTTTCACACCTGATGGTCTCTTCTTCATATCATCCCACCTCATTTGGTAATGCCCCCTGCTCAGTTAGTTGCAGGAAGGCATGGACCCGTTTGGGGAAGCTGAAGAATAAGCTTCTGAATGGGAGAAGGCACTGAGCAAAATGACTTACTTCCTCTGTTGATTCAGGCCCCATTTCATCTTAACCCCCTTGTCAGAGATACCAGTAATGACTTCCTCTCTGCAACTCCATCCTAAATAAAATTAATTAGAAGCGAGATAGCTCCCTAATAACTGGGCTTGTTTTTGCATAATAGGAGGAGAAAAGGATTAAATTCTTTGTTCTAATTAATAGGAATGAAAAGAGCATCTCAGTCTGTAATGTGGCAAAACGAGAGAAAATAAGGCTTGTAAGTAATTTTCATGGTTGTTTAGGAATAATTGTTTCGTTATTGAGTTAATAGTTTTGACAAACAGCTTGCATTTCCATATCATATTTCTGCCGTCGCTGTTGATTGAGAGTGCCTAGGCAGAAGGTGACGGGAAGTTGTTTTAAGTCCATCACTGTCAACAGCGTGGGTTCTAGCATGGCTAGGGAAGAGGGGTGCATCAGGAAAGGATGAGGTATGGGTGGGAAAAGAGGGGGTCAGATTGAACTCAGTTGATTAATAAGACAACAAAACCCATTCCCCAGCTTGTTTCAAAGGAGACTCTTATTATTCTGGAGAGAAATTAGACATCCGATCCCTCATAGGCCCCAGGCTCTGACATGTGTTTTATAATGACAGTTAATTAGATACTGTCTGCAGCAATCATAGGCTGTCATTTCTAATACATTTCTGGGAAGTTGAAGGACAAGAGAAATCACCCCCCGCCCCAGTCTTCCCCCTTCCCGTAACTGAAATCGGTTGCCAAAATTAACTCTGAATATATGAGGCACGAGTTCAAACAATTATACAGCCGTTCTGCACATTTGAGTTCCCTGCTTAGTATGTGCTCTGCATCCCAGGCCATGCCGGGCGTGCGTTTTTCAGACAGAGATGTCACTGCCAGCCCTGATGATATTTAGGAACATCTCACACAGGCCTCTCCAGCACCTGATCTCAGGGAAGGGACCGCACTTCATTGCAGCACGGGTGTGGGAGCAAAGAGTAGTCGCCACCGCAGAATTCAAACAGAACTAGCTATGCATATTAAGATGTTTTCTCCCCCAAACTATTGCCCTGATAGAATCTTCAAAAATACCCTCCTAAGTATAGCCAACACTAAACAGTCATTTACATTAACTAGTAAAGAATGCCTACGTTGAACACTGCTCTCTTTCAGATGGAGCCATGTGGTAAGATCAAACTGACAGCAGCAACTTAGAGAGATTAACTCGGGAATTTAGTAGGCAGTGAGTTTGTGCTCAGATGGGGGAAGTGGGGAGACGAACAACTCAGAAAAGGAGGCTGGGAATGGTTACTCGACTCAGACTGAACATGTAGATATTGTTGACATGGTGTTTTGTCCGCTGGGTACATTCTCAACACCACCACCACCAATCAAATTATTTTAAAAAATTTTAAACAATAATTTCTCCTCATGTATATAAAAACCTGAAGTCTGGATAGCTCCCGCCATAGTACCTAACCAAGACTTTGCCCCCTTTTGCTGATCTTCACAGTAACGTGGGAACTGAAAGGAAACTAACACTGCTAGCAACAACTGGGAACCATTATTAATGTCATAAGGAAACTCAGAAATGGGTTCCACTTCACAACCATGGCATCTCAAGTCCAGGTGAGAGTTCTCAAGTCTTTGGCCAGGACCCATTTCTCAGCAAGCCTCGGATGGCATTTCCTTCTCCTGACTCTTAGGTTTAGAGCAGAGTTTGCTACTCTGGATGTTTCCTGGCTTTTGGTTTATTTATCTTGGCTTTTTGAGTTCCCTGGACGATTCTAGACAGCAGCCTGGGAGTTGAGGCTTCCCACAGCAGATCCTATCCTCAGATATGCTACCTTCTGTTGTTGCTGTGGGGTCTTGGGGTGGCGTTGCAGGATAATGCACTGGACTACCAGCTCAGCAGTTCAAACCCATAAGCCACTCCGAGGGAGAAAGATGAGACTTTCTTGTCCCGTAAAGATCTGCAGTCCCAGAAACCCTATACGGTGTGTCTGGGTTGGAATGGACCCTTGGCAGTGGGTTTGGGTTTGGTTTTACAGTGGCAGGAACAATGGGCTCAAGTGTAGCCGCAATTGTGAGGATGATAGAGGAGCCGGGCAGTGTTTCATTCTGTTGTACCCAAGGTTGCTACGGGTTGGAACCAGCTCCTCGGTACCTAACAACAATAGTCTCTGGGTCCTTTTTTGTGGGTTCTAATTTAGTGTTTTCTTATGTTGTACATAGGGATCGCTATGAGTTGGGGAGGTACCTAACAATAACAAAAACAATGAACGTTTTCATTTTGGAGTTGAGAATGTCAACGGTCAGCTGATAAAATAAACCCTTAGAGGGACTGGTACTCTCTTGCCTTCTTATAGTCTTGTGTACACAAAGCTATCCCATTGCCCCCACTCCCTCCACAACCCCTCTCACCCATATGGGGTCAGAGATATGTGTGCAGATAGGCCTGCTAACCACCATGGTAGAACACACATTGGCGATCAGTCTTGTTTTATGGAGTCCAGGTGTGGCGCTCGAGGATCAGCACTGGACTGCACCAGCCGCTCCTGGGAAACCCTACACAGGGTCACTATGAGTCAGACCTGACTCCATGGTACATAACCACCACCACTCCCACCAGCCCCCAACAGGGCTGGATTGGGATTAAGCCACTTTCTCATACCTCATGACGAGAGAGACCTATTTTTAAGACATGATTGGATTTAAGGATATGGTGTATGGTATTGAGTGACTATGCACTGGGCCAGATAAAACTGCTATCAGCAGAGTTAGCGAGAGTCCTTATCCCATTATCTGGCTCTCTGTGGCACTGTGGGTTAATGTGCTAGACTGCAAAGTTGTTTGAACGGTAACGTCGGTTACCAGCTGCTCTTAGGAAACCCTATACAGGGCTGCTATGGGTCGGAACTGACTTGACAGCATTTAACAACAACAACAACAACAATCTCATGAGCTACCCAGCCCGGCCCAAGTTGGGAAGACTACAGGGTTCTAAGCCATTGCCTCCCCTGAAGGGCAAAACTTGATGCCTCCAAGTTTTCTCAGTAAGCGTACATATAGTCAATTCCATGTGTGTATTTCTAGAGTGATTCGCTTTTTAAATGAATGCAGCCTCCTTACCAGCTGCGGGCTCTGAATGCTTATAAAGGTTTAAAGATGCTCCAATAGGAAGGAGTGATACTGAATACAGATGTTCAAAAAAGGAAAGCAAATCAAAGAGAACAAGATAAGATCGAGTGAGTTAGCTCCAAGCCCCAGCACACAGGAAGCACCAGCTGAGGTTGCTACTCGTGTTCTGCAGCTGGTACCGTTTCTCTCACATGACTTCTGCTAAAACATTGGCATGTTGAGCATGGATTTAAGTATAGAACACTTGAGGACATTTACTGTGCTTTTACACAAATACTGCACACGTTGTACGCTTTCTTATTCCAGTTACACGATGCAGAGATCCCTTGGGAAATGTCTTCGGGAGGGAGGAATGGGGTTGACAAAAGTGGCAGAAACTATGACACATGCACTGTTGTTATGTTGTTGCTCTAAGCAACCCTGTGTAGGGTTTCTGAGGCTGTAAATTTCTATGGAAGAAGAAAGCCTCACCTTTCTCCCAAGGTGTGACTGGTGGATTTGAACCAGCGACCCTGGGTGGTTACAGCCCAACATGTAACACACCATGCCACCAGGCTCCCATGTAGGAGCCCGAATTCAGAGCCTCAGCTCTGGAGAAATGGTCCTTGTTTCCTTTCAGCATCAGTGGGCCCAGCATTCCTTGGAGTTCTCCGTGTATCTTGGCATCAGCTGTTGCTTTTAAGTGCCGTCGAGTTGGTTGTAACGCATAGCAATCCTGTATAGGGTTTCCAAGGAGCATATGGTGAGTTTGAACGCCGACCTCGCAGTTCAAACCAACCTTGAGGTCGAGTGCTTATCCAAGGACTCCAGTATGGTGCGTAAAAAATACGGTAAGTTGATTTTTAGAAAACAGTCATTAAAAAATCTACTTTGTTCAAACCAAACTTCTTACTCTTTGAGTGCACATTGTAGTAGATGATCCTTAACTTACGGACATTAGTTTGGGGTTTATGTTTCCTCTGGGTTTGGCGAATTGGCTGTCTCAGTGGAACTGAATAAGCTGTGTGAAACTCATTCCTGGATCAATTTCCAGAACCAATGAGGCTTATGGATGACTCACAATGTCACTTCAAAGTGTATGATTATTTCCCCTGAATCCTTAAGGAAATACGGATGACAGCACGGTGAAACTGGCCCACCTCTAGTGGAACCCCAGGATGAGGCAGGAGGGTGGGCACTGCCCTCACCACTGGGGTCTGCTCTACAGATTCTCAGTAGCCTAAACTCCCTGTGAAGTCATAATTGTGCCAACTTCCCAAAAGGTAGGCATGAGTTTGTGTGATTTTTTTTTTTTTCAGTTTAATCTTGTGAGGGTTGGCATTTCCCCCCCTAAACTCTTTGCCAGGTTGTACAACCTGCCAAGAAGTTTCTTTTTCTTCTTCTACTTCTCTTCCACTGAAAAATTATTTTGAAGGTATACCAATATTTCAGTAAGTAAAATATTGACACCTAAGAAAACAGATACCTGAAATGAAAAAGTCTGAGATATCAAATAAAATCTAGAGAAATTGCCATCTGAGATGGTGAAACCCCTGTCCTTAAAGTCACAAGAAAAACACCCTCTGAAAACAGAACCAATCCCACAGTTCTATACCAGCAAGCAACAGGTGTCTCATGAATTTGATGGAGACACTCTCCTAACCACCTACACAAACATAAATGGGTCTCTCCAGTGTGCACCATGCCTCTCCACTGGGGAAAGGAGTGGGAATCACGGGAATTTTGTAAGAATGAGAGGTGTGCAGATTGATCATCGGTAGCCCGCTTCATGGGGAAATGACCCCAAGCCTGTTGGGTTGTCTGATCAAGGTACTACAGGGTGCTCACTAAGAACACATCTTATTTAGCAGGGTGTGGTACTACCCTCTTCACTTCCTGTTTAGTTTGTCATCCTTCATGAAGTCAGACAAGAAGATAAATTCATTGTATCTGCCAGACATGCAGCAGGTGCATTCTGCAAGATACATTCATGTTGTCTGGGATGCATTCTCTTTCTAGATTTTCTTTGGATTTAATAACAGTGAGGAGACTCTGGTGTATCAAAATATCTAGTCATCAAAATATCTAGGGAAATACATGTGATCGGTTTCCCTGTCTGTGGTGCCTCTGGCACATCCATAATGCCACACCCTTGTGTTTATGTGTTCTCCTGTTGAGCGTCCTGAGTGTGTCAATACAGAGGAGACAGTGGAAGTGACATGGGACCCTCAGTGCAGGTAAATCATGGTCATAGATCATTTGGGATTTTCTACAGTCTACAAAGGCAATAGTGAAATATCAGATTCTTGAAGTTTAAGAAAAGGATTTTTATTATGTGAAGAATTGGGTTCACCTATCCAGAAAAGTAGCAATACCAGAGATGGAGGTAGAGATGAGGACATGGAGAGAGAGAGCAGCTGAGAACTCTGGACTCATGGAAAGAGAAAGACAGAGTGCTGGCGGCCAGAAGGCAGGCTTGCAGAATGTGCCCTTTGGTTGTTTAAATGATTATATATAAATTTTTATGTATTCCTGAATGTTTTGGTTTACATCCCCTCCCCAAAATAACACAAAAAACCAGAGGGAATGGAAGCAAATACTGTTGAATGATGATGCACGAAGGGGATTGTAATCATTGCAGTGAAACACCGAGTGTAAAACTGATGTTCTACCATGTAAACTATCACTCAATTCACAATAAAAACTTAAAAAAAAAAATAATGCAGTTAGAGCATTTTGCAAAAACAGGAAAAAAATGGGGTTCAATGCTAGAAGAAGACCACAGCATTTATTATCATAGGGAAATACTTCTTGTTATAGTTTAGTGGCGTATTTGACATTCCTGGGCATTCTATAGAATAAAAGCACTTTTAAAGAGATGAGGCAAAATAAGGTCAAGGTCTAATTCTCTTTGGGCTAGAAGGAACAAGTTACTTCTGGTTCAAATTAAATCTTTGAAAGGTTGCTTGAGCTACTTGAGGGCATTCCATGTTTAGGTTTCAGTTTTTCGTGGTATCTTTATTAATTGGCCCCAGTCTGCTTTGTGTTGTACCCTTCGATGTTGGGAATATAAATGCTGTTGTCTTTACGTTGTTGTCCCCACATCAGCAATGCAGCATCCTCTTGAAGGCTCGCTGCAAGGGCAAGATGTCCTTATTTCTGCAGTAGTTTATCCAAGCATCTCGTAGGAGCTCATCCAGCATCTCATCTCTTGCTCCAGACATTTGGTACTGATACCCCAAGCCAAGAAGGCTGTCAAAGAAAGCTAATTGACTCTCTTTGAATGAAGGGCAGCAGCTTGTGAATTTGATGACTTGGGTGCCATTGTGAATGTGAACAGCATTCATTCAGTCTTGTCTCCAACTTTTTTTCAAGATCATGTGTAATTGATGAAAAAAATCAATTCATGTTGATTTGTGCCCTCTTAAATCATCAACATATTATTTTTGAAGTGTTATTAAATGTTCAAGAGCTACCATTTGGCCCAGAGCAAGCCAATTCATATGCTAAATAATTTGGATTAAGTCCAGAAACCTATTGCTTTGGGTCTTCAAATGGGTGTTCCTAGCAAAGTGGGTTTCTGTGTTTCTTTTATTGCAGGTTATGGGAAATAAAAGGAGCTCTGGTAGCGTAGTGATTACGAATCAGGCCTCTAACCACAAAGTCAGCAGTTCAAAACTACCAGTTGCTCCTCAGGAGAAAGGTGAGGCTTTCTGCTCCGTAAATATTTACAGCCTTGGAAAGCCTGTGCAGGGTTGCTGTGAGTCAGAACCAACTCCATGATACTTAACAACAACAGTAACAATAATGGGCAACAAGGCTTCCTAATTACTTTGTATCCAAGATTACATGGAACTCACCACCATACTTCAAGTTACAAAACAAAACTACCTCATAACAAGAAGATCCCTTTACACTTCTATAAAGTAACAAAACTGAAAAAGGAAGATGAGCAAGAGTATTAACATTGTTTACAATACAGCAACACTTTAGGAACAAGGAAATTATTTAAGACATCATTTCCTAATTATCCTCTTACTGAGCTTTCCTATTTAGTTTGCTAAGATTGAGAGTTAAAAGGTTGAGTTTTCACTGGATTTTTAGTAATTCGTGTCCTTTATCAAGGAAAAGTCTTTGGGCAGATTTCAACTAAAATTAAAAACCATGTACACTTTGTTCTTTTTTCTGAGGCTTCTTGTTCTGTTGGTGGAAAAATCAATTAAAAAAAAAATCAATCCAGGAGATTTGTTTTTATTAAATACATTTTCAAAAGAAATTACCTGGAGACCTTATTATTGAATCCTATGTCCAGTTCTGATGCTGACAGTCTGAAGGTCCCTCGTCAGACCACAATATAGTAAAAAATAAATAAATAAACCTTTCTCTAGAGGGCCATAAGACCTGGTGTGGCTCTGTAGGATAAGCACTGGACTGCAACCATAATGGTGGCACTTCAAACCCACCAGCTCTTCTCAGAAGCCCAGTACAGAGTTTTTATGAATTGGATCCGACATGATGGCCCACAACAAAAGCAGCCAGCACACAGAGGGCCATGGAGATGTTACTGCTCGGGAACTGAAAAGTGGTTTCAGATTTTTAGTGTATTTTACTGTCAAGAACAAGGCAAGTGTTGTGACTATTGGTGGAGTTGGGATGATCTGATTTGAACATGTGATAGTACAGGTTTCTTACGCAACGTCTTGGTTCAGTCCTGACTCCATCACTTGCTAATTGTGTGGCATTTAGCACATGACTATGCCTCTGTGTACATGAGTTTCTGTGTTTAGAATGCTTATATGTTAGTTAACCCCATGTAACAGTGTAATGAAGTCCTGGTGTGGCGCTGTAGGATAAGCAATGGACTGCTAACTGCAAGGTCGACAGTTCAAACCCACCAGCTATTCCTTGGAAAAGCTATACAGGGTTCCTATGAGTTGAAACCGACTTAACAGCACGTAACAACAAACAGTCTGTTACGTGGTGATAAGAATAGTAGTGTTTACCCTATCAGGTTGTGTGAGGATTAAAACTTGTTAATACATAGGAAGTTTTGGGGACAGTCTCGTATATAGCTAGTGCATCTATATTGTCATTAGTTACTGTCACGTCAGCCCCCGGCTCCTGGTGACGATCACTGTGTGGGTTAGACCCATGTGATCCATAGAGCTTTCATTGGCCGGCGTTTGGAACTAGATTTTTAGGCCTTTTTTCTTAGTTTGTCTTATTCTAGACGCGCCATTGAAACTTGTTAAGATCATAGTGACATGCAAGCCTCCTCTGACAAATGAGTAGTGGCTGGAATTGAACCTAGAACCTCCTGCATGTTGTTGTTGTTAGGTGCCATTGCATCAGCACCGACTCATAGTGACCTTTATGCACAACAGAGCAATACACTGCCCAGTCCTGTGCCATCCTCACAATCGTTGCTACGCTTTAGCCTGTTGCTGCTACCACTGTGCCAGTCCATTGCATTGGGGGTCTTCCTCTTTTTCGCTGATGCTCCACTTTACCAAGCATAGTGTTCTTCTCCGGGCACTGGTCCCTCCTGATAATATGTCCAAAGTATGAGAGAAGAAGTCTAGCCTTTCTGGCTTCTAAGAAGCATTCTGGTTGTACTTCTAACACTGATTTGTTTGTTCTTTTGGTGGTCCATGGTATTTTTAATATTCTCCTTCAAAACCATAACTCAAATGCACCCGTTCTTCTATAGTTTACTTTATTCATTGTCCAAATTTCACATACATACAAGGTTATTGACTTGGGTCAGGTGCACGTTAGTCTTCAAGTATTTGCTCTTGGACTCTTCAAAGAGGTCTTCTGCAGCAGATTTGCCTAATGTGATACATTACTTGATTTCTTGACTGCTGCTTCCAAGAGTGTTGATGATTGGTCCAGGCAAAATGAAATTTTTTACAACTTCAAACTTTTATCCGTTTACCTTGATATTATCTACTGGTCCAGTGGTGAGGGTTATTTTGTTTTGTTTTGTTTTCTTTACATTGAGATGCAAGCCATACTGAAGGCTATGGTCTTTGATATTCATCAGTAAGTATTTTAAGTCCTCTTCACTTTCAGCAAACTAGGTTGTATCATCTGCATATCACAGGTTGCTAATGAGTCTACCTCCAATCCTGATGCCTTGTTTTTCTTCATCTAATCCAGTTTCTCAGAATAACTTGGTGAAAGAATACAACCCTGGAACACACTTCCCTACTTTTAAACCATTTAGTTAGTGTTCCCTTGTTCCATTCAAACAACCACCTCTTGGTATATGTACAGGTTCCTCATGAGCATAATTCAGTGTTCCAAAATACTCATTCTCTGCAACGTTGCCCAAATCTTGTCATAATCCACACAATCGATAACTTTTGCATAGTCAATAAAGCACAAGTAAACATCTTTCTAGTAATCTCTGCTTTCAGCCAAGATCTGTCTGGCATCAGCAATGATATACCTTGTTCCATATCCTCTTCTGAGTCTGGCTTGAACCTCTGGTAGTTTTTTGTCACTGTAGGGTTGCAAGTTATTTTGAATTATCTTTAGCAAAATTATAATTGCTTGTGATATTAATGATATTGTCCAATGATTTTTGCATTTCATTGGGTCACCTCTCTTTGGAATGGGCACAAATATGGATCTCTTCCAGTCAGTTGGCCAGGTAGCTGCCTTCCAAATTTCTTGGCAGAGATGAGTGAGTGCCTCCAGCACTACATCAGTTTGTTGAAAGTTTTCAATTTGTAGTCCATCAATTCCTGGAGCCTTGTTCTTTGCCAATTCGTAGCACACCTTAGACTTCTACCTTCAGTACCATTGGCTACCTCTTTAAATGGTTGGACATCGACCATTTGTTTTTGGTCCAGTGACTGTATTCCTTCCATCTTCTTTTGATGCTTTTTGCCTCATTCAGTATTTTGCCCATGGAATCCTTCAATATTTCAAGTTGCAGCTTAATTTTTTTCTTCAGTTCTCTCAACTCGGGAAATGCTGACCATGTTATTCCCTTTTGGTTTTTTTAATTCCAGGTCTTTGCACATTTCATTGTAATACTTGACTTTGTCTTCTTGAGCTGCCCTTTGAAATTTCCTAGTCAGCTTTTTTACCTCCTCATTTTTTTCCATTTGCTTTAGCATCTCTATGCTAGAGATCATGTTTTCAGTGTCTCTTCTGACATCCATTTTGGTCTTTTCCTTCTTTCTTGTCTTCTTAATGACTTTTTGCTTTCTTCCTGTATGATGTTCTTGATGTCATCTCGTCTTCAGTCTTTAGTTTCTAATGCATCAAATCTGTTATTCAGATGATCTCTAAATGCAGGTGGGATATGTTCAAGGTCATATCTTGGCTCATGTGGACTTGTTTTAATATCTTAATTTGCATATGAACAACTGATGGTCTGTTCCACAATCTGCCCCTGGCCTTGTTTTAGCTGATTATTTGGAGCTTTTTCCACAGTGTCTTTCCATAGATATAGTCAATTTGATTTCTGTGTTTTCCGTCTGGCAAGGTCCATATGTATAGTCATTTTTATGTTGTTTAAAAAGGTATTTGCAATGAAGAAATCATTGGTCTTGCAAAATTCTGTCATATGATCTCCAGCATCATTTCTATCACTAAAGCCATAGTTTCAAACTATTGATCCTTCCTCTTTGTTTCCAACCTTTGCATTCCAATCACCAGTAATTATAAATACACCTTGATTGCATGTTTGATCAATTTCACACTGAAGACATTGGTAGAATTCTTCAATTTCATTATCACTGACTTTAGTGGTTGGTGCGTAAATATGAATAATAGTGCTTCCTTGTTGTTAAGTGCCGCTGAGTCAATTCCAACCCATAGCGACCCTGTATAGGGTTTCTGAGGAGCAGCTGGTAAGCTTGAACCGCTGACTGCAGTTCAAACAGCTTTGCAGTCTGGCACATTAACCCACAGTACCACACCAGGACTCCAGTCTTCCTTGTACGCGTATGAATATTATCCTATCACAGTGTTGTACTTCAAGATCCATCTTGAAATGTTCTTTTTTATGATGAATGCAATTTCATTTCCCTTCTGTTTGTCTTTCCCAGAATAGTAAATCATGTGGTTGTCAGATTCAAAATGACCAATACCGGTCCATTTCAGCTCACTAATGCCTAGTATGTCCATCTTTGTGTGTTCCATTTCATTTTTGACAACTTCCAGTTTTCCTAGATTTATACTTCATACGTTCCATGTTCCGATTATTAATGGATGTTTATAGCTATTTCTCTTCGTTTTGAGTTGTGCACCATCAGCACATGAAGGTCCATAAAGCTTTACACCATTCGTGTCATCACGGTCAGCTCTACTTTGAGGAGGCAGCTCTTCCTCAGTCGTATTTTGAGTTCCTTCAAACCTGAGGGGTTCGTTTTCTGGCACTATAGCTGATAATATCCAGGTGTTCTTCATCATGTTTCTGTATTCAGTAATCTGGGGCTGACAGTGTTCCATGGCTAGTCAGAAGGTTTCAGTGACTAAATATTCAGAAATAGTCCACCTGTCCTTCTTCCAAGAGTCTGTCTTTGTCGGAAGGTCAACTAAAACCTCTCCAGCATGAATGGCTCTGCCAACATTCAAAATTCCAGTGGCATAGCTCCCAGTATCACCGCAAAATGCAAGTCTCCACAGTGTAAGACACTGATAGATGATTGGTGAATGTTTCCGTATCTGCATATACTTACTGAGAGAACTCCAGCAGACAGAGCATGTCTGTTCTTCAGCTGTCCTGGAGAGGACTCTGTCCATAGGCTGCCCCCTGTGTGTCGGAGTAGAGCTGTGCTCCATAGGCATTGCACAGTAGATAAGCACTTGACTTCAAGGTCAGTTTGAACTGCAAGGTCCACTGTTCAAACTCTCCAGCCTCTCCTCGGAAGCCCTTTACAGGGTTGCTATGAGTCAGAACCAACTTCACGGCACTCAACAACATCAGTATTTTAGATGTGGATTTCCAGGTGTTTCGTTTCTTCTGAGGGCCCTTTGGGTAGATACATACCCCCAAACTTTTTGTTTGCAACTTAATTGGTTTATACTACCAAGGGAGTAATCTGGGGCATGGTAGCTCTGTAGGATAAGCACTGGGATGCGAATCACAAGGTTGGCAGTTCAAGCTCACCAGCCACTCCATGGGAAAAAGATGAGGCCATCTGCTCCTGCAAAGATTCACAGCCTCAGAAAGCCTGTACAGGGCCACTCTGAGTCAGAACTGACCCTAGGGTGCTTAAACAGTAGCAACACTTTGTAGTCTGTTTTTAAAGACAGCAAAGTGTCCCTGAAAAGCTTATAAAAGTCACCTTGATGGATGAGTATGGGCAGCTGGCATTCTCTCAAATCTGTTTGCGTTTGTACCTGAGAATAAGCGTGGTAACCCATCCTGCCTTCCATCCAACTCCATTTCTTGATGTTGATCATTGAGGTGTTTTAATGAGAGACGAGGGATAGCAATGTAACCCACGTCCCTCCTGATTCCCTTATTAACTTTCATGATCAGAGATACTGCCTCGGTGAAGACGTCGCCACCATTCCGAGGCTGTGGATCAGGTCAGAAGGACCACTCACTGTCTTCCCACCGCTCCACATTGGAAAACTTTCATAATATTACTTGTGTTTCAGAACTGTCTCCCCTTTCATCTAATCACATAGAAACAATGCCCAAGCAATAATGGTGTCCTCTGAGCCCTGATTGGTCTACAGTGTAGCCTCTGTTGTATTGGTTTTTTCTCTTAATTTAATTCTACTTAAATGCTCACAGTGCTTCCTTCCTGAGCACACACACATGGGCTGCATCACGGACTTGTAAGTAAATTGTTACAGTGTTAATTACGATTCCATGGGCAGGCGCCATTGCTTAATAGGTATGATAGGATTTGACCACCTCTGTAGCTTCAACTAAACAATCCTCAAACATCTCTATGATTCCTCCTGCTGCCTCAGAAGATTGAACGTAATGGAGGGAGGATGGAGCAATCAAACAGATGCTATTGATTCATCTCTGTGAGTGTAATTCATATATCAGTGACTACCTTGGATGCAAAATTACCTCTGGAGTTGAAATTTCCATTGCAGAGTTACATTAGAAAGGTAATTTTATTTTGGTATGCCACAAGGTTTTGCTTTTAGATACTGTCAAACTTACATCTACTCACCATCTTTGCTATCTAAGTAAGAGGCTAAAAGACTGCATACTTGATGCCCTCATCTATAAAAATGAGGTAGACTTTTTTTTTTTTTTAAGCCTTTCCCAATATTACTTACTCTTATTTCTGCTTCAGTGATGGGTGAGAAGTGTTGGTTTATGGCACTATAAAAAACAAAAGGTAAAGGGGGAAAAAGGGCAGAACGATTTACATTTCTTCAAAACTGTACCCTAAAACTTTGCTGGATTCCACTGCACCATTGGGTCATTTGGAAATTTTCAGTTTACAATTTCTTGATCTCTAGAAAGACCACAAGACTTGCCCTGATGATTTCCTGGGGAGCAGGGTGGTGTGTTCTTACAGGTGGAAGAGCAGGTGTTGGGTGCTAGCTGGGTGGGTCTTGCTTGACATGTGATAGTATGTAGCCCTATTGGACACTGGCCTCCTGCCCAGCTATGCTTTTATTTCTAGCCATTAAGCATTCATAGTTAATATGGTTTCCAAAACAATCTTCATTTTCTTTATATGTGAAATCATCTCTTCTTTCTGTAATTGCTCATTAAGAATTTTTTAAAAAGCCATGCTATTAGCATTTATTGCACAGTGTTGCCAAGCCAATAGGAGGGTGTACTGCTTGTTTGGGGGCAGCATGAAGTATGTCAGCAGTCTCAGAAACGTGTTGGGCTTAGGAGCCCCAAAACCGTTTAAGCAGGCTTCCTCGTGTATATACTTTTTAACTGACTTTTAAAAATATTAATAGAGACAACCTCTTGCTTAGAACTGACAGGTCTCTCATCTTGCCAAGAGTCTCCCAGAACCATTCTCTGTGCAATGTTTTGTTCTCTTTGGGGACATAGTGGTACCTTAAGGACACCGGCCACACTCATCATTGGCTGGGATCAGTCAGGGCTGTGGCCTACCCTGAATGCCTGTGCATTGTCACTCACCTCTGCTTTCTACTGCTGCTTCTCCTAAAAAAGTTAGACATTTTTACCTCCCACAATAGTCACTTAAATCAACTGAGTGCTTAGCTGGTTCACCAAAGATGGCGTGTGTGATAATACGCCTATCTTCTGCTCACTCTGTATACAATGGCACTAGACTGGGCAGACGACCTTTCATGAGTCTGGAAGTGCTGACCAGCAAGTGAGCAGACCAGCAGGAGTGGATGAGAACACCTACTTCCTACTCCACCTAGCACTTTGGTTCCAAAAGGAAACCACCGCCCCTCTTGCTCCCTGTAACCAAAGTAAGGGGTATACAAAGTGACTGGCAAACATTCCTCTAAGTGTGAAGTTCAAAGGTGTCTATGATGAGGACTCTTGGAAAGCTCTTCTAAGTTGTCTCAATGATATGCTGCTGTAGGAGGTTGGCCACTGAACTCAAGGTCAGACCAGACCTCGTGGGTTTCCTGAATGGATTCACCATAGAAGTAAATGAGATCTAACGATGGCCTGTCCACAGGAGCTCTGGTAGCGTAGTGGTTACGAATTGGGCTGCGAACCTTAAGGCCAGCGGTTCGAAACTACCAGCCGCTCCGCGGGAGAAAGATGAGGCTTTCTACTCCCGTAAAGATTTACACCCTCGGAAACCCTGTACAGGGTCGCTATGGGTCAGAACCGACTCGATGGCACTTAACAACAACAACAACGATGGTCTGTCTACACTGTGGTGACATGAAAGCAGCAGTAGACCAGGAGTTGGGAGGCTTGAGTTTGGGCTCTGTCTGTCTGCCACTTGCTAGTTGTATGGTCTTGAGCACATCTGTTGGTCTTTCTGGGTTGCTCTCTGATCTGTGAAGTGAAGGAGTGAACTAGCATGAATGGATCTAGTGATCTTGTTGTTGATGTCTGGGTTTTTCCCAGATTATGGGATTCGCCCAATTCTAGTCACCCCCAGACTTGAAACTGGTGGGAGAACTAGAGACGCTTCAGAGAAATTGCCTTGCAGTGTGTCTCTTCCCCTCTGTGAGTCACGCATCAGCTCAACTCATCCTGATCAAGGGAGTCGTGGGGGCCCAGAATTGTAGCTCTCAGTTGTGTTCTTGACTCACTTACAACTCTTACGTCTTCAGACAACCTATCTTTAGTTTCAACAGCTGCAAAACACCAACGATGGTTACTTCCAGACATACTGTTTAAACAAGCTTTTGTCTTGTCATCCTCTTCTAATTTTAGTCATTATGTCTTCTAATTTTTATTTTAAGCATTCCTTTGTAATGCCTGTCTGTTTCAGTTTTTATACCTCATTTATTTGCGGGGCAGGGGGTGTGAATTCAACCCCGGATGCTGCCAAGCCTCATCTCTCCTTGGGTTGCACTGGGTTGAGCGCCGCCATAGTGGTGTTTAAGTTTTTGTTGAGAACGTTAAGGAAAGTCATCATTCCAGACGTTGCTGGTTATTTGTCAAAATGCTACATTAGGAAACATTATATTTGTGCATATCGAGGTTTACGAAAATAAATGTAGCCTCTGAGGGCAGACAATCAGTCTGGGTATCTAGCTTAGTTAGAGATCTGGGCCTCGGGGCTTCCAAATAAGCAAATATCCCTACTTGGTTTTATAAAATTGTTGTATTATTTCAAATTGCACAAAGGCACCCACCCTTAGGGCCTCGAGGGCATTAACATTAATCAGAGTGATGTAGAATTCAATTAGAAATTATCTGATGCTCCCTGCATGTTGCTCTCACCAGGAAAGGCATCTCTTTTGCAATAAGCTGCTGGAACAGATGAGAATCAGAAAGGGCAGGCTAAAATCTGTCAAAGGATAAGTTTCCAATAAGGACAGAAAAATGATCCTAACATCAAGGCCTTCTTGGCAGTAGCATCCACGGTAGAAGCACAGCCGAGGGCAAATCACATTTTAATGGGTCCCCAGAAATACCCTATATAGATAAAATCTGGTTAAATGCCAGAAGTGCTTGCCCCCTTACGTCCCCAGGCCCTGGTGCATGGCACAGTTATACACTACAGGTGTGAAAGGGGAGTGGTCTCAGAGGTTGATGGTATCATGTTTGGAGTCTACAGGGACACAGATCAAGGTTCCACACTCCTGTCCTCTGGCTTCCGGGTCACCCATTGGCTTACTCCGTCCTGACTACCAGCCCAACCCATTGGAAAGCAGGGTGGCCAACAAGCGCAGACGAGAGTTTGGATCTATGCCATTTAGTTCCTCAGCACCTGGACAAGCTACTTAACTTCCCTGCACCTCATCACTAAAATAGGGAGAAGTTTGTCAAAAATTTTGTGAAGATAAGTAATAAAATGTATAAAATAATTCATACAATGTCTGGCACATAGTAGCATTCAGTTGTTTTGGTTTTTTTTTAAAAAAAGAACTTTCTATACTTTATAACCTCTGCTCTGGATCTGAGTCTTTTCATCTCCTAAAAACTTGATTTTTTAAAGCCTCTGTCCAGGTCCTGGTGTGGTTCTCTGGGATAAAGCACTAGACCACAAGGTCGTTTTGGACCACAAGGTCGGTGGTTCAAACTCACCAGCCACTCCTTGGAAACAGGGTTGATATGAGTCACAACCGACTCGACAGCATTTAACAACAACAATAAACAACTCCAATCGTAGAAGACTTAGAGTATCCCAGGTCTTCGTAACATCCTCCAATCTTATTGCTATGGAGGCAGACAAGCTTTGCCAGGGCCAGTTCCGGTTGGAAACAGTCCAAGATAAGGGTTGTCTGTGGTGACTGTTGGGAAAATGGGTCCTCATTTTGACACCGATGTGATGATATATGAAGGATCGCCAGGTGTAACTTTGTGGCATCAAGCCATAGCCCTAGTATCACGTCGTGGTTGCCGTAGGACATCACTGCCTTTATAAGCAGTGCATGTTATTTGTTTTATTGTCGTTTGGGTGAAAGTTTACGGAGCATGTTCATTTTCAATTGAACAGTTTATACACATTTAGTTTCATGACGTTGGTTGCAATCCCTTTCATGTAACAGCTCTCTTCCCACTTCCTCCTTGGACTCCCATCTTTCCTGCACCTTCCTTCCTTCTGAGCTTGCTTTAGCTCACCATGGTTACTTGTACTAAGGAGTACATTGTTCTCTGGTGTTATTGTTTACTTCACTGTGCTGCCTATCGTTTGACTGAAAGTTGATCCTTGGGGTGGTCAGTTCCAGGCTTAAAGGATGCCTACAGGTTATGGTCTCTAAGGTTCCACCAGTCTCTATCAAACTAGTGAGTCTGGTCTTTTTGTATGGTTTTGATTTTTGTTCTACTTTCTTTTTCCTCCCTTTCTGTCAAGAACTTCTACTGTGATGCTGATCACAGAGTGGCTGGTAGTGGAAGCTGGGATACCATCGAGTTCTTCTGGTCTCTTGGTATTGGAGGCTGTGGTTTGCGTAGTCCATTAGTCTTTTGGACTAATTATTTCTGTGAGTCTTTAATTTTCATCATTTTTCCTTGTTCTAGATGAAGAGAGACCAATAATTGCACCTTTGATGATGGTTGTCAAGCTTTTACGACCCCACTCTCTGCTTACCAGAATAGGATGTTTTAGATCATTGTCTTTGTTGATTGTGTTTTTCCAGTTGACCCAGTTGTCCTTTAAGACTGTGGTCCTAAGTCCCCAAGCCCAGTGAATCATTCCCTCAAGCTTTTTTGTTATGGCTAAGAAGTTTACAATGAATTTCATAAAATGTCAAGTGGCAAAAGGCCAGCATGTTCATTGTATTCACTCTGCCAAACCACTCATCCATACCTCTTCTCCTGAACTCCACTGCATTTAAGTCACGTTATGAAGTGTCCACTCTAGAGAGTTAAGGTGTAAGGTCATTGCTTGTAGGTAGTTTTTAAAAATTGGAAATTATATGGAAAGGAAGGAAGTTTGAAATTGCACAAATGTACGAAGACAGCATAGTACACCCTTCCTTTACCTGCAGTCTATATAGTCTTAGGCACAGGAGGTAAGACAGATTTGGAGCTCTAAGTGGTACATGTTCACATATTGCTAACCACTTTTAAATAATGTAGTTACTCAGAACCTTAGTTGTTGGCAATAGATATCAAAAGTGAGTTCTGGGAAGCAGCTGAGACACTTGTTTATTTGTGGTGTGCTTTGGTTTGCTTTCTTGGGGCAGTTTATGAACACGATTAACTCTTCACAACCCAGTCCTGATGCTCTTAAAGGATTATAACCATTGATTTTGCAACACCCTCTTTATCTATTCTTCCATTATATTAATAATTCTATAAAAGTCCTAATGGTGACACTTCGTTTTTTTCTTTAAAGCATTCACTCATCTGATTAACTCCTAGGCTTCTCTTTGCCCGTATTTTATTCCTTCATCTTCCTCATCTCTTTCTTACTAAAGAGAAGGTCAAGTATAAGAGCTTGTAAATGAATGGTGCGAAGCCATTATTGAAGTCTGGTTGTTGAGACTTCAAGAGACCATTAAGAGGACAGAAAAATGTACCTTTGATATCTTAATTTGATCACTCTAATTGAGAACAATCCACCTTGATAATGATTCTCTAGGTATACTGACCTAATCATTTATTTGCCGTCTCATTTGGCCCTCGATCTTTGCCTTTCTGAGTTTTATCTCCATTTAACGAGGTGTTACAGAGAGTGCCCTGGGCATTAATATGCAGAGGATGGAAGGCAGACCTTGACCTGTGTCGTTTTCTCTCCTTTCTTCTCCCCGAGCCCATTTTTCTTGCTCCCGATCTTGCTGGTGTGGGCTCCATCAAGAATCTGCCAGCACAGGCTAGTCATAAAGATGCTCTCAGATTTCTTCACCGAGCCTGTAATTAAATGACATCACTGAGGCTTAAATGCATCTGCTGTGAAAGTCAGAAGGCTAAATTATCCCATTAAAGAGAGAAGAGTGTTACTTGGTGCTAAAGAATCCCAAGTTTAGTATGCTGGAGAGTTGCTTCAGGAAAGCTGTTGAAAGCCAGTTGCGCATGGAGCACAGTGGAAAAAGATTGGGAGCCTGGAAGGCCATGTGGTTCAAAACAAGCTGTTCATGAATCACAGCTGCACTCAGGCTAACTTTAAAAAAAAAAAAAAAAAGGCAATTTTTTCCCTCTTTTTAAAAAAACACACAATTAACTGCCTGGCTGCTGGTTTTAGTCTCAACAGCTGTGCTACTCAGAGTACTCCAGATCAATCACGTGATTACACGACCCCCAGGACAGTATCTTGCCATTAATTAGAGAACCACTTGAGTGAGACTGAGCTTAAGCTAACTGAAGTGTGACTTCAGTTTCCACTGTTGTTGTTAAGTGCCATAGAGTCAGTTCCAACCCTGTATAGGCTTTCCGAGGAGCGGCTGGTGAGCTTGAACTGCCAACCCTGCGGTTTAAACCGACCTTACAGTCCAGCGCATTAAGCCACAGTGCCACACCTTAATCTCCAGTTGGCTTCTTCTGAAGCCTA
Source organism: Chrysochloris asiatica (assembly GCF_000296735.1). Lineage (NCBI taxonomy): Eukaryota > Metazoa > Chordata > Mammalia > Afrosoricida > Chrysochloridae > Chrysochloris > Chrysochloris asiatica. Next base: position 7,007,435 of record NW_006408559.1, read on the forward strand.
GCTAGCCACATTGCCCAGCTCACTGCATCATAGCAAAAGGTCTGGTAGAAAAGGACCTCTGTGGATCCGCACGGAGTCCCCGGGTGGTACAGTTACTGAGCTCCACTGCTAAGGGAAAGCTTGGAGATTTGCGTTCAACCCGAGGCACTCTGAAGAAAGACCTGAACAGCTCTTTCAAAAACATCATCCGTTGACTATTCTATGGAGTGCCGTTCTACTCTGACACACATGGGCTCACCTTGAGTTGGAATGAACTCAGTGACAACTGGTTGGAATCAAAGCTTAACATTATATTCCCCATGCTTACTTAACCATATGTGTTGTGTTCAAGTTAAAATTGTTACCCGTACATTAACTTGTTTTCCATTTACTTCTAAGTTGGGTGCTCCCTTGTTGAGATAGAAAATAGCAAGTCAGTAACCATTTTTCCATGGTAATTCCATTGAATTGAGAGATTTTCTTCACTGTCTTTTTCCCTTCCTTTAGGTATATGATTTATTGCACCATATCATAATTTAGGGCTTTGATCTTTTTTGACTGTTATGCTTGTACTTAATGGAGGGGCAAGACCGAAGAACCAGAGATGACTTGGACAAATCCGCCCCATATGCCTTCCTTCTTCCCCCAGCACTCAAACGTCTTTTTTTTTTTTTTTTTAACTTCCTGGTCTTCTCCCATCCTTAGCTCCTGAGAAGGCCAAGATCTCCCATCACCAAACCACCGAGGTCACAAGATAGGGAAGAAGGAAATGGACATATATTTTATATTTTTAGTTTTACTTCAAGACCACTAAGTGTCTTCTCCCATCAAATATCAACTTCTTTCCAATATATGTTGTTGTTGTTAAGTGCTGTCGAGTCGGTTCCGACCCATAGTGACCCTGTACAGGGTTTCCGAGGGTGTAAATCCTTACGGGAGTAGAAAGCCTCATCTTTCTCCCGTGGAGCGACTGGTAGTTTCGAACCACTGACCTTAAGGTTCGCAGCCCAATTCGTAACCACTACGCTACCAGAGCTCCTTTTCCAATATATAAAATATTTTTTCCAATATATAAAATGTATGAATTAGTTATTTTTTTAGCATAACTAAAAGAAACTAAAAGAAATACCAAACCAAAAAAAAAAAAAGAAGAGATTATAAGCTAAAAAAAGGTGCTTTTTGGAAGGATACTAGACTGTCTCATGGAAGCACAGAAGCCAAGGTAGCAAGGGTACCTGGGTGAAAATGAGTCTGAACTGTCTCCCTAAGTACCACTATTACCGTCCCCAGCTCCAGACCTTCCCACGACTCAGGCCTCTCGTCCCTTGGCCAGGTATCCCTTAAATCTGCACTTATCAACTAGAGCCAAGATGGGGCCTTGTAGCAGAGAAAGGGCTCCTAAGAGCTGCACTGCTAGGGGGTTTGGAGTCTTTGAGGAGGTAACTGAGCAGCCTATCCAGAAAGTGCCCAGGCTTCTGGAACCAGAGTTTATGAAAGGCATCAAGAAGCAGGAATCCAAGAGGTTTCTAGACCAACATCTGTTTCAGATGTAATGAAGCTCTCAAAACATATTCAGTACCTGAGACATTTTGAAACATTACATTTAGAAAAGCATTTTTCACCTCAGGGTAGAGGCTTTGTACAACGTCTGCTGCATCATTTTACACCTTTATTCAGTTCTTTGCTAATTAACTTCTTCCCCCCAGCCCCAAAAAAGGGATCATCATGATCATCCTGGCTCAAAGAAGTGTATGATTTATAGCTCTCCAGAAAACAACCAATTCTTGGTGTGGCATTGTAGGAAAGCAATGAACTGTTAACCTCAGGGAGTTCAAATCCACCAGCGCCTCTCAGAAACCCTATACAGGGTCACTATGAGTCAGAACCGACTTGACAGCACACACAACAACAACAACAAAGAATATAAGAGGGGATTTCAAAGGTTCACGGGAAAATTTCACAGAGACTATATAGTGTGTTGCATATTACAAATTTTTCCTCAGTGAAAGAGAGACGAAAGCTTGAAAGACAAAAGGCCCATAATCTTCCTTGCCCAGTCAAATAATAAAATTAGTCCAATTATAGATAGTTTGGGGAATCTTCTGTGCTCAAAATACTGTACTAAAAGTGTGAAACCCCCAAGGGAACTGGACCAATCTCTAAATTCAAGTAGCTTGCACTGTCGTGGGTAACATCAGCCATAAATATAGTATAGTTGTAATTAGACCTCAAGACTATAAATAAATTCCAAATGATTGGAATAGATAGATGGAAAGTGTTTGGGGCATAAAAGAGGAAGTCTTCATGAATAAAAGCAGTAATGATAAATAATGTTTATTGAGCATTTGCTGCCATACTATATTGAGCACATTTTATGGGTTATGTCATTGAATCCCTCAACAGATAGGTGATGTTTTATGGGTAAAAGATAGCTCTTCGAGGTTAAATAACTTGCTCAAGGTTTAGTAGGTTTGATCCGGCTACTTTTTCTTAGTCCTTCTGTTCTCAACCATGGCGGAATGCGATTACCCATCAATTAGTCGTCCTATCATTTTAAATTCAATTCCTGGAATCAAACCTATCCATGCTCAGCAGAATCCTGCAAGTTCTCATCCAATGGAGAATTTGCTGTGCAGGTAGCACGAGACCTGGTTCTGATTTCTTCCCAGGGAACCATGAAGCTTGCGTATGTAACCGCTTAATGAATACGGACTAGCTCGAGTTCTTAGAAGATGCTTTTCTAGGCTTTGGGGATAATTGTGAGATGGACTGACCTGGGAGCTTTCTTCCCACAAAAGGCATGAGAATGACAGTGTTTCCATCCTTTGTCACCTTCGTAGGGTGGTACCAGTGTGTTCACATGCCATCGCTGCATCTCTTCATTTCTGAGGTGCGTGCTTGTGTGCATGTGAAATAGTACCAAGTTACCCTATCCAGAGAAGCTGCTACACCAGAGATGGAGGCAGAGATGAGGACATGGAGAGAGAGAGAGCAGCTGAAGACTCTAGACTCATGAAAAGAGAGGGACTGGGGGCTGGTGGCCAGGAGGCAGGCTTGCAGAATGTGCCCTTTGGTTGTTTAAATGATTATGCATTCCTGAGTGTTTTTGTGTCCATCCCTGCCCCCTAAAAAAAACAGAGGGAATAGAAGCAAATATTGTTGAATGATGATGTACAGAGGAAATTGTCATCATTGTTATGAAATGATGGTGTAAAGCCCATGTAAACTATCTCCCATGAAACTATCACTCAGTTAACAATAAAAACTTATATATATTTATTTACCAAATTTTCTGATAGTTCTATGCATTTCTAGGAGAAGGCTTATTTTAGTGTTGGTGGGAAAAGAGGTTCTCCCTTCCATTTCAGCTTCTAGGAATGCATTGTTGTTCGACACAACGGCCAACTTTCTGTTGTGTATCCACACATAACTGTCACAACTGTATTATACCAACTTAGATTCCAGCTCTCCCACTTAGATGTAGTCAGAATATTGATCATCTGGTTTAAAGTGTCCAAGGACTTGCCACTTTTTCTAATAGGAGACTCTTCAGCCGGCTGACCGCATAATTAGGTGAACTGTGTATTCTCATGTAACAAACTGACGCCATTAGTGTTCGGCATCTCCGCTGGGACTCCGAGCCTCCAGCCAGTTAACTAATGAACAGGTAACGAACACAACCTGATCTCCCCAGCAGAAACAAGAGACGGTCTGTTTCACAGCCCACCAGCTGACCAGCCCTTGGTGATGGCTGGGTGAAATGCTCTTAACCCCTTCGAAGGAGAAGCGAGCTTTTTAAGGAGTATCCAATCGAGGGTAGACAGGAGAGGAACTTGATGAATTGATTTTCACTGGAAAAGTCTGAGAGATATCTTCACCTGAGAATGCTTACTAGCCCTAAAGCTTCCCGCTGCTAATGAGTCTCTGTCCATCCCACCGGGGACACTTACGTGTTGCTGAACACTGAGTAGCCTGGAACAGATGATGCAAAAGTGAGATTCGATTTCCAGGCACTCTGGGAGTGATGACTGTAACACTTCAAATCACACTGAAATGCTAAATCCGAGAGAATTGGTAGAAAATATGCACATGCCATTTGCCTCAATCACAAGCTCATGTGCTAGGCCAATTTCAGATCATTTTTATTTTTGGGGTGACCGCATGCACCCCATTTGAAATCAGCAGTTAGGCATATTCCTCCCCCATTACAGTTGAGTTGGACTGTTCTCCTATTTCAGGTTTTCAGCTAACCCAGAACTAAAGGGAAGATCTCAGAGCTAAAATCATCTCCGACTCCATAAAGCTCACCAGCCCTTCCGGGTTGCGATTGGCAGGTAGATGCTCTTGAGGCTCATGTCTAGGGGTCCCGTGGAACCTACTTGTCAAATAAATGGAGAACATTCATTGTCAGGCATGGGCTCCCGATGGTTTTCACATGCATTAAACTCACTTAGAAAATAATTAGTAATCAGAAAAGGCATTTAAACCCAACTCTCTGAAGCATGGAAGGAGATGTGTACATTACATCGATTGAATTATCAGTATAAATATCTACTTTAGTGGTGGCCTTAATTAGGCTTTAGAGAAAGAAGACATTTATGTAGATTGGTGGGGAGGCAGTGTGTGGGCTGTTTTAATCAGTGAAGCATCATTTCTGTTAGGACTGGAGAGCAGAGCCTGGTATCGAACCAGAAGTTACTTGAGAAAGCCGCCAGCAGCCCAGCCCTTTGCCACCTCTCCTGGTGACATTGCAGCGACGTGGCCTACTTTTGGGGCCAGATGTTGAGCCTACTTCTTCTGCTCTGGAAGTCTTCATTTGCAGTGTTTGTAAAATCTCTAAAGGAAATCTTCATCCTGATTTTTAACTGTAATTACTTGGCTCTCCTGTCCTTTTTCTTAGCATCTGAGAAGGCCTACTTTCAGTTCAACTCCTTTAGGATCCAGTTCTCCCAGCTTGACTGTACTTCCTCGGAAGCTGTCCAGGCATCTGACAATGTCTGAAGGTGTCACGTCCTGCTGCTACCGGTCATTTTCTTCTCTTCTCCTTTGGCCCCAGCTCCCTGTCCAGTGATTCTGTTTCTCAAATCAACTATTCACTGTGAGCAAGTTCTTAACTGTTAAATTAAAGAGACACTGTATTGAAATACCGTCTTTTTTTAAAAAAATCATGTACTGCAGAAAAGTTCATACTGCAATTATTGTTGGATAGAATCTTGTCCTCAATAAATAAGGAATGAAGGCACTTAGAAAAGAGACAGCAATGGCTAATGGGTCTGCTTTTCCCTCTAACCACAACCGCGGAAGTGTACTTCTCATTCTAGGGCCATATAGGTGTCTGCTGTAGCGGCCCAGCACTCCAGTATCCCCTTGCTTTCAGTGCTGGTCCAGTATGTGGACCCTCTCTGTTCCGGCAGTTGGGTGTTTGTTGGTGTTTGTAGCCTCTGAGAATGAATATTCATAAGGATGTGGCAGTGATGTTCCAGATCTCTGTTAGGGCCCTGAGGGAATTATTATTAGCTGGGAGGAGAAGGTCGAATCAGGTCAACGTCTCCCGACCCACACCAAAGAACATGAGACCCGGTCAGTTTCACGTTGCCAAGGTGGCATCATTTGGATCCCAGACTCATGCTGTACTTTTCCTGGGATGGACAGCAACCAGACACATGAGGAAAAGGACTCTAGTGGAAATATGGCCAGGTGGCCACCCCTCTTGCCCAAGGCTGCCCAGAGAAGGTCGCCTGTTGACAGAAGGCACGGCACTGATACAGCATTGGGTTAGCAGGATTATTTTTAGCCATCTCTGCCTTTGGTTTTCTTTGGAGGATGCTCGACTTCTTAGATGGGCTCTTTCCCCAGTTCTGTGCCTGGGAAGCTAATTATTCAGTCGGAGGGTAATGAAAGACCCTGCCATCTGTCTGCCGATTTAGTGGCGTGTCAGCACATCCCAAATAGGAAGTAATTGGATTGATCGACACAAAGCCAGTTATTAGACTGTTATTCTCTGATTGAGGACAGCAGGCGGAGAAGCATACGACTGTAGCAAAACTGATCTGGTCTGTCTGTTGTTCCCGGGATGCAGTCTGCCACCCTAAATTCACGGGCTCCGAAAGCCCTAACCAGCTTAGCAATGTTTGGAGTTCCTTCTCTCAGAATTCATCTCTCTGTGTTCTTATTGCAAATCATTATAATGCAATCTAATAAAACACAGTTTGCATAAAGATGGAGCCCATTTGTAAAACTGTCAGCACAGCCACTCTATTAATAGAGCCATTTTAAAGATTTATTGTGAACATATGCCACTTTTTAAAGGGGGCCAGATTGAGAACTGCAGGATTTGAACATGCAAGAATGTGCTACTGGTGATAATTAAAAAAAAAAAAAGCAAGTTATTCTGCCCAAGTCATGTCATCAGACTTGTGCCCTATCCTTACTTTACAGGTCTCATCACCAAATAGGAGTCCTGACGAGATAGTGAAGGACAGTGAGAAGGGCTGGAGCGATGTTAAACAGCACTTGTTTTTCTGAGGTTCCAAGTTTACTGTCCAATGCCCGCGCAGATCTGGGGACACTTCAGGTGGGCTAAGCAGACGTGTGAGTGTGGAACCCAGAACTAGACTCAGGAACTCAGTTCTTCTCGACTAACGGAGAATGGGTCTGACACTTCTTCCGTGTGTTCACAGATTAGTTCGGCCAACCATGACCCTACTTGTTATAACTCCTGGAGTGTCTAGTCCTTGGTGTCTCTAGAGAGAACCGAACAGGAATCCAGCAGGTTTTCATTTATTCAGCAATATCTGTTGAGTACGTGCCATGTGGTGAACACTTTTCTAGGTCTACAGCTAGTCCACTTGGTACTTGCGTGCTAGTTAGGTAGATGAGAGACAAACACATAAGCCAGTACATCTGTACAGTATCAGTTGGTGATAAAACAGAGCAAGGAAAAGTGCCGGAGAGTGATTGTTGTTGTTGTTGTTGTGAAGTGCCGTCAAGTCGGTTCCAACTCATAGTGACCCTGTGTAGGGTTTCCGAGGAGCAACTGGTTAGTTGGAACCTCCGACCTTGTGGCTCAACTGGCCTTGCAGTGTAGTGTTTATCCCACAGTGCCAAACCAGGACTCCAAAGAGTCATGAGGCACTGTTATAGCTGCAGCTCATCCTTGACCATCTTACGAACATCACAGAGTGAGCTGTGAGAAGTGTCTGGCAGCCAAGCAGCCCAAGCAGAGAGGGATCCATGCTGGCAGAGGCCCAGGGTGAAACATTGATGTCGTTCTTGATGGCATTTCTAGAGTGCTACAGTTTTGTAGAGAAGAATCACTAAAAGTTTCGAGGGAATTCCTGCTCAAAGAGACATAAAGTTTATGATGAAAATATCCTGTGATTTATTTAGTTGGTGTAGTTATAAATACACGAGCAAATAAATTCTTGGAATTATTACCTACCATGTATGTGAGGGCTACAGTATTTCAGGCATTGCACTTAAATACATTAGGTGAGTTACAACAACCCTCCAAGGAAAGTAGTGTTTTTCTAGTTTGTGGATTAGAACCTGAGGGCTGTGGAGGTCCCATAGTTAAGTGTCTGAGAGAACTGAGATTCTAGCCCAGGCCAGTGTTCGAGAATAGATTATACCCTTGAGTTCATAATTATTACCCATACACTGGGATCGGAATCAAAGAAATACGGAGACAAATAAAATAGAAGGCAATGAAAGTGTAGTTGGGGAGAAATAATTTCAGAGAAGTGACAGAGTGTAGTAAAGTATGAGATAGGAACCCAACCTTGTGTTCCTTAGACTATGAAAGCTTAAGAGGAGAGGTTAATGGAGACGAGAAACAAGAGGCCTGAAGCTGAGCTTTTGAAAACCTACTGACATCACGTTGATTCCGACTCATGGGGACCCTATGTGGAATTCCCGAGGCAGTAAATCTTTACTTGAATAGACAGCCTCATGTTTCTTCCGCGGAGCAGTTGATGGGTTTAAACTGCCGACCTTGAGGTTAGCAGTCCTGTGTTTATCCTACAGCGCCCCCATTGATCCTTAAGCATTTGAGACACGTAGACTTTAGATAGGTTCTGTTGTAGCATTAGAGTCTTACATGGGTGCTTAGGGTCTTTTACTCCTGTGCCTAAAGGTGAAATCAGGCATTACTGTGATTATCCATGAAAACTATTTCCAGAATTAGAGATGCGCTCCTCGCGTATAGTCATGTTCAGTCCGGTGGGCTAAACATCACATAGTTTGAAGTATTGAATGACAGTCACTCTCACAGTGACAAGATGCTGATGTCATGAAAGGCAGCCAGGCACTGAGTCAGACAGAAAGACCCAGACTCATCTCCCACTTCTACTGGCCCTGGGACATGCTCTCATTGAGGAGTTGGGTTCTTTGCCTTTTCTTTCTCAGCTCTCGTATCATTGATTTCAGGTAGTTGTGGGTGCTCGGCGACTTCACTGATGTGGAATGTTTTCTGGATGAATGACAGCTATAGGGCAGGGAGAATTTGGGATCCTCGTGAAATCTGAGCAAACAAGCATCCTGCAGAGATGTTGGAAATAACGGAGCAGGATCATGGGCAGGCTGTGCAACCCAGAAAAGAGACTTTTATAGATTTGTGCAATGGAAGAGAAAGCCATTGAAGGCTTTCGAAATGGAGAACATCACTGTGTGAGATCTTTGCTGCAAGTTAATCTGGTGGTGAAATGTAGGAAGGATGTTAAAATGGAAATAGGAAAATTCAGTCCCACCAGCCAGAGACGGGTATGAAAATTGTAAGGGAGGCAGATGTGGAGCAGATCTGTAGCCAGCCAGGGAGATGGGAATTGTTTGAGGATAATTTTATTATCCTTTCTTCTACCTTGATCTCATTACAGATTTAAAGGGAACAGGTTAAATGCCAATACAATAAGATTGTTGGTGGCATTAAATTAGGTAACAAGTATGAAAGTGACCTGAGAATTCTAAAGACAAATTGGAAAGGTAATTATGATCTCATCCCTTTTGGATTCTCATAAAATCATGTTTAGATTAAATAAGTAGAGTTATGTATTGCTTGTACATTTGAAAATAAATATATCTCTCAGTGGTCCAATTTCTAGGTATTCTGATTTCTTCTGCATTTTTATAACAACCTCTTCTTCAAGGAAATTAATTCACCGAAGAAGGGACACTCTCTTCTTCCCAAGACCTCAGTTAATTAATTTGGTTCTTTTTACGATACTGTGAATAAAAGATTCAGAACCCCAAGAATACAAGTTTTGTTTCAGTAACCTCTCTTTCATTTTCTTCATAAGGCATTATTCATAATTATATTAAATATAGTTGTGCTTAATTCTTTTTTGTCCTCTGTTAATAAGGGTTTCTCTCTTGCCAACATAAGAATTCAAACACCCTTAAGTTTAAAAAGACATTCACCCGTGGAGATATTTTATGGGCATTCCTTGGTCACTGCTTTCAAGAGTTTGTAAACCCAAATAACTGACTGGGCCGACATCTAATTATAACTCTGGTTCGTGACTTGGAGACTTCAGAGACAGGCATTCTTTATTTTTTAATAGCAGTGCTACAAAAGGGGCTTCAACTTACATATTAACTTGAAGAACAGAATAGTGCAGCCTTGTGGTCACAGTTGACCAAGCCCATCTTTTCGAGGTGAATAAAGAAGTGTTACAGGACAGTGACTCACTGGTTTTAGCTTTCTTAACAATGCTCTGTGTTCCTGTGTTGGCACCGTAGGCTACGCACTGGACTGCTAACTGCCAGTTTGGCGGTTCAAACCCACCAGCTGCTCCTTCGAAGCCCTATACAGGGTTGCTGTAAGCTGGAGCAGACTCAGTGGCACTTAACAACAGCAGTTTTCAAAGGAAGGAGTGAGAGGAGGGACAAGGAAAGCATGCTGGAAAGTGTTCTTCTTGTGGGCTGTGAGCCACATTGGGGGTGGTGGGTGGTCATGTGCCGTGGAGTCGGTTCTGACTCCTAGTGACCCTGTACAGGGTTTCTGAGGCTGTAGATCTTTATGGGAGCAGAAAGCCTCATCTTTCTCCATGGAAAGGCTGGTAGTTTCGAACTGCTGACCTTGAGGTTAGCAGCCCAACTCGTAACTACTATGCTACCAGAGATCCTTATGAGCTAGGCATTACTCACTGGCGATCCCCTTGTTTATGGTCTGTTTCTCATTGAATATGTTGCATTTTCTCTTTATGAATAATCAATAAACCAATTCCCCTCCTTCTACACTGCTGCATACCCAACTAATAAGAGGCATGGTTTCTCGTAACAGCAATATTGTTTGTAATTTCTGAATACTTCTGAAAGTAGAGACTCAGATGAATGAATTGGAGCTTGCACAAATGCAGTTTGTTCCAGCTGTAGTAGGTAGGCGAGCTACAAGCATGCAGTGGTCATAAACACAAGCCCACAGAAAAGAAATATTCCACGGGGCTTCAAAAAGTTTGTGGGAAAATTTCATCATCTTTTCATTCCATTTTTCCATGAACTTTTTACGGCCCCCTCATACAATTTCTTCAAGTTTACTCACCTCAGCACGGCCCTAAGTTAGCTGGTTCATATCATGCTCCTTCTCAGAAAGGATTCATTATACAGAAGGTTGGCTCTTGCATCTGCCCCTACACCGTGCTAGGTAGGTACTGAGGGGACGCCATAGTCAATCAGACAGACACCCGGATTGCAAAGAACATACCGCCAAGGAGGTAAAGGTTGTGATAAAAATAAACGCAAACACAAAAGTATGAATGGCACAAATTCGAGGAGAAAGAAAGTTAAGGATTATACGTAAGGCGGGGAAACACCTCTATGGCCCCGACCACTTCCTAATGAATTTATGTAACATAGTCCCTCAAACATAGCAACCATCATTGTAAGGGCACAGGACCAGCGGTCTTTCATTCTGCGACACATGAGGTCACCCATGACCCAGAGCCAACGCTATGAGTTTTGATTCCACAGAATAGTACTTACCTTTACTATGTTCTGATGTTTTCTATTATGTTCATTTCTTTCTTTGTGTATCTGTTTCCCCTTCCTCTCCTCGTGTTCTGTCTCTCTCATTGCTGGTTTTGGCATTTAATGTTATTTCATAATGTGTGACTTTTTCCTGAGCTTGTGAAGAATAATTTCTATGTTTTGTCCATTTCTCATTCTTAGCATTTAGAGGTGCCTTACAGCAGATGCTTTGTCAGTGAGTGACTAAATGGATGCCCAAATATGTGCATTACTAAGTTTTCTTCCAGTCTAAGGAATAGGACTGGCATGGACCTTGTAGACCTGCCCTGCAGGAAGAAGAGAACCAAAAAACCAGACAGTTTCATTCTCTCCTCTCTGCTGAGATGACTATAACAGGAGAGTCAGTGATATGTTATTGGGAATGAGCCATGTCCTGCAAGTGTGGACAGAACATCTGCCGCCCTCAACTTTCAATACACTTTGTCTTGCTAATGGTCTCTTTTCATTCAACACACTATTGCGGGTTTTTCCTGAAACCATGACTTAAGGAATGAAATCTACCTTCAATTATTTATGGCTTAAATGAATGCAAATATGACTTTCTGGCTTGCTGTGCTGATGCTTATTAATAACTATTTCACTGGGTATTAGGAAGATTCAGATCAACCAAATGAGACTCTTTTTCAATATAAACAAAAGCCCTTGTGTTTCTCGAGACTGTACCAGCCCAATTCTTATGTCTGACTTTCATTAAAGTAAATGAGTATTAGATGGGTGCATTCACAGAACGATGGACCCGGTGGGAACTGCAGCCAGCAGGGATTCTGCTGTGGATTAATCCTCCAGTTAAACCAAATTTAATCTCATTAGCAGGGTAATTGTGCTGTTTGGGGAGATGGCGGGTCAGGTTAAGGAGAAACCCACATCGTCTAATTACTGTCTCATTTTTGTCATTGGAGCATTGTTCTGTGAGGCAAAAGATGCAAATGTTTGTTCCTGGCCCAATTTGTAATCCAGTCTCAGCAAACTCTGGTTCTCCAACAGCTCCTAGGGTGTATGGCATGGTTGTTGTTGTTAAGTGACTCATAGCAACCCAATACAGAATTTCTAAGGAGCATCTGGTGGGTTGAGCCACCAACCTTGCAGTTCCCAGTCCAGTACTTATCCTGCAGCACCATACGAGGAGTCCATATGGCATTGGTGTCCTGCAATAATACCACATTCTGGTCATCCTTTCCTATGGGAAGACACACACTCATAGTGAAGGGTCATGTCCAGAAGGGTGAGTCAAAAATTGTCTGCACTCCAATTATACTAAGACGCACGTCCACAGCTGATGACAACATTGAACATGCACATGAAATGATTCTGTCAAATAGATGAGGCAAATCATTTGCAGATCAGCTGTGGCTCTGCCTATGAAATAATCGCTGACAGACTTGGCTTTTGAAAAGGTTGTGTGAGATTGGTACTGGAACAACTCATGGAAGGGCATAGTTAGGACCTCTACAAACAAAATTTGGACCAATGCGTGAAGGAAGGTGAAAGTTTCTTTAAAAAAAGATCATTACTAGACTAGCATTCATGACTGTGAGCCTGAGAGTAAACAGCAGAGAATGGAAATCTCCTCTATCATTAACCAAGAAGAAGTTCAAAAGTAAATCATCAGCTAGAAAATTGATGCTGTACAGTTTTCTGAGATTCTCAAGGGCCAGTATTGGAACACTTTCAAGATAAAGGTTCAACAATCCACAGTGCTCACTCATTACAGTGAGATGCTCACTGAAGAGCTGAAGCCTAAACTTCAGATGAATGCAGAGGACTGCTGTCCAAGGGCCTTGTGATCTTGCATGACAATGCACATCCACATACCTCTGTCCATACTGTTGACACTCTGTGAAAACTTAGTTTTGAGGTATTAAAGCAGCCTCCCTGTAGTCTTGATCTTGCTTCATCAGACTGTTACCTGTTTGGTCCATGAAAGCAACCCTTTGAGGATGAAGATTCCCCTCTGATGAAGAAGTGAAGACAGCAGTGTATTTGGCTTGCAGCGTAGCCTAAAACATTTTTAAATAAGAGAATGCTTGTTTGTTGACAGATAGACAAAGTGTATTGAAAAGCAGGGTGATTATGTTGAAAATGAAGTACTTGTCTTTAAAAGGTGATTGGAATTCATTCTCCACTCAAAGTCTGGGTAAGTTTTGGCTCACCCTCATAGACATGCATTTTTCCCATGCATGTTTCCAGCTCAATTCAAAGAGCCAAGTGTTGCCAGTATTTTAAACTTGTTCAGAAGTCTTACCCAAACTCCAAACCAGTTTCTTTGAAGTCTGCTCTGGCTCAAGGTGACTCCATCAATGTCAGAGGGACACTTTTCAGCGGCTGATTTTTCAGACGTAGAACTCCAGCTCTTCCTTCTGAGGTGCCTCTGGGTGGCCTCAACCTGCTAACCTTCTGGTTAGCAGCCAAGCATGTTCATAGGATGTAGTAGTTCTACAGGAATCCCCAAACTGCCAGCTTATGTAAAATTTAGTTGTGAAAAATAACACCTTTATTTCCTTCTGCTCATTGGGAAATGTTCTAGAACCACTGAGCCTGTGACTCCTACAGTACTTTCTTTTGTATTTACATGCATCTGGGACTCTGTCTTCTTCAGAATGAGTTATCTGGTGGGCTAATTCGGAGCCAGATCTAGGTTTAAGACACACCTGAAAAGTTGATAGCAGTGTGACCTTCAGCAAAGCAGTTATCTTGTGTGGATTGCAGTTTCCTCTGATGGATACAGAAGCAGTGCTCCCTGCCTTGCAGCCCCAAAGCAGAATGAGGCTCAAGTCTGAGAGGCCTTTCTAAGCTCTGATTGGCCCTGCAGACAGGAGGGCTCAGCCTGCACCCACTTGGCTTCTTTGACTTGGCCTCCCCAGCAGCTAGGGCCCACCTGGCACCAGTCAGTGAACGCGGGTTGAATTAATCCATATGTGAGATACTTCAGAGGTTTACTGTCATGTTCCAGGTAGTTTCTGGGATTTCACATGACTGATGCTTGTCAAGAATTTGTCAAAATTCAACAGTAATATGACTGCTACTTGCATACTTTTTCAAAAGAGACCATGAATAAGCCTCACATGAGAAAATGTATTGGCAAGGATGAACAGACGTCGTATACCTGGAATGCCAAAAGGCTGAAAGCAAAGCCAACTCTGGTGCCCATGGCTGTCAGGCCTGTGACTGTTCATTGTTGGCCTCCTAGAAATGGGCAGTGATGTACACGACCATATTGAGAATGAGTCATCAGGGGGACTGGCTGTACCACTATGATGGTTTGGGGTGGGTTGTTTTTTTCCCCCCTCATATGTGTTTTATATGATGCCAAGTAGTTTTCTGAAATAAATTTTTCCCATTAAGATGAATTTTTCCCATATCTGTGATATGAAGAAGAAGCATATATTCCTTAGGCATTTTTATATTGCCTTGAAAATACAAAATCTCTCTTGGATGAAACATTGGATCTAAAATCAACAACAAAAAAATGTACAAGCTACTTCTAGGCTTTTTCTATCTCTACCATGTTCAACTGCAATTACTAGCAACGAATTGACCTTCCTGGGCCCAGTTGCCTGCTCCCAGACAAGACTCTTGGGCAACTTCTCTGTGTTTCATATTTGTGAACAGCAGGATCCAGAGAAATATCAGTTCTGTAGGAAATGATAGTGTAGTCATTGAGAGTCTTCAATAGGATCTAATTTTTCTTTACAAAGGCTGTGTGTTCCTTCACTTAATACCTGTCAACTGAAGGAACTATCAGACAGGAGAGTCTTTTTTCTGTATTTTCCCATGTACAAATGTAATAGTCTATACTTTTCTGTGTCTCTGATCTGTGAGCAGAATTTTTAGCTCTGACTTGGCCTTAAACCCCCACCCCTGCCATCAAGTCGAGTCTGACTCACAGCGACCCTCCATAGGGTTTCTAAAGCTGTAAATCTTTATGGGAACAGGAAGTCTCTTCTTTCTCCTGTGGTGTAGCTGGTGGGTTTGAACTGCCAACTTATGGTTAGCAGTCCAGTGCTTATCCTACAGCACCCCCAGGGTTCCTTGATTTAATTTACCCTTGATGGAGGAGTGAAAATGTGAATAAAATGGAATGCTAGCATTGATAAAGTCTTTAGTAACTATCTAATGAATGGAGCTATTTATGAAACAAACTGTAAAGAAATAAATGATTCTTGGATGCCCCTGGAAGGGAAAATAGGATGATACTAGGAAGACACAGACTAAGATGGCTTAAAAAGTGTTTAGCTTAGTTCACTTTTGATACCATGCTGGTGTTTCTCCAACCAGTGTTTCCATGACGGAACCTCACAAGGGTGACAGGACAGTCGCTGCTTAGTGCTGTCAAGTCGGCTCCAGCTCATAGTGACTGTGTAGGGTTTCTGAGGAGCAGCTGGTGAGTTTGAACTTCCCACCTTGTGCTACCCAGCCCAGTATGTCTCCTACAGCACTATAGCAGGACAGTTACTGTTGTTAAGTGCTATTGAGTCAATTCCAACCCATAGGGTGACTGTGTATAGGGTTTCCAAGGAGCCGCTGGTGAGTTTGAACTGCCAACCTTACGGTTCAAACTGACTTTGCAGTCCAGTGCATTAGCCCACAGTGCCACACCAGGACAATAGATGGCTAAAAATGAGACTAGAAAGAAGATCATCACTTCCGAATAGGGGGCACTATAGGAGGTAAATTTGAGGAGAACTTTGAACCATCCCTGAAAACTAATATTGTTGCAAGATACTTAATTATAGAACTAGGTCTGGCAAAGTATAGCTATTGGAGGAGAGGAACACTGATAATGTGAGAAAACTGCCATGGCTTAATTGAAATAATTAATTAGTGAGAAAAAAGGAGGTACAAGTACAAAAGTTTGTTGTAGTTGTTGTTGTCAGGTGCCATCGAGTCAGAAGCGACTCATAGCGACCCCATGCACAGCAGAATGAAACAATGTCCGATCCTGGGTCAACCTCACTACCGCTGCCACACTTGACGCCATCAATGCAGCCACCTGGCCAATCCATCTCATTGGGGGTCTTCCTCTTTTTTCTGACCCTCCATCATACCAAGCATGATATCCTTTTCCAGCGACTGTTCCCTCCAGATAATATGTCCAAAGTATGAGAGACGAAATTTAGCCAGCTTGGCCTCAAAAGTTTAGGAGGCAAGAAATGTCTAGAACTCACATCATACATATGGGTTAGGAGAGATCGTGCAATCGTTTTTAAGTGCTTTTTCCTCAAGCACTTTGCATTCAGATTGGCAGTTAATCCAGTGATAATAAACATCAGAATTGGATGAGAAATCATCATAACTAAGTTCAGAAGCAAGCTTAGCTGCCAAGTAGCCATACTCATTAGAGGTGATTCAAACTGAGTTTTCCAAGGCACTCATTTATTAAACACAATGAACTGCATCCTATCAGGAAACAGTGAAGGAGAGACCCAAGTGGCTGGCCTGCCTCTTCCAGCAAACATACAGTGATTTCACTTCACCAGGCATGTGATGCATGTTTTGAGACATGAAATACAAATGTCTGATACTTAGTTGGAATCATGACTTCCAGTCTTTGACGTCTGTCATGACGCCCCAGTGGTGTTCAGCTTAGGGCATGTTTGCTAAACTTCACATTAGAGAATAAAGGACCCGGCTTTGACTTGCTAAGAGAGTCCTCTTAAAAATGCCTCCTGTTGATACCTGCAATATAATGCATGCGTCACTCGACATCATAACTTCCTCCTTTGTTGTTGTTTTGTCTTTCAACATCTCTGTTCTTTTTTCACCTTGCTTAGCCAGCCATATTGATTCCCTAAAAGAGAGCCTTAAAAGGATCTGTACATTGCCACACCTTTAAAAAGCAAACTCAAGTAAGTTGTATTATTGATGTGTAATAGTGCCATTTATTACAACATTTATTAACTGTGCTCCCATGCTAGACATATAACATTAGTTGTTACAGATATAATTCAATGATGTTCTAAGTACAGTTCCTGCTCCCAATGGACTTAACTAGTAGAAGAAAGAAAGCACATAGGTAAAGTAACTAATGCTGCATAATGAAGGACTTAAAGTAGTTTAAATAGAAAAGTTGTTTCAGGAAGTTAGGGACTACCTTATGAGTGATTTAGCTTTGAAGGAACAGTATGGTGAAAATGATCATTTTAGCTTTCACTTTAACTAATGTGTCAGGATCAAAAATACACAAAGATAGACTAGAAGTAAACCAAATAAACCCGAGGAGAAAAATCAGTGGCGCTAAGAAAAGGAAAATTGCCAGGTGTATACAGAAAATCGTAAGTACTTTGTTGGTGAGTAGATGTGAAAATAATGCTAGACTTACTTCTTGAGTACCTACTAGATACCAGGCAGGCACTGTGTGTGGGGAACAAAAGACAGTGTCCTCTCTCAAGATGCTTACAGATTAATAGGGGATTTGTTCTTGCTGAGTGCTGTCGAGTCGGTTCCAACCCATAGCAACCCTGTACAGTGTTTCCAAGGAGTAGCTGGTGAGCTTGAACCACCGACCTGGCAATTCAAATGGCTTTGCAGTCTGGCGCATGAACCCCCAGCGCCATACGGCCCCCTTAATAGAGGATGGTGGGCCTGCTGTGCTGTGGGAGCATAGGGTAAAGGACATCGAACCCAGACAGACGGGAGTAGATCTCCTGGAAAAAGTGACGTTTAAGCTAGCAACTGAAGGGCAGGTGACAGTTGTGAACAGAGGTGTGGGGAGAATGTTCTAGGTAAATGCACCAGCATGTGTGATGACCTGAAGGCAAGAGAGAGTAAGGCATGCTAACGGAACTGCAGGTGTTTAGATAGTCTGTGCTTTAGTGAGATGATCACAGTAGCAGAGGCTTAGCTGTGCTGATGTTCGTTCCCTTACTCACCCTGGGGGAAATCATCTGGGGCCAGTGAGGTTCAAAGAGTCCATAGTATAGAGACTTACATGCTGTAAGTCTAAATGAAAGTCATTCACCCTCTCTGTGCCTTCGTTGTTTTATCCAAGTGGCAATTATAACAGTTCTTCCTAGAGTTGTAAGGAATAAGTAAAGCAAAACATGTTGTTCTTAGGTACTGTCGAGTCAGTTCCAACTCCTAGAGACCCTCTGCACGAAAGAACGAAACACTGCCCCATCTTGCCCCATCCTCACAAATGTTGTTGTGTTTGAACCCACTGCTGTTGTGACTGTGTCAGTCCATCTCGTTCAGGGGGTTTCCTTTTTTGTGTGGACCCTTCTCCAAGGAATGGACCCTCCCGATAACATGTGTGAAGTATGGGAAAGGAACTCTTACCATCCTGCTTTCTAAGGAGTGTTCTGGCTGTACTTCTTCTTTTTTTTTTTTTTTTTTACATTTTCCCCATAAAGTTTATTTATGTTGTTGTTGAGAATGTACACAGCAGAACATACACCAATTTGACATGTACAATTAGGGACAATGATTATATTTTTTGAGTTTGGCAATCATTCTCGTCTTCCTTTTCTGAGTTGTTCCTTCCTCATTAACATAAACTCACTGCCCTGTAAGGTTCCTATCTAATCTTTTGAGTTGTTATGGTCCATTTGATCCCACATAGGTTTTTTTAAAAGATCATAATGTCCAAGGCAAATTAGTTAATGCAAGTATTGTTCAGATTTAAGATGATTTAGGGACTTCTCCATTTTCATTTGGTTTGAAATTTAAAGGTTATCCCAGGGCAGTAGTACCAGTTGTTCATCTATCTGGCTGTACTTCTTGCAACACAGATTTGTTTGTTCTTACAGCAGTCCATGGTGCTTCTGATATTCTTCTCCAACACATAACTCAGCTGCATCAATTCTTCTACAGTCTTCTTTATTCGTGGGCCAACTTTCACATGCTTGTGAGGCAGTTGAAAATACCATGGCTGAGTCCCTAAAACAGTGCTGGTGCATAACTAACACAATTAAACTGTCAGCTAATAATCTCTTCTGTTGCCCACTTCCATCAGGGGTAGGATGGAGACGGTAATGTTTTGAGAATTAAATTATCTGTATAAAAGCTCTTATAAAGAACAGGACATGGTAAGGGTTCAATACAAAAGGGAAACACGAAATGAAAACATCATGGAATTTTCCCATGATCTTTTTGAAGCCCCCTCATCCATGTGAGCACTCTTTAATGCATGATTTCTTGGACAGCTCCTACTGACAGGTAGATAGAGCTGACAGATTTTCTGTGTTTTACATTGTTGTTGTTGTTAAGTACTGTGGAGTTGGTTCTAACTCATAGAGACCCTGTACAGGGTTTCCGAAGCTGTAAATCTTTACGGGAGCAGAAAGCCTCATCTTTCTCCTGCGGAACAGCTGGTAGTTTCAAACTGCCAACCTTGCGGTTCACAGGCCAATTCGTAACCACATTAGACTATCTTAAAGCCAAACTGATGCAGCACACCTAAAATAATGAACCAAATATATAAATTCCCAGGGAATCTGATAGACATTTTAGTAATGAGTAGCAATACTTTTTGGAATTCTTTCCTGACTGCTCTGTATTTTATGAATAAGATCCATTGAAAGCATGTAGACAGAATTCCAGGCCTATTTGAAAAGGAGCTCTGGTAGCATAGTGGTTACAAATCGGGCTGTGAACCTTAAGTCCAGCAGTTCGAAACTACCAGCTGCTCCACGGGAGAAAGATGAGGCATTCTGCTCCCATAAAGATTTACAGTCTTGGAAACCCTGTACAAGGTCACTATGGGTCGGAACCAACTCGACAGCACTTAACAACAACAACAACAAATTTGAAAAGCAGGATTATCATAATTTCGTCTTTGAGTTTGAGTTCAGTGACCCTTGCCCCTTCGTTCAGTCACATGTGTATGTGTGCGCATCTCAGTGTGTGAAAAGGATTGCTTGATATTTGGAATTAGCCTCTGAGGCCCTTCAATTCCCAAATTACAAGCTTAAAAAATTCCAACCACCATCACTTTCTAGAGGTTCCTTCATTTATCCCAAAGTGCTTTTTAGTCTAATGGGAGTCCTAGTGTGGCACTGTGGGATAAAGCAAGGTTCAAAGCCACCAGCTGCTCCTTGGAAACCCTCTCCAGGGTTGCTGTGAGTCAGATCAGACTTGTCAGAATTTAAGAACAATGTTTTAGTCTAAAGGGAGCACCTGAATGTCATCACCCTTCACTAACAATGGGCTCTTGGCTCGATTTCCTAAAGTCTGATGCCTTGATGGGCCTGCAGAGTCTGAATCCTGTAGCTGTTATTCTGTTTTCCCTAATTCTGCCTCTCTTTGGGTCCTCGGTATGTATCTCATTCACCAGACATAGGTGTGCCCCTGTACCTTTTATTGTTTCCTCAGGGCAGCTTATGAACGCCCAGGGGTGTGGGCTGGAAACCTGACTGGTCTCCCTAAAGATGAGCTTATTTTGCACTTTCATTGAGAAAATCTCATATACAAAAGGCCTACCTTAAGCAAAGTATCTGCTGTTGGAGAAGAGGCTCCGCCCAATGTGCCAGCTACTCCTTCCTAAGAGTTAAGAGGCCAATGTTCTCTTCAAGAGCACTCACCTTGATGGATTTTTCTGGGGCTTTCATGTTCCACTGATTTAGAGTCTTAAGTATGCCTGTGTCTGAAGGGATCCCTTGTAAAGCATTGCTCAATAATTGTTCTCCAGTCAGATAATCCACAGAAGCCAAGCAGATCTCGCATGAGTTCTTCTGAGGTGCCGCTCCTTCTATGTTGTTGTTGTTGTTGTTGTTGTTAGGTGCCATCATGTCAGTTCCGATTCATAGTGACTCTGTGCAGCAGAGCGAACACCCACCAGTCCTGGACCATCCTTTCAATACACTTGAGCCCACTGCTGCTGCCACTGTGCCACTCCACCTCTTTGGGGGTCTCCCTCTTTTTCACTGACCCTCCACTTTACCAAGCAGGATATCCTTCTCCAGAGACTGCTCACTTCTTATAACATGTCCAAAGTAAAGAGAAATGAAGTCTGACCATCTTGGCTTTTAAGGAACATTCTGGTTGTACTTCTTCCACCATAGACTGTTTTTTTTTTCTGGCAGTCCATGGTACCTTTAATATTCTTCTCCAACATCATAACTGACATGCATCATATCCTTCTGCAGGGACTGGTTGCTCCTGATAATGTGTCTGAAGTATGAGAGACAAAGTCTGGCCATCCTGGCTTCTAAGGAGCATTCTTGCTGCACTTCCTCCATCACATATTGGTTTATTCTTTTGGCAGTCCATGGCACTTTCAGTAGCCTCCTCCTGTAAGAAGACTGTAGAAAAATTGATGTATTTGAGTTATGGTGTTGGAGGAGAGCTTTTAATATCTGTACATTTATATATGAGAGGACTTGAGAAAGTTGGTGGAAAAATGGAACTGAAAGATGGTGGAATTTTTCCATAAACTTCTTGAAGCCCTCTTGTATAATCCGAGTTATATGATGTCATTAAATGTTTATCTGTTAAATGTGAGGCTAGCCTAGTGGCACAAGGGTTGGAGTATGCGTGGCACCATGTGGCCCTAACTTGTAATACTCCTGACTACTTAAGGAGACCATCCGCAGGCCTGTAAATGTCATGAGGTCTTTCACATAGAAATATTGGGCTAAAATGAAGAGAAGAAGATGATTCCGATAACAAGATGGTCCTCAGTGCTATGATACAGTGGAAGAGATTCGGAGCCTCTTAGTGCTGGGAAGCATGGTGCATCTCGGCAGAGAGTCAAGACCAGAGAAGAAGCTGGGAATGGAATGATGGGGGATTCTGCAGAATCCAGAGGCCATAGGAGTTTGTCACTTCTTTCTACACGTTCTCAGCCATGGGCTCTAGAGAAAAATCCCCAAGCCTTCCAAATAGTACTGTGTACATTATTCAACCTAAACTACCACAACATATGTGGGATCATTTACAGCCAAATAGGAAAGATCAGTGTGAGAAGAATGAAAATGTTGTAGGCCAGATTATAAATAAAAGTAAATATGGAAACTTCCCAGCAGTGACGCATTACTTATAAGCATCACGAGTGAACTCCTTGTGCTTACACAGCCACAGCTCTGAACTGGGGATTTCTGGAATTGGTTCCTGAGATTTTGTGTTTGAGTTTTTGGAACAATGATGTTGCCTTGTGGTTGGATCCACATCATGCATCTTTGACAGGAAGGGCAGATAAGTGACGTTGTTTGTTCTTCCCTGCATCCTCTCAGTGACACGTGATGACAGTTTGGCCCATTGTTGTTGACACTGGCCATCTCATTTTTAAATAAAATTCATTGGGGTAGGCATATAAGAAATATTTATTTACTTTGAGCAACTTTTTTTGTCCTGATGAGTAAACATCATAGCTTTCATGTTGTGGTTGTTAACTGTCAATGAGTTGGTTCTGACTCATAGCAACCCTACGTAGGGTTTCCGAGGAGTGGCTGGTGAGTTTGAATTGCTGACCTTGTGGTCCAGTGCACCACAAAATATGGCCAAGGTCCTCTGTGGTCATGAATGTTTCCAGCTGTAGCAACCCCAATTCTTGACTGAGATGAAACGGAAGAAACGGAGCTCACGGTGAACTGAAAATTGATATGGAGCCTGTGCTAAGCAAGAGGCTTTGCAAACCAGAAGCTTGGGAAACTAGAGTGAAATTTTAATTCATTTATAATTTCCCTGGATAGACGTCAACTCAAGATGCAATTTTTTTGGAAATTACTAAGTGAAATCAGTGCTCATGTTTGCATTCCAAAGGACACAAACTTATCACAAGACAGAGTAAGTTAAAAATAAGTAAATGTGTGTGTGTGTGTGTGTGTGTACATATATAGGAACTGCAGAGGTACTTGGTTTTAGAAGCCCATTAGTTGGTGACAATTGAAAAAGAAAATCTCCAGCTTAAATATTACAAATAGCAATGGTGGGAATCATGAAATAAGATCCATGCTTGACACATTCACATGCTGTGAGAATCGGTTGCCTGCTCTCATTATTTGTCTCTTCGGGATCCCACTGTAGGAGGCTGGTCTGAATCCGATGCTCTATGTACGGCATGATGTAGATCCTTTACTTTGATTCTCATTCTCGCTTTTCCACTCACCCAGATGTACTTGTGCTTTGTGTTCACCTGCTCATGGTTTCCAGGGACAGGAAGTCCCCAGCGGGAAAGCACTTCACAAGATTAAATAATACACTTTTGACAGGGTTCCATCTGTGTCCCAGCTGAACTTTGAAGTGTGAAGTGTATGTCCTTTCCTAATGAGATTTCTTTTTCACCATTAAAAATCGAATGTCTCCTTAATTCCATAGAGCCGATTAGGAGCATTGTTGGAAAATGGGGCTTTTGATGATTCGCCGCTGTACCCTGGACTCTCCCTCTTGCCTCCCATTCAACAGATCATTTTAAAAATACTTACTAGGTGAAAAGAACCACACAGTAGATGGTGTGGGATGTATTTTGAGGAAATAAAATATAGAATCACCCTTGAAAAATACTGAGGATCCACTCCCAGCATTTTAACTCATGGAAATTATCATCCAACAGAAGTAAAATGAAGACATTCCTATAGATTTGCCTATACTCAAACCAGGAGGACGCATTGTGTTCTCTAATTGGAGTCCTGCTGTGGCACGGATAAGCACTGGACTGCTAACCACAAGGTCTATGGTTCAAACCCACCAGCCACTCCTATACAGGGTCGCTATGAGTCAGATCGGACTCAGCGACTCATAGCAACAGCAGCAGTAGGTGTTTGGTTTAATAATATTGTGCTCATTGATGTTGTTAAGTGCCTTCAAGTAGATTCCCACTCATAGTGACCCTGTATAGGGATTTCAAGGAGCAGATGGTGAGCTTGAACCACCAACCCTGCAGTTCAAATTGATATTATGGTCCAGCACATTAACCCACAGCGCCACACCAGGACTCATTGTTGTTGTTGTGAAGTGCCATCGAGTCGTTCCGACCCACAGCGACCCTGTAGAGGGTTTCCAAGGAGCAGCTGGTGAGCTTGAACCACCAACCTTGCAGAACTAATGACTTTGCAGTCTGATGCATTAGCCCACAGTGCCACCCCAGGACTCCCAGGACTCATTAGCATGAGGGAATTCATCTATAATGCCCAAGGAAAGTCAGAAATACTTCAGGGAGCAACCATATTCCACAGATTAAAACACCAGGTGGAATATGGACAAGGACTACGACCACTCTTCTATGAGCAGTGGGGTGGGTGGTAGGGGTTGAGTGCTGTGGAGTTGGTTCCTACTCATAGTGACCCTGTATAGGTTTCCTGAGACTATAAATCTTTATGGGAGCAAGACAACTTCATCTTTCTCCCACGGAACCTCTGGTGGTTTTGAACTGCTGACCCTGAGGTTGGCAGCCCAGCTTGTAACAACTACACTACCAGAGCAACTCTAATGAGAGGTAGCTGTTAACATTTCTTGCTCTCTGTTTTCAGTCTTCTGTTTAGACCCCTAGTCTACCTTTGAAGAGAAGAACATTTTTGTTAGCTAGAGCATGCCCTGCTTTCAGGAAGTATAGATTATAGTCACACTCAGTTCATGTCGCGTCAACTCCAACTCATGGTGACCCCGTATGTGTGAGAGTAGACGTCTGCCTCATTGGGTTTCAATGGCTAAGGTCTTTCTTCTAAGGTGCACTCAGACCTCCAGTCTTTGGGTTAGCCATTGGAGGTGTTAACTATTTGCATCATCCAGGGGCTGTCACGTTGAAGTCCAAGAGCCTGTTAATTATTGTATTCAATACTTGATTCAACAAGGCTCTCCTGTGAGTATGTTTGGTACCAGACCCTTAGATGAACACTATATATATATTTGGCCCCTGTCCACATAGGGCGTTGCCTACTGACCATTGGTCATTCCTGCATCTGTTTGTTGCTATGATACTTGAGTATTAAACTGTTGCTCTGAACTGCTGATCATAGCTGACTGCTTGGTAAAGTGAGGTGGGAAATAATCATTAACTACGTCACACTTTACGCTCGTCACCTCCACCCTCGTCAGTGCTTACATCACTCTGAGTCCTTGTGGTACAGTAGCTCATCACTTGGCTAATAACCAAATGATTGGTAGCTCAGGGTCCTGGTGGTCTGCTCCGGTAAAGATGACGTCCAGAAAGCCAAAGCCCATGGGGTTGCCATGAGTCAGAACTGGACCTGACAGCACACAACATCAGTCATTTGTTAGTTACTGTGTGTCAATCTCTTTGCTGAGTGCTGAGGTTGTGTTCCCTCATTTAGACATCACAGCAGCCATGGAAGGTAGGTAGTATCTGACGTCAACTTTCAGGACTATTAAAGTAAGGTTTGAAGAGGCTGATCAAGTTCAAATCTCTGCCATATATACTCTAAATGCTCTTCTCTTGACCTCTGTGGTCCTACATCATTCCTTCCTGCATAGTACAGTTCACTTCCTAATGTTTCTAGGTACCATCAAATTGGTTCCAACCCACAGAGAACCTGTGTTCAATGAAACATTGGATGGTCCTCAGAGTTGGTGTGTTTGAGCCCACTGTTGCCGCCATTGTCAATTGAGCTCATTGAGAGTCTTTCTCATTTTCACTGGTCCTCTACTTTACCAAGCATCCATCCTTCTTCAGGGACTGGTTCCTCCTGATGACAAGTCAAAAGTACCTGAGATGAAGTCTTGCCATTCTTACTTTTGAGGAGCATTCTGCCTATATTTCTTTGAAGACAGATCTGATCTGTTTCATCTTCTGGCAGTCCATGGTATATTCAACATTTCTTCACCCACACCATAATTCAGAGGCATCAACTCTTATTCTGTCTTCCTTATTTATTGTCTAGCTTTTGCATGCATACGAGGCCATTAAAAAATATCATGACTTCATAATCCTCAAAGTGACATCTTGGCTTTTTTATACTTTCAAGAGGTCTTGTGCAGCAGATTTGCCCAATGCAATGTGTCATTTCATTTCCTGACTATTGCTTCCATGGAAGTCGATGGGGGGTGGGCGTCCAAATAAAATGAAATCCTTTCATCCCAGAAATCTGCAAAGAACACTTCCTATTTTGTGTCCTTTCTCCCAAGAAAGAGCAGCTTGTCTGTTGAATGTAACTGCTTCCTATCTTTCACTAGCGTGAAGGAGGGGCTTCTGGGACAGCCCATGTTGTTCTCTTTCATTCTTACCCACATGTACCAGGCTTTCTGCACAGTGAAGTCCTTCCCAGCTTTGAAAGCACATCTGGGGACATGCTGCATGGGTCCCCTCCGGGAGTAGATGGCAGCATCAACCTGGTTGTGTCATCTGAGACTGATGTATGGGCTTTAGGGAAGAAATGGCGTGTATGTGAAATAAATCACTCAGTCAGGAGGGGTGGAACCACTCCAGCCATGCAGAGCACAGAGATTCCCTATTTTAGAGATGCCAAAGAGAAGGAGAAAACATGGATACCGTACAACCTCCTGACACTGTTTGGGAGCAGGGTGCCTAGTAAAACTGTTTTCCAGTAAATGCTGAAGATTTTGAAAGCATCAGAAGCTGTTCTGTCTAGATTACTCTTTTCCTCTGCCTCTTTGAGATGAATAGTGATTCTCGTGATTGATTCTATAATGTTAAAAAATAATACAGCAGAATGTTGAGTCATTTAGCAAATTAACACAACTGGTTTTCTATCAAAGTTCAAGCAAGTCAGTCTGAATGCATGTGGAGTTGGCCTTGGGATTTCTCTGAGGTGGATGGGGTCTCAAGGATTACTGCAGTGAGCTCTGAAGATTTTAACCATGGCCTTGCTTAATGAACTGCTTTTACATCTCCATTTTTTCCCTCCCTTTTGCCACTCAGTCTCTTTGTAAAGATTAATTACATCTTTTTGTGTGTGTGTGACATGACTTTAATTCTCTTGCTATTTTGATAACATGAATTAAGAGACTTTCTACTGTTTCTCTTTGCTTCTTTCTTGAATTCTTTGTGATGCTCTTGTATGCACTTCCCCCAGTCCACACACACACACACACACACACACACACACACACACGAAGGTAATGCAGTTGTTTGCATGGTGATATAGAACATGTACAATCTGCCCTTGGGTTACAAATGTGTCAAATTTGTATGGCAGTCGACACCCAAGACGAAAACCTACTGCCACCCAGTCAATTCCAGCTCATAGCAGTCCTGTAAGCAGAGCAGGAATGCTCAAGAGGGCCCCCGAGGCCATAGGTCTTTACAGCCACAAACTGCTGAGTCTGGCTTTCACAGATCCACTGATGGATTCGAACCACAACCTTTCTGGTAGCAGCCCAATACTTAACTCACTGTGCCATAGTTAGGTGCATATCTGATGTCGTCTGTTAGATGTTTTTCATATAGTGTACCTTTCTATGCATAAAAAAATTACCTTTCATAATCCAGGGACTGCCTGTAATGCATTTATTTACTAGTTAAAGGAAACTTGTTATTAGGTTAAATAGCTCACCTTAAGGAATGTTTATACATTTGAACCTTAAATGGGGTCTAATTAGAAATCAAGTTATGAAATATAGCTTCTGATATGTGTAGGTAATTTTAACATTTTTTATCTAATTGTGCTTGCTTGAGTAGGAATTACATTTACATCTTTTAGAAATCATGCCCACCTTTGACCGGTCCTACTATTAGCTATTTTGTTTTTGTGAATCTTCCCAGGGTATCTGTATGCTGAAATGAACAAAGGAGGTCATTTCTTTCCTCCCCTCAGGCTAGTGTTAAGTGCCGTCGAGTTGGTTCCGACCCATAGCGACCCTGTACAGGGTTTCCGAGGGTGTAAATCTTTACAGGAGTAGAAAGCCTCATCTTTCTCC
>NW_006408559.1:7048148-7069065 GCF_000296735.1 Chrysochloris asiatica
CTTCTGCCACAAACTCCCCAGCTGTAAGTCTTCCAACCTTCTAAATATTCCTTAATATGTGGTTCAGAGTACTGGGACCATTCCCTGAGCCTTCTTGGTCCTGTATTCTGTCTTGTTCTCGGCAGAGTTCGTCACTACACTTCCACCTGATCTGCCATCTTTTTCCGGAAGTTGCTAGTTTGTATTTTTAAAAGTAAAGAATTTTTTATTTGCTTAGGAATATAATGATTTATTATGGCGCTCTGGTAGTGTAGTGATTATGAGTTGGGCTGCTAACCTCAAGGTCAGTTCAAAACTACCAGCTGTTCAACAGGAAAAAGATGAGAAATTCTGCTTCTGTAAAGATTTACAGCCTCAGAAACCCTATGCAGGGTCGTTATGAGTTGAAACCTACCCCATGGCACATAACCAACTAATCAACCATAGTGATTATTAATATCAGGTGATGATCATTTTAACTAATAAAAAAAGAGAGGGAGATCTGAGTGCCATCCATGACTAGAAGAGTCAAGTGGCCCCAGACAAAAGTTACTTGCCTCCTTGTCTTTTGTCAGACCATAGTGCTAGGAAACCTGAGACGTCCATTTCTATGCAGCGCCGTGCCGTATACCTCACAGAGAACCTGGAACATGCTTAGTGTGCTAAGTATAAAAGAAGGAAAATTGGAAACAGTGCGCTCTGGAGTGCATCTGGGAGCCACAGATTCTGCCTTATTACACATGATCATTTTCAGCTTGAAAATGACACATGAAATCTCCTGGCGAGGTGACTCCTAGTGAGGGTCGGTGCCAGGACCACACACTGAGAGCTGAGTGACATCTCAGGACCGTTTACCCGGGTGCCTGCCTAGTCACTCCAGCCTCTTTCACCAGCTGTCCAGTGGTCCTTTCAGTCAAGATCCCCAGTGTCTGGACCAGTGAGAACATCAGGTTTCCCTCTTCGCTCTCGCACCTTGACAGGACTGGATAGTCATGTGTGGTAAAATCGTCTCTTGGAGCTGAGACCATTTCAACTCTCGGCTACCACATTTGTTTTCAAAGCCAGAATGCCTTCTTTTTCTTCATAAAAATAAAATTTTTTAGCCCTAAATTTGTTTGATATTCTTGGTGTTATGAGACTAAAACAGCAAGGGAGGAGAGAGAGGGCTGTTTTCCCTTCCCAGCCGAAGAAATTCTCTTGCTTTGTAATGATTATAAGTTGTTTCCTAACATGTTTTCTTGGTTTCTTTTCACAATGTTTCTTCAGTGTGTTTCTTAGACTCCTTAATATTTTCATTCCCCATTCGTTGTCAGTGGCTAATCCGAACAAAATGTTAGAAACAATTTTCAAAGCGTTTAGCTCAGAATTCCAAACAACAGTTAAGGAAATGTGAAGAAATATGTGTGTGTCTATGAGATACACTTTGGTTCTTCCTCAGCTTCACTGTTGTTTGGTCTCAAAGGAGAAGAGTGCCCTGAGGTGCCTCAGTGTTCCCTAGCATCAGCCAAACCCAGCCTTCCTCTGAGATGTATCAGTGTCACAGAGCATCAGCTCAGCCCAGCTCCTTCGTGAGGTGGCCCCGCTCAGTGTCACAGAGCTTCAGCCCAGCCCAGCTCCCCCCTGAAGTGACTTCAGTGTCAGCCCAGCCCAGCCTCCCCACGCTGAAGGAAGACAGCTCTCACTGGCCCACTGATGAGCAGACACGGTGCCTGGGAGCCCTCTGAAGGGAACCCCAGGACACTTTGTCCTTGCTTCTCGAATATGGCATCTGGGCGGTCCAGAGACTTGGGCCACAGGGGTGTGCCCATGGGTGTCAATGTGCTTCTGCATCAGTGCTGGCCCTTTGCAGCCACTGACCAGAAAAAAGGAAGAAGGTTGATGGGAAGGAAGAGACTACAGTCCCACCTTACTGACGAGGAAGCTGCAAGCTTGACCCCAGATGATACGATAGACCAATACTAGCACAGGGTGGCCCTGCCAAACGTGGCCTCCATTCAAGATCACCACCACCACAGAGCAAATATTGCCAGAAAGCAAGGCACACTGAATGTTTGATTTCCCAGTACATAGAAAAGCAGGATGACGCCTTTTTGTAGTCTGTGAAGTGTGCAATATTATGGTGAAAAAGTTTGAGATATGCTGAGCATGACCAAAATGGGATGCAGAGACATGATGTGAGCACAGGCTGTCGGGAAAATGGCGCCAATAGACTTGCTCGACATAGGGTTGCCACAAACCTTCAATTTGTGAAAAATGCAGTATTTGCAAAGCGCAGTTAGGCAAAGCAGACTAAAGCATGGTACATCTCTAATAGCAGCAGCAGCAGCGGCAGTAACAATGATAGAGACAGTAGCTCTCATCATCGTAGATAGAGGCAGTGGAGTAATGATGGCAGCTAACACTGTCAGGGCATTTATGGTGGTTAGACACTATTCTAACGGCTGTGCACACATTAGCCACAACTCAGTGATGAGGAGAAACTGAGATACAGAGAAATGAAATCTCTTACCTACAGCTACTTAGATAGTAAGTAGCAGAATTGGAATTCAGAGACAGGCAGTCTAACCCTGGAGTCCCTGCTCCATGCCTGAAGGTGATGCAGGTGTGCCGCTCACGGATGAGTCAGCTAAGAGAAACAGAAGGAGCCCTGGTGACGTAGCTGTTAAGTACTCAGCTGAAACGGTGACAGTCTGAACTGATAAGCATTTCCGCAGGAGAAACACCTAGCCATCTGTCCCCTGAAAGGCGGTTGTTATTAAATGCTGTTGAGTGGGTTCCAACTTACAGCGACTCTGTGTAAGGTTTCAAGGACTCGCTGATGAGTCTGAACTGCTGATCTTGTGGTTAACAGTCTAGTGCTTATTCCACAGCACCACACAAAGACTCCAAAAGCAAGAGTTGTTGCTCTTCTTGGATGCCATTGAGTTGGCTCTGACTCTAGCAACCCTGTGCACAAAAGAACAACACACTGCCCAGTCCAACGACAACCTCACAATTGTTGTTACACTTGAGTCCATTGCTGATGCCACTGTGCCAGTCCATCTCCTTGGGGTTCTTTTCACTGACCCTCCACTTTACCCAGCATGATGTCCTTCTCTAGGAACTGGTCCCTTCTGATAATATGTCCAGAGTATGAGAGATGAAGTCTGGCCATCCTGACTTCTAAGGAACATTCTGGCTGTACTTCTTCCAACACAGATTTGTTTATTCATCTGGCAGTCCATGGTACTTTTCATACTTTTCTCCAAAACCATAACTCAAATGCATCAATTCTTCACTGTTCAACTTTCACATGCATTTAGGGCATGTGAAAAATACCACAGCGTGGGTCAGGCACACCTTACTTGTCAAACTGACATCTTTGCTCTTGACCACTTGAAAGAGGTTTTGTGCAGTAGATTTGCTTAATGCAATACATCATTTGATTTCTTGACTGCTATTTACATGCGTGTTGATGGTGAAACCAAACAAAATGAAGTCTTTGACAACTTCAGTCTTTTCTCATTTATCACGATGTTATTTATTGGGCTACTCATGAGGATTTTTGTTTTCTTTACATTAAGCTGCAACCTGTACTGCAGGCTATGGTCTTTGATCTTCATCAGTAACTATTTTAAGTCCTCTTCATGTCCAGCAGGCAAGTTGTATCATCTGCACATCGCAGATTAATGAGTCTTCCTTAAATCCTGATGCCATGTTCTTCTTCATACAATCCAGTTTCTCAGGTTATTTGCTGAGTATGGAGATTGAATAAGTATGGTGAAAGAATACAACCCTGGCACACACCTTTCCTGATTTTAAATCATTCTGTGTCCACTTGTTCTGTTGGAATGACTGCCCCTTGGTCTATGTACAGGTTCCTCATAAGTGTTCTGAAATACTGTTCTCCTTAATGTTGTCCAGAGCTCGTCATGATCTACACAGTCAGAAGCCTTTGTGGAGTCAATAAAGCACAGGTAAACATCTTTTCTGATAGTCTCTGTTTTCAGCCAAGAGCCATCGGACATCAACAGTTTTTCTGCTGATTTTGTGAAGTGCCATCTGTGATTCGGTTCTGACTCTAAAAAACCCTGTATAGGGTTTCTGAGGAGCGACTGGTAGGTCTGAATCTCTGCCCTTGCAGTTAGTAGTCCAGTGCTTATCCTACAGCACCACACCAGGAGTCTGTCTGCTAATACTTTCATAACAGTGGCACCTGTTTTCACCACTAAAGCCAGTGTCTTCTCAGTTGTCCTAAGAAATCACTACAGCTGAGGGGGCGGAAAAGAGCAGAAACGTGTTGTTTCAGAGTTCTAGAGGCCCAAAGATTGAGCTCTAAGTATTGGCAGGGCCATGCTCTCCCCAGATCCTTGAGGAGACATTCCCTCTTGGCCTCTTCAGTTTCTGGTGGCTCCAGGCGTCTTGGTTTGTGGCATAGTAACTCCTTTCTCTGTCACATCTTCACATGGCCTCTTCCTGAGTCTTTGACCTCAGTCTGAACTTGTCTCAGTCCTCACCTCAGGACGTCTGCAAAGATCCAATTTCCAAATAAGTTCACATTCTGAAGATCTGAATAGGCACATGACTTTTAGAGGTCACAATCCAACCCACAATAAGCACTGGACTGTAGACCACAAGGGCGGCGGTTTGAGTCCACCAGTCACTGCAAGAGGGAAATGAAGTTTTCTACTCCCACAAAGATTTCTACCAAGAGTCATTTGGATATTTATAACATCATTCCCGGGCCATACAAAATTATCAACTTAAAAATTAGCCTGCTGTATTTGGTTAAACGTTTAATTAACTCTCCCCTAATGAGATGGTGGAGTCCTGGTGTGGCACTGTGGGATAGAGCGCTGGACCACAAGATCAGTTTGAACTGCAAGGTCGGTGGTTCAAACCCACCAGCTGCTCCTGGAAAACCCTATACGGGTCTTCTGTGAATTGGAACAGACTTGACGGTACTTCACAACAGTAATAATGAGATGGCTGGACGTGTGGTTGACTTGGCAGGGCCAGACCAGATGATTTTGCAGGCCCGCGGGGTCAGACTTTCGCTTTCCCTGATTTAAAGCTTTGGTAATGGTGGTGGTTGCGTGCCACCGAGTTAGTTCTGACTCAGTGACCCTGTATAGGGTTTCTGAGGCTGTAAATCTTTACATGAGCAGA
Source organism: Chrysochloris asiatica (assembly GCF_000296735.1). Taxonomy (NCBI): domain Eukaryota; kingdom Metazoa; phylum Chordata; class Mammalia; order Afrosoricida; family Chrysochloridae; genus Chrysochloris; species Chrysochloris asiatica. The sequence goes on from NW_006408559.1 coordinate 7,053,276, forward strand.
AAGCCTCATCTTTCTCCCTTGGATCTGAACTGCTGACCTTTCCCTTAGCTGCCCAGTCGTAATCCACTACGCTACCAGTTAAAGCTTTGGAAACCCTGTAAAGGATCACTATGAGTTGGCTGACTCAACAATACTTAGCAACAACAACAATATAATCCATGGAGTCCTGGTGTGGTGCTATAGGGTAAGCACTGTACTGCTAACCGTAACGTCAGCAGTTCAAACCTGCCAGCCGCCCCTCAGATACCTTCTGTGGGTTGCTACGAGCTGTAACTAACTCCTCAGCAGTTAACAACAGCAATTCAACCCACTAGTCACTGTGGTTAAGCGTTCAGCTTCTAACTAAAAAGCTGGTGATTAGAACTCACTAGTCACTCGATGTAGTCAGCTTTCATAAAAATGTAGAGCCTAGGAAACCCTGTGTAGAAAGTCTACCCTGTCCTACAGGGACACTGTGAGTTGGGATTCATCTCAGTAGCAATGGGTTTTGGATCCAACCCACTACCACTAATATCTGGAAGCAAGTTATCTAGAATGGAATCTATTCAATTTACTACATTTTCCTATCAGACTCTGTGACAAGGCAGTGTAGAACATTGTTGTTAAGGCAGCTTTATGATGGTCTGCGGGTCCCTGGTGTGGCACTGTAGGATAAGCACTGGATTGCTAACCACAAGGTGGGTGGTTCAAATCTACCACCCACTCCTCAGATACACTAGCCTGGGTTGCTGAGTTGGACCTGACTCATCGGTACTTACGTGCAAGGGCGGCCTACATTCTGTGTGTCAGCAAGATTCAACAGGAGCGTCTCAGGGAGCTCTGAGCACACTGAGAATTGGCGGGCACCGCTGCTGACAGTGTAGTGACTTGTTGGACACATGAACGCTGGTGCTCAAGACTGTTACCTCCTGAGCTAAGCTAAGACACTGCCAGGACCTCCTCACTCTTTTCCCAAAGAAGCATGGCCAGTGCAGAGGTGTATTGTTTTTGTCACGTCAGATGATGTCAGCAGGGAGCATTTTGCATCTGCGTGGCGTTTTCATCCTGGACAGTTGGGGCCGTTCCACCTTCTGTATGGAACAGGCTCAGCATGTCATCGTGTAAGTAGATTAGTCCAGTTTAAGGCCTCCTGGAAGTCATCATGAACATCATTACATTCAAAAGAGCGCTGATAAACTGATTTTCCTCCTGGAAGTTCTGTGGGCTGCCGCGAAGAGCCTCACTGTGGGACAGTCAGTCTTAGAGCCAAGATGCCCTGGAGTCTCGTCTGGTCCTCCTGTTTCTCTTCATCCAGACGAGCACTACTCACCACGAGTACTTTTGATGGTCTTTTCATCTCACTCTTAATTTGGTTCTCTAGCAGTGTGATTAACCTGTTGTGCCAAGTTTTTGGTGGTAGTGGTATTAGGTGCCACCCAGTCAGTTCCAACTCATAGTGACCCTGTGCCCAACAGAACTAAACACTGCCCGGTCCTGGGCCATCCTCACAATCATTGTTACACTCGGGTCCATTGCTGCTGCCACTGTGTCGATCCATCTCATTGAAAACCTTCCTCTTTTTCCCTGACCCTCCACTTTACCAAGCATGATATGTCCTTCTCCAGGGACTGGTTCCTCCTGATATTACATCTGAAGCATGAGAGATGAAGTCTCACCATGCTGGCTTCCAAGGAGCATTCTAGCTGTATTTTTTCCAACACAGGTTTCTTTGTGCAGCAGATTTGCCTAATGCAATACATCATTTGATTTGGTGACTGCTGTTTCCATGAGTGTTGATAGTGGATCCAAGCAAATGAAGTCTTTGAAAACTTCAACCTTTTCTCCATATATCTGTTATTTATTGGTTTGTTGTTGTTTGGTGCCATCAAGTCAGTACCGACTCATAGCAACCTTATGCACAGCAGAACAAAACACGGCCTGATCTTGGGCCAACCTCACTACTGTTGCCATGCTTGAGTTCATCAATGCTTCCACTTGGCCAGTCCATCTCATTGGGGGTCTTCCTCTTTTTCTCTGACCCTCCACCTTACCAAACACGATATCCTTCTCCAGTGACTGGTCCCTCCTGACAATATGTCTGAAGTATGAGAGATGAAGTTTGGCCATCTTAGCCTCTAAGGAGCACTCTGACTGCACTTCTTCCAACACAGATCTGTTGGTTCTTTTGGTTACCCATGGCATTTTCGATATTCTCCTCCAACACTGTAACTCAAAAGCATCAAGTCTTCTACAGTCTTCATTATTGGTTTATTGATGGGGATTTTTGTGTTTTCTTTACATTGAGGTGCAGCCCATACTGAATACTGTGGTCTTTAATCTTTATCAGTAATTATTTTAAGTTCTCTTAGTTTCCAGCAAGTAAGGTTGCATCATCTGCATATCACAAGTTGTTAATGAGTCTTTCTCCAATCCTGATGCCATGTTCTTCTTCATATAATCCAGCTTCTCACATTATTTACTGAGCATACATATTGAATAAGTATGCTGAAAGGATACAACCCTGACACACAACTTTCCAGACTTTAAATCATTCAATGTCTCATTGTTCTGTTCGAATGACTGCTTCTTGGTCTATGTACTGGTTTCTCATGAGCACAGTTAAGGGTTCCGGATACTCATTCCGTTGGATTGCCTCTTTTTGGAATGGGCACAAATATGGATCTCTTCCAATCCATTGGCCAAGTAGCTGTCTTCCAAATTTTTTGGCGTAGATAAGTGAGTACCTCCAGTGCCGTATCAGTTTGTTGAAAGACTTTTACTGGTATTCCATCAATTCCTGGAGCCGGGTTCTTTGCCAATGCCTTCACTGCACATTGGACTTCCTCCTTCAATACAATTTGAGCTTGATCATATGCTGCCTCTTGAAATAGTAGCTGCCTTCCAGTCAGCCCCTAACTCATGGTAGGTGGTCCATGTACTTTTTGGAAATAGACTTCCAGGCCTTTCCTCATAGTCTGTCATAAACTGGAAGTTCTGCTCAGCATCACAACAACATGCAAACCTCCACTGACAGACAGGTGGCGGCTGGCCTAGTGGCGCATTGCCTGGGAGTGGAACTCAGTCTTCCATATGGAGGTCGAGCTTTCTAGCCACAAACCACCAACAACCTTTTAACTGTTAGGGGTCAACCACATCAGGAAGGTAGACTAGAAGGTACTTTTGCTGTTGCCTTTGATAGTTTAGATGGTCACTGGAGCTTTCTTCCCTCATCCCTTTTCAAGACAGCTGAGCCTGTTCCGGTTACTGATGGAGACTTGAAGGAGCCTAGTCCTCGGCGTCTTCTGGTCATCTTACCGAGCTTGGTTAGTGTGGGATTGTCAGTGCTATCACTGGTTTAACCCTTTACTGAATTTTTTTTTTTTTTTGGCTTTGCCTTTTTTGTTGACACTATATGTTTTCAGTAATGGAAGGCCATCTTGTTTTGCAGCATCATGAATTATGATACAGAGATGTGGGACGCATATGTCCCTGTGGACTCTGGTGGTAGGACTGGTGAACCTGTTTCATCAGGGTCGTGAAGTCATACAAGCACCATACATGTATTAGCATGTAGTACAACTGGGACAGCAGCTTCCCAAGAAATCCCCAAGACTAAAAATGATGGCAGACAGTCTATGTCCCACGGGGTCACGAATGGGTTTGAGACTTTATTTCCTGTAAAATTTTTGTTGTGATTCTTCACAATCATCCTTCCAAGTGTGAGTTTAATTGTGACATGGAGAACCTAGGTCAGGCCTCCTCGTCAGCTCCACGACCTGGACAGACCGTCACCTCCCTGACCTTCAGCTTCCTCCTCTGTGGAATGAGAAGGACACTGAGTGAAAGCATCTCCTAGACTGAGGAGTGAGGTACCATGGGACTAGGTATTAAGTAGCACTGTGGCCTGTCCCGTATACTGAGACGTTTCATGCAGTTGTTGTCTGGGACCACACACCATTGGATGGCTCCATTCAGAAAAAAAAATCCACATTAAAGAGAAACATGCTAAGGAATCACCTTCAGAATTAAACATGTTTCCTTCTTAACAGAGAGCTATACCTGGTTATTAGTCTTTGCCAATAGTTTGTTGCCTACCTGATTAGATCACCAGTATGAGAATCTCGCAGTATGTTTCCCCTGGAGTTTATTTTGCAGAAATGTAAACATAGAAAAAAGCTGAAACTGCAGTGTTGTGAGCACCTACAGACTCAGCACCCAGATGCTTCGGTTAGCATTTTTCTGCTCTTTGTTTTGTTGTTGCAAATGCTGTTGAGTCAGTTCTGACTCATAGCGACCCTGCATAGGGTTTCCACGGAGCGGCTGGTGGATTTGAACCTCCGACCTTGCTGTCAGCAGTCCAGTGCTTATCCTGCAGCGCAACTAAACCTGCTCCGTTTAGTTCCTCTTCAGCCTTCTCAGAAATAAATTCCCAGTCCCCACCCAAGCCCTTTACTAGGGCAATGTGCCCAGGATTTTAAGATCAGTCTCCTTACTTAGGAATTCTGAACATGCCATGCAAGACAGTAAGCAAGAGAAAAATTACTATGTTAAAAGAATGTTCCATTTCTGAAAGGACTCATCCAAATACTTTTAAATAGTGTCATGGGACAGGAAACTTACCACAGCAGGCTTGTGATTCTTTCATAAGCCAGGTCTTTATCGATATAGCCCTGCCAGAGGGTCGGTCCTCTTGATCTCGATGAAGAAGGTTGGCAAGGGAATCATGGCGAGATGACTGGTAGCTGGTAACAGAAGAGGAACACACATAACAGGATCAACTTGAAGTTTTACAAACATATTTAATTTAGGGAGTCCTGGGGTGGCGCTGTGGGCCAATGCGTCAGACAACAAAGTTGTTTGAACTGCAAAGTCAGTGGCTCAAGCTCACCAGCTGCTCCTTGGAAATCCTACACAGGGTCGCTAAGGGATGGAATTGACTCAACAGCACTTAACAACAACAACAATTTAACTTAGAGTCTTATTTCAGGATGAGGAAGAAATGGGGTCTTGTCCAGCTGACTGACTGTCTTAGGGAAGTGTCTGGTTAATAAAACTTGTAGAAGTAATTTATACAAAGCCAGGAAAAATATATATGTACATTTGAACAAACTGGTACATAGTCTGGCCAGCTAGGCTTTTAAAGAGAGCCCAAAGACGCTAGAACGAATTGTTTTAGAGTTGTTTCCATCTGCAGAAAATTTTCTGCAACCAGACTTAACACGTTTTCTATGAATCATGAATGATCTAAAATAGTTGTATTGTGAGGTCAGTCATAATTCCAAACGTCTTCCTCAACAACCCGTCATTTCGCATGTTGTATATGGAATAGATTTCAATTTAGATGCAACTTTTCAAGAATTAATCAGTTTCATCGGGGTTAGGAGGTCTGTTTAAAAAGAACAAGCTGGGAGGCTTTATCCACAGGGCCTAGGGGTCAGGAGGGGCCAAGGGATGAGAAAGTAATTACAGTGAGTGACACTTGGCTGCCAGCTTTGCTTGGTAAGAATCAGGTGTGAGCCCTGGACTGTTTCGGAGTGATATTCATGTGATAAGGGATAAGCCCTGGGTTTTAACCCTGACTCTGAATGGTCTTTCTATCCTGAGTAAAGGTAGGCCCAGCGATGACCATCTTTGTGGTCACTTAGGCTGGTCCACCAAGCAGGGCTCATTTGAGCTTAGTCTTCAGAGACATTGATTGGCTGCTGTCTGTGTGGATCTTGCCGGAGCCCATTCCTAGGTGGAGAAGCAGGAGCGGAGGTAATGCTTATGGCTGATCTGCTGACAAGGACGGAGCCACATTAGCACCTGTGTCACGCAGATCTTTAGAAAGCTGCCTTCCCTGGAAAAATAATTGACTTTACTTGCTACAAAGGCATCTTCAGATTTTTTGTTTTCTGCCCCTTCAGTGGTCTAGAAAAGAAGTGTCCTATCAAAAGATACTAGGAAGACAGACAAGGCTGGCTCAACAGCCCAAGCAAATGATAGTTATCTTTCTTGGAGCAGCCGGATTGCTGATCGGGTCAGATTACTAGTAGAAGCCAATTGAGGGAACACAGAATTGCTGTTCTTGGGGAATTTTCCCGGTTCCTATCGTAAGTCATTTTTGTCATGTCTGGGTGTTGCAGTTCCTGCTCAGAGAATGTTCTCATTGGAGAAAGTGAAGCGAGAAAAACAAGACTGTCTCAGCTTGAAAGTGAAATGGTCCTTTACCTGTGGCAATAAAGCTGTTTCTTTTCACGTTCTTCAAGGATCTTATCCTGTTCCAAAACTTGAGTGTACTTAATCTTAGCGTAGACACGCCAAGATAAGTCTATGATAGCGAGACTGACATGACCCAGATAAGTCAGTGATTTCCACTGTAGAAATTCTAATAAAATCAAATGACCGGTACTTAGTTACTGAACACCTACATAGTGTTGTGGGAAGAGAGAAGAGATGTAACGCATGACTCCCACATCTCAGAAGCTTCCTGTTTAGTTTTTGCTGCTTTCCTCTAAGTCTGCTCTGACTCAAGGTGACCCTATGCATAATGGAAGGAAACACTTCCTGCCCTGCGCCATCTTCATGGTCATTGGCTGGTACATTTACACCTAGAATGCAGAAACATTATAATTGAGCGCTGCAGGGGATGGTTCCGAAGACTTGTACTATAGGAGCTGAGGGAGGCCACTGAGGACTAGAAGGTTCTGGAGAGACTGTAGGCAGGAGCCAGGTCCTGAGGTGAGCATTGTGGGATGAGTGGGGATGGAGAAGACAACCCAACCAAGGATACAACCTAAACAGAAATACAAAAGGTGAACTTGACCATGGTGTGTTCCTAAGACCAAGAGAGTAGTCTAAAGGAATTAAGGGGTGAGTGGGTGGTGGTGGTTATGTGCCATGCAGCCAATTCTGGCTAGTAGCGACCCTGCACAGGGTTTCCAAGGCTGTAAATCTTTACGGGAGCAGAAAGCCTCATCTTTCTCCCATGGAAAGCTGGTAGTTTTGAACTGCTGACTTTGAGGTTAGCAGCCTGACTTGCTACCAGAGCTTTTTAAGGAGTGAGTAGAGAGTGAGTAAAGTCACCTGCTGCTTCTTGGAAACCCTATGCAGGAACTGACTCGACAGCACTAAACAACAACAGAGAGTGAGAAATAGGGTTAATTGGAGGACCTGGAACTCTATTAGGGAGGGACTGAACTTTGAGCTGAAGAGTTGACTTAAAAAAAAAAAATCATGGTAAAATATAACAGAAAGATTGCTATTTTGACCATTTTTAAGCACATAAACACCTTAGTGACATGGATTACAGTCACCAAGGCGTCCACCCGTCACCACGATCTAGTTCTCATTCCTCCAGATAGAAATTCAGTATCTCTTCAGTCGTTATGAACTCCTCGTTTCCGTCTCTCCCAGTTGTTGTCATTGTTGTTACGTTCTGTTGAGTTGTTCTGACTCATAACAACCCTCTGCACAACAGCTGGCCCAGTCCGCACCACCCTCACTATTGGTGTAATATTGGAGCCCATTGTTTATGCCACTGTGCCAATCCATCTTGTTAGGGCTCTTCCTCTATTTCTCTGACCGTCCGCTTTACCAGGCACCACGTCCTTCTCCACGAACTGGTCTCTCCTGACAACATGTCCAAAGGATGAGAAACAAAGTCTCACCATTCTCATTTCTAAAGAGCATTCATTCTGGCTGTATGTCTTCCAAAACCAATTAGTTTGTTCTTCTGGCAGCCTGTAGTACTTACAATATTGTACAAAATCATAATTCATATGCTTGAATTTGTCTATAGTTTTCCTTATTCATTGTTCAACTTTTACATGCATATGAAGCAATTTAAAATGCCATATCTTGGGTCAGGCACACCTTGGTCTTCAAAGTGACATCCTTGTTCTTCAATATTTTAAAGAGGACTTACACAAAAATTTTGACTAATGAAATATGTCACTTGATTCCTTCACTGCTGATTCCGTAAATATTGACCATCACCTATCCGTCACTTTGTTGTACTGTGGTGGCTTATGTACTGATGTGATGCTGGAAGTTACGCCACCAATACTTTAGAAAATCAGTAGGGTCACCCATGACACTGGAGACTCCAGAGTAAGACACACTAGGAAAGAGAGGCAGACCCCTTCTGAACGGTTAGTCACTTAAAACCTTATGAACAGCAACGGACTGTTGTCAGATAGTCCTGGTGTGGCACTGTGGAGTAATGCACTGGACTGCAAAGTCTGTTTGAACCGCAAGGTCATAGTGTCACTATGAGTCTGAACAGAGTCAGTGGTACTTTAACAACGACATCAGTGTCAGATAAAGTGTCAGAAGATGAGCCTCTCAGGTGGAAGGCACTGAAAATGTGACAGGGGAAGTATTGCCTCATCAAAGCAGAGTTGACCTTAATGACATGAATGGAGCAAAGCTTTCAGGACCTTCATTTGCTGATGGGACACAACTCAAAATGACAAGAAACTGCTGCAGACCTCCCAGCCCTGGGTACCCACTAATAACTTCCTCAGTGGGAAGCAATACAGAGTTTGAAGGGCTTTAGAGAAGGGATGAGCTCACATGGATGCCTGTGGAGGGAAGAGTGGACTTCAGCAGTTCTCAGACAGGGCTCGAGGTTAGACAGCCTGCAGTCAGAGAGCCAGCTAAGGCTGGGACCCAGCTGTCTAGCTCTGAAGAGAAGGCAGACAGTTCTCCATCAGTGTTCCTCTCTAGACAGAAGATTTGAGTAATGACCTTACAGCTAGCTGAGGTTCAGTGAACCCCAATATTTTGCTCAGCTCAGAATTTGAAGTCTTTCTTTTGATTGAGAAAGGAGCCCTAGTGGTGTAGTGGCTTAAGCATCAGGCTGCTTACCGAAAGGTCAGTAGCTCAATTCCACCAGCAGGGGAAGGATGGAAGCAGTCTGCTTCTAGAGAGCTTTGAGGCTTTGGAGACCCAGTCCTGTAGGGTCACTGTGGTACAGAGGTCACTCAGCAGCAGGGGTGCCTTTCTTGGTTTTCTGTTACACTTCACCAAACCAATCAGACAGGCTAACTTTGGGGGTACACCTTGGACCCCTCAATCTCTATCGGATCTCCCTGTGGTGCCCTTCAGGGGTCATGACTGGTGTCTAGAGGAGCTAGCCACATGGTTGCAGCCTGTTCATATTTATCTAAAGAGCTGGCTGTCATTCCTCACATGTGACCTTCCTTATTAGACACACAGGAACTCTGTCGGGAAAGGCGACCCTCAGCTGCCTCATTAACACGTGATCTGTGATACTGTGTCCTTTTGGGATTGTTCATATTAGACCCAGAGCTTTAGGGAGAGGGAAAAACAACATCTAGGCTTCTAGTTCCTTTTTTTTCCTCATTTTTTATCTGCTTTCTTTTTTTTCCCCTCCACAGTCACAGCCATTCCCATGATGGATGGCCCTATCTGTGGAGACCAGAATGCCCTGCATATTCATATGTAAATAGGTACCCAGTCCAGTCATAATAGCTAGGCTGAAGCCAGAGCCATCCCATGCCTCTCCTCATTGGACACACGCTGCTTCCCGCTGCCCCATTTGAACCACAGAAGCTTAATTGCGTCTTCCTTTTTTATCCACATAGCGTTTCGGAATTTGTTGTCCTCTTGTTCAATGCAAGGTCAAGGCTGTCTGTCAGGTGCTTGCAGAAGTGTCTTGGTGACCTTGCTCAGCCATGCTTGCTCCAGACTTCCCAGAGGGAGCAGCCTCTCAAAGCTGGGAGTAGGGAGGGGGGCTGGGGTGGCGACCACTTTCTTGCCTTTCCTGCCGGAGGTACCCTCTTCTTCCAACTTTCTAGAGTCTCGCTTCAGAGTTAGAAGACATTTCTGGTACCTAGTAGGCACTCTTTTGTTGACTGGATTCAATGGAAATTGTAGAGAGTTCTGCTATTTCTGACTACACCGGTCACTCAGTTGGTCAGGGCAGGGCAGCTAAAAGCAAACCCGTATTCATCAGAATTGATGCTCCTGGGCATAAAGGCCAAGAGGCCAAAAGTGAAGAGCAGAGATAACTTTCTCCAGCAACCAACGTCGCCAGAAATGAGTAAGCACAAAGCAGTCAGCAGAACATAAATACAAGACATTTAAAGACTTCTCAGTAAAGTGAAGATGAAAATTCAGAAATGAGTTGGAATGTATAATGTTACAGTTTAGTTGGTGAATGTTTTCAGTTAGAGTTAGCGTACTGGTTACGAGTCGGGCTGCTAACCTCAAGGTCAGCAGTTCAAAACTACCATCTGTTCCGCAGGAGAAAGATTTGGCTTTCTGCTCCCATAAAGATTGACAGCCTTGGAAACCCTAGACAGGGTCTCTGTGAATCAGAACTGACTCCACGGCACACTACCACATACCACTTAGAAAGTTACGATAAAAAATTATAAATGAGTTGCAATGTATAATGTTACAGTTTAGTTGGTGTATGTTTTCAGTTAGTCCCTGGGCCGCTGCATTTTTGAAAATCTTGCCAATGTTTCAACATTTGTCTAAAACGCATGCGTTTGATATTTGTGTGATGAGTTGCAGATTCACAATGTCTGCTTTGTTTATGGAGTCGTCTTATAGGAATAATCGTAAGTGACTGCAGGCTGAAAACTGTATGTGCTCTCTCTCCACTAGATGTATCGCAGGGAAAACCAGTTAGTTGGCTCATGAAACTTGACCAGGTGTTACCTCATGAGCGCTAACAACCTGCATACCCTCTGCTTGGGTAGAAGGAATCAATTGCTAAGCACCAGCTTAGCAAATGCAGGGACTTCAAGCGATGGTAAACGTTTTTGGCTTTTTTTATTTCTCATTCCTTATTGTTCTCAGGGCCTGGGCATGCAGGTGCAGGCCGCTCTTTGTTTACATGTCAGAAACACAATGTCGCACACAAGGGATGTTGTGACCACACTCAGAGAGCTGGAACATCTGTTCTTTCTAAATCGTAACTGTATTTCATAAAAGCCTGATGGTGGAAGGTTAGCCTGCAGTAGAGACTCTTCCCAGCTAGCCTTGGAGCTGTGGTAGCTCAGGGAGAGAATTCTGACTTCCACGTGGGAGACCTGGGTTCAGTTCTAGGCCAAGGCACCACATCCATCTCTCTGCACAAAGTCCTGCTGTGGCTCTGTAGGATATGCACTGGACTGCTACCTGCTAAGTTGGCTGTTCAAACCCACCAGCCACTCCTCGGAGAGCCTATCTAGCTAGGGTGGCTATGAGTCGGAACCAACAAGGACAACAGAACGATACCGAACAGGTTTTCGTGGCGCTTCCAGACGAGGACTAAAGACCTGGCACCGTACATCTGAAAACCCCTATGCTGTAATTGATCCATAGGGGCCAGGCTGTGTTTCTTTCTGTTGTACATCAGTTTACAGTGAGTCATGGACCAAGTCCAAGGAAGCTAACAGCAATGTTGGTACCCTCATATAAAGATGAGAAAGACCATACAGGAGAATTTTAGAGTGAGAAGGTGCCTTAGAAATCAATCCTCGTCCCTCACTACAGACAGCATGTTTATGGCAAATGGCAGGTCCCATGGTAGAGCCCAGGTGTCCCCCTCCTTTTGGCCCAGTTCTCTTGCCGTTCCACCTGAGGTCTTGTTGAAAACCCACTTGTCTTTATGCACACTTTCGTCATGCTGGAGGTTTGCAGCACCAACACGCTTTATTTTGTTCTGCTGAGCTTCCAGAACAGCATTGTTGGGCCACCTCCTGCCATACGGTGACTTTGCCTTCCTGTTTGCTCCTTTCTCTAAGTCAGGCCGAGTGTGTTTCACTCAAAACCAAACAACAAACATCATTCTCCTGATTTATGATTTTCAACAATGGAGAGGAATGTTTTTCTTTTCGCTTATGCCGACCAGAGTGCTGTCTGAAAAGTCACAGTGATCTAAATAAGTGATGGCTGCTTTATGAAATTGTCAGCTTGGATCCATCCCCTGCCTCCCCTAACCCAAGTCCTTGAGCAGCTAATCTGTTTCTATTATATTTGGGGGGTGGGTATCTGCTTTCTCTTAGATAATTGTATTATTCACCCTGGAGTATAATTGCCGTTGTACTTTGTGGCAGGGTGGGACGGGGAAAAGAGGGTGGGAGCTGCTTGCTGTTGGCATCTGCAGGTTCAAAAATGCCTGCTATGCTCTAGCCTCTAATTTCTTTGCCATCCCACCTTTTAAAGATTTAATTATACCTATGCAGAAATACAGTTTGAAATGTGACTTCTGATTCCTTTGCAAGATAAAAGAAAGGTGAATCCATTGTTAAGTATGAAAAGCTTGGTACAATGGAACAAACTTTGGACTCGAATTCGGAGCTCAGTGTTCAGTTGAGCAAACAATTACGGAGTACTGACTTTGTCCTGGACACTGTATTAAACAGCACATTGACTGGAAGGAAAGAAATCTCTGTGTTTGCGAAGCGAATATCCCACTGAGCTGCCACCAACTTTCACTGGGATGCTGGGCAGTGCCAGGAACCATGCTGGGCCTCAGCTTCCCATCACTAACCAGGATTTGGGGCTTCTTCTGAAATTCCTCAGAATTTTCACCAGAATTCGGGGATGCTCTGAGAAGATACATCAAATAGCAGCATCATTTCTTCCTAAAAGCAAAGATCAAACTCACTGACATCATGTTGATTCCGCCTCATAGGTCCTCGTCAGCTTCATTTGGTAGGCTGGTGCTTGTTGTCCACTAAGCTGTCTGATTCTCACATTACAGTCTCAGTCTCACTTTTTATTGATTCAAAGTGAAGATCATAAAATAGTCTGGTAGTTCTTTATGTATTTACATATAATACACTTTATCCACTGTTGTTGGATACCAGCCTGCTGATTGTAACCCTTAGTGACCCTCTGTGACATAGGGCAACTACCCCATAGGGTTTCTTAATCTTTATGGGATCAGACCACCAGATCTGTCTCCCATGGACTGACTCGCAGGTCGCTTGGTTAGCAGCTGAGAGATGGCTAATTTGGATATGAAACTTGCCAACTCTTAAACTTAAGAAAAGATATTCAGTAGAAACTGATAGCTGGAGCTTTGTAACTCTGAAGAGGAAGTGGTTTTCATCTCTGTCTGATCCCTATTGGACAAGATGAAATAAGTCCACAGTGACTGCAGAAAACCTGGTACTAATGGAACGCAAATAGCACATGAAAAAAGAGAGATTTAGAGCGCACTGAATAGCATGTGTCTTTTTAGGGAGCAAATCATAACCCATTCGCCTTATTGGAGAAACAATTTTCCTGTTACACAAGGGAAACTGGGACGTTTAAACAGGGAAGCGGCTTGGCGACCAAACAGACTTGGTTGACGACGCATATTTGTTCCTAATGTACTTGTTGTGTTTGTCCTAGGATGAGAACTATGGGGCCTGGACCTACTTTTGGTAGTAATGGTTCTTTTATGGGGAAAAAACAAAAAAACCAGACCTGCCACCTGGGCCACAGGAGAGCTATGTACTTTCCTGTGCACTCCAGGACTGCAGATGGCTATGAAACTCCCCACTTGATGGACAACATTCACACTGTCCAGACGACCTCCTCTCCCCTCTACTGCTTCATCATTACAGAAATCTTTATAAGCAGCCCTCTCCCCTATTGGCTAGTGTTGTTGTTGTTAAGTGCCGACCTGGCGATTCAAACTGACCTTGTGGTTGGTGAGTGTTTAATTGTACAGCGCCACATCTATCCTACTGTGAGTCTAGTAACAAGGACTGTGTTCTTTAGAAATTCTCAGTTCTTGGGGATCACCTAGAGGATCTCTTTCAATGTAGGCAGTGATTCAGTCATTCTGGTTAAAACCCAAAATGCTGTATTTTGAGCAAATGCCTGGTCCGTGGGCCATACTTTGAGCAGCAAGGAGTCAGCAAACATTTTCTGTAAATCAATTGTTATGTGGACCATTGCATCACTTCTTGTTCAGTCTTTCTCTTTCATTGTCCAGTTTTCTCCCATAGTTTGGACATGTTGTCAGGAGGGACCAGCCCCTGGAGAAAGACAATGTGCATGGTAAAGTGGAGGGTCAGTGAAGGAGGAGGACTGGATTGGTGCTGTGGCAGCAACACAGGGCAAGGATGACACAGGACTACGCAGCAGTTCCTTCTGTTGTACATTGGATCACTCTGAGTCGGACCTGACTCGACTGTCTCTAACAACAACACCCACACAGGACATGAGGCCTCTGCTGTAACATGATTGTCATCGTCGCATAAAAGCCGCTGCAGCACTATGTAAATGAAGAATCAAGGCTGTGTGCCCCAAAAAAAACAAAAAAAAAATATTTACAAAAATATGTGGGGTCTAGATTTTACCAACAGCTACTTTAGGTAATGTGTTTTAAATGACATTTTTTCAATCCATTTTATTGGTCAAATAGAGACTGGGGGAACCTCCAAGACTGTGGCCCTCAGTCACCCTTGGGGCCTAGGACTGAACTCCCCTCTTGGCTCATCTGTCAATCAATCAGCAGACAGATGTGAAAGGTGAACAGTAACACTCTGGTATAACCAGCCATTTGAGATTGAGAAGACAGGAAGGTTAGAAAGAAGAAGGAATAGAAACAGGAAACACAGGAGAGAAGTGAAATCGATGATTTAACATTGAGAGGATTGTAATCCATAAAAACAAAGAAATAAAATGACATTTATTTTAATTTGAAAGTTTTTATCCAGTGTTTGCATGGGATTGTTTTACAAAATCAGTCTCATATATAGAGAATGGATTGTTGTTGTTAAGTACCATCGAGCCGGTTCCTGCTCATAGCGACCCCCTTGGTGAGTTTGAACCATCAGCCTTGTGGTTTAAAAAGGACCTTTCAGTCCAGTGCTTATCCCACAGCATCAAACCAAGACTCCATAGAGAAGGGATTGTGGTTCAGTGCCGTCAAGTCAGTTCTAACACTGTATAGAGTTTCCAAGGAGCAAGCTGGTGAGCTTGAACCACCAACTCTATGTTCGAACTGACTTTTCAGTCCAGTGCATCAGCCCAAAGTGCCAGCGCAGGACTCCTATGTAAAGAATGGACAGAGGTTAACATATTCCCTGTGCAGGTGCTAAGAAAGGAAAATCTTACATCCACTAAGCAGATCCCTTTTCTCTCTAGAGGACTTAGAATAAGATGAGAAGCATGTGTTACATCCACCACGATATGGTGCTACCCAAATATTAACAGGAGATTTCCTTGTTGGCAAACGGCTGTTTGGTTTACAGCTATGTATTGTCGTAAATGTGCCTCACACCGAACCCTAGCTCTTTCCTGGCTGTGTGAAACTCTTTGATCACATCTCCTGTGCCATATCATTTGGCACTGATCCATATTTGGATAATGAGATAGTTTGTTGTGCCTGCGATGAAGAAAACGATTTAAAATGTTTTTTAATAAGTTAACAGGAGCAAGTGTTGAAATTAGTGTAATGAGATAATGAGAGTGCACCATATTGCTTTAAAGATTGTGCTCTGGTGGAGAAGGTCTGCTCTGAATAGGTTCATTTTCACTGTAGCTTTGAAATTTGTGTTCTGCTGGAAAATATCTGCTGTGAATAGGTTAATTTTCACTGTATCTTTGCAATTTGAGCTCTGGCGGAAAATGTCTGCTCTGAATATATTAATTTTCACTGAATCTTTCAAGAGTGTGCTCTGGTGAAAAATGTCTCCAGTGATTTGGTTAATTTTCACTTTATCTTTGAAGATTGTGCTCTTGTAGAAAATGTCTACTCTGAATAGGTTAATTTTCACTGTATCTTTGTAATTTGTGCTCTGGTGAAAAATGTCTGCTTTGAATAGGTTAATTTTCACTATATCTTTCTTTTTAAGCAGTTCAAAAT
>NW_006408559.1:7070093-7075292 GCF_000296735.1 Chrysochloris asiatica
ATCTAGGTTCCCTCTTTAAAGCTTGTAAGCCAGTCACTTCTTGCCTTTGTACACCCGTATTTTGGGTAGCGAATGTCCAAGTTGCTCACCCCTGTCTACTCTGTGTATGGAGGGGGTTGGAATGGTTCTTGCTGTAAGGATGTGTTCCCTCTTTTGACCATAGGTGTAGGTCAAATTAATCAAATTGTATCAGATTACTCTTTTTTTCCTCTTCTTTCTTCTTCTGGTTGACCTCTGATCATCCACACTGTATCTTTGAAGAGTGTTCTCTGGTGGAAAATGTCTGCTTTGAATATGTTCATTTTTTGCTGGATCTTTGAAGATTGTGCTCTGGTGGAAAAGGTCTGCTCTGAATAGGTTAATTTTCACTGTATCTTTGAAGAGTGTGATCTGGTGGAAAATATCTGCTCTGAATAGTTAATTTTATTTTATCTTTGAAGATTGTGCTCTGGTGGAAAAGGTCTGCTCTTATTAAGTTCATTTTCATTGCATCCTGCATTTGCATGTTTGTCTGCTGTTAAGAGGGCAATGGGTAGGTGACTTAGTAGTCAACAAAGAATGATGTCCCAAGCCAGTTGTCATTTTAAGAGTGCTTTAGAAGCTTTAGAAGGAACCTGGTGTTCGTTTCAGCACTGGAGTGCTAACTGCAAGTCAGTGGTTCAAATCCATCACCTGCTCTATGGGAGAAAGATGAAACTGTTCCTATAAAGATTTACATTTTCAGAAACCCTTTGTAAGTATACTTGATGGCAGAGGATTGATTTTTTTTGTTTGTTTCTTGAGCATTAGTGTATCACCTACAGAGGACTCGTACCAATTCCCAAATCCTGTAGTGATAAGTGCTTCGGGGATGATGACACCATGTCAGTGAGCCTCAGGCCATGAACGAGGTTCATCCTTTGAATCTGCGTTGTTGGTGTTTATTGTTGATTCTATACTTGTGTGGTGTCTAACTATCTTTGTACTTCCTTAGCCAACACGTGTATGTACTCAGTCCACAGCATCATGTTAGACAGTAGGACTACAGACATGAAGAATACCTGAATCCTGCTCTTAAGCTATTATTTAGTAGGAAAGAGACAGCCATGATATCTAATCATTGTTAGAACTGCCATGATGTGCAGATGTACAGAGCAGATGTTCAGAGAGAGAGCAGTCAATTCTACCTTGAAGGTCTTCAAAGATTTCATAAAGGAGATGATACTTAAAAATGGACTGCGTGTTATACACAGATTGTTGTTGTTAGGTGCCTTGGAGTCAATACCGACTCATAGTGACCTGATACACAACAGAACCAAAGCCTGCCTGGTCTGCACCAACCTCACAATCCCTGCTTTCCTTGAGTCCATTGCTGCTGCCACTTTGCCAGTCCATCTCATTGGGGGGGTCTTCCTCTTTTTCACTGACCCTCCACTTTACCAAGTATTGTGTCCTTCTCCATGGACTGGTCTCTCCTGATAATACGTCCAAAGTATGAGAGAAAAAGTCTCCCCATCCTGGCTTCTAAGGAGCATGCTGGCTGGACTTCTCCCAACGAAGATTTGTTTGTTTTTCTGACAGTCCATGGTACTTTTAATATTCTATTCCAACACCATAACTCAAACATATCAATTCTTCCACGGTCTTCCTTATTCACTGTCCAGCTTTTGACATACATATTGAAGAAAAAATTCAAGCCTCGACTTTCATGTTGGTAAAAGTTTGAATGATCATGAAAAACATCAAAAGAAGATGGAAGGAATACACAGAATTACTGTGTATTCAAAAAGAAATCGTTTATGTTTAACCGTTTCAAGAGGGTTTATGTTTAACCCTCAAAAAGAAATGGTTTATGTTTAACCATTTCAAGAGGGGGAACATATGATCAAGAGCCAGTGGTCCTGAAGGAAGCAGTTCAAAGTGCACTGAACAAATTGGCAAAGAACAAGGCTCTGGCAATTGATGGAATACAACTGGAAATCTTCTAGCAAACTGATACAGCACTGCTGGCACTCACTCATCTATACCAAGAAAATTGGAAGGCAACTTCCTGGACAACTGATTGGAAGAGATCCATATTTGTGCCTATTCCAAAGAGAAGTGACTCAACAGAATGTGACAATAATCAGACAGTATCATCAATATCAAGTGCAAGTAAAATTTTGCTGAGGATAATTCAAAAACGGCCCAAACAGTACATTGACAGAGAATTGCCAGAGGTTCAAGGTGGTGTAACACAGCAGTAAGGGTGAATTTTAGCAAACCTAATTTTGAGCAAAAGAACCTAGACAGAAATAAAATGTAAAGTGTGATTCCAATTCCACTTATCGCAGGTAAAATGAAGCTGTATATTTTTGGGATACGTATCTAAGTGGTAACCCTACAATTTTGAGGACTAGTAAAGAAAGGGAACACAGTGGCTCTGTAGAATGAGCCCTGGACTGCAAACCACAAGGTCAGAAGTTCAAGCCCACCTGCAAGAGAAAAATGAGGCTTTCTGCTCCCATAAAAGTGTATAGCTTTAATAATCTGAATGGGTAAAAGAGGGAAAATAATATTAAGGTGATTGATTGTCTAATGGATATTGGTTTCCCCTGCCTACGATTGTAAAAATAGACACTTGAGTGGGATAGAAAGGAATATCAGGAAATAAGATTACAGACAGCTTGTAAGCCTTCCTTCACCTTATAATGGATTGGAATGTCTCAAAGAAGTTCTTGGACTTTTCAAGTAAAATAGGCTTCTTGTGGAGCCTTTGTAGAGTATGGGGCCTTGGATAGACTCCTGAACCCTATCCAGAATCTTCTGAGGTAGGACATTCCCACTTGAAAGGACCTGCAGAGCAACCCGGAGCAGCTAGAGGAACAGAAAATACTTGTTGAAAGAAAGACCAGCAAGGGGTGGGTGGGTGGGGAAACAGACTGTTTGGCTATTACAAGAACAAGCAAGCTGTTCACCTGGAAGCCCTTAAGTCCCTTCAGGACAAACCCCCTCCAAGACTGAAACTCAAAGGGAACACATGAGCAGGGTTGTAAGTTTGCTGGTGACTTCATTGGTCTACTTGTGAGTGGAAATGGGGGAAAGGCTGTAATGAAGACAGGGGCTGAGCTTCACCATATTTCATAGACTAATGTCTACCTTGAGATTAGTGAGAGAAGAGGAAGAGCTTGTTGGTCCAAAGTTTGGGGAGACTTGGGAACCCTTAAGCCCAGGCACACTGGCCTAGCCACTGGGGGCTAGGGCTGAGAGTGAACCATCCAGCTGATATGAAGTGGAGGGATACGCACAAGAACACACAAACGTGCAGCTAGTACCTATTTGACCTAGCTTGGATGGCTTGAAGATCAGAACTCAACTACAGGAAGATCAAGAAATTTGATACAGAAAGTGAGTGTAAATTGCTGCAATTTGATGAACTTGACCTTAACTTATGGATGTAGTAGCTCAGAATACCAACTGAGGGAAGGAGTCTTCATTGACATAAGGATCAAGCCTATTCCCTCTATACACAGGGTTGATAGAGATGGACAACTTAGACATTGGCTACATAAAGTGTGTGTGTGGGGGGGGGCGGTCGTGATGGCTATAAAGGCACAAAGTGACTGACTTACAAGTTTTCAAGAGGGAATTTAGTTTAGAGCAAATGCAGGAAGGTAGAATCCCCACTGAATAATTTTCCTCTTGTCTAGATGGGTCTGGTGAAAGGAGATGGAGATAGGATTCCTTTGATTCAATAGTAATGGTTATCGTGACTAATTGTGATTGTCACAAGTGTAAAGGTAGAAGTTGTGTGACAAAAAGGGGGAAGTAGTTATCTTATATCCCAGAAACAGAGGACCCTAGGACCATCAAGAGGGAAGAGCATGAGCAGAACATGGGATCCTAACCAGAGAAGCAGCAACACCAGAGATGGAGGCAGATATGAGAACATGCAGAGAGACAGCAGCTGAGGACTCCAGACTGATGAAAAGAGAAAGACTGTGTGCTGATGGGTAGGGGGCTGGTCTGCAAAATGTGCCTGTTGGTTGTTTAAGTGACTATATATTAGTAAGTGTTTTTGTGTACATCAAAAAAAAAAGAGGGGATAGAGGCAAATACTGTTAACCTATGGTGCATGGAGGGGATTGTAATCCTTGTATTGCAACAAGATGTGATTGGTTGAGTGCAAAACTGATGTTCTACCATATACAAGATCAGTCACTTCATAATAAAAGCTTAAAAAAAAAAAGTTTACAAAGACTTATTTATTAAAAGTTTATTACAAAGACTGTTTGCTCCTGTGGGTGAATGACACTTGATATAGAGGAAGGTTTGTTTCATGATCAACCTCTAGGAGAAAGATGTGGCCGTGTGCTTTCATAAAGGTTTCCAGTCTTGGGAACCCTATGCGGCAGTTCTACTCTATCCTACAGGGTCACTAGGAATTGAAATGAACTTCATAGCAACTGGTGCCATGATGCCCAAAACCAAACCAAACGTCACTTCTCACCATCGAGTCAGTTCAGAACGTCTTGACTAGACAGTTGACATTTGCTGAGATGGGGGATATGATCTCCACAACAGGCCAGGCCTTTTCTGCAGCAGATTTCTTCTCCATTTAGATCCATCCTTATCCTATACCAAAGATTTTCATACCTGCTTACTCAGATAGGCATTAACTACCACCACCTCCAAGAATATCCTGCCAAGGAAACCACGCAATTGCACATCTTCACCACCTCATAAATCCAGAGATCACCTTGGAGTAAGTCCGTTCCCATCTACAGTCTTACTCAACTTGCTTAATTTCTCAGATCCTTGGAGACGAGCACACGTTCCCTTCTCGCCAGTTTGACACATGCAGTCCTTACTTTTTGTTTCTGGGCCACACCTCCTGGCATGCTTCTGTAGGAGAATAACACTGTAGTGTCATTTTCTTCAGATTCATCATTTTCTTCAGATTCAACTCATATGTTACTACCGTCTTTGAAATTCCCTCTGGGAGCCCATTCTTGACTCAGAAGGAGGTATTTTAGGCCCTATCTGAAATACTACCAAAAATACTTGTTGGTAAGTGCTGTCGAGTTGGCTCTGACTCGTAGTGACCCTATGCACAATAGAAGGAAACATATTGGGTTTCCAAGGCACAGCTATTGGGTTTGAACTGTTGGTCTTTCAGTTAGCAGTCCTGTACTTATTGTAAAGTGCCGTACCAGGACCCCCAATGAGATGGATTGGCCA
>NW_006408559.1:7080652-7083139 GCF_000296735.1 Chrysochloris asiatica
ACAATCGAAAGCCTTTGTGTAGTCAATAAGGCACAGGTAAACATCTTTCTGTTATTCTCTGCTTTCAGCCAACAGCTGTTTGATGTCAGCAATGACATTCCTCATTCCTCGTTCTCTTCTAAGTATACATATAAAGACCTTTTTAAAGTGCTTCAAAGCAAAGATGTTACTTTGAGGACTAAGGTGCACCTCACCCAAGCCATGGTGTTGTCATCACTTGCTATGCATGTGGAGTCCTGGCACTGGACTGCTAATCACAAGTTTGGCGGTTCAAACCCACCAGCCGCTCCTTGGAAGCCCTATAGAGGGTTGCTTTGAATTAGAACTAACTAAACAACAGCAACAAATGTGTACAAAACCTGGACAATGAATAAAGGAGGCTAGAGAAAAACTTGTGTCTTTGAATTATGATGTTGGCAAAGAATAATGAGTATACCATTGAGTTTCAGAAGAGCAAACAAATGTGTTTTGGAATAAACACAGCCAGAATGTTGTTCAGAAGCAAGGGTGATGAGACTTCATCTGATGTACCTTAGACATGTTATAAGGATTTATCAGTCCCTAATAAACACACCGTATTTGGAAAGTAGAAGGTCAGCAAAAAGGAGTAAGGCCTTCCGTGAAATGATGAACTGACGCAGGTGCTGCACCAATGGGCTCAAAGGATGGCGTAGGATCGGGCAGTGCGGTGTTGTGTTGTGTTGTGTTGTGCAGAGGATAGCTATGAGTATGAACCAACTCTACAGCATTGAGCAATAGTTTCTTTAACTCTTCCTCACATGAGGAGGTTTCTGGAATTCTAGCTGTCTTGGTTCCTCTCTCTTGGATAATCGTCACCCTCCCTCCACAATCGAGATGCCTAGAATTCAGCACAATCTGTGGTGATCTGGCCAGAACACATGTTTAACTTTTCAGTCAGCAAATGTGTCTGGAGCCCTTACTCTCTTTTTGGCACTATTCTAGACAAGGTCCAGCTTCTGTATGTTCCACCTATTTACAAAAATACCAACCAGACAGGCAAGGTCCTTACTGTAGTGGGGTTTAGCATCTAGTAGTGAAAAGTCCAAATAAACCAGAATGATAGCTAGATGATCTCAGGTAGTCAGAAATGCTATAAAGCAAATACAATGGTCTAATACCACGGAAAGTGTTGGTGAGAGCGTCTCGTTTGAGGGCAGTGCTCAGGAAAGTGGCACGTGAGCTTGTCCTGGATGATCCAAGTGGGCAGTGCAGCCCAGACTGAGGCAGGAGAAAGGGCAGCAGAGCTCCATGGGGTGAGCAGGAGGTTGGTGAGAACAGGGGACAGTGGCATGAGGCACATCAGAGAGGAGGGCCACAGATCATCTGAGGCCTCAGAGCCAGAGTTATAAGAATAGTGGGCGGTCACTCCCTCGCTGGAATGTTCCTAGACACATCCTGGTTGTGATGTCATATCCAGAGAACCTCAGAGACGGTAAAGTGTCCTAGCTACAAATACTCCCCTCCCTGCTTACCAAAGGTGCAGCTCGTGTATGTGATGTACAGCAGCTGCCCACAGTGATGATTGTGGGAGGAGGGTGATGCCTTGGTTACCTGTGTTCTATATAAGGTTACCATGTGGAGCTAGAACGCATCTCTGATTTCCCTCAGCCATGTGATCTATGTTTGTCTTCTTATGTTTGCTTTTGCTTAGAGGATGCGTCTAAAGCAAAAGTCTTAAAGAAAAACAAAAAATAAAGACTAGCGAGTGGCCATTGGAGGCTTTAAGCAAGAGTACGGCTGGATTTGCTTTCATCATCCTTGCTGTTCCTCTAGTCCAAGATCTTTGGTGGTTCCCTTTGTTTTTGTTTTTTAAGTGTGTTTCCTTTTATAATTCACATTGTTGCTATTGTTTTTTAACTTTTTATTGTGAATTGAGTGAAGGTTTATGGAGCAGCTCATCTATTTTATGGCCAACCAACCCCACACTTTGATTCACTTCAATGATTGCAGTCTTCTCCATGTTACATCACTTATCCTGCTTCCTCCCTGGCATGCTTGTTTCCATCCCACCTTCTTTCCCACCACATAATTTTCTATGCTGAGTTCCTTTAATTTGTGGGGGTTTTTAAATTTTCATTTCTGTTGTGTTAACGCTTACTAAATGTTTCTGATTTTTCTCTTTTTTTATGTTGATGTGCAGGTATATTATTTTTCTTTGAGGTCATCCTATAATTTAATAATTTTTTCCCTGCTTAAAACAGTTTGTTTTATCTTGAAATCTATTTGGCTTCCTTGCCATTTAGAAGTTCTATATTTACACTATTATGTCTGTTTGCTTTGTAGTTGACTTCATTATCCATTGATATCTCTGGTTCTCTATTTTCAGTCTTAAAGGTTGGTTTTACTTTAGATGCTTCTGTATCTGGATTGAGTTCTGGATGGTGTTGTCATGAATGGTAATCTCAGGTTGATGTCTGATGTTGTTGGTTCTCAATCCAAAGAACACCCTTTAACATTTTTTGCAAA
>NW_006408559.1:7085700-7094920 GCF_000296735.1 Chrysochloris asiatica
AAACACAGGAACAAAAAGCAAACAAGAAAAGTTCAAGGCCTGCTCTTGGGCTGAGTATCTGTCGGCCGCTTGGTTTTAAATGGGCACTGTCTCTTTAAATTTCGAGGAGATCTATGCACAAGCGTAGTAGAACCCTCCAAGGGTGGGTCTGGAGTATCCACCAGCTCAGGCACCCCTATCGTCACCAGAATGGAGGTACGCAGACAGCAAGGGACCAACGAAAAGATACCCAAAAAAAAGAATGTCCACACCTCTATCTCTGCGGCTCTGTCAGACGTCCGTGGCTGCTCTGATCCTTTCCCCGCTTGGCCCCATACAAAATGGCGGCTCCTGGAGCAGCTGAGCATCCTGAACCAGGAAGCAATGGATTTCTTGCTTCTGTCACAAACTCCCCAGCTGTAAGTCTTCCAACCTTCTAAATATTTCTTTATATGTGGTTCAGAGTACTGGGACCATTCCCTGAGGCTGCTTGGTCCTGTAGTCTGTGTTCTCAGCAGAGCTCATCACTACACTTCCACTCGATCCGCCATCTTTTTCCGGAAGCCTCTCCTATTTTTTTATGTGAGCAAAAATTGTCTATTTTCTCTGTGGCACTGTGGGGTGGTCATATTTGTAGTAACAGTGTAGTTGTTTGACCCAGAGAGTAGAAATCTCCGTTGAGCACCTGTAATTCAAGGAGGTCACAAGGTGATTTTGGAAGGACTATGACAGCAGAGTTTCTGACCCTAGATGGGGTTCCTAACAGCCTCAGTCTTCTCTATGTTCAGACACTTCAATCTGGAAGTCGTTTGTGGGGACCCTTGATAGAACTGGTCTCAGTGTCTGTTAGGATCACAGGGAAGTTGGGGGCAGCATAACTGGTTAGATGCTGCTCTGGCGAATCTCTGGGTTTTGTGGGTCTGGAGTGGAGCCCACCTGAATGCAGGCCCCAAAGCAGCACATGAAAGCAGCGTAGCCAGCCCGCACCTCACACTGGTGTGGCTCCCAGCCACCTGATTCTGAACTCCCAAAGAGTGGGGTCTGCTCTGGGAGTGGTTGCGTTGGGGAGCTCGCCACACTTCTGGTCCACAGGGAGTGTGGGGAATAAGAAGAAATCACACCTTTTCCATCACCTACACAATCTGCTCGGCCAGGTCTCCTTTGACCCAAAATGGCCGAGCTGCATCTAGCCAGCCATTCAACAGTAAGGCTTTCTCTCTCACCATCCCTTCTTGGCCTCTCTTCCCAGCTGGCAATCCAGCTACCTCTCTAACCTTCCTTCCGAATGCCAGAGTTCTCATTTGCGTATGTTTACTTTGCCTCTCCTATCTTTGTTGAAGAGAGGATCCATGTAGTGAGTCTGCCTAGTTCACCATCTAGACGGATGTCTGCAGAAACTTCCTTTTAAATGACTGGCGGCTCATCACAGATCTTATCACGGGGGTTGAGTATATCTAACTGAGAGTCTTGGCCCAGTCAAGTTGACACAAAACCTTAATCATCACAATTGTCATTGTCAAAATCTCATTATTATTCCGATAACCATCACCTCTATTTTATTGGGAAAGAAAAGCTTTCTTTGCTCTGAGTTCCTCTCCCCATCAGGCCTAGCGCTCCTGAGGTCCTGGAAACTATTTGCAAATGGCGCCATTCCCCAGACATCCTGACTACACTGGGCACCGCTCAGCACAGGTTTTCTGGGCCCTTACCAATGCTCATGTTATATCCATCTCTGGGGCCCAGAGATCCTATTCTAGAAGCATCGCCCACCTCTTCTGGTCGGTTTGGCCTAAGAAGAACTTGGTGGTTCAGGTTAACTGAGAAGCACATCTGTGTGCAATCCTACTTTGGACCTGAACTCTCACTCTACCCTCCCTCCTTTCCCTTCTAGGAGAGCAAGAACACAGTCTCCAGATGCCTGAAGCGGGCTGGCCTGAGACATTGTATTCTTTATGTACATTTGCTTTATGAGTCAGAGTAGGGAACCCACGAGAAGATGTCACACACAAGCAGGCAGCAGCCTTAGCCAGGAGCCCATGGCCTTAGCAGGAAGCCATAGACACTGGCTGCTCAGAAAAGCAGTGCATCCTGGTCCATCCCACCTGACTGCGGGGAGAGGCCTCATGGTGAGAGACCAGCAGCACCGTTTTGCTGCTGTTTCTCCTGACACTCATCATCCATCTTGCTGCATCTCAAGCCCACCCACCCACACCCACCCTGTCTCTCGGATCTCCTGATATTTCTCTTTACCCTTCTCTGTCTGGACTCCACGATTAAAGGGGAAAATGAAAGTGCTTTAATAATTAGTTTTAAATCGAGTACTTCACATGCTCAGAAGTTAAAAAAAAAAATAGTCTGACAGCCCTTGTGATCGTTGCTGATAAAAAGAAGGCGATCGGAACCTCGGGAATTCAATCCACCCCTTTCGTCTACTCAGATACTTTATTTTCAGTGTACAAGTGCAGCCATCAGCAAAAAGAGGAAACTGGCATCCCGAGGCACTTTCAACTTCGGGATCCTTTCTGTTCCCTCCCACCCTTGCCTTCAAACAGTCCCTCTCAGTCATTTTTTCTGTTTGGGTGTATTCTTCCGCACTCTAACTTCCTGTACTGCCTAGAAACCAATTAAATAATAATAAAAGGAACATGCCTGTTGGCATTAATTAAAGAAGAAGCCTTATACTTCAGACCATCAGCTGGAGATTTGGTGTACTCCTAGCTCGTTTCTTGTTAGGATTCCCTTCATTCTTCCCAGTCGTTCGAATTTGCAGGAAGCGGAACCCAGTACTGCCCCCTAGCTGATGTTGGTAATATAAATTAATCCTTCTTCCTTTCTTGAAAGACTGCCCAATCAGCTGTTTTTACCAGCAAAGGATGGTGGAAATTGTTTTACAATAATCTTGTAAAAGCACTTTATAAACTAAAACCGTACATGAATATCGATTCTAAGAAACTGGATTGGTATCATTAAAAGAGGACAGAGCAGGGGACTTTGGGATTAGACATGGACTCGAATTCTAAACTTGTCACTCCCCAGCTCTATGACCTTACAAATCCACAAACGAGCTGCCATCGGGTCACTTCTGATTTACAGCAGCCCCATCTCTGACAGAGTAGAACTGTGCTTCATAAAGTTTTCAGTGGCAGATTTTTCAGAACTAAGACACCTCCGGGGATCCTGGTATAGGACTGCTAACCATAAGATTACCAGTTCAAAACCCACTAGCCACTCCTCGGAAACCCATCTAGGGTTGCTATGAGTCGGAACCAACACAACGGATCTTAACGACAACCAGGCACCTTTGCGTGGCCTTGACCCACTAGTCTTCCCCTTAGCAGTTAGGTGCATTAACCATTTGTTCCACCTACAAGACAGTTTCCTTGAGTCTTAGTTTCCTGATATATTATTGTTATTAGACACTATGGAGTCAACTCCGACTCAGCAACCTTGTATAGGGTTTCCGAGGCTATAAATCTTTGCAGGAGCAGAAATCTTCATCCTTCTGTTGAGAGATTGGTGGGTTTCTTCAACAGGGCCACCACACTCCCCTCTGGATCTATAAAATCAAACTAATACTACCTGGACCAATCCATGTGGCCTGTCTGAAATTCTCAAAGCAGTTTCCATTCTGCGTCTTCAAGCTTCTTCACGTCTCCTGATTCAACTTCCTTGCCTGATAGGTTCTGATCAAAAACTAGAAACTCAATGGAAACATAGACAATGTACTTTAAAGATAATATCTCCACTCTGTCTCTCTGGATGGATCGTCTTCTAATAGCCCTGGATGAAACAGACTTCATTTTGTTTGTCCAGTGGCTCTGAAGAAGCTGCATGGAGTGCCTTTTAGAATCACCCATCCTTGAGGATAGGAACTTGATGTTGTGCAGACACTTGATAAACGTTGCTTCTGAAATGGTGTTCTCTTCGGTTGCTGGCGTCAGAGGCTTCCTGTACCATTACCCCGAACTCAATCACATGAAGTGATTCCCAGTTTAGTCAAACTAGCATCACCGACCTGGACGTGTCTTTGCATCTTCTGTTCTGAGTAGTAGGTTGTCTCTAGTTGAACTTGCTTCTAGTCACTTACTTTGTGACAGCCAGCCAACTCCACTCCAACAGGTCTCTTTGTTGCCATCATGGGCATCCTGTGGATACTGACTCTTCTCCCCCAAACCTTGCAAAACCTCACCCAACAACACTAGTTTATTTTGCAAAGACCTCTTCCCACACGTCTCACTGGACCTTGCAGTTGAGCTCCATCTTAATTTCTAGCCATTGTTTGCGCAGTCACTAGAAGCAAATCACAGCTCCTGTTACATTTCAAGTCCATGTCCCAGAGGAAGCAAGACAAAGAGCATCAGTCTTCGGTGCCACCTGGCTCCCTGATCAGCTTTTGTTTTATGAGTGGCTGTGTTGTCAAGAGCCTGGCTCGGGCTCTCCACCACCTCAATATGACAACCATCGAAAGACGAATTATCTCCTCTCAAAGTTAATTTCTGTCTCTCAGCAGGGACTCTCTGGTTCCTGCTGGGTTTGAAAGTGCTGCTGTTTGGCTAATGGATGAAGGGCTCTTGGATCGGATGCCCATGCTGGAACCACTGCAGAGCCTGGCTTCCTGGTCACTTTCATTTCCTCCCTGCAGCTGGTATCAGAAGGACCTAAGTGGGCTTATTCATGGGATGGTGGCTTACCATCGTTAGCATGGGGAGGGATTCATCCCGAGGCCAAGACTAGACAACTGCTTTTTTGCCATCCTCCATCAGTTAGGGTGGCTTGGGTGGTTGGCTGGTTGATTTGGGGTTTTTTTATTTTTGAAAGTGAATTCACAAAATCTAGAGCTAAAACAAATGGTCTGACACAAGAGAGTCTTTTTTGACTTTTAAGCACTTGAGGGAAAAATGCAAGTTTTTAATGTGGCTTCCTGTTTACAGGATTGTGAAGATAAAACAAGGTGCTGGGTAAGAAATTGCTCAGAGCTCTTTTAAATCAGCGTTGTCCTTGTTCTGTATGCTGACATTTTTTAAAGTATGGAAAATGTTGTGACCAGGAGTTGTCTGTCTTCTAGAATTAAGACCAGAGAATTTCTGAGAGCACACCTGGAGTTTTCCTATTAGGCAAAGAAATTGCTGCTTTTGTGGGTCAAACAAGACTGCCAGTTTCATATGGTTCAACCTGTGCACTGCTGGCTTTGCGAGGGAGAAGCCCTACAGAGCGCCGTGGGTCAGTTTTTCCCCTTTGAAAAGGTCCAGAGCCTACCGGCCAGTCAATCCCCATTGATCCCTGATAGGAGTCCGACTCTGCACTGCCAACTGTGACTCGGACTCGGCCTTGGAAGCGCTGGCAGGCTGAACATCTGGCTGCACAGCTGGCTAATGGCGGCGCTCGCTTTTCCTCACTAAGCCTCATTTCCACAGCCTGGCAGAGATTACACCACCAAGCTCACAGAGCTTTCGAGAGCATCAGGCTAAGAGGCCTGAGGATGAAAAGTCAGAGCACCAACAATTCCTCATTTCTCAAATGTGCCACTCAGACAATGAAACGCTTTCATTCTGGTGACTGGGTAGTTTCTGTGAGGAATTAGAGGAGAGAAGAAACCAACAACAGGAGTTAAGAGGCAATCATTCCCCGATCGCTGCTGGGTGACTTAGGACAAGTGTTCTTATAATGTCTGCTGGCTTGGGTTTCACACTAAGGGAAATAATATTAAAGGGAAAGTTGGTGAAGTAAAGAACATCAGATATGTAAAGTATCTAGTATAGCCCCCCTTGTGTTAGAGAGTGGAACTGCTCCACAGGGTGCAGTTTTGTTTGATTTGTTTGTAATCTTTCCAGAGCAGTTTGCCCATCCTTTCTTCGGTGAAGCTGCTAGTTCTACTCGAGCCATCAACCTGTAGATTTACAGCCAGTCCCAGAAGCTTGGTCTACCTAGACTCCTCATAAGTGCATCATAGATGTTGCTTCTATCTGTTTCCAGAGTTTAAATGTGGAAATGTTCTTTTCTTGGTCCATGAAATAATAATTATATTTTGTGTAAAACACTGGGGGCATGGTGCCTCTGTAGGAAAAGCACTGGACTGCAAATCACAAGGTCAGTAGTCTGAGCCCACCAGCTGATCGGTGGGAGAAAGATAAGGCTCTTGCCTTTGG
The DNA here is from genome assembly GCF_000296735.1 of Chrysochloris asiatica. Taxonomy (NCBI): domain Eukaryota; kingdom Metazoa; phylum Chordata; class Mammalia; order Afrosoricida; family Chrysochloridae; genus Chrysochloris; species Chrysochloris asiatica. The sequence continues at coordinate 7,091,826 of NW_006408559.1, forward strand.
TCCTGCAGAGATTTACATCCTCGGAAGTCCTATACAGGGCTGTTATGAGTTCAGTCAAGGGCACTTAAAAGCAACATGTGAAACACTAAAAGTTACAGCCATGATAGCATGATCTCCCTAGTTGCATTAACATGCAGAATGCACAGAACCTTAACATGTGTGTGTTCTCTATGTTTACCTAGAAACCATCCAGGCACCTGAGCCAGACGCAGGTGTACCCTGTTCCCCTCACATGCCGAGAACATTCTAACTTTTATCCTCTTAGTCCTCTGCTTCCCTCTGTTGGGAATGCCCTTCTACCACATCACCAAGCTGCAGATATTCTTCTCCAGTCTGCTCTTTCAAGTCAACAGGGGGAAAAGCAGACCCATGCTCAGATCAGACAGAGGAGACACTAAGTCTTTGAAGAGATACTTCTGCCCTCAAAGATTCTCAGGAAATGAGAAAAAACCATGAAAGGACAAGAAACAATGGTTCTTAAATTTTGATGTGCAAAAATTGCCCTTAGGCCTTGTTTCAAAATGCAAGTCCCAGGGCTGTACCCCACAGATTTCCATCGTAGAAATCTGGGGCGATGGGAAATCACAGTTTTAGTGGCTCTTCCGGAATGATTCTGATGAAGGTCTTTCCTGGGTCACTACTGGAGAAAAGCTGGGTCAGGTGTCTCTTTATCGAGGTAGAAGAAGGTCTGGCCTGTTTTCTCTGGATGCAGTATAAAAGTCATAATACCCAGTCCTCACCCAGCATGTGCCGCTTTAGAATCATCTGGCACTGCAGGATAAGCACGAACAGCTAACCACAAGGTCATCAGTTCAAACCCATCAGCTGCTCCTCAGAACCCCTATTTAGGGTTGCTGTGAGTTGGGACAGACTCCAGAGCACATGACAATGACAACAGCAAAGCTCCAAGGTGTGCACCAGCAATGGTTCACCTGTTCCACGCCTTCATTCGCTTTATCTTTCCCTCCTTGTTGACTTCCTCATTAGAAGACTTTATCCCCGGAAGCATCATTAATCAGAGGTTGTATTTCTTGGTTTAATTGATTGGTTGACTAACCCAGGTACTAGTTAGAGCAGAAAAGATGAGTTTTCGCCAAGCTAGATCACGGCTGCCAGCTGTGGCACCAATAGCTTTTCTGAGATTTGCAAGTATCTCTCCAAGCTTTTAGCTTAAGAGGGAGGTAGGGAGGAAATTTCGGTTTTAAAAAACTACATTATGTAGGGAAAATATTTTTTCTAATTTTTTTTCCCAGTTTATTTATATCTGGTGGTGCTGGTAGATTTATGTTGTTGTTAAGTGTTGTCGAGTTGGTTCTGGCTCATAGAGAACCTGCATAGGGTTTCCAAGGAGCAACTGGTGGGTTTGAACTGCTGACCTTGAGGTTAGCAGTCCAGTGCTCATCCTACAGTTGCACACCACGACTCCAAATTTATGTTGTTGTTGTTAAGTGCCGTCGAGTCTGTTCCAACTCATAGCAGCCCTGTGTAAGGTTTCCAAGGAGTGACTGATAGACTTGAACTTTCGGCTTTATGGTTAGAAGTCCAGTGCTTATCCACCAGGACACCCGATTTACGTTGTTGTTGTTAAGTGCTGTTGAGTTGTTTCCAACCCAGATTTGTCGATGATGAGGAATTATACTAGAACAAAGATAAGTGAGTGAGAATGTTGCGTGTTCTTTAGAATTTAACTTATAAAGCAACAGTTCCCAGGCTGTGGGTGTCTGAGTTACTGCAGTGTTCCACAGATCGGAGTCATTTGGTATCATGCATAAAGGTGCTCGTCTTCAACATGGGTGAGTTCTATCAGGACACCTGCAGTAGAAAATCTTCTGTAAGCATTAATGAATGCATAGTTTCCTGGGGCCATTAAACATTTCTTCATCAGCCATTATTGGAAGTGCAAATACTGTCATGTGAAGGTCAGCCCTTTTTGTTTTTGTTTTTTCTGTACATAAAAAACAGAAATCATTGGAGCAGAATGTTGTTGTTAAGTGCAATCATGTCAGTTACCAAGACTCACTGAGACCCTGTATAGGGTATCCAAGGAGCAGCTGGTGGATTTGAACTGCCAACTTTTGGTTCATAATCCAGTGCTGATCCTACAGCACCACACCAAGACTACCATCTAGTTTTGGGGAAACTTTCTTGTTTTGGAAGACTTCTCCCAGCTTCGTAACTGTGCACTAGTGACTATCAGTTGTAACATTCAGCAATCCTGCTGACCAGATCTCATAAAAGGCAATAGGTGGACGTTCAGTTCACCTGCTTGGGATGGTGTCATCAGTAATAATAATGATCTCCTTGTGTTAGTGAGGACTTCTAGATGCCGGAGTTTGTTCTTGCTCCTATCTGTTCTCTTCATCATCAGTTCTTTTGATGCCTCATGACCGTCCTCTGCTGTGAGCTCACATCCACAGCTACAAGGGAGTAGTACAGGGCATTGTGGGGCTCTAAGGTGGTTATTTATTACTGGGCTCTAAAGCTTGATTTATATGTTATCTATTGATAACTTATGTATGTGGAAATTGACATTATCAATGAAAATGTGGATGGCATTTCATCAATTGTGCCTTGTGAGGTCAGTATCATTTCTTACATCGTGTAGAACAGGAAGCTATCTGTCCAGTTACTCCAGTACACCAGATAAGGATCTAGTGTCCAGCCCTTTTTCTCTTGATTCTACGTTCTTCTCACCCTGTCCCACTGCCTCTTTGATATCCGGAAGGCTTTAGGACTCTCATTAACTTATAGAAGTTGACAAGAAGTGTTAAGTTAATTTCAATGGCGCCTCAGCTTTATCTATAAATGTTGTTATTTTTAAGTGTCGTCGAATCGGTTTCGACCCATAGCGACCCTGAACAGGGTTTCCAAGGCTGTAAATCTTTATGGGAGCAGAACACCTCATCTTTCTCCATGGAGCAGCTGGTAGGTTCGAACTGCTGACCTTGCAGTTCTCAGCCCAATTCGTAACCACTACACTACCAGAGCTCCTTTTATCTATAAACAAGAAAGTGAGGCGGCACAGGAGGCACTCACTCATCTCTGCCAAGAAATTTGGAAGACAACTATCTGGCTGACTGATTGGAAGAGATCCA
>NW_006408559.1:7097420-7127870 GCF_000296735.1 Chrysochloris asiatica
ATGGCATCAAGTGTGGCGGCGGCAGTGAGGTTGGCCCAGGATCGGACATTGTTTCATTCTGCTGTGCATGGGGTCACTATGGGTCGGTTCCGATTCGATGGCACCTGACAACAATAATAACATACTATTTATTTATCCGTAAATAGTATAACAACTTGCTCAGTCTTAATCCCGGGCATATTGTTGTTGTTAGGTGCTACTGAGTCAAGTTGAACTCACAGTGGCCCCGGATGACAGAGTAGAACTGGCTCTGAGAGTTTTCTAGGCTGTAATCTTTAAGGCAGCAGATCACCAGGTTTTTCTTCCGCAGCGCTTCTTTGTGGATCAGCAGCCAAGTGCTTAACCGTTTGTGCCATTCTAAGGGACAAATTGTTCTAGATTTTCAGACATTTGCACTTAAATTAGGAAAGGTAGAAGATGAGTAACTATAGATAATTATAGAACAAGGGCTAAATCTCCCGTCATTAATGGATTTGAGAATAAGTATATGCCATGGTATGCCCTGCTGTGGCACTGTAGGATCAGCTCTGGACTTCGAACCACAGGTTGGTAGTTTAAACCTGCCAGCTGCTCCTCTGAAACCCTATGCGGAGTGGCTGAGTTGGAACCAGCTCATTGTCACTTAACAACAACAACAACAACATGGTATGCCCACCAAAGACAGACCGCTGATGGTGAGGAGTGAGAATGCAGCGGTGACCCAAGGAATGTCTTCATCACCCTGTGAGTACCCGCTGTCTGGGGGCAGCCAGAAGCCTCTGTGAACACATCTTTTCCAGCCCAGCTCCTTCTCCTGATTCTCGATGGTCCAGTCACAGTGTGTTTATGCTGAGGAGGGAGCACATCTGCTGCAAACGATCCTTTAATGTGTTCAAGAGCAAAGATGTCACTTTGAGGACGAAGGTGTGCCTGACCCAAGCCGTGGTATCTTCTGTCACCACAGACACATTTGAAGACTAGACAGTGAAATCAGGAAGATGGAAGAAGAAGTGATTCCTATGATTTGTGCGGATTGTGAAGAATGTTGACTCTACCACGAACTGCCAGAAAACACACCAATCTCTATTGGAAGTACAACTGGAATGTTCCTATGAAGCAAGGATGGTGGTGAGACTTCATATCACGTACTTTGGACAGTCCCTGGAGGAGGCCATCATGCTTGGATTGACTTGATGGCTGCAGCAGTTGACTCACACAGAGCAAGTGTTCTGAGGATGGCAGGGTTTCATTCTGTTACACACAGGGTCACCGTGAGTCAGAAACAACTGCACAGCCCCTAACAACTGTATCCAGATGCAGTGCGCTGGGCCTCACTTAAGGCGGTTGCTGCATTTGACCAACTACCAAAGGCTCTCTTTCTCTCGCACCTCTGGTGGTTTGGACAAATGAACACTCATTGTGTAATGTTGGTATGTACAGGGCACGATGGTAAATGCTCTGAGAAATACAGAGATGAACAAGACCAGACTTTGGTCACAGGAAACTGACGTTTTGACCCAGGGATATGAAGTGCATTCCCATCATGACTCATTGATGCAGTCACGGCACGCTTGCTCACTTGACTTGTTGGAGAGGATACTGGTACTCATGCCTTTTAGTCGCTCTGAAGTATGTGATTGATTAAGCAATTAAATTCCCAAAGTGAATTAGTATCAGCAGAACTTAAAACATCTGTGTTCATAAATGCTGATCATAAACCGTGTGTCAGAGCCCATGTACTTTACCCACAGGCCCTCAGCCAAAACTTGCGTATTCCAAAATAAAGATTGGTTATTGGAATTTCCAGTTCACGTTTTCTTAAAACAAAAATCCCATCCACTTTTTGTCACTTCAATTCCGACGGAGCTCATGATGACACCATATGTTTCAGTGTTAGTTAGAGCTGTGCGCCATAGGGTTTGTCAGTGGCCAGGATGTTTCAGACATAGATCACTAGATCTTTCTCCTGAGATACCTCGAGTTGGAGTTCAACAGCCAACCTTTAGTTAGTAGTCACCCAATTGCTTGACCATTTATGCAACCCCGAGGACTACACACATTGTCTTATGAACTGTGGCACATTGCCCATGGTAGAAACTGATCACAGCAAGACTCTACTGCTAGTTTCTACCCAAATCTTTAGCACTGGGCTGTTAACTGTTGGGTTGGGAGTTCAAACCCATCAGCCATTCTTGGAAACCCTATAGAGGGTTTGAATTGGAATTGATTTGACAGTACACAGCAACAGTATCTATAAATACTTCAGACATGTTATTCAGAGGGGCCAGTCCCTGAAGAACGACATCATGCTTAAAGTAGAGGGTCCGTGAGAGAAAGGAAGACCCTCACAGAGATGGATTGACACAGTGGCAACAATGATGGTGAGGACATTGATAAGGGAGCTGTGAGGAGGAACCGACTTGATGACCCCTAACAACCTAACAACGTGGAATAGGTCCTTGAAATCTGAGGGCAAAAGAAATTAAGTGACTTCTGAAAGTCACATAGTCAGTGGCCAGGTCGTGGTGACTGTCAGCCTTCCTGAGTGTGTAGCCTCTGCCCCTCCCAGTGTTAGCCTGCCTCCTTTGACACTCAGTAGGCACTCGTCCTCGAGAGTTGTGATGAGGTGGGCCAGAGCAGGAGGCCAGGGAACAGGGGGAGATGGGTAAGCAAATCGCCCTCCAGGGCTCATTTGTTCAAATCCCTGTGGCTGCACAAAGGAATGAGTGACGAGTTTGAGGAAAGGAGAGGCTTTGCAGAGAGGACTGAGAGGGAGAAAGGAGTGGCAGCCAGGTAGCTTGAGGAGAGAGGAGGCATCACCAAAAGGACAGGTGTGAGGGCCTGCCAGGCAGCACGCCTCGACTCTGCAGAGACTGGGTAGGGTAGCTGCAGATGTAGGTGGCCCTAGGAGCCATACTGGGCAACTGCTGGCCCATCACTGGCCAGAGGCCCAGCGTCCTACAGGCCTAGATGGGTGGATGAAGCCATCTATGGCATGGCCCTCCCTTCTTTCACTAAATCTCAAATGCGACAAGTGACCACCAATTTAATGACTATCTGCTGGTCTTGTTCCAAAATAGAACTTTTGTTTCATCTCCGTATCTGAGAGCTTTTACGTTTACCCTGTGTTTTAGAGGTAGGCAACTTTTCTCTAATGAAGAGAGAAATGTGTTGTCCTATAATGACACACATTTGGGTGTAAAAACTGTGACTTGCTTTACCTTTCTACCAGTTTCTTGTCCTCCTTGTTTTTGCCAAGATGCTCATCTTGCAAGTCCATCTGGTTGACGTGAAGATACTAATGTGCTCTGCCCGGCAGTCCCTCTACCTGTCTATCACCCACGCCAACCAAACTAAACCACTGGCTCTTGTCCTGGGGTGCCCAGACATCCCCACACCAACCCCGCAGGGACCCTGCTATCTGGCAGGTCACTGTTGATCTCTACAATCCAGGTATTCTCAGGCTCCTGGATCCACTCTCAGAAGAGTGATTAAACCAGTGGACACTTGAGCCACACTGCCTGTTCGAGTCCTGGCTCTCCCACTTGTTCGCTGTTTGACCATGGGCAAGTTTCTGACCCTCTCTGTGCCTCGGTTTTCTCCTTTGGAAAATAGTGATGATACTCATCATATCCTCTTCTCAGGGTTGTTGTGAGGATGAAGGGAATAAATATGTCAATTCTAGCATATGTAGTAATCTGAAGGCGACATAGCACAGAGGCCGGCACAGTAAATGACCTCTGCTGCCATCGTCATCCGGCATCATTCCTGTCAAGCTCACACAACCCCGTCCCCTTCCGTCTGCTTCTCTCTCAGAACCCCGACTTTCTTTTTTGGAAGTTCCTTGAAGCAAGGAGAACTTTCTTGGGTATCCATTCAGCAATAATTTCTTTTAGAAGAATCAGCATGAGGTTGGTCCCTATGAAGTAGAGGTTAAAGACATCTCAAATGTCATACTCTCCTAAAACGCTTTGTTGTTGTCATTGTCAAATGCTATCGAGTTGGTTCTGACTCATAGCCACTCTGCATAGGGTTTCTGAGGAGGAGTTGGTGGGTTTGAATTGCTGATGATATGGTTCACAGTCCAGTGATGATCCTCCAGTGCCACACCAGGAGTCCCACTCCCTAATCCCTGATGTCAGTCACCCTATGCTCAGTGTCCTCCCACATGTCCCCAGGTTCGGCAACTCACCACAAGGGTTCATAGAACCCATGGGCCGTCAAGGAACTCCTCACATGCTTGTGGAGACTTGGAAAGTCCCAAATCCACAATACAGACATCCATCTAAAGCATGGGTGGAGAACCATCCTTCTGCTAAAATTCATAACATTCACAGGCCATACAAAATTACCCACTTAAAATTTAGTGGTCAAACATTTAAATAACTCACCCCTAAAGTGATGGCTGGAACTGCCATTGCCCTGGCAGGGCCAGACCAAGTGATTTCACAGGTTGCCTGGTATGGCGCTGTGGGATAAGCGCAGCACTGCAAACCACAAAGTTGGCAGTTCAGACCCACCAGATGCTCCTCAGAACCCGTATACGGGGTCGCTATGAGTCCAGATTGACTTGACGGCACTAAACAACAACATACGACCCATGGGCCAGGTGTTCTCCACCCCTAGTCTAGAGGGTTCTCCTCACTCACACAAAATCAGGCTGTCAGCTCACAAGGCTGCTGAAGCAGGTGAATGAGGTCAGGCTGTGGGTTCAGGTCCCAAGAACTGGAGGTCAGATGTCAATGAGCATGGTTAGCTAAGCCAAGGGAACACACACCTCACCCCCATCACCAGGCTGGCTTGTGTTACATCAGTAAACAGTATGGCAAAACTGACCGAGCCCCATGATGGATTTCTAAGTTCCTCCAATCACAGTGAACCCTTTTAACAAGCACAACAGAACCATGCCGTCCTATCATCATCTTCCCTCACCTTCTCTTACCCAGATCCCTCTGGAAAAAGCCATTTGGTGGGAATTACAAAGAGACAGATATAAAAAATTCACAGCTTGGCAATTCTTGCACAGCCAGGGCAGTAAACAAGAAAAATGCATGCGTGTGCTTCTGTGTGGCTTCCCCCCAAGTTTTCTATTAGGACAGAAATTAGTCTCTCCGAAAGTACCCTGTCACTTTACTGAAATGGTTTGATGTGTCATATAATGGTGGACATCCCTAGCTACTTCACTTACACCTACCAAAGACTACTTTTTATAAGCCTCAGAGGTGAGTACACATATTAAAACTGGTCAGGTCCTCTCTGTAGACCCCTGAGCAAATGTGTATTGATTAACTTAATGAATGGAAGATGATCACACGTGCCCTATGTTTGGTGTGTTATCTGACTTTATGGTTCGGGGGATCTTGGCAGCATATGTGCTAATGGCCTTATAATTGGAAGCTGCCTGAAGTGGAGGCTGCTTCATTCATTTGGTAATCAAATACAGTCATGTGATGAATTCTGTGAAATAGGGCATTATGGGATTTGACATTGTGCAAACACTGTATTGTAGTGGTATAAGTTAAAACTTACACTATTAGGGCTCGAGTTTGTATAACATCATTTGTGGGCCATACAAAATTATCAGTGTAAAAATTAGCCGGCTATCCTGGTGTGGTGCTGTGGGTTAATGCACTGGCCTGCAAAGTCAGTTTGAACTGCAAGGTGGGTAGTTTAAACTCACCAGCCACTCCTGGGAAACCTTATACAGGGTCGCTACGGGTTGGAACCAAGTCGATGTCATTTAGCAACAACAACAACAATATTTGTTCAAATATTGAATTAACTCACCGCCAATGTGATGGCTGGAACTGCGGTTGCCTTGGCAGGGCCAGACCAAATGATTTCAAGTCTTAAGTTAAAATTTACATTATTACGATTCAAGCTAATACACGCACAGGTTTATTCCAAACAAAAAATGTTTAAACGTGCCTCTGTGACCAGTGGATCGTGGCAGACCAGTTCTCTCAATAATTCCTTGTCATAGTGTCATTAGGGAGCCTTCAAAAATAGTCCAGTCAAAACAGTGGCATCTGAGGGGATCTACTGGGCCAGTTCATTCCAAGGCAGACAAGTCAGCTCTGAAAGCTATGCTAACTAGTTTCTTGGCATTCCAAAGTGATATCTTGATCAACTTTCATGAAGGATGAAGAGGATGATCGCAGGGGCTTTTAGGAAGAAGTTTTAAGAAAATTGAAAACTGCATTAATGAGAAAAGGGTCAGGAAAGTTGGACCCAGGAATTTTTTCCCATCACAACAATGTCCCTGCTCACTCTTCAAGGATAGCAAGGGCTGGCCTATGAGAATTTCATTGGGAAACTGTACCCCGTTCACCCTGCAGCCCTAATCTTTCCCCCCCAGATTTGTGTTTGTTCCCCAAACTCGAATAGCATGTCAGAGAAACCTGACTTGAGTCCTTCTAGGATACCCAAATTGCCATTTTGACCTGATACTGATACGACTCACAGTGCAGACTTCTTTGGGAAAGGGTTACAGAGATGGCAACGTGCCTAAAGAAGTGTAGAGACCTAGACAGAGGAGATGTGGAGATACAATAGCTTCACAGTCTGATGTTTTCCTGAATAAAGTCTATGATTTCCTAACAGTGCTTTTTGACTTACCCTCATATACAGGCAGTCCCCAGATTGTGAACAAATTCCATTCCTACATCTGTCTTTAGGTCAAATTTGAATGTAAGTCAAATTTATAGTAACGAGCGCTTATCTTGTTATTGTTGTGTTGTTAAGTGCTGTCGAGTCAGTTCTGACCCAAAACAATATTGTATATGGTTTCCGAGGAGTGGCTGGTGAGCTTGAACTACTGGCCTTGTGATTCAAACCGACTTTGCAGTCCAGTGCCTTAACCCACAGCGTCACATAATTATACACATTTCTATGCATAAAAAACATTCAAGATACACTTCTTGATACACTAAAACATCTTTAACATAATATTGCAGTAATAATAAGATTAATGTTTTGATGTGTGTCCCAAAATAGCACCCGTTTGATATTACAAATTATTGTGTATACCTGAAATTTGTAATAACCAGACTTTGTGGGATTTGGGATCACAGATATATAGATAGATAGATAGATAGATAGATAGATAGATAGATAGATAGATAGACAGACAGATAGATAGATAGATAGATAGATAGATAGATAGATAGATAGATATATTCTGACATGAATGAACATTATTCAACACATGACGATTATTTCCAGGGATTAAGATGAAACACAAGAATTTTCTTTTGTGGGTAAATTAAAATACTCTATCTTTAGTAATAGTTCTATATGGAGTTTAGTTCAAAGAGATCCTTGGTATCTTTCAAATATTAAAGGGCAAGAGCGATTTAGCTTTTATTTATTCTTCTGATCTCATTTCCTGCCTCAGGCTTGGCCATTAATTGGGGAAACTTCCAGTGTTAACATCTTCAGGCCCCTCCTGTTGGGGGAAGAAAAAGTTTCCCCAGTCTGTTCTCTGGAGATGGAAGGTCTGATGCCAGCATCCAGGAAACCAAATGAAAGAGGATGCCAGAGACCTTGTCTCTACTGTGCACATTGTTGTTGTTGTTATTAAGTGCCCTCAAGTTAGTTCTGACTCATAGTGACCCAGTATAGGGTTTTTAAAGAGCGGCTGGTGAGCTTGAACCACCAACTTTGTGGTTCAAATCGCCTTTGCGGACCAGCATGTTAACATGTAGCGCCACACATTCACTTAATTCCACCATTATCTCCCACCCATATTTATTCTCCCAGTCCATGATGTCTTCTGTGCAGAGGCTAAACCACCAGGTTTTGGTCAGGGGAGAGGAGAAGCAGTTGCCCAGTGTGTCCCTGACTCCTTCTTAAATACCCTTTGCAAAGGTCTTTATGGCCCCCGCCTTGCCTTTTTGCCCCATTTCCAGATGGCCCGGGGGCTGTGGGGAATTTGCAGTAGATTAAGCTGTTGCTCATTTCCCCAACTACTGACTGAGTGACAAACAGTGCTTCCTACTCTCACCTACTTTGCATTTTGCAAAACCGTGTTTGTTTGTCACCCTCCTGTTCTTATCCGTGTAGGTTGTTTCACCCAGAAGTAAGTTCTCCCCTAAATAACCTTTCTCGTTCCTGCTTCTGTGATTCACTCAGATGGTCCTAATGCTGCCTCTCGGAACATGAATCTGGAGGAGTAGGGAATACCTAGTCCCCTTTTAATCTGTCCACCCATCCCATAAAGACCCAGTTTCCTACCCACCTTCCCAAAATGCCCAACTCTTCTAGCTCATCTGTAGACCATTCCAGATCATCGCAGGCCATGATGACCAGCACTCACATGCCCCTCTGTGTGGGTAGCTTGATATCTTCTACAAGATTGAAGTCATAGTGCAGTTCCCCTCCAGTCTGGACCCTTCCTTCCTTCCAGAGCTGATCTGGTACCTGGTGATTTGGGTTGCTAGGTGGGGAGAGCGCAGGCTTTGGAGTAACTCACTCTGAAGGCATTCTGGGCTGGCCTTTACAAGGGCTGTGTTGTATTCTGTGAATGTAACCGCCCTGAGGCTCCATCTCATCACGTAGACACCAAAGACACGAATGCATGTTTAGCAGACGTGAGGACTAGGCGAGAGGAAGCATGTGATGACACTTGGCCTGGCCTTGGCATAGAGGGGGTCCCTAATAAAAGTCTCCATTTGCACAGCCTAGCACAGCGTTTCCCTTGTAGTCATTCTTCAGACATATTCACTGACTGATGGTTCTGGGGAAAGTTGACAGCGATACTTCATTAGACATAATTTTTCCATGTTTCTGTCTCCAGACACTGCATCAAAAATCCCTTCTTTAAACTAGAATTTGATGGCAAGACGTTCTTGTTGCTTAAGCAGGTAGGGGACAGGACCTGGGCTGTATCGTATCAATTCCTGGCTGTGCTGAATTTGAGACTTGGTGAAGATCAGTATTGAGCCTGAATCTCAGTGTTGGCTTTACCAAAGCCAACCTGAGGCTAACTGCGTTGCTTCCTCTTTCCAATTCTAAAAGTGAGAGCTGTGTTAACAAACTTCGAGGTCAGTCCACAGCCTGCCACTGGGGACCTGGGAGCTAGCTGAGTTTTGACCCAAGGCACTCCACCATGTAGGGTTGCCAGTTATAATTATATGTTGAAGTGTCAATTAGCCACACAGCCATCATTACTTGGCCGTTTGAAGTAATGAGACGGACCTGGCACGCTAATCTCTCAATTCGACAAGCACTTGATACGTGCTGTATGCATAAATGTCTATATTGCGCTGCACCTAATGAGGTATATGGAAAACTGAAAGTCAGACATTTTAAACGTGCATTCCCTTGTGAGCGTGTGGGCTTTCAAATGTGACTAAAATCTTGAACAGTATAGGAAAAAAGAGAACATTTTCCATAAAAACATTGTTTTGTTTTATCCCACCACCCCCAACTCGGTGCTCCCCTACCATGTTCCTCTATCCTCAGGTGACAAGAATTTCACAGATGGAACTGATACAAAGTGGGAACTCATTTAATGAAAACAGTTTTATTGAATGGGATTTTACTAGACTCTGTGCTTGATTTAAGTAGCAGCAACAGCAACCCAGAGAAACTGTAAGGAGCTCTGATAGCGTAGTGGTTACGAATCAGGCTGCCAACCTCAATCAAGGTCGACAGTTCTAAACCACGAGAGAACGATGAGATGTTCTGCTCCCATAAAGAATTACAGCCTCGGAAACCCTGTGCAGGGTCACTCTGAGTTGGAACCGACTCCACGGTACTTAACAACAGCAACAGTAGCTATGTAGGTAATTCAGGCTCATCCGCCACTCCTAGGAAACCCAATACAGGCTCACTATCGGTCAGTAGCAACAAAAGTAGCACAGTGGGTTCAGTTGAAATCCACCAGACACTCCATGGGAGAGAGATGAGGTAATCTGTTTCCATGCGGATTTATTGCCCGGGAAACCGTGTGGGGCAGCTCTGCTCTGTCCTCCATGATCACCATGGGTCGGAATCGAATCGAGGGCAGTGAGTTTCAGTGCCTGGTTCTGGAGAAATGTTGGTATGTGGAGCAGACTACCTTTCTCCACCGATTGTTGGAGTCCTGTGATACTTCTCTCATGGTGGCATTTCCAGCTGTGTGTCCAAAGGGTGTTTGTTAAATTCCTGAATTTTATGTTTTCATTTGTCATTATTGTTCACCTCAGGCTTGTTGCCTCAGGAAGTATCTTCTCCTTCCTCACTCCTGGTTGTTTGTCGTGAGTCAGGCGTTTGCGCAGAGCAGAGGTGACCTGGCTTGAGGAGTAAGGGTAGGTGGCAGGTTTCAGCAGTGTTCTTCCTCTGCCCCTCCAGGCTGTAGAATATTGGAGAACACAGACTCAGCCCTTCTCCACACTGACCTGCTCCAACTCTCTCTCACACTGTACCTCTCAATTCCGTTTATTAGGTGAGAGAGCATAAGCCCTTTCCTGTAAACTCGATTGCTTTTGTGTGTCTGCCCCTCTGTATTTCCTGACTGTGTTGACTTTGGAATTGGTGACTATCAGGCCCCCAGAGCCATCCACTTCTAGGAAAATAGGTGCAATTTGGTAGTCGTACTCTGGGTAGCGTAGTGGTTACAAATCGGGCTGCAAACCGCAAGGTCAGCAGTTCGAAACTACCAGCTGCTCCGCAGGAGAAAGATGAGGCTTTCTGTTCCCGTAAAGATTTACAGCCTTGGAAACCCTGTTCAGGGTCGTTATGGTTCGGAACCGACTCAACGACACTTAACAACAACAACAACTCTGGGTTTGCTGGAGCTGGCTCCTCCAGTCTCAGCAGAACCAACTGTTGAATTTCCAGGAATTCTGGGAGCCAGTTATTAAGCAGAGCCATAACTAAAAATCAAATTCTGTTATATTTGAGGCCCAACGTTCCGTGAGCCGCACCGATTGCCAGTTTCTTCCAGTTGGCTGAGCTCCTCCCCAAGCTGGCCACGCCCACCTGGTGTCTCTTCGCCCCATAACCCTAGTAGACACAATTGGATTTTCTGATTAATTCACGGCCCCTGGTTGGCTACCCCGCCCTGTGTCCTCCTCACCCCAAGGATTCACTCATTAGCTTCCATCTTGTCTTTCTACCTCTGTGTTCTACCTCCTCTTACCTTCTTCCTCCATCAGTAGTTAAGAGCAAACACTCTGGAGCCAGACTGGTTTTGAATCTGTCTCTACCATTTACTAATAGTAATTCTTCCCTTGGGCTTTTGTACCTCGGTTGTATCATCTATAAAATGGAGAGGATAATAGTATCTACCTCGCTGAGCTATTATGAAGCTGAAATTAGTTCACACTTTTAAAAGCATATATATATATATAATAAAATAAACATCTCCAGTTGATATTTGGTATCCTGGTGTGGCACTGTAGTATAAACGCTGGACTGCTAATTACAAGGTCGGCAGTTCAAATCCACCAGCCACTCCTCGGGAATCCTATACAAATAGGGTCTCTATGCGTCGGGTCTGACTCGATGTAATTCAGCCATGTCTACAGGGTTATTATGTGCTTAGAAAGTTCAAGATAGAATGAAGACCAGTAACAGAGAGCATGAAGATAAAAGAAGAGCAGGGGTTTAGGACTATAACCAGGGCTTCAAACTGCTTTAGTTCAGATTGACCCCTTACAGAGAATCTACATTTCCACCCCAGGTAGACTAAATCAGAATCTACATTTTTAACCAGGTCCCCATGTGATTCCTATATACATCTGGTTAAACTCTGCTATAGTTGGTCTGAGAGGGAAATACATATTCTCAGTGGGAGGGAGTTGGACTGGAATGAACCGGGTCAAGGACCTGGTTCTAATACCAGAATAGTAGCTCTAGGGAACTGAGGAAAGTGCTCCTGAAATCAACCGGACAAAGGAGGAAGGTGAGAAAGGGTGTCAAATAAATAAGAAGAAAAAGCATTTCAGAATAAGCTGCTGAGATCAGAAAGTACAAACGTTTCTCATTTTGTTTCAAATCCATTCACAGCAAGGACAATAAAGTCATATTTTTATAAATGCCTGGAAACTTCCCATTTTGATTTTAGCAATTAAGCCAATTTCGAGCCTCATTCCCGGCAGAAATTTGGTTGAATAATAAGAAAGAAGGTACTTAGGCGACATCAGATTTGTATTGAGCAGGAGTTGTGGAGACACAGTGAGGGATGTGTGTGGCCATTTCTATGAGAAACGCGAGCCCTGCAGTCCAACCACCCATTTGTTTGACCATCTGGAAATCTCCAGTGATCTAAGCACTTAATTTTACCCTCATTTTTAGAACAAAAGGGAAACAATAAAAGAAGAAAATGGGCAACAGGGACATTCTACTTTTCATTTAAAAAAGAAATCTTAGCCATCAGAGGAGCTGAGGATTTAAAAGGGAAAAAAAGAAATAAGAAACCATGAAAATGAATTGACTTTGCTGCCTGTTTGGCAGTGGACTCCATTGTTTTCAGTTTCAAGGGAACGGTGGTAATTTTACGAATCATTAGAGTCTCCTTTCCAAATAATATCTGCAGGTCCTACCTAAGTCACCCACAGGAAGAAGCTGTTGAACAATTGCACAACTGCATTTAGGACTTGAGTCTTTATTAATTTTGCATTTAAAATAGTTATTATAATTAACCCAATAATAAAAACCATGACAGTTGAATTTCTCCATTAAAAAAAAAAAAGGAACCTGTCGCTAGTGATCTACAAAGCATGCACTTTGCTAATGATACCTGCTAATAGCAAGGTTAGCAGTTCAAACCCACCAGCCACTCTTAGGAAATCCTCTACAGGGTCTCTATGAGTCAATACCCATTCAATGGCACTTAACAAAGCAATACCCATAGACAATTATGTATCATGTACATGTGTGCATCCCAAAGGCCAGTCTGCCAACCTGTGCCAGCCAGTCCAAGATATGCTTCACAGAAAGGTCTGTGTAGTGTGTGAGTATGTGTGTATTTGAGAGACAGACAGAATGAGAGTCTGTGTCTTCTGTGTGTTACAGAGAAAAAGACAATCGGAAGGAGGAAGGGAGGGAGGATTTTTAACTTTACTTTCTTGGTAAGGACAATCTATATTTTCTGATACTGTTGTTGGGGGTCTTCCTCTTTTTCTCTGACCCTCCACCTTACCAAACATGATGTCCTTCTCCAGCGACTGGTCCCTCCTGACAATATGTCTGAAGCATGAGACACGAAGTTTGGCCATCTTGGCATCTAAGGAGCACTCTGGCTGCACTTCTTCCAAAACGGATCTATTGGTTCTTTTGGCAGCCCATGGCACTTTTAATATTCTCCTCTAACACCACAACTCAAAAGCATCAATTCTTCTATAGTCTTCCTTATTCACTGTCCAGCTTTTGCATGCACATGAGGTTATTGAAAATACCGTGGCTTGGGTCAGGCACACCTTAGTCCTCAAGCTGACATCTGTGCTCTTCAACACTTGAAAAAAAGGTCTTGTGCAGCAGATTTGCCTAATGCGATACGTCATTTGTTTTCATGACTGCTGCTTCTGTGAATGTTAATGGTTGATCCAAGAAGAATGAAGTCCTTGACAACTTCAATCTTTTCTCCTTTGATGAGAATGTTGTTTATTGGTCCAGTGGTAAGGATTTTTGTTTTCTTTACATTGAGGCGCAACCCATACCGAAGGCTGTGCTCTTTGATCTTCATCAGTAAATGTTTTAAGTTCTCTTCCATTTCAGCGATCAAGGTTGTATCATCTGCATATCACAGGTTGTTAATGAGTCTTCCTCCAATCCTGATACCACGTTTTTCTTTGTAGAACCCAGCTTCTCATTATTTGCTCAGCATACAGGTTGAATAAGTATGGTGAAAGAATATAACCTTGTCACACACCTTTCTTAATTTTAAACCATTCAGTGTTCCCATGTTCTGTTTGAACAACTGATGCTATTTCCCCTCTATTTTTCGGTGTTAAAATATTCATACTTTTATGAAAACACCTGTTTTGTTGGTGACCGGATTTTGTTTAGCTTGGTTTTAAGCATTCATACCCAACAAAATAAGAAGTGGGATGTCTGTTGGTCGAGTGTGCTCCTCACCCCACCCCATAGGTGAAATCCAGAAGTTTCTGGAAATTATTCTTCATTCTGTGTGTTGGCTGTAGATTTCCCAGGGCTGTAAATGTTTCCTGTGTAAAAAGATTGTTCTAGAAAGAGATATACTGAAACGTCAGTGTTCTGATTTTCATCCCCTGACTTTTCTGGGCCTCAGGAGAAAAGCTACTTCCTGCTGTAGCATGTGTGGCTGGTTCCATTACTGTTCCTTTCACAAAAACACTTTGTCAAGGGGCCTTTGAATTTAGTCCTCCTAAGGTCTTAATGGTTGTTTCCAGTCTCGTTTAGACCTCTGTCTTCATAAATAGGAGACTTGGTGTGGTGATGTGGGATAAGCACTTGACTACAAGGCCCATTGGAATCTCAAGGTTGGTGGTTCAAACCTGCCAGCCGCTCCTCAGAAACCCTATACAGGGTCGTTATGAGCCAGAACCGACTTGACAGCACTTAAAAACAACAACTTCATAAATAATGTGCTATTGTAACTAAAATCCTGGAAAGGTGGGTATAAATGATTTATCCTCAACTTGGGAAGATGAACTGAAGCCCACAATTATTCTCCAAGTTCCTGGTCTACTTGAGGGCATTGTTCATGAAGAATGTCACACACCTTGAAAACGAAAAAAGTATCTTCTCAAAACAATTTGTATCTCAACATCAGTCTGTCCTAGAACCATGTTTGGGGCCCAGGTCTCCTGTTTTCTAGTCAGTGACTTTTGCCTAGTGGTACATACTATCTTGCTCAGTTGTTATTGTTGTTGTTAGGTACTGTTGAGTGGGTTTTGACTCATAGGCGCCCCATGCACAACAGAACAAATAACTGCCCACCGTACAACCTCACAGTTGATTCTGCACTCACGTTGCTGCTGCCCTTGTGTCAGTCCATCTCATTGGGGGTCTTTCTCTTATTCGCTCACCCTCCACTTTACCAAGCATGATGTCCTTCTCCTGGGACTAGTCACGCCTGATAATATATTTAAAGTGTGAAAGATGAAGTCTGGTCATACTGGCTTCCAAGGAGCATTCTGACTATACTTCTTCCAACACAGACTTGTTTGTTCTTTTAGCAGTCCATATTACTTTTAATATTCTTCTCTAACACCTTAGCTCAATTGCATCAATTCTGTGGTCTTCCTAATTCATTGCCCAACTTTCATATATGTATGAGACTATTGAAAATACTATGGCTTAGATTATGTACACCCTAGTCCTCCAACTGATATCTGTGCCCTTAAACACTTGAAAGAGGTCTGGTAGATTTGTCTAGTGCAATATGACCTTTGATTTCATGGCTGCTGCTTGCATGAGTGTTGATTATGAAGCCTTTGACAACTTCAATCTTTTCTCCAAATATAATGATGTTGTTTATTGATCCAGTTGTGAGGATTTTTGTTTTCTTTACATTGAGAGGCAGTCTAGACTGAAGGTATAGTCTTTGATCTTCATCAGTAAGTATTTTAAATGTTCTTCACTTCCAGCAAGTAAGGCTGTATCATCTGAATATCCTAGGTTGTGAGTGAATGAGTCTTCATCCACTCCTGGTGCCGTGTTCTTCTTCATATAGTCCAGTTTCTTGGATCTTTTACTCAGCGTACAGATTGAATAAGTATGGTGAAAGAATATAACCCTGACATCCACCTTCCCTGCTTTTAAATTCATTCAATAGTCCCCTGTTCTGTTTGAATGACTGCTCTCAGGCTATGTATAAATTTCTCATGAGCACAGTTGAGTGTTCTGGAATACCCACTCTATGCAATGTTATCCATAGCTTGTCATGATCCACACAGTCAAAAGCTTTTGCATAGTCACTTAAGAGACTATCTGGTATTCTCTGCTTTCAGCCAAGATCCATCTGGCATCAGCAATAGATATCCCTAGTTACACATCCTCTTCTGAATTTGGCTTGAATTTCTAGCAGTTCACCATCGATGTACAGTTGCAGACATTTTATAATTACCTTCAGCAAAATTTTACTTGTATATGATATTAATTATATTATTGGATGATTTCTACATTTCATTGTATCATCTCTCTTTGAAATGGGTGCAAATATGGATTTCTTCCAGTCAGTTGGCCACGTAGTTGCCGTCCATATTTCTTGGCATAGCTGAGTGAGTGCCTCTAGTGCCACATCAGTTTGTTCAAAGATTTCAATTTGTGTTCCATCAATTTTCAGAACCTTGTTTTTTTGCCAATGCCTTCAGTGTAGTATGAATTTCTTCTTTCAGGACCATCAGTTCTTGGTCTTAAGGTAGCTCTTGAAGTGGTTGGGCATCAACCATTTCTTTTTGGTGCAGTGATTCTGTGTATTGCTTCCATCTTTTTATGCTTTCTGCATCATTCAATACTCTGCCCATAGAATCTTTCAATATTGCCATTCAAGGCTTGAATTTGTTTCTTCACTTCTTTTGGCTTGAAAACTGCTGATTGTTGGTATTCTTACTCCAGGTCTTTGCCCATTTCATTATAATCCTGTGTCTTGCTGAGCTGCCCTTTGAAATTTTCTATTCAGCTCTTTCACTTCCCCATTTCTCCTATTCATTTAGCATCTCTATGCTACAGAGCAAGTTTCAGAGTCTCTTCAGACATCCATTCCGATCTTTATTTCTTTCTTGTCTTTTTAATGACTTTTTGCTTTCTTCCTGTATGAGATTCTTTTTTTTTTTTTCAGTTTGTTTCCAGTTTTTTCTCTATTATCCTTTTTTTTTTTAAGGTTTTTATTATTGATTGAGTGAAAGTTTACAGGGCAGATCATCGGTTTTACATTCAACAAATCATACACCTTCTTTCATTACAATGATTATAATCCCCTCCATGTACCATCAGTTAACAGTATTTATCTATATTCACTTTAGGTTTTTTAAAAAAATACTCAGGCATATATAATAATTTACACCTTTGAAGGGCACATTCTGCAAGTCTGCCTCCTGGCCACCAGCTCTCTTAGTTCCTCTCTTCCCATGAATTTAGAGATTTCAGCTGCTTCCCCTCTCCATGATCCCATCTTTGCCTCCATCTCTGATGTCCCTGCTTCTCTGGATAAGGTCCCACATTCTACCTGTGTTCTTCTCCCTTGATGGTCCTAGGGTCCTCTGTGTCTAGACTGTAAAATTAATCATCCCCCTGTTTTTGTTACAAAACTTCTACCTTTACAATTGTGACAGTCGCAGTTAGTCATGATAACAATTATTCACTATTGAATCATACAAATCTTATACCTATCTGTTTTCACCAGACCCATCTAGACGAGATGAGAACTATTCAGTGAGGACTCTTTCTTTCACCACCACCACCCCAAACACACACACACACACTCTTAAACTAAACTCCCTCTTGAACCCTTATAAGCCAGTCACTACGTGCCTTTATCGCCCCCTCGTTATAGGTAGCCAATGTCTAAGTTGCCTGACCCTATCTACCCTGTGTACAGAGGGGGTAGCATTGATACTTGATGTGTATACTCCTTCCCTCTCTGTTGGTATTTAGATTTACTAAAAGTAATACAGAAATGACTACAAGCATACATTGACAGAGAACTTTCAGAGGTTCAAGCCAGATTCAGAAGAGGCCGTGGAACGAAGGCTATCATTGCTGATGTTCGATGGATCATGGCTGAAAGCAGACAATATCAGAAAGATGTTTGCCTGTGCTTTATTGACTATGAAAAGGCTTTCAATTGTATGGATCATGACAAGCTATGGACAACATTGTGAAGTATGAGTATTCCTGAACACTTAATTGTGCTCATGAGGAATCTGTACATGGACCAAGAGGAAGTTATTGGAAAAGAACATGGAAACACTGAATGGTTTAAAATTAAGAAAGTTGTGCGACAGGGTTGTATTCTTTCACCATCCTTATTCAACCTGTATGAAGTTGGGTTCTATGAAGAAGAACATGGCATCAGGATTGGAGGAAGCTTCATTAACAACCTGCGATATGATACAACCTTGCTTGCTGAACGTGAAGAAGACTTAAAATATTTACTGATGGAGATTAAAGAGCACATTCTGAAGTAGTCCATCTCCCTTTCTTCCTAGTCTGTCTTAGTCTGAAAGCTCTGATGAAAGTGGTCCACTGTGGGTGACCCAGTTGGTATTTAAAATACCCATGGCATAGCTTCCAGAATCACAGCAACCCGCAAGCTCCACAGTACGCAAACTGCCAGACTAGTAGTGATCTTTCTCAGTTAGGAAAGTGATACAGAACAGTTCTGTTTACACCTGGAATGAACCAGAAGGCTCAGCTTAGAATAGCCAGTTACTTGTGTTCAAAGTAAGAGCTACTTTTGAAAATCCATTAGTTCTCAGATGTTATGTCTCTCCCAGTTCAAGCCATATCTGAACTGTTCTCTCCCCTTGAACAAATTTCCTCTTGAGTGCGCATGCTTGCACGCTTGCTTGCATACACACACACACACACACACACACACACACACACACCGCCCCAAACAGTTCCATATGTTCTATTTTACTGGAAACCAGACTCCCTGCTCATTCTCCTCCGCAGAGGACTCCAGACCTCACCTGTGAGGTGCATGAGTAACTGTGACTGACCTGATTTGTAGGGAAACTTGTCAGCATAATTGATTGTTCTGTGGCACGTGCCACCCAAGGCAGGTAAGGCTGCACAGAGCACATGTGCAGGTAGTGTGTGTTTCCCACTGGCTCGTCCGGACTTCCTGCTCTGACATGCTGATTTATATTGTTAGTCTACCTCCCTAATGAATCATGCCCCTTCGTGAGTCCCCAGAGCCTGCTTTTCCAGCAAAGTGAAGAACTATAAAGGTTTTGTTCTGTGCATTTCTGGGTTGGTTTGTTTCTTGGCACTGAAGCTAGTGGTCGAGAACTTGTAATCCTTAAGAGTATAAAACGATCACAAAAAACTGCACAAAGAAAGTCACGAGGGTGAGAGAGGGCTTTCTGCAACTGGAAATGCTTTCTGACGTGACAGTAACCAGTCGGAGTGGAATGAAAATTTGAGAAATGCGAAGAAATGAAAGCATTTCAAACCACCTTTGGTGGCAGCTGGAATTCTTTGAAAAGCTCCCCTTTAAGTGTTAGACTTGTTCCTTGAAACTGCTTTAAGTGTTCGACTTGCCATAAAATAGGGGTGGTGATGAGTGCTCCACTTCCTCACAATCTGTTGTGCTATTGATGGAAATATTTGGGGAGTACTCTAAGTATTCAGGAAGGAAGCGGATCTGAAAATGCTCAGGTTATGTTGTTAGCAGGGCACGAGAAATGGCGCCGAAGCGTCATTTTAGAAAGTGAGCTGTAAATGCAGGTCGAACAATGAGGCAGAGCCTGTGCAGCCCCGTGGTATCCTTATCATTGATCCGGTTGTCTTGGGTGCCAGTTCTGGGTGCCAGGAAAGTGAGAAGAGAGAAGAGCCTCTGCTGATATCACAGTGGGGATGAGGAGGCTCTTGGTTGCTGTACCCTCAGAAGGCTGGTCATGTAGAGCTGCCCAGAGACTAGATGGAGGATCCAGCCTTGGTTTGCTAGCCTGACTCCATCCTGTCTAGTTTCTAAGCTTCACAAACTCTCTTCAATGTCAGTGGTCTCATGAGGGTCTCAGGTCCCCCACCACACCCTCCCTTCTCAGTTATTGGTAGTCCTGGTTGTGGTCTCCCTAGCCCTCCCGTTGGAGCTGGAGTCTGAAGATCACAGTAAACGTCTTCCATAGCCAGTCCTCATTCACCTTGAACTTGACCTTGGCCCTGCTGCACCTAGCACCACGAATGCCTGGAGAGATGAACTTACTGCCTACCACTTTTGTGTTGTTACTAGAAGCAACATCAACAGTAGTTAGGAGACAGACTCTGGGCTTGGATTCAAATCCTGGCTGGTATTACTGCTCTCTGGTCCTGTGACCTTGGGCAATTCTTTGACCTTTTGATGCATAAGTTTCCTCAACTATAAAATGGGGATAATAATAGTAGGAATTGGTGTGGTTCTATAGGATAATACATTGGACCGCATAGTTGGTGGTTCAAATTCACCAGCCGCTCCTCAGAAACCCTATACAGGGTCATTGTGAGTCAGAATCAACTCAACGGCTCTTAGTAACAACAGCAACCATAAAGATGATGAAATAATATTTCCAGGGTGTTCAATGAGATAATGCTGTTAGACCTGCACATGGACCCTTTGTCATACTATTCTGACTTGTTTATTCATCTTTTCTAAATTGTAAACTCCGAATTCCTGCCTCCTGAAATGTACAGTGTAGAAGAGATGCGAAAACAAACAGAGATTATGATGTTCTCAGATCCTAGTTTAGTGATAGTGCCTGGCACATAGTAGATGCTCAGTTAATATTGGATGGGTTGACAGATGCAGAACATGTAGTAGCTGCTTTTAGCCTTCACATGAGCATCATATAACGTGACTACATACATATATATATATGTGTGTGTGTGTGTATATACATATGTGTATAGGTATATATATATATATATATGTATGTATATAGAGAGAGCTCTGGTAGCGTAGTGGTTACAAATTGGTTACAAATCGGGCTGCTAACCTCAAGGTCAGCAGTTTAAAACTACTACCCATTCTGCAGGAGAAAGATGAGGCTTTCTGCTCCCGTAAAGATTTGCAGCCTCAGAAACCCTGTACAGGATCGCTATGAGTCAGAACCGACTCCACGGTACATAACAACAACACAAAGGTACTTGAGTCTTCAACTAGGGGCTAGAATTTGGTTCTCTTTCTGTGTTGTTAGGAGCTGTTGAGTTGCGTCCAGCTCCTAGTGATCCTGCGTACAACAGACGGAAGCCCTGCCTGGTCCTGTGACATGCTCACCTCTGTTGTTAATATTGGGGCTCACTGTTGTTAATATTGGGGCCCACTGTTGCAGCCACTGTCAGTCCATCTTATTAAGGGTCTTCGTCTCTTTGTTTGAGCTTCTACTTTAACAAACATGTTGTCCTTCTCCAGGGACTCATTTCTCCTGATCACATGTCCTAAGTATAAGAGCTCAGGTCTCACCAGCCTCGCTTCTAAGAAGCATTTTGACTGTACTTCTCAGTCGGATCTGTTCATTCTTTTGGCATTCCCTGGTATAGTCAGTATTCTTCCCCAACGCCATAATTTTTCATACAAAGGCATCCATTTCCCCCCAGACTTCCTTATTAATTGCCCAGCTTTCTCATGCATATGAAACTATTGCAAACACCCTGACTTAGGTCAAGCACACCTTAGTCCTCAAAGTGGCAACTGTATGTACCCTTTAACACTTTAGAGAGGGCTTTTGCAGCAGTCTTCTACTGTTTTCTAGGAAGAAAGAATCTGCAGTCTTCTGGGGGATTAGCCTCTGGAAGTCTAATGAATAGCAGTGAAACATTGTCTCTTCTATTGTTGTTGTTGTTAGGTGCCATCGAGTCGGTAGAGACTCATAGCGACCCTATGTACAACAGAACAAAACACTGTCTGGTCCTGAGCCAACCTCACTATTGTTGCCATGCTTGAGCTCACTGATGCTGCCACTTGGTCAGTTCATCTTGCTGGGGTCTTCCTTTTTTTCTCTGACCCTCCACCTTACCAAACATGATATCCTTCTCCAGCGACTGGTCCCTCCTGACAATATGTCCAAAGTATGAGAGATGAAGTTTGGCCATCTTGGCCTCCAAGGAGCACTCTGGCTGCACTTCTTCCAACACAGATCTATTGGTTCTTTTGGCAGCCCATGACACTTTCAATATTCTCTTCCAACACCATAACCCAAATACATCAATTCTTTTACAGTCTTCCTTATTCACTGTCCAGCTTTCGCATGCTTATGAGGTTATTGAAAATACTATGGCTTGGGTCAGGCACACGTTAGTCTTCAAACTGACATCTTTGCTCTTCAACACTTTAAAAAGGTCTTGTGCATCAGATTTGCCTAATGCAATACGTCATTTGATTTCTTGATTGCTGCTTCCATGAGTGTTGATAGTTGGTCCAAGAAGAATGAAGTCCTTGACAACTTCAATCTTGTCTCCATTGATAAGAATGTTGTTTATTGGTCCAGTGGTGAGGATTTTTGTTTTCTTTACATTGAGGTATAATCCATTCCAAAGGCTGTGCTCTTTGATCTTCATCAGTAAATGTTTTAAATCCTCTTCACTTTCAGCAAGCAAGGTTGTATCATCTGCATATCACAGGATGTTAATGAGTCTTTCCTCCAATCCTGATGCCATGTTTTTCTTCATATAACCCAGCTTTATATAACCCAGTCTCTTCTATAAGTTCATCTATGTTGAATATTTTTTTGTCTTTTCCTGTGTAATCCACACTGCCAAGTGCTTTGTGTATCTGTTCCTCTGGCATCACTTCAGGGGACCAGCGAGCTGGTTTCTTTACGTCATTGATGCTAAGCATCACCCCTGGCGGATGAGAGTCGTCCTTTGCCTGTGGGACTAGAAATCACCTGCGGGGTGTGACTTTGGTGTAATATCCATGACCATGTGTCTGCTAACATGGAACTTATTTGTGTTAATGCCAGTTGTTCATCTTGACCTGAGTCGCTTTCTAATTGTGGCTATAAAATGATTTTCCACTTCTGTTGATCCTCTTCACTTCTTGGCAGTAATTCTTCCTGAAGGTAGAGCTTTCCCCATTTGGTAGTTCTGAAATGCAGTTCCTGCTGAAAAGACAAAGTAAAGGGATAGGTTCCTCCTGGTTCAACAATTTTCAAAGAAAAATTTAATGTTATCGCCACCTCACATGGTGACAAATGAGTATTTTTTTGACCTATTCAACAAACTACAGTGATTTATACTTTTTATGGTCTATTCAACAAAGACAGATTGACACGTAGTACAACCATGGGCGTAAATGTAGGAGCGATGGTGAGGATACCGGGCAGTGTTTTGTATAGTTGTACATAGACAAGGTCTCTGTGAGTCAGAACCAACTCGATGTCACCTGACAGTAACTTTCATCAACCTGGACCAGAGGGAGTGAGGAGGTCTGGATTCTAAAACAGACTCTGTTCCTTTGCCAGGCCCATTAGTGTTTGCTAAGTTTCCAAGTTTTAAAACCAGAGGGTTGGACTGTTAGTATCAAGAGTTGTTTTCGTTGCTAGAATTAGAGTTCTGAGATGCCCCATTCATTGTTTCTCTCCAACTGCAAGAGAAAGTCTCCAGCCATCCACATTCTAACGGAACCGATAACTCCTTCAGAGGTGTCATGCACAGGTACTGGGCATTAGGACTTCAACATAAATGTTGTCAGGACATAGTTCAATCCTTAACTGTGTTTATAGTCAGAGGAGCTAATCTGGCATGGTCACTGGTATGCCAGCAAAGAAGAACCAGGGACCCCTGACATGGGAACGGAGCCCTGAAGGAGGCCCCAAGGAGCTGGATGTGAGAAGGGAAAACTGCAGGAGAAACTCTGAAGGTCATCTGAAGCATGTGAGGGCTAATGTAGTTAAAACATGTACGCTGGGAAAGGCATGATTAGACTTCCGTTTAAGTTTCATCTTTTCATGTGGAGCCTGCTAATTGTAAAGTGTACAAATGCCAGGAACAAAGAATGGATGTTTATGTTTATATTCTTGTAACAACTACCAGATCAGGTTGTTTTTAGTGCCTGGAAGTTTCTCTCCTTCCAAGTCAAGACGCACCCCTCACTCCTCACTGAGTAACCACTGTCCTGACCTCTCTTACCACAGACCAGGTTTGCTTGTTTCTGAACTGCACAGGAATGAAATCACACAGCAGGACTCTGGTATCTGACTCCTTTTGCTCAGCATGTCTGCGACGTCCACCCACGTCATCATGTGTGGCACTGGTTGATCCTTTTTCGTTGCCGTGTAGCATTCTGCTCTATGAATAAGCCACAGTTGCCATGCACAACTGATGAACATGAGTTGTTCAAACTGCTCTGACTATTCTTTGAGGGACGTAAGTGCTCATTGCTGAAAGAGCTGTATCTTCTTCATAGACCGCTGTGCTTGTAGGCGGAGGATGGTTTGGAGAAGGACAAAAGTGGCAGTCCCTGAGACCTCAACTCTTGAGTGCTGGTCTTTTTCACCAGCTGGCTGATAAAAGGAGCATACTCCTTTGGGACATTCTAAGCATCACGTAGATCAAAACATAGGTTCAAAAACAGAAAGGAGGCTTCTTTCTGACTTCTGGATTATCATCATTGTAGCCACACAGGTACCTGGTTTTTTATTACACTTTACTTTCCTGTGCTTCCCAGATGCTGCATGTTTTAAAAATTGAAGGTTTGTGGCAACGCTGCATCGACCAAGTCTGTTGATGTTGGTTTTTTTCAGCAGCACACGCTCACTTTGTGTCTGTATCACATTTTGGTCCTTCTCATAGTAATTCACATTTTTTCATAACATGATCACACTTCTTAGGCTACGATGTGGGCAAACGTGATAGGCATCCAGAAACCAAGCCAGTCCCATGATGCACCACGTTACTACCACCTTCACTATATTGTGCGGTGGTCTGGAACCGAGGCCGTGATATTTCCAAAGTACGCCTGCATTATCATTGTTTATGGAGTCCTGGTGTGGCGCTGTGGGTTAATGCGTCCGACTGCAAAGCTGTTTGAACTGCAAGGTGGCAGCTGAAGCTCACCAGCTGCTCCTTGGAAACCCTATATGGGGTCACTGTGGGTCAGAATTGACTCAACAGAACTGCACAACAACAACATCGTTGTTTAGATGATGGCAGAAATTGGAAGGGCATTAAGTTGTGACAAGTTCTACTGTTTTGTAGTTGGATCTGTCCCGACATGTTAAGTGCCATCAAGTCAGTTCCAAGTCATAGGGACCCTGTGTAGGGTTACCAAGGAGCAGCTGGTGAGTTTGAACTGCCCACCTTGTGGTTTAAACTGACCTTGCGGTCCAGTGCTTTTCCTATAGTGCCACAGCAGAGCTGCTGTTTCCAGTGTTGTGAAGCACTTACTCTGCCATGGCTTATGTGGGGACAAGGGGGCACTTCTGAGGTGATGGGCGGGCAGAGTGACTGGGACTATGCTTTCTTGAAGCTTCTTCCTAAAAGGGGTTTCCCTGAACTCAAGGGCATTTGTAGCGTCGCGCATCCATCCCAGGCTTGGGACTGAAACATAATACATATATAGACTGCCAGTTACAAACTGAAACAGGTTTATTGTTTGTAGGTTTTTCATGACTTTATTTCAATTTCTTAAAACTTTGAAATTAGCATACTTTGTTATACGTATAATAGGTTATCATTATAGAGAACAGTGCCATTGGATGAAGTTGTTGTTGTTGTTGTTAAGTGCCATAGTGACCCTGTACAGGGTTTCCGAAGCTGTAAATCTTTATGGGAGCAGAAAGCCTCATCTTTCTCCCACGGAGCAACTGGTAGTTCCAAACTGCTGACCTTGTGGTTCGCAGCCTGATTCATAACCACTACGCTACCAGAGCTCATATTGGATGAAATTTGGAATACTTTTATAGAAAAATCTGAGACCTTCCCATCGCCATAAATGTTCAGTCCTTAACACCATGATGATGACGATAGAGTAATAGAGGAACAGGCATACAGGCAGTTGACACGCTCAGCTGCTAACCACATGTTGGTGGTTTGAGTCTACCCAGAGGCACCTTGGAAGAAAGGCCTGGCAACTTAATTGCCCAAAATCAGCACTGGAAACCCTGTGGACACAGTTCTGTTCTGACACACATTGGGCTGCCATGAGTTCAAATGGAGTCCTTGACAAGTGATTCGGTGGTTTTGTTTGTTGTTGTTTTAATAAGAAGGAGGCTTTATTTAGTCTGATCTGACCTTACAAAATCAGGCTTGGACACCACTATTTTGCATTATAATTATAGTCTAAGTCTGTCCTTTGATCTGTTCTGAATATGCTGTGCTCGGTGCGTTAATCTATTCCATAAGCATGTGTCAAGCTGCTGTGCTTGCTAGTCGATAGGAAGGCAAATGTATAGTCACCAGACCTGAGGGATTAGAGTCGAGCAGAGTCAGCAATAGAGTGAGCCAGTGGTCGCCAGGCTCTGTTCAAGCCTTGGCTACGATCATCCCAGGATGCTCTGATAGCTCTGGGAGGAGCAGCTTCCTCAGAGCAATTAACTCCTGAGCTGACTTTATCCAAGGGCTATCCAGACACAGAGAGTAGCCAGCCCAATGCAGGTGTTAACCTGGAAACATCCCGTCACTGAGTGTGATTGGAGGCTGGGTGGGCATGCTCAGTGCAGCTGGAGATGGAGCTACACGAAGGCAGAAGCCTGAGGTTTGGCTTCCGGGAACAGGAATGTAGCAAGTGGTCAGGGACCTGAATGTGCACCCTGTCCCTACAGTGGTACTTGCTTGGGCATCCCTCAAGAATGTCATTTAACTGCATTGGACTTTGGTGTAACCAGAGAGCAGGGGTGGTGATGGTTATGTGCCATGGCGTCAGTTCCAACTCATAGCGACCCAACTCAGGGTTTCCAAGACTGTGAATCTTTCTGGGAGCAGAAAGTGTTCTTTTTCTCCCATGGAACAGCTGGTAGTTTCAAACTGCTGACCTTGAGATTAGCAGCCTGACTGGTAACCACAATGCTTCCAGAGCCCCTGAGAGAGCTGGGGAGATGGCCTCAAACCATGTTCTGAGTGGCAGTGTTTTAGTCGACGTGAAAAGATAGGAAATGTGTTGTCCTTGCTTCGGTCAAATCAGAGGAAGACTGAACCCCACACGTACCTCTTTGAGACTCACCATGACTTTGGACTGTTAAAAGTCTCTGAAGAAACCACCTGAATTTTCTTTAACGCAGTGTTTTTCCAGTTATTTGGGGATTTACAAAATAATATTGATATTAACATGACGATGCAAAGCCCCATGTGGAGAAATGATGGACATGCTCTCAAAGGCCCGACCTTCTTAATTGGTTAATTCAGTTTGCTTTGTTGTTGTTTTTGAAATTTAGAAGCAAAAAATTGGCTCTTATATGTCTGTTTCTGATTTTAGATTGCTGGTATATTCCTATAATAGATGTTACTTGTTTGTTTTTCATAGTGATGTTCTTAGGGATTTGATTTTTTTTTTTTTTTTTTAATTGCATCAACTGTTCTGGATATTTTTCTTTCCTTAGATATTTTTCTCATTTTATTATCATGCCAGACTTTATTACCTGGTAGTAACTTGCAAGAAATGTGAATTGAGTTATTTGTAAACAAGTATCTATCATCGATGAAGTGCATAACAGAAATTACAATAAGTAAAATCTGGGGCTGACTTATTATGAAGTCATAACACGCAAACGTTTGCAAATCCCAAATTAACAGCGTCTCAATCATAAAACCATTTGCAATGCCGGAGAGACCAAACAAACACAAACAGGATTGACCTTGCGAGAAATCTAGGATTTTCAGCATTTATGTGTCAGAGCCACTGATTTGGAAATTGGGATAACTTCTTGAGAAATGGGGTCTTTTTCCCCCCACATAAAAATATCATTATTCAGCAAACCCCAGTGTCATTTCCTTGATGAGAATGGAGTGACTGACTATCCAGAGCACCATCATGACAAGGTAAACAACCAGTCAGCTGGGAAATTGAATGTAAGCATACAGCATCACCTAGTCTCAGTGCTGAGAAGTAAGCCATGTCACACTGGTCATCCCATGCCTGGATGACCTGTATCTCCCCAAACCTTGACCTCCAGGGCCTTTACAAGGGCGCTTACAGCTAAAATAATGCCCCAGGTCTTCGGATAGCACAGGAGAGGAGCTGCAAAATCAGAGCAGTTAGCATTTCAGGAGGCTGCGCTACCCCTCCCTCTCCACATGCCATCAGCCCAGTTCCCCTCCCTAAAGCATCAAATACAGACCAAACTCATATCCGCACACACACACGCCCCCCACCCCCACCCCCCGACACACACGCTAAGAGAGATTTTCAATGCAGAGGTGCCTGTGGTGAACCCTCCTCACATACATGACTTGCAGAGAGAGGCTGACTTTTGTATTTCTGCCTTATTAGTATTCTTTCAATGCTAGTGTTCTGAAGATCTGGAGAAGTTAGAAACAAGTAGGGTTGGGGAGGGTTGGGAGATAGACAGAAGAAAAAGAAGAACACAGACCTCACTTTTGATCAGTGGATGGTGTGACAATGATAACACCATCTGTGCCCATGTCAAAATGCCAAGTCCCAAATTGAACCCACAAGCCCTGGGTGTTAGTAGCCCGTGGGAATGATCAAATGATCCTTGGTTATTAAAGAACTACATGGTGTCACAAGAAAGGAATGGACTATCCCAACCTGGTCCCAAGATGGTTCCTAAACCCACTTCTGTTGATTCCAACTCATAGTGAGTCTATGGACACAGGAGAACTGCCCCATAGGGTTTCCAAGATTGTCATCTGTCTAAAGGAGCAGCTAGCTGGTGAGGTCAGCTGCCTACCTCTCAGTCAGCATTTAACCACCTAGTCACTAGGGCTTCTTCCAGAGAGGGTTGTCAGTAGTGTATTAGGATTAGAACCGAGTCCTCGTTCCCAGTTCTTTTTGCCATGTGGATGCAGATTTCTAAACAAGACTCTGTCTTGTGGCTGTCTACCACTCTCCCTCATTAATTGCTCACCACATGTGAGAAAGCTTGTGTTCTGAATCAGGGTGAGGAGTTTAGATTCTTTTTAGGAGCTTGGGGACATGTAGCTGAGCAGAATCAATTCCTGTCACTCACACGCAAATACAGGATTACGGATCCGGATGAAACTGCAGTACCTTAATCTTAAAATCAATACAGGAAAGGAAGTTGAACTTGTGGGGATTCTGTGGAGACGGTAAAGTGGGTTCCTCTGAGGTTTGCCCTACAAAATCTCACCGTCCCTTCCTTTCCTGGTTATTTTCTGAGTGAGGAGAGGATGTGGGGGGAGGGTGACAAAAGACAGACCTCTCCCACCAAGTCATCTGAATGAGCACTCAGAGGCCAAGCGCGTTCTCGTTGCATTAAGAACAGCTTTATCTGTTCTTTCTTATTTTTTAGAAGGAAAACAAAAACCCACGGAAAACCTAAGCCTGGGAACCCATTGTCTGTACTTCAGCATGATCAGCTGTCTCTGGTTTCCTATGTGCCTCCCTCAGACTGGAAGACACTTTTTTAAATGTTTACGTCTGTGGCTCAGGCTGCCGTTGACCTATGTAATTTTCTACAAATACATATTCAACCAACCAGTTATTGACTAAAGGATTCCAGGCTGCTAAGCATGTGATTAATATTTACTCCAGTGTAATTCTCCTTTTGAAAGAGCATGAGCTCAGGGTTTAAAAAAGCCCATCTTTTCTTAATCAAAGATTTAGAGTTTACTTTGCCTCTTTTCAGATACAACACGGAAGTGCTACACAGCATGATCGGTCTCTAGCTAGAAGATGGTCTTATTTTTTTTTTTCCCTCAGAGATTTAATTTCATTGTGGGGTTTTTTTCCCCATTATGATGGAACTACAACAAAACCTTCATCAGTTCCACCATTTCTACATGTTTGAATCGGTGATGACATTCTTCAACTTGGGCAACTATTCTTGCTCCCCATTTCCAGATAATTCCACCACCATTCACAGAAACTCAGTGCCCCATAAGCAAAAGCTTCTTCCCCTTTCTCGCCTCCTCCCCATCCCTACTAATCTTTGGCTTCTATATACAAGGAGACTTCAAGAAGTTCATGGAGAAATTCCACTATCTTTTCATTCCATTTTTCCATAACCGTTTTGAAGCCCTCTCGTATGTGCTTATTTCCTATAGGTGAGATCATAACGTACTTATCTTCTTGTGACTACGGATTTATCGCACTCGGCATATTTTTGCGGTTTCGCTATATTGTGCCATTCATCAGTATTTCATTTCTCTCTATGACTGTATAGCATTCCATTGTGTGTATAAATCACCTTGTGTATCCATTCATCTGTTGTTGGGCATGTCAGTTGTTTCCACGTTTGGGCCATTGTGGTGTAGTGGGTTATGCATTGGGCTGTAAACTGCAGGGCCGTAGGATTGAATCCACCAGCTGCTTTATGGGAGAGAGAGATGCTGTCTGCTCTTATAGAGCTTGACAGCCTCAGAAACCCTATGCAGGGTCACTATGAATCAGAACCAACTCCACAACACACACCACCACTAGCATATTCCATTGTGTATATATATCGTGTTGTTTATCCATTCATCTGTTGATGGGCATTTCAGTTGGTTCCACACTTGAGCTATTGTGAAAAGTGCTGCATGAACACTGATGTACAGTTCATTCAGTTAAAAAACATGACTGATTCTATGTGGGTCCTGCTTCTGCAGTAGTAGCAATAATAGGAATTACGATCATCTAATGAAGGAGCTCTGGTAGTGTAGTGGTTACAAATCGGGCTGCGAACCTTAAGGTCAGCGGTTCGAAACTACCAGCTGCTCCGCGGGAGAAAGATGAGGCTT
>NW_006408559.1:7127970-7148932 GCF_000296735.1 Chrysochloris asiatica
GGTTACAAATCGGGCTGCGAACCTTAAGGTCAGCGGTTCGAAACTACCAGCTGCTCCGCGGGAGAAAGATGAGGCTTTCTGCTCCCGTAAAGATTTACACCCTCGGAAACCCTGTACAGGGTCGCTATGGGTCGGAATCAACTCAAGAGCACTTAACAACAACAACAACAATGAAGGAGCTCTGGTAGCATAGTAATTACAAGTCGGGCTGCTAACCTCAAGCTTAGCAGTTCAAAACTACCAGCTGCTCCGTGGGAGAAAGATGAAGCTTTCTGCTCCCGTTAAGATTTATAGCCTTGGAAACCCTGTGCAGGGTCGCTATGAGTTGGAACCAACTCCAGGGCACACCATCACCACTACCACCACCACCATCACTTGATGAGTACTGGTGTGGTGCTGTAGGATAAGCACTTGACTGCAAAGTCGGTTCAAACTGCAAGATCAGCAGTTCAAACTCACCATCCACTCCTTGGAAACCCTATATAAGATCGTTATGAGTCGGAATCGACTCAAGGGCACTTAACAACATCAACAATGAAAAATGAACTGGCTGTGGTCTGGAGAACACAGGTCTATCCCTGAAACAGAAGAAGGTAGTTAAAAGAGCAAACACTGGGGCCCTAGCGTTGTTCATGTCATCTCTCTGCACATGTTTCCTCATCGGTAAACTGGGGGTGATTATAGGACCCACCTGATTGTAGGACTGTTGCGAAGATTCAATGAGATGAATTCTGCAGAGCACTTAGCATTGTACCTGGTGCTTGTAAGACACCAATCAGTGTTTACTACGATCATGATTAATATGTGAATCCTAAGTGAGATGACATATGTTGTGTATGTGAAAACATTCCATGAATTGTAAAGCACAATACAAATATGAGTCTGTGTTGTTCTAATAGATGGTTTGAAAACTTTTAATACGAGTCACAGAGGCTTTTGCTTTGTGGCGTATGCCAGAGGCCCCTCATCTCCAGGGAGAACTCTGGAGATAATGAAGCAGACTCCAGCTTCCTTTCTTGGAGTCTTGGTGTGTCGCTGTGGGTTAATGCTCCAGACTGCAAAGTCGTTTGAACTGCAAGGTCAGCGGTTCAAGCTCACCAGCTGCTCCTTGGAAAACCCTATATGGGTCGCTATGGGTCGGAATCGACTCGACAGCACTTAACAACAACAAGCTTCCCTTTTAAAAGCCACAGAGATAGCTTATGGGTGCCAAGAATACCATGAAACTAATTTGAAAATCTCTGCCCCGTGGCCTTCCATACAGAAAGCATGCTGTCAGGTCTTTGGGAGACCAGCACTGTGGGAAATTCTGTTGTGCTGTCTTTATGATTTGGTTGGTATTTTTCGATGTCAGAGCCTCCCAGGAGCACTGAGGTACTTTGAATCACTGC
Organism: Chrysochloris asiatica; assembly: GCF_000296735.1. Classification (NCBI taxonomy): domain Eukaryota; kingdom Metazoa; phylum Chordata; class Mammalia; order Afrosoricida; family Chrysochloridae; genus Chrysochloris; species Chrysochloris asiatica. The sequence goes on from NW_006408559.1 coordinate 7,129,362, forward strand.
ACCCTTCCCATGACTGAATCAGATATCCTTTCTTTTTGTTCTTGTCCAGAGCGCTATCATTGTGGAGAAGACAGTACAAGACCTCATGAACCTGATGCACGACTTAAGTGCGTATTCAGACCAGTTCCTCGACATGGTGTGTATGAAACTCCAGGGCTACAAGGACACCTGCACTGTGGCCTACAGGTAGAGCTCCTGTTAGACCCTGACGCGCCTTCTGCTCGGTGACTCTGCCTTCATAGCCTAGCGCCCACCATTGTAGAATGGGGCCATCCGCAGCATTGTCAGTGGGTATGGTGAGAACGGGGGCCACAGAACTAGTCCATCTTCAAGGCCCTGGGCAGCCCGACTAACAGCAAAGACTAAAGGAAGGAATGGGCTGAGCCATGTGTGAGGGCTGTGGGTGGTTTTGCTGTGATGTCAACCTGGATTTTCATGAAAGCCTAGAATCTTAGGACTTGTCTTTCCTGACCAGATGCCAGATCTTGAGTCATCCATCTTGTGACCCTAAAAGGTCCTTAAACTAAAGCATTTTCACACTTTTAGTCTTAATAATCTGTAACAACAGTATCTCTTGCAAATATATTTGATCTGTAGTCATCCGACTTCAGGAAGGGACGGTTACTCCTGTGGTCAACAACAGTGGAAGTGAAAACCATCGTGGTGAGCTTGAAAACTTATAGTTGTCCCTCTGATTGCTTTCCTCTGGGTTCAAAACCCGCCTCCGGGTTGGTGGGAAAGATGACAGGGCTTCTCATTGAGAGCTATTAAATAGGAACACATTGTGGCCAGGTTGACACAACAGGAAACAATTAGGGAAGGAACATATGTATAAAAGACGAAACGCTGTGTGACTCATCATTAAGGAGAGATGGGTAACAAACGTGCAGCACGTAATCAGGAAGGGCAAGAGGAAAACAGGAGCTAGAGAAAGTGGGATTGGAGTCAGGAAAGATTGCATCCTGCAGAGTAAGTGCCTGACTTTACAAGAACAGCTGAGATGTGTGGAGGTGGAGAGATAAACAAGGGCATTGTGGGGATGAAGAGGAAGCAGGAAGGTTGTTGTTGTTGTTAAGTATTGTCTAGTTGGTTCCGACTCATAGCAACCCTGTGTAGGGTTTGCACCTCCAACCTTTTGGCTCAAACTGACCCTTCGGTCCAGCGCATTTTCCTGCAGTGGAAACAATGAAGAGAAAATTCCACTGGAACATAGTTCCTAGTAGACGATACCTGTTGAATACACACAGCAAAACCAAATAAGAAAGGGTTGTAAAAACGAAGATTGAATTCATCAAGTTGGATGGGCAGTTCAAGAGATAGTGAGTTGAGACTTGAGTGGAGGGAAATTTTGGAAAGGTGAGTGACAATGGTGATTCAGCCACTGACTGTAACCTGTATCACTGAATTGCAGATATATAAATTGTTGAAAAGGTGCATCTTTCACCCAGAAAAAAAAAAGGACTTGGCAATGTAGATTCTATAGAGTGATGGTGGTGATTATGTGCCATGGAGTCAGTTCTGACTCATAGCAACCCCGTAGGTGGTTTCTGAGGCTATAAATCTTTACTGGAGCAGAAAGCCCCATCTGTCTCCCATGGAATGGCTGGTAGTTTCAAACTGCTGACCCTGAGGTTAGCAGCCTGATTCATAACCATTACGCTACCAGAGCTCCTTGTAGAGAGTTGTTGTTGTTGTTAGGTGCCATTGAGTCAGTACCGACCCATAGTGACCTTATACACAGCAAAACGAAACACTGCCCGGTTCTGGCCCAACCAGAACTTGCCACACTTGAGTCCATCGATACTGTTACTTGGCCAGTCCATCTCGCTGGAGGTCTTCCTCTTTTTCTCTGACCCTCCACCTTACCAAACATGTTTTCCTTCTCCAGCGTCTGGTCCCTCCTGACAGTATGTCCGAAGTATAGAGTAGATGATGTATATAGTAGATCGTGAATGATGCAGGAAGCAGTGTGAAGGGAAGTGTCTTCTGGCAGAGGAAGATAGCGTGGGTTAATGCTTACCCTCCCTTAGGCCAGCAATCAACAATATTTATCCACAGCTCCATGTTAATAAAGGGCCTGTTCATTTAGGAAAAAGAACACAAAATCAGTCATCTCAGTAAGTGATGCACTTTCAATAATTTTTACTTTTTTTGTGTGTTCAGTTATTATTTAGCTACTTAACTCGTGCCTCCCCTCGGCACCCCCCCCAAAAAAAGAAAATAGCTGTTAGCTTAGGAACGTTGGAAGGAAACTATTATTTTTCAAAATTTTTGGAAGATATACAAATAAGACTTTGGAAAGCCAGTGTTATTGGTTCGTTGACAAAGAGTGGAATTACAGTGTGTCACGTGGTCAGTTTTAGCAAATCAGACTCCAGAGTGGTTGTCCCAGTGTCAGTCCACTAAATGAGAACTGAATGCCATCCTTTAAATGCTTTCAAAATATGGGGGTTTTCCTTCATTAATTGTATTTTAAACTGAAGCTGTTGTTGTTAAGTGCCATTGAGTCAGTTCCGACCCACAGTGACCCTGCATAGGGTTTCTGAGGAGCAGCTAGTGAGCTTGAACCACTGACTTTGCATTCCGGCACATTAACCCACAGCGCCATACCAGGACCCACAACAATAATATTAAATTTACTTTATACATATGTCTCCTGTAAAACTGTTTGAAAAAGCAAACCATTGCCCTCTTTCATTTCTCCTTGGTAACGGGCACCCAATAATTTCTAACAAATACTAATCTTATTGGTTGTGGATAAATGCTGTGGAGTCAGTTCTAACTCACAGAGCCCCTGTAGAGGGTTTCTGAGGAGCAGCTGGTGGTTTGAACTACCGCCCTGGAGATTAGCAGTCTAAGTGTTTATCCCCCAGAGTCACACCAGGACCCCATAACAATGGTAATGAATACGAATATTACATTGGAGATGTGTAACCTACTCAAGGTAAGGTAAAAGAGACTCTAGACTCTAAGTCCCATTCCCTACAGCCCCTGCCCCCCACCCCCATGGATATTTATATAGTTGTTGTGAAGTGCCGTTGAGTCGATTCCAACCCATAGCGACTCTGTATAGGGTTTCTGAGGAGCAGCTGGTGAGCTTGAACCGCCGATAATGTTGCCATAATTTTGAAGGAAATCTTTTAAGTTCACAGATCGTGACACCTTTTTCATTGTCATCATCTTTTCTGACAGGAGAAGAACCTGCTTTCAGTAGCTAACTTTGCCCATGAAACAGACAGACTGCTTGCTCCTTTTTGAACAGTTCTCATCTGAAAACGTCTATATTTGAGCAATACTCTCTTCTCTACTCCATTGGACATAGTCCTTGTCTTGTTTGTGGGGGGTTTTTGTGTTGTTGGGGTTTTTTGGCATTATTTCATGTAATTTTGACCTTTTATACATGAAACCTTTCAAATATGTGAAGAGAGCTATCATGGCCCATTTCGTCTTTCTTCCCCTCTAGATTGAACCTTCCTAACTTCTGGTATGTTCTGGATCTCCAGACCTTCCCACTCTTGCTTCTCTGTTGCCCATTACCTTGGCAGTGTTCATCTTAAGGAGAAGCCTCCTATACCCGGTGCCCCACAGGTGCTCTGAGGAGTCCAGTAAACCAGTCCTCTGCTTGCACAGGACCCAATGGTGGGCACAGTGCTTCTTGTGACATCCCATCTCGACATCTATCAGATTCAGGACATGGCGGGAGCCTGTGGGATGGAGAACTCAATCCATCAAGGTCCTACCATCACTGGGCAGGGGACAAAGAGACAGGATATGCCTGTCTACAAAGAGATAGGATTGTGGTTGAGGAAAGATGATAATACAGCTTTATTACTAATGCCAGATGGACCTTGGCTGAAAGAAGAAAAAACCTGGAAGATGCTTACCTGTGTTTTATTGACTGTGCAAAGGCATTTGAGTATGTTGTTGTTAAGGGTCATCAAGTTGGTTCTGACTCATAGCAGCCCTATATAGGAGCAGTCCCTTCTGGGTCCCAGTCCAACCCTGATTCTCCAGTGCCACACCAGGAAAATGTGAGTTCCAGAACACTTCAGTGTGCTCATACTGAAACTGTACGGAGTCCAAGAGACGTAATTCAGACAAAACAGGGGAATACTGTGTGGTTTATAATCAGGAATGTATGTTGGGGTTTTGTCCATTCATCATATATGTTCATTCGGAATACTGAGCAAATTATCTGAGACATGGACTATGTGAAGATGAATGTGGCATCCAGAGTGGAGAAAAACTCATTAGCCACCTGTGATATGCAGGTAACGCAACCTTGCTTGCTGAAGGCTACGTTTTGAAGCACTTACTAATGAAGATCAAAGACTACAGCCCTCAGTATGGATTACACCTCCACATAAAGAAAATTAAAATCTTCATAACTTGACCAATAAGCAACATTATGATAAATGGAGAAAAGATTGACGCTGTCAAGGATTTTGTTTTACTTGGAACCACAATCAACACACATGGAAAACATCAATCAAGAAATCAAAGAACGTATTGCATTGGGAAGTTCTGCTGCAAGAAACCTCTTAAAGTATTAAGAAGACAAGATGTCTATTTGAGGACTGAAGTGTGCCTAACCCAAGTCATGGTATTTTCAGTCACCTCACATGCATGCAGAGTCCTGGTGTGGCGCCATAGGATAAATACTCGACTTCAAGGTCGATTTGAACCACAAGGTTGGTGGTTCAAACTTACCAGCCACTCCTTGGAAAGCCTATACAGGATTGCTAGGAGCTGGAATCAACTCAACAGTACTTAACAACAAAAACAACAACATATGCATACCAAAGCTGAACAGTGAATAAGGAAGACCTAAGAAGAATCAATCCCTTTGAAATAGGGTGTTGGCCAAAATACTGACAATCTCATGGGCTGCCATCACAACAAACAAGTCTGTGTAGGAAAAAGTGCAGCCAGAATATCCCTGAGAACCAACAGTGGTGAGACTTTGTCTCGCACACTTTGGACACCTCATTGGGGGAACCAGGTCCTGGAGAAGCATCATGCTTGGTAAAGTTGAGTGTCAGTGAAAACCAGGAAGACTCCCAATGAGATGGATTAACTCAGTGGCTACAACAACAGGTGCAAACATAGCAACCATTGTGAGGATGGTGTAGGACCAGACAGTGTTGCCTTTGTTGTGCAGAGAGTCACTGAGTTGGAATTTACCAAATGACACCTGACAAAATGCAGGTAAAGATGACAAACCAGGAGGACGAAATTATGGCAAAGGAAAATGGAAGGGAATGGATAGATCCAAAAGGAAGTAAGACTTGCCCACTCATTGACTGTCAGTATGAGGAAATGTAAGAAGACAAACTAGTTCATATTAAGCTGTGTCTTTGCTCTTTCTATAGTGATTTTTTAACTTCCATTTGAGATCTTACATTTACCCATTACATTTCTTGTTTTTATTTTTAGCTCATCATTTCAGTCTATTGAGATATTTTTGAATCCTAATTCTGTCATCAAAAAATCTTAGCTTTTCCTCCAAACTCCATGGCATGCTCAATTTTACAAGCAATCTTTTAGTGTCTTGATTTATGTCAGATGCTCAATAGGACAGGGCTAGGACAAAAACCTGTTGGCCATACCTATTGAGACTTGTTTTCATGTCAACACTCAAGTATTACTCATTGCTCTACAAACTCATGTATCTTTTTGTGAATGTTGGTACTAGTTCAAGAGCAGGCCCTAGAGCAGAAGTCTGAATGCCAGCTTTTCCTGACTCCTGGTGTGGCTCTGTAGGATCAGTACTGGAGTGCGAATCACTAAATCAGTAGTTCAAACCTACCAGCTGCCCTTCAGAAATGCTATACAGGGTCGCTATGAGTCAGAATCCAACTCAGTGGCACTTAACAACAACAGCAACAGTATAATTACAGAGCTCCTGATTTGGCACTGTGCGGTAAGCACTGAACCACAAAGTCAGTTTGAACCGCAATGTCGGTGGTTCAAACACACCAGAAGCCCCTTAGAAAACTGGGTCAATGATTCAAGTCCATCAGTCGCTTCTTGGGAGAAAGATGAGTCTTTCTACTCCTGCAAAGACTTTTTGGTGTCAGAAATGCTATGCACAGTTACTAGGAGTCGAATCTGACTCAATGGCACGTAGCAACAAAATCAACAGCCAAGGGGCTCTTCTTACCCTTGTGCAGAAGAAGAAAATCAAACTCCAAAATGTTGACTCATTTCTCAAGGTCACCTAACTAGTTGTTATACTTATTGTTGTTAAGTGCCATCCAGTCAGTTGGGACTCCTAGCAGTCCTGTGCACGACCCAATGAGACGCTGCCAGGGATGACACTATCCTCACCATTGCTGTTGTGTTGGAGCCCATTGTTTCAGCTGCTGTGCCAATCCATGCCATTGAACGCCGTCTTCTCTTTCACTGACTCTCTACTTTTCCAATGTCCAGGGTCTGCTCCCTCCCGACCTTATTGTTCTTACTGCTCTTGATTCACTTATGACTCATAGTGACCCTGTTTAGAGTTTCTGAGGAGCGGCTGGTGGGTTTGAACTGCCACATTGCGGTTACAAATCAACTTTGTGGTCCAGTTCTTATCCTGCACACCACACCAGGACTTCCGTCTTCCTATATTGTTGTTGTTTTTAAACGCCTTTGAGTCGGTTCAAACCCATAACAACCTGGTATAGGAGTTCTGAGGAGCAGCTGGTAAATTTGAACCACCGACCTTGTGGTCTAGTGCATTATCCCACAACACTTCACCAGGCCTCCGACCCTCCTGATACCAGGTCTAAAGTATGAGAGACAGAGTCTTGCCACCCTCGCATCTATAAACATATTGTCTATACTTCATCTAAGACCCATGATGGTACCCTCTAGATTTTACCATCTGCTGTGCAAGAGACTTTGCCACGTTTCTCCCAGTCCTGCTCCTTTCAGTGCAGCTTACACTCCCACGTCTCCCAGAGCTATGCACATCCACACCAGGAATTTGTTCAGGCACTGCACCCCCACCCCCACCACCCCCACGCCCCACCACCCCGCCATACTTTAAGAATCCTCTGTTTTTCATCAGCCAAACCTTTCCTGATAGCACTCTTCTGTAATAGCCACCAATTACCCTTGGAAACAATCAAGACAACCAAGAACTAGATTGATCATTTTGTTATTTAACTCAACTAGTAGGACCTCCGGTAGCATAGCGGTTACTAGTTGGGTGGCTACCTCCAGGTCAGCAGTTCAAAACTAACCAGCTGCTTAATGGTAGAAAGATGAGGCTTTCTGCTCCCGTAAAGATTTACAGCCTCAGAAATCCTATATAGAGTTGCTATGAGTCGGAACCAACTCCACAGCACATAACCACCATCCCACAACAGTAGGTAAGATAAGCACTGGACCAGAAGTTGATTTGAAACACAAGGTCAGTGCTTCAAGCTCATCAGCTGTTCCTTGGAAACCCTATACAGGATCGCTATGAATCGGAACCAGCTGGACAGCACTTAACAACAACAACAGTTACCAACTAGAAAAGGAACCAAGTCATGTGACTTGCTCTTCCTGAGAACTTCCTAGTTCTTGTGACTGCCACTGTCTAATTACTCAAGAGCCAGCTTTAACAATTTGTTCTAAAAATGTTCTCATAATTCCAAACTTAACTGAACTTCTCTACTTGGCTTCCCTTTTTAAATTAACATCCAGGCATTTGTTCGCAGGCATCTATTTGTCCCTGCCTGCTAGAATACCTTCAAAATTATCAGGAGTGGTCCTAGAGCTCTGTTATGAATTCTTGAGTTACCTCAAGATTCCTGCCTAAATTTATGTCAGAATACTCTTTAACAGCAACGGTTGGCATAGTTGATCACTCCTTCTTTAAAGAAATGTATGTACTTGGTTTCTAGGATCATATTCATCCATTCAGCAAATATGTATTGAACTAGAAGTAAAAGGACTTGTGGACTTAGGGAAAAGCGACTACTGTCTCAACTCTTACAGTGTTTCCAGTCTGTTGTGGATGTGAGGGAGGGGATCTACACTAAATAAATATGACAAAGGTTGCATCGGTTGTTAAATGTAGAAAGTTGAATGGAGAAAAGGAATGGAGCAGTAAGCAGAATCTAGAGTGTGGGAGGAGAAAGCTGTTTTACATTGGGTGCTCCAGGCAGTAGGCCCTGTTGAGTCAAGGTTGAAGGAAGGCAGGAAGGAGTTGAGGGAGTCTGATATTTGAGGAAAGAGTGTCCAGGCAGAGGGTAAAGGCCCTGAGGCAGGCCTCTGACATTTTTGAGGAACAGCAAGGGGGAACCCAAATAGCTGGAGTGAAGTGAGCAGGGAGTTGAATATCAGTCAGAAGGATGCCCAAAAGATCATATAGGCCTAGTCAGCCTCTACGCGGAGTGAAATGGAGGCCAGTGCAGGTGTGTTCCTGAGAGTGGCATGGTCACACTTGGATTTTTAAATGTAAATTGTTGTTGTCAAGTGCCATCAAGTCAGTTCCTACTCACAGCAAACCTGCTTAAGGTTTCCGAGGAGCAGCTGGGGTGGGCTTGAACCGCCCATGTTGTGGTTAGCTTATCCTCCAGTGCCACACCAAGACTCCTTAAAATGTAAGGACTGCATTGTGAATGGCTGATAGGGAGCCAAGGTTGGAAGCAGCTGTGGTGATCCAGGTAAGAAATGAAGACAGCTCACATCAGCTGGTCACTGCACAGATGGTGAGAAGTGGTCGGTTTCTGCATATATTGAAGGGACAGCCGAGAGAATTACCGGAGCGATTGGGCACAGGGTGTGAGAGGGAGAAAGGAGTCACAGATGGCCTTTATTGGAGCGACGGGAAGGTGGAGTTGACAGTTGTTGAAACAGAGGTCATAGCAGGGGCAAATAGACCACAATTTAAATTTAGAGTCTATTATTCAACATCTCTGGTAGCGTAGTGGTTACGAATCGGGCTGCGAACCTTAAGGTCAGTGGTTCGAAACTACCAGCTGCTCCTTGGGAGAAAGATGAGGCTTTCTACTCCCATAAAGATTTATACCCTCGGAAACCCTGTACAGGGTCGCTATGGGTCGGAACCGACTCGACAGCACTTAACAACAACAATTCAACATCTCAGTGGAGATACGGAGTAGGCATTTGGACAGATACATCAATCAAAAGTCCAGAAGAGAGGTCTGTGCTGGAGACATCTTTGGTAGCTTTTGACATGTCAGTAGTAAACATTTAAACCATGGGCCAGATGGAACCTTCCCAGGGGTGAGTGTAGGTGGAGCAGAGAAGTTGGATGATGAACAACAACCATCAAAGGGGACAGAGATGCAACAACCAATGAGGTGGGAGGAAAACCAAGGGAACGCAGTATCTGGAAACCAAGTAAAGGGTGCAGGGGGGTGAGTAACTGTTCAAATGCTGCTTCTTGGTCAGCATTCAAACTGAGAATGGACCAAGTGACGCATCTAGCAACGTGGTAACCTCTACAAGGTCTGTGCTTTGAAGCAGTGTGGGTGGAAAGGGGATCGGTGTGGCCTAAAAAAGGAGCTGAGAGTAGAGAAATTGTAAATATGGTTAAAGCGGCTTCAGCGAGTTTTGCTGCAAAGGAGATCAAAGAAATGGGTCAAGAATTCAAGAAGGGAGGTCACATGTACCATGTTTGAGTTTTTACTGATCATTTTAGATAGAAAGAATAAGTATGTGTTAGTATTTGAAGGAAACAGTTTGGGAGAGAGGGAACATTGTTGATACAGTAAAGAAAAAGAAGAATTGCCCACATGTCTTGTTTGTGAGTAGGGACAGGGTCTTATACACAAGTGAGATCGGAGCGTGGAGGTTATTGGTTACCATGATCCTGTAGAAATGGAATGATATCTCTCCCATGTACACGTCACTTTTGTCTCAACACCAAGCCTGTATCTCTTGTAATAGTACTTCTTGGAACATAACCAGCTGCCGCTAAGTCATTTACAACTCAAGGCGACCCCATGTGTGCCAGGGTAAAACTGTATGCCAGAGGGGTTTCCGTGGCTACTTTTGTGGAAACAGATCACCACGCTTTTCTTCAGAGGCTCCTTAACCAAGCATGTTAGCCATTGGTACCACCCAGGGACTCGTCTTGGAAATAGCTGTTGTTTTTAGTTGTTGACACATTGTGGCCATCAAAGAAGGTCTTGACTGCTTTTACTAAGAGACTGCACACTTTGGTGTTCCTCCTAGTCAGCTGTTCTGGAACTGGTATCCACTTAATTTTGCCCATCAGACCATTCCTTACACAGAGTGCTGAAGCCTAGGCCTGGGATGAACTCATCTCATGGTTGGGAAGAGCAAAATGAAGGGAAATGAATAGACAGTCATTTCTCTGGTTGTTGTACAAGGCACACTCAGGAGCATGCACACATATGCACACATAACCCCGTGATGTACATGGCTAGAGAGAATGGGTTTCTTTTTGTGTGAGTCTGAAGATGCTAACTGTCCTTACGTTCTCTCTTCCCATTCATTGCCCTCCCCGGGCTTGGCACCTGCTGAGGAGGAAGTAGGGCAGTCCTAATTTGAACAGCCAAATCCTGATTACAGTGAGAGGAAAAACAGGAAATGTTCTAGTTTTGCTGCAGCAAATGACTGACTGAAATAGAAAGCCTTATACAATTCAAATGATCCCACATGATAGAACACTAGGAAGGAGGAGGGGAGCAGGGAGGCTGCCCAGTCGGGCTCTCCCACGTGATCCTCTGCAGATCTCTTTTACAGGCATTTTCCAATCCATAAGCTCACAATGCCCTCTGCTGAGAGTTGGCTTGTTTTCCAAGTTTACCATGAGGACCAGAGCATCCCAGGGAGCCTGGAGACCTGAGGGAAGATCAAAGCATCTCACCTCTGTGAGCCCCTCCCTTCTGCAGAGAAAGGCAGCCCCAAGCTTTGGTGAAAGAAAGGTTTGCTAAAAGGAAAATGAGGTCTGGGAGACTCTTCTTGAAACAGTCACACCCCTTGATGCTGCAGGAGAAACTCAGCTGCTAGTCTCCTGAAATGCATTAGCAAGCAGGCAGTTGGTCCATTAGTGTGCCCCTCCCAAGCTGAGTGCTTCTGTCCCCTGGCTTGTCCTCTTGGTGCTGGGAGTAGAGAAATTGTAAATATGTGCCTTCAGATCGTCCTGTCAGAACAGGCATTCGGTGTTCTGACGTTTCTAATTCAGTTTAACATCAGTTGGTTCATTTGTTTGTTGTTTGTTTGTTTGTCTCTGCACTGTCGGGCCATCCTCCAGTCACCTCCGACTCATGCTCCCTCACCCCAGTGCTGGCAACCAAAGGAAGCCCTGCCCAGTGTCCTGCACGCATGCCCTGAAGCCTCTGCCAACTGAGCTCACCTGGAATTCCAGAGGACCATTGGCCGACACCAGGCAAACCTTCTACAAGATCCACGCAAGCTTGTCTTCTGGCCTCACACCTCTTAATGGTGTATTGTCCCCCCCAGCAACTTGGCACCTCTATTGTTGTTAAGTGCCATCCAGTCAATTCCAACTCATAGCAAGGTTTCTAAGGAGCGACTGGTGGGCTTGAACTACCTATCTTGTGGCGAGCAGTCCAGTGCTTACCCTACAGCACTACATAATTTGCTTTCATTAGATTATGACGAGCTTCAAAAGCACACTTATAAAATATGTGCAGTTCATGGAAGACACGTAGCCCCTGAGTTCTATTATAATGTCATGGAAAGACGTGCAGCATTTAAACAGGGAGTCCCCAGCCTGGAATCTATTTATACAGATTTTAATGGTATTCAAACACCAAATAGATGTATATTTGCATATCACAAGAAAAATCTAAACATTGGCAGTTGGGATATATGTGTATATTAATTCTTGGTCTCCTGCCTGTATTACCCTATAGTTTTTCTTTTCTGGGTCTGTTAAATGTCAAACAAGTCTGACTCTTTAAATAAGAACATTTATTTGGAAAAGTTATTATCAAATTATCCCCAACATAATTTGTCGTTGTTGTTGGTAGGTGCCTTCGAGTTGGTTCTGACTCAATAGAACGAAACATCCTTACAAGTGAGCTTAGTGCTAGTGCTCTTGTATCACCCCATCTCTTTGGGGACTCTTCCTCTTTTTTGCTGACCCTCCACTTTACCAAGCATACTGTCCATCTACAGGAGGTGGTCCCTATTGATAACATGTCCATAGTATGAGAGACTAAGTCTCGCCACACTTACTTCCAAGGGGCATTCTAGCTGCACTTTTTCCAACACAGATTTGTTTGCTCTTCTGGAAGTTCATGGTACTTTCAATATTCTTCTCCAACACTATAATTCGAAGGTATTGATTCTTCTAAGGCCTTCTTTATTCATTGTCCAAATTTCACAAGCAATTGAAAATACCACGACTTAGGTCAGGCCACCTTAGTCCTCAAACTGTTATCTTTGCTCTTCTAATTTTTGGAAAGAGGTCTTGTAGATTTCCCTGATATAATATGCAGCCTTGGATTTTTTGACTGCTGCTTCCATGAGTGTTGATTGTGGATCCAAGCACATGCTGGGTCTGGGTAAGAGACGGTAGGAGAAGATACTGATAGGATGACTTGATTCAGCTGTGGATTTTAGCAGAGTTTCCTGTAGTTGTAAAAGCCTGGGTTTTAAACAAGCCATCTCAGAAGCAGGAGTGGAGGTCTCACCAACATCAAAGAAGAGCCAGTTGTGGAGATCTCACTTCCATCTAAGAGGAGCCTGGAGTGAAGTGTGTCCTTTGCACCCTGAGAACCCTGCCAATTGAACCTCCTCCCCCCAGAGACAGAAAGTGACGACACTGTAGGGAGCGGCAAAGAAGCCGTAGCAGTAGATTCAAGAACCAGACGGAGCACCAGACAGAGCAGTGAGCTTCCCAGGTCATGAAGCAAGTAAAACTGAGTGACTTTGGGTAGGAAGGTTGCTTGTGGACTGGGGTTACCTCCAGGCACTTAGCATTCATTTCTGACCCCAAGTGTAACCTGTTAACTCTCCTGTTAGCCCCATAACTCTATCATGGTGTCTGAGTGACCAGCCAATTACGGAACTCAGTTGAGGTGAGAGCTATGTGGAAAAGGTTACTGCTGCATATTTGGTTTTCAAGCTGCCCTTTGAAGTGTTCTGTTCAGCTCTTTTATTTCCTCATTTCTTCCATTGGCTGTAGCATCTGTATGCTGAAAAGCAAGTTTCAAAGTCTCTTCTGACATCTATTTTGGCCTTTTCTTTCCTCCTGTCTTTTTAATGACCGTATCTTTTCTTCCTTATATGATGGTCTTGATGTCATCTCACTAGTCTTGCAGTGTTTAGTCATTTGTATCTAATTCATCCAATCGATTCTTGAGATGGTTTACATTCAGGGTCATCTTTTGGTTCTTGTGAACGTGTTTTAATTTTCTTCAGCTTCAATCTGAACTTGCACGGGAGTAATTGATGGTCTGTTCCACAAGTCAGCCCCTGGCCTTGTTTTCACTGACGATATGGAGCTTTTCCACCATCTCTTCCCACTGATGTAGTCAGTTTGATTCCTGTGTATTCCACCGGTGAGGTCCATGTGTATAGTCAGTCACTTTTTATATTGTTTAAAAAAGGTGTTTGCAATGAATAAGTTATTTGGTCTTAGAAAATTCTATGATGTGGTCTCCAACATCATTTCTAACACCAAGACCATATTTTCCAACTACTGATCCTTCCTTTTTGTTTCCAACATCATTTCTAACACCAAGACCATATTTTCCAACTACTGATCCTTCCTTTGCATTCCATTTTGTTTCCCACTTTTGTAACTATATTCAGTGCATCTTCATAGCATGTTTCATCAATTTCAGACTAAAGAAGTTGGTAAATTCTTCAATTTCATCATCACTGGCTTTAGTGGTTGGTTCATAAATTTGATTAATAGTGGTATTTATTAACTGGTCTCCCTTCTAGGCATATGGATACTACCCTATCACAGACAACATCATACTTCAAAGCAGATCTTTCAGTGCACTTTTTCATGATGAATGCAGCACCATATGGAAAACCATATGGTTGTTGGATTCAAAATGGCAGTACCAGTCCATTTCAATTCACTAATGCCTAGGATGCCAATCTTTATGCATTCCATTTCATTTTTGAAAACTTCCAGTTATCCTAGATTCATACTTTGTACATTTACGTTATGATTATTAATGGATGTTTGCCATTGCTTCTCTTCATTTTGAATTGTGCCCCATAAGCAAATTAAGATCTCAAAATTTTTGCTCCATTCATGTCATTGTGGTCAACTCTACTTTGAGGAGGCAACTCTTCCACATATGGACTTTGAGTGCCTTCCAACCTAAACAGCTCACCTTCTAGCACTCTATCTTACAGTGTTTGCTGTTGAGAATGTTTTCATCTTCTGGCACTGTATCTGGCAATGTTCCTGTACTATTTTATAAGGTCTTCATTCAGAAGTAGTCGGCCTCACCCTTCTGAGTCTGGAAGCTCAGCTGACACTGTCCACCATGGGTGACCCTGCTGGTATTTTAAACACCCATGACATAGCTCCCAGCATACACACAAAACACCACAGTTCAATTAATTCATAGACTAGTGGCGGCAAGATAATTTAATATCTATAAATGTTCAGATGTCAAGCCCTTTTGCCCAGTGTTCCTCCTATTACCTCTTTCATTGTTCTGTCTCACGTATCCCATCTCTAGAGCTGTCAGGTGTTTCCTACGTTGTGTTTCTAACCCTAGATAGAAACACACACCATTCTAAAGCTCTCTCACCCATATTGAGTGTGATAGAAAAGATGGCCTGATGTTTTTAATCTGCTTCCCATTTTAATCACTTCCCATTTATTCTTTATTTTATATTAAGAGATTTGTTTATGATTTTGATTTGGAGTTTTAAAAATTTTGTGTTTAATGAAAAAAAGCCTAATAGGAACTCCTGTTTCTGCATTCCTAATTGGAGTCCTGATGTGGCACTGTAGGGTAAAATTCGACCCCAAGGTTGGTTTGAACCACAAGCTCGGCTTTTCAAACTCCTCAGAAACCCTATACAAGGTTGAGTTGAAACTGGCTCAATGGCATTTAACAACAATTCCTGAAGTCACTTGTGTTGCTGGACGTTTCCCTCCTCTTGGGCCTGCCCCGGGTCCAGTCACTCACCGTTGAAACTCCGCAACAGCAGCATTGTGTGCACTAGACACACCAGGCTTCATTTGTCTGTCTTGGCTCCTCATTTCTGAAATATTCAGTCTGGGATAGTAAACATCATACCCTGGCTGTCACCAAACAGTTGAATCTAATTAGCCCACCTGCCCCTGGTTGTTTACCTAATGAAAGACTCCATACCCCAGCTGTGTCCAGGGACCACTCACACTCTCACATTCACCTGTTCCAGAGAGGAAGCAATGCATACCGGAGCCCGTCAACACCAGCAGATGTCTTCTGAAAGCAATTCACTGAGCTGTGTCTAGAGGGTGGACCCTCCTCACCAGAGCCTTATCACCTGTTCCAAGAGCTCCACCTAGTACCCACTCCTTCCCCCCTGGGAACGGGTACAAACAGTTACACAGATGCTCTGTCTGTGGCCCATTGAGCTGTGAATTAATGAACCGGCTGTGGCTCTGGTGGAAGTGATTAACCTACTCCTCTGCTGGAATCACTGTTGGAGGTTTAGCTATCTTTTATTGAGACGATTTTGATATGTCTGGGAATTTTATCACCCACATGATCTGGGTTATCACAGAATCATAAGCGAATATACGCAGAATCAAGGCTGGATTACCCATAAGCAAAGTCCACAGGGAGCCTTTCCACCAGTATGCTGTCTGGGACCCCTGCTGTCCCCTGCCACTTCAGAGATGTGGTGAACCCCATGTGAACAGCTCGCTACAGACTGGAGACTGAACACAGTTAAGCCTGGTGCTGGGGCCCAGTCTGCTCCCATAGGGGAGCAAGGGGCCATCTGTAGAAGCAGGAGAGATCCAAGCCAAACAGGAAATGTCCATGAGGGGCGGTCAAATGACCAGGAGGGGGCGCTTGGGAGGCTTCAGGAGTCTTTTAATAGTCTCTGCATCCTGGCATGGCACCGTGGGTTAATGCACTGGACTGTACTGCCTGTCTAAGCCACAAGGTCGGCAGTTCAGGCTCACCAGCTGCTCTTCAGAAACCCTGTTCAGGGTCGCTATGGGTCGGAACTGACTCAACGGCACTTAACAACAGCAATAACATAATGGGCAATGAAGCTTTGTGCAAAAAAGAAAAAAATACAGAATTTATTCAGGACCAGGAAATCCCATAGTACCCACAAGAGGCAATGCAAACCAAGCAATAGGGCCACATCCAGAATCCCAGGCAAATGTGGGGTTCTTGGAAATGCTGAGTCCCACTGTAGAAGAGCTTGCAGAGCAAAATAAGAGATCACATGAAGAAACCATGAGAGAAGTAGGCAGATGCAACAAACAGGATGTTGGACATCCAAAGTCTGTGGTGGTGGTGGTTGTGTGCCGTTGAGTTGGTTCCGACTCACAGTGACCCTGTGTAGGGTTTCTAAAGCTGTAAATCCTTATGGGATCAGCAAGCCTCATCTTTCTCTGGTGGAGCAGCTGGTAGATTCAAACTGCTGACATTGCGGTTAGTAGCCCAACTTGTAACCTACTATGCTACCAGCGCTCCTCTATCAAGTGGCAGAAGCTCAAAGAAAATATGAGAACAGTACTTCCCCCAATGAAACGGAGGAGTAAAGAGAATAAGTCCACACAGAAAGGGCCTAAAGCAGGGGTGGGGAACCTCTTCTTCTGCCAAAATGTATAACATTATCCATGGGCTATATAGGATTATCAACTTAAAAATTAGCCTGCTGTATTTGGTCAAACATTCAATTAACTCACCCCTGTGATGCTGTAGGATAAACACTAGACCACAAGGTCTGTTGAACCTCAAAGTCGGTGGTTCAAACTCACCAGCTGCTCCTTAGCAACACTATATAGGGTCGCTGTAAGTCAGAACCAACTCGAAGACACTTAACAACAGCAGCAACAATGTGATGACTGGAGTCCTGGTGTGGCACTGTGGTTAATACGCTGGACTGCAAACTCAGTTTGTACCACAAGGTTGATGGTTCAAGCTCACCAACTGCTCCTTGGAAATCCTATACAGGGTCGCTGTGGGTCAGAACTGACTCGACAGCCTGGCCTAAAGGGGTATTTTCAGGAGAAGATTCTTTGGAGGAATACTGTTAAGGTATACCAGCCCATAGAGAAAACTTTAGTCATGTACTATATTTTTACTCAAATAATGTAACTCCCTATACCTTATTTTCATTAGTTGCCTGATTTCTTGACTGCTGCTTAAAATATTTACTGATGAAGATCAAAGACCACAGCCTTCAATATGGGTTGCAACTCAATGTAAAGAAAATGAAAATGCTCACCATTGGGTCAATAAATAACAACATAATAAATGGAGAAAAGATTGAAGTTGTCAAAGACTTTGTTTGCCTTGAATTCACCATCAACACCCATGGAACAGCAGTCAAGAAATCAAATGACATATTGCATTAGGCAGATCTGCTGCACAAGACCTCTTTAAAGTGTTGAAGAGCAAAGATGTCAGTTTGAGGATTAAAGTGTGCCTGATGCAAGCCGTGGTATTTTCAATAGCCTCGTGGTGGTTTATGTGCTGCAGAGTCAGTTCTGACTCACAGCAACCCTGCATAGGGTTTCTGGGGCTGTAAATATTTACAGGAGCAGAAAGCCTCATCTTTATCCCACGGAACCACTAGTAGTTTCGAACTGCTGACCCTGAGATTAACAGTTTGATTAATAACCAGAGCTCCTCTAGTAGCCTCATATGTAGGTGAAAGTTTGACAATAAATCAGGAAAATTGTAGAAAAATTGATGCATTTGAGTTGTGGTATTAGAGAAAAATATGTAAGGTACCGAGGACAGCAAAGAACAAACAAATCTGTGTTGGAAGTACTGCCAGAATGCTTCTTAGAAGCCAAGATGGCCAGACTTCGTCTCTCAGACTTAAGACATGTTATCAGGATTGGTCAGTCCCTGAAGACACATCATGCTTAAGTGAAGTGGAGGGACAGCAAAAGAAAACTAGATGGATTGGCACTATAGCAACAAGTGTGATGTCCTTCTCTAGGGACCGGTCCCTCCTGATAATGTCCAAAGTATGTCAAACTGACGTCTCTGCTCTTGAACATTTTACAGAGGTCTCGTAGAACAGATTTGCCTAATACAATACAATGGAATTCTCATCCATAAGGAAAAATGAAGTTCCGATAAATGCTGTGCCATGGATCACCTGTGAAAACATTATGCTGAGTGAAATAAGTCATACACACATACAATACTGTACCAGCCCACTTATAATAAGAATTTTGGAAGACAGCTACCTAGCCAACCTATTGGGAAGACACCATATTTATGCCCCATTGAAAGGGAAGTGACCCATTGGAATGCGGAAATCATCAAACAACATCATTAAGATCACATGCAAATAAAATTTGGTTGGTGATCATTCAAAAACGGCTGCAACAGTACATCGCCAGGGAACTGCCAGAGATTCAAGCCGGATTCAGAAGAGGGATACCACGGCTAACATCAGATGGATCGTGGCTAAAAGCAGAGAAAGATGTTTACTTCTGCTTTATGACATGCACAGGCTTTTAATTATATGGATCATGACAAGCTATGAATCACATTGAGAAGAAAGAGTATTCCAGAACACTCCATTGTGCTCATGAGGAACCTTTATAGAGAACACTAGGCAGTCCCTTGAACAAGGAGATTCTGAGTGGTTTAAAATCAGGAAAGGTATATGCCAGGGTTGTATTCTTTAACCACACTTAATTCAATCTGTGTACTGAGCAAATAACCCAAGAAGCTGCTTTATATTAAGAAGAATGTGACATCAGGGTTGAAGGAAAACTCATTAGCAACCTGCAACATACAGATGATAACAGTCTTTATTCCTGGAAGTGAAGAAGACTTAAAATCTTTCTGATGAAAATTGAAGACCACAGCCTTCAGTAGGAATTGCACCTCAATGTAAAGAAAACAAAATCCTCACAACTGGCCCAATAAATAACATGATGATAAATGGAGAAAAAAATTGAAGTTGTCAAAGACTTCATTTTTGCTTTAACTCACAATCAACACTCATAGAAGCAGCAATCAGGAACTCAAATGATGTGTTGGTACATCTGCTGTATAAAACTTCTTTCAAGTGTTGAAGAGCAGAGATGTCAGTTTGAGGACTACGGTGCACCTGACCCAACCATGGTATTCTCAGTAGCATTATATGCATGTGAAAATGGGATAGTGACTGAGAGAGACCGTAGAAGAAATTGATGCATTTGAGTTATGGTGTTGGAGAAGAATATTAAAAGTACCATGGACTGCCAAAAGAACAAATCTGTGTTGGAAGCAGTACAACCAGAATGCTCCTTAGGAGCCAGGATGGCCAGACTTCATCTGTCATAATTGAGACATATTATCAGGAAGGACCAATCCCTAGAGAAAGACATCATGCTTGGTAAAGTGGTGGTTGTTGTTGTTATGTGCCATGGAGTCGGTTCAGACTCATAGCGACACTGTACAGGGTTTCTGAGG
>NW_006408559.1:7153387-7156071 GCF_000296735.1 Chrysochloris asiatica
CTTGTTTGTTCTCAGTTAGTTATATTTTTGTTTATTAAGCCTCTTTCTTCAAAGATTCCATCCCAACCTTTCTTACATTTTTACTTACCCTATGTATGACCTCTGATTTGTTGTTGCAAATGCCATCAACAGTTGCAACTTAACGTAACCCTGTATGGTTTCTGAAGCTGTAAATCTAGTGGAAGCAGAAATCCTCAAATTATTGTGAAAGCAGAGAATACTGATTATTATCTTCAGTCTACCCATCTACTCAGCAATTAAAAAACAATGAATGCTATCTAAAAATTGTTTCCCAGCAAAGTAGCATATGCAGTGGATGTCCCAGACCCCAACTCAGTTAAGGAGTTATGTTACTAAGAGAGATGAATGTGGTATTTTTTTTTCTACAGCAAAAGTTGGTGAAAAATTGCTGATTGGATAAATCCTCATTGTACTGACAGGGCTCTGTTCTTCTGGTTGTGTTTAGGGGCATTGTCCAATCCGAAGAAAAACTTGTCTTCAGTGCATCTTGGACAAAAGATGATGACATCAGCAGACTTTTGAAATCTCTACCGAACTGGATTAATATGGCTCAACCCAAGCAGCTGAGGCCAAAGAGAGAAGAGGAAGAAGACTTCATAAGGTAAAAGGTCTATTTTCCATGTTGTTTTAAACATAGGGGCAAAAACCTATGTCCAATTGATTCTGTCTTATAGGCAGTGTTGGCCATTTGTAATGATCAAGCAGCTAAGCACCTCTCTGTATTTGCCATGCCAGCATGCCTTAGATTTTGGAAGGAAGGGATTGATGTGAATCCAAGTGGGAATGTTTCCCTATCAGGTTAAAACATCTTACCATTTTGATCAGAAGGTCATTTTCTTAAGGGAAAATGTTCTTTTCATCCATTCACTCAGCAAAGCATTTTTGAGCCTGTTTTGTGCCGTGTCCTGAAAACATGACAGTTAGCAACATAAGGTCTCTGCCCTTCCAGAGTATGGGATTGGTCTGAGCAAAATCTTCAGGTCATGGAACTGTGAGGCAGTGGAAATGGGACAGCGCTTCCCACATTTGTCCTGGTGCACTGTATTCCTTGGGTGGTTTTCTGCTTGTGACAAAGGTAGAGTATCTGAACTTTATCAGTCAGCATTCTCCTGTGTACCACTGAAAATAATTACTTAACTAAGAAAATCTGGCCTAATCTGATGAAGACACTTACCTCTACGTGGCTGATTTTCCAACTTGAAGTACTTACTTTCTACCATTTTGTTGTTGTTGTGTAAGTGCTGTCAAGGAGGTTGTGAGTTGTAGCAAGGTGTCTCAGGAGAGGCTGGTGGGTTTGAACCACTGACCTTTCAGTTAGTGGTAGAGTGTTTATCCCACAATACCACACGGGGACTCCTCTACCATGTTGGTGATGTGCAAAGTATCAAAAAATGGAGGTAATATTTTGCCACATCAAAAGTAGACTGATTCCAAACAAACAAACAAATTTAGCTGTGAAAGCTATTGCTGTAACAATTGGGAGAATTTAAATATGTACTGGATACCAGATATTACAGAATTATTAATGCTCAAAAAAAAAAAAAAAAAAAAGTAGACTGCTTCGTACTTAGTAAATAGCTAAATAAGGAGCTCTGGTAGCGTAGTGGTTATGAATAGGACTGCAAACCTTAAGGTCAGCAATTCGAAACTACCAGTCATTCCGCGGGAGAAAGATGAAGCTTTGTACTCCCATAAAGATATACTGCCTCGGAAACCCTGTACAAGGTAGCTATGGGTCGGAATCGACTCGACAGCACATAACAAATAGTTAAATAGTAAAAATAAAGAAGGTGAAGGAACAAAGGCTGAAGAAAGAAATGAAAGACGCGATAGCCAGTATTTCACTTATACTTTGTAGAGAATTGTGGGCTCAACTCATTTTCAGAATGTGGATTGCAATTGTAGATCCACTGGTCTCTGTATTCTCAAAGTTAACAATATTTATAAGTTAGAGTGTCATTTTAAATTGACATTTTACTGCAAAAACATTCTATAGTATTATTTTAAACTTTCTCAAAACCATGATATTCAAATGGCAATGTAATTTAACATAGAGCTTTTTATATCTCTGTTTTATTTCTTGGTATTGCATTACCTCAGAGAAATTTGGCAGTTTATGATGATGCTGAGCCCCCCCGCCATATTTATTTTTCTGTATTCATGGCCATTTGGATGTCCTCTTTTGCAGCATTGATTCACATCTGTTGTCAAATGCTTATTAAGTTGCCTGTCTTTCCCCTAGAGAGTTATAGAAATTTTTAATGTATCTATATACAAGTCTGTTGTCATATAATATCTCCTCCCATGTGGCAGGTTGTCGTTTCACCCTCTCAACCGCAAACAGTTAAAAAGCTCAAGTACTAGCCCAGAGGTGGATTGTTCGAACCCACCCAGAGACCAGAATCATGATATCTGGCTTCTTGAGCTGGACATTATGACTGAGAAATTTGTCTTTGATTTTTCACATAGACATAGCTTGAAAAACTAATTCTGTTTATTATGACAGAAGAATCCTTTTTCAGGTCAATTTTATTTTGCAGGGACCCTGCAAACCGAAAGGTCAGCAGTTTAGCACTCAGCTGCTAGCTGAAAGATCAGCAGTTCAAACCCACCAGCTGTTAGCTGAGAGATCAGCAGTTCAAACCCACCAGCTGCTAGCTGAG
>NW_006408559.1:7156246-7176257 GCF_000296735.1 Chrysochloris asiatica
GATCAGCAGTTCAAACCCACCAGCTGCTAGCTGAGAGATCAGCAGTTCAAACCCACCAGCTGCTCTGAGGGAGACCGATGCGGCATTTTGCTCCCTAAAAGCTTTACTTCTTTGGAAACCCAATGGTGCAATTCTACTCTGCTCTACAGAGGCGCGATGAGTTGACAATGATTGTGTGGCAGTGAGTTGGGTTGCGGTGTCTCTGTCTCTCTCTCGATGAAAGCAAAGGGAAGTGGCAGAGGACACTCTTCATGGATACTCGAGCGACAGAGTTGACAGCAGTGAATTCAGCACATTAGAGACACAGAACTGAAAAGTCCCACTTTCCTCCTAGAATTTGTTTGTCAAGCTCAGCAAGCTATTTGGCACACAGGCGAATGTAGGATCTAGTGTCCTTTGCGTTGAATGAAGGTTATGTTCCCTTCATTAGTAAATGAGGTCCTTTTCTATTCTTGTTTCTTAACTAAAAATTAAAATTTATTACTGCCAGGCTAACTTTATAGAGGAAAAAGCAGGTCAAGCCTGGGTTTTATAGAAGAAAAAGAAAAACTGAAAATTTCCTTTGTGTGCCGAAAGAAGCTGAAAGCAGACTCCGCAGCCCAGTGTCTCTGCACCTGCAGTATACGTATATGCATGTGTTTAGCTCATTGAGATCCATGAGTGCCTGGGGATGAAAGAGAATCCTGCTTTCTGGGGATGTTATTAACAGGAGAGAGTGGCTAGGAGCTAGGAGGACCTGTGTGTGTGTTAGAGACACTGTCCAAAGAATCTCTCTTCCCCTCATTTCTCTCAGAGCCCTTGGGTTTCATAGACTGAGTCACTTCTCCAGATCCAGATATGAAAATCCGTAAGTGAATAGATGGAATTGGCCAGACCAGGACTGGATATGCCAGGGGTTAAAGGTCACAAGATATATGTTGTTGCTGTTAAGTGCTGTCGAGTCAGTTCTGTCTCATAGCAACCTTGTATAGGGTTTCCAGCATGTGGCTGGTAAGTTTGAACTACCAGCCTTGCCGTTCAAACCAACCTTGCAGTCCAGTGCTTATCCCCTAGCGCCACACCAGCACTCCCACAGACTGGATTAGCCTTCAATTCTCACAATTCAAATCTCATAAATGATGGAGATTTCAATCTCGTGACAGACTGTGTAAATGTCTTTCAACAATCAATAATAATAGTGAACAATGCCGCACTTAAGTTGTTTCAGGGCCTCCCTTTTCTAAGTTGAGACAACTAAAGTGCACTGAAATTCAGTAGCTTGAGTGAAATTATGGGGTTAGCAAGTGATGGACCTGGAGTTTGTACCCCACTTGCCTGGCCCCTGGAGCCACCACACTATGATCAATTGGGAGATTAGAGTTATTCCTTCATTGTCGTTGGTTGTCATAACTCTTGACGGGTCTCATCATTTTCTGCCAACGTCATCGATATTTATCCTGAAAGGACTTCCATGCCAGATTTTATGTTACTGTTGGTAGTTCGATGAGATTCAAAAGGTATTTTTGTGGGTTCTCTGCCATCCAGTGAAAGGTTATTAAACAGAGTATCAGCTGTATCTGAGGGTAAGTAATGTATTGAAATCAGCAATGCAACTATATAGAAAATGATCATCTTATCTGACCCAGAGCTATGTGTTTGCCTAACCAAAGAGAAGAGAAAAGTGATGATCGGTGAACCGGGAAGGAAAAGACAAAGGGATGAAATATACAAATGATATCAGACAAGTCATGTTGGTGTGTCAGTTCTCCAGCACAGCATGGGGTGGTGCTAGCAAACAGACATTTTTCCTGTCACAGATTAGGAGGCTAAAAGTCTGAATTCAGAGCACCGGTTCTGGAGAAAGGTCCTTCTTTCCTTTTAGCATCTGTAGGTTCAGTTATTTGGAGACCTCCATGTGTTTGACATCAGTGCAAAGGACACACTTCACTCCTGGATCTTTCTTGAAGATAATTAGTTAGGTGCCATCAAGTCAGTTCTGACTCAAAGCAACCCTGTATGGGACTTCTGAGGAGCAGAACCAACTTTGAAGCACCAACCTTGTGGTTAAAAGTGACCGTGTAGTCCAGTGCTTATCCTACAGCACCATACCAGGACTCAGTGGCGCTAATAGACTCCCCTTTTCTATGTCCACTTCTCCCTCTTTTTATCTCTTATAAAATAAAAGGCATTGCATACCACATCCATGGAAAACTATCTCACATCAAGTCAGAGTTATGATGGAATTGAGGTGTTTTTGGTATTTGCCTTTGAGTAGGTTTCAACTATGAGCAACCCTGTATAGGGTTTTCAAGGAGCAGCTGGTGAGCTTGAACCACTGACTTTTTGGTTAGCAGTCCAGTGTTTATCCTACAGTGCCACACCAAGACTAAGATACAGGACAATACAATACAGGTGGTCCCTGACTTGATAGAGTTCATTCCAATGACTCTGTCATGAGTGAATTCTTGTGTATCTCATTCTTAATCCTCTTACTGATTTGTAACATCAGATCACCCCACAGGGGATCATCACCTAACTGCCAAACCACGGAGAATCCTGGCCCAGTCAAGCTGGAATAGATTTTCTTTGTGTGTTGGGAAGTGCCAATGAGCTCAATCCGACTCGTATCAACCCTGTGTAGGGTTTCCCAGGCTGTAAACCTTTCTGGGAGCAGACAGCCTCATCTTTCTCTCAAGAGCAGCTGCCGGCCTTGAATCACTCACCTTGGGGTTCACAGTCTGATTACCCTAAAGAGCTACCGTGCCACAACACATATTTTGAGAGGACATCATTCAGTCAGTGATAATAGGTTTCAGATACCAGGCAAGACAGCACAGGTGGTTCCTGACTTATGATGGGGTTCCATTCTAATGACTCTGTTGTGACTGGATTCTCACGTAACTTGATGACCTGATTTCAAAAATAACAACTGATGCCTCTTATGATATGAAACACCGAATAAGATCATACTATAGGCCTGGTCTACAGTGAAGTAGGCCTCAGTGTCCTTACTGTGAAATCAGAGTTGCCATTGCTGTTGGGCATGTATAGTGTCAGGGGTCCTGTGTCTTTAGAGTTGCCTGTTGCCAGCTTGCCCTCCATCAGGAAGCACAACAACAACCCAGAGCTCATTATAGACCAGGCCAGAGAGTAAACTCCTGTGAGTGTTATAACATCAGGAAATTACATGCTGTGACATTGTATGTAGTACATAGTGCATATCATTAGTGTAACATGTATAAAACACAGAAAAGCAGATGGTTGTTATGTGCAGTTAGTCGAATATGTTGGTTGTTGGGGACTACCTGGACTCAACAGGGAAGAGACTACAGGGCATTGAAAAATTACTTTTCATTATTAAATTATCTCGAAGATAACTTTTCCTTTTGTCTGAGAAGCCACAAATGAGCAGTATGTTTCTTGAAACTCTTTTTATTTTATGAACTTACGAGGTCAGCATTGATTGAACAACAACAGGACATTGGTTTTACAGAGCAAGTGGGTGGATCCTGATGATTTTGAGGGTGTTAAGTGCCGTTGAGTCGATTCCCACTCATTGTGACCTATATAGAGTTTCCAAGGAGCAGCTGGTGGGTTTGAACTACCGACCTTGTAGTTCGCAGTCCAATGCTGATCCTACAGCGCCACACCAGGAGTCCATGGCATTCTATAATAAGTGTTAAAGAAAAAAGAATCTTTTGTTTAAAACAAGAAAACAGTTTTTAACTTTTTCCTTCCTTCCATGGAACTTTTACCAGAACATCATAGATCCAGAATAAATCTTTGTTGAATAGATTGAAACACAATTTAAAAATGACAAGAGTCCAGCATAAAAAATGGGAACCCAAATGCCTTAAATTGGAAGAAAATGCCTTCAATGGACTCCCTGAAAGGGACAAGACAACAATGGTAGTAGCACGTGCTCGTCACAAGTTCAGAAGGCCTGGGCTTTAGTGCCAGCTCTACCATGCCTTTGTCAGGCTATTTGGGTTTTGCTTTTACCAAATCTTTTTATACCTCCTCAAGTTTCTTATCCAGTCCAGGTTAGATGATTGTAAGAGAAACAGAATCCATTTGCGCTAGGAATGTATTTGTTGTTGTTATTAGGTGCCATCGAGTCGGTGCCGACTCATAGCAACCTTCTGCACAGCAGAACAAAACACTGCCCAATCCTGGGTCAACCTCACTACTGTTGCCACGCTTGAGTCCATTGATGCTGCCACTTGGCCAATCCATCTCGTTGGGGGTCTTCCTCTTTTTCTGTGACCCTCCACCTTACATAATATCCTTCTCCAGTGACTGGTCCCTCATGAAAATATGTCCAAAGTATGAGAGCCGATGTTTGGCCACCTTGGCCTCCAAGGAGCACTCTGGCTGCACCTCTTCCAACACAGACCTGTTGATTCTATGGGCAACCCATGGCACTTTGAATATTCTCCTCCAACACCATAACTCAAAAACATCAATTCTTCTATGGTCTTCCTTATTCCCTGTCCAACTTTCACTTGCATATGAGGAATGTATGTAGATGTAGAAATAACCAGCAAACAGTTGACATCAAGTCAATTCTGACTCTTAGCAACACCTAGTGTGTCAGAGGAGAACTGTGCTTCACAGGGTTTGACAGTGGCTGATATTTTGGAAGTAGATTGCCAGAACTTTCTTCCAATGCACACCTGGTTAGACTCAAACCACCAACTTTTGGTTAGTAGCCAAGCGTGTTAATGGTTTATGCTATCTATGGACCCCCAGCATGTAGAAATAGTACGAATAGAATGTTATTGCTATTGTTAAGTGCCGTCGAGTTGGTTCCAACCCATAGCAACCCTGTATAGGGTTTCCAAGGAGCAGAACATAAATCATTTCAGAAAAGTTACGCTTGGAAAGTTTTCAAAGGGTTCCAAATAACATAAACAACAGCTGTTAGAAGATTCCAGATAACTCCAGCTGTTGTAGAATCTTTAGATAAATTTGAAGGAGCAAGCGAAAGATACAATGCAGGAAAAATGAAAACTTTAGCTTGAACAAAATGTTCATCAGCAGAGACATTTACTTCACTATCTCTAGATACTTGCTAGTTAAGTGGCTTCATGTCAGTTCTGACCCGTAGCGACCCTCTATAGGGTTTCCAAGGAGCAACTGGTGAGTTTGAACCACCGACCTTGCAGTCCAGTGCTTATCCTACAGTGCCACCCCAGGATTCCTAGGACTTAAAAAATACAACTATAAAAGGAGAAATGAATCCAAAAATATTAATGTATTAAATAAGTACAAAGGTAGACAAATGCTTTGTGAATTGTTTTTTTTTTTTTAAATCCTCGAGTAAATGAGATGAAAGTCATCAATGGGTGTAGGGCACAGCCAGGCAAGACTGGATGAGGAAATTCAAATCTCAAAGTTAAACAAAAGTGACAGGTAATTAACTGGAGGCCCAACGACAAACATAGCTACTAATGTTCATGATGATTTAATTAGGCACTTTGTTATTATATCAAAATGATATGACTCCTCTTAGCATAAGATTGGCAGTAAATGGAGGAGAAAATGGAGGCGAGAAACATTTATAATCTCCACAAATGCTAGTCTAGTTAGACGGTTATTGGAGACTTGTTGGAGATGTGCAATTATCTGTTATTATCATTAAAAAGTCAATAAGGCCTTTCTTCATTTTATTATTTGTTTAATTTCCAGTCATACAATTCTTTCATTCACGATCTCTCATTCTTACTTTTACTTAATAAAAGAAAAGGACATATTTTCAGCCCTTGACTTTGGCCTCACTCAGGCCGCCTTTCAGAAGGTGGAGGCAGGAGCGACACTTGTTTTAGTGTCTTCAGACCGAGGAGCCGTGAGACAGTCCTGAGTCTGTGCTGAGTCCTCCAGCTCCATCTCTGCTGCAGGTGTGAGGTTCCCTGACAGCTGCAGGAGATGGTCCTCTTCCCTTCACTCTGCCTTCACACTCAGTGGAGTTTCTGCACCTCCCCACTCCACGGCGCTACCATGTTGTCTCCTACTTTTACACCTGTGTCTGTTTCCACTTCCTCTGGCTCCTCCCTCTCCTACCCGCCCACCTGCCCAGTGCAGGGCTCCGTGAGGGTGTGGAGAACTTAGCGTCCTCCTCCACAGCTCATGGGAATGGGGAATGGCGCAGCTGCAGTGGAAGACAGTTTGTCTGTTCCTCAAAACATTAAGCATGGAGTTCCCGTATGACCCAGTAACTCTATCCTAAGGATGTACCCAAAAGAAATTAATCAGATCGTCACCCCAAAACTTGTGCATGCATCTCCATAACAGCATTATTCAGAATAGCCCCAAAGTAAAAATAACCCAATATCCATTCACTGACAAATGAATAGACAAAATGGAGTATATGCATAAATGGAATATTATTCAATAACAAAAGCAGTAAGTACTGACACACGTTACGATGCGGGTGAACCCTGAGAATGTTCTGCTAAAAACATGAGATGGAATGGGAAGGTCCTCGCTGTGTCCTTTACAACCATGGAGGATGTGTCTGAAAAAAAAAAAAAAAAAAAACAGACACAAAAGATGGCACATTGAATGATTCCACTGATATGAATAGGAACCATATATGAATGCCCAGAATAGGCAAATCTATACAGACAGAAAGTAGGTTTGTGGATACGAAAGGGCTTGGGAGTCAGGGAACATGAGGAGTCTAATAGGTTCAGGATTTCTTTTGAGGGAGATGAAAATGTTCTCACGTTAGTGAGTGTGGTGATCGCACAATACTGAGTGTAGTAAAACTCATTTCTTGCTCTACGTTCAATGGGTCCATTTTAGGATATGGAAATTCTAGCTCAAGAAGGGTGCTATTGAAAAACAGCCTCATGCCTGAGTACAGTCAGAATTTCTACAGGTGAGGTTTGGCATCAGGTACTTTGGTTAAGCTTACCTGATTAAGTTTTTCATGTATAACCAGGGTGAGACACTACTTTAGACTAACTACCAAGATCCTGGTGTGGCGCTGTAGGCTAAGCACTGGACCACAAGGTTGATTTGAACCACAAGGTGGGTGGTTCAAACTCAACAGCTGCTTACTGGAATATCCCCATACAGGGTCGCTATGAGTTGGAACCGTCTCAACAGCAGTTAATACCACCACCACCACCAAGATTCTGCCCAGTGCCAGAAGTCTGTGAGTCACATGTGTGGTGCCTGTCCCAGGGAACAGAGCCACACTGATTTGAAGACACCAGAAGTGCTGGTGGCCACCCACCTACCCCAACCCCCCAGCTGAATGTTGGTCCTGGTCAGTTCTCACACCTCAGCTCTGAGTGATTAGAACCAAACCAGTTGCCCTGGAGTCAGTTCCAATTCATGACAACCCCATGTGTGCCCAAACCCCAATTTCCTGCCAATCAAATATAAAAGAAGAAACTATTATTGTTCTAAGTCCTGAACAGAACCAAGGCCTTATTACTGACTTTTTACTGATGCTAACAGAGTCATTGTCTGGGCTGTTACACATCCTCCATGATTGCAAAGGATACAAGTGAGGACCTTCCCATTCCGTCTCCATTCAGCCCGTGCATGTTGTGGGCCATCAGTTCTGTCTGGCTAGCCAAGAACAATGGAAGGTTTTGCATGGAGGAAGAAGAGTAAGCATAGAAAACAGATTGAATAAAACAAAACCGAAGGCTTCATTGTGATTACAGAAGGAAGAGCTAGACAGGCGTCTGAAGGAGCAGTGACTTAGTAACAAAGACAAACAGCTCTTCTTGTGCGAGTGGATAGTGAAATGCACACCCATGAAAGAAGCCAGTGATGGGCAGGCTTACTGATGAGCTATAGTGGTCGGTAAGAGGAGAAATGTAATATTGTAATCAAGGTAACTGGACTGTTCTGTTCCGTCCCATTTAGGAGGGTTTAGCTGAAATCATTTTAGAGAAACAATTTTCGAAGCCCTGATTAAAGAACCCGCCAGAATGGGACTATCTCTATTATTTTTGACATGGACAAATGAATCGGCTTTTGAAATGGTTGACAATTGGGCAATTATGTGAAGCTGCCGTGATGAATGCCAATGCCATGGTCATATCCTGCAGGTATCAGCCCAGTAGTATCAGGGATCCAGGTAACTTTTTTAATAACCTCTCTTAGTTTGAGCTCCGCCAGATCACTACTAAGAGATCTTTAACAGGTCCTCTTGTTGTTGATGTTATTGTGTGCCATCAAGTCGGTTCCGACCCATACATAGTGACCCTGTATAGGGTTTCCAGGGAGCGGCTGATGAGCTTGAACCGCCAACCTCGTAGTTCACACCAAACAGGCCACCTTAGCATGCCACAGTTTCTCTGTCGATACAACAGAACGAATTAGTCCCCACGTTAAAGAACAGACTCAGGTCCTGGTTAATGCTCTGCCAGTCAAGGTCAAACATGGAAAGCAGAAACCACTTCAAGGATTTACCTCAGATTTTTCATGCAGGGCTTGGTTATACAGGTTAATGGAATCTAACAGGGAACATTAAAATGACTGGAAGTTCAGCAACAGCAGGAAGACTGTCTTCCCTTAGCCTGAATGCCCCAGGGTCCTAGCAGCTAGCACTGTGGTGGTGTGTGTTCATTCCCATAGCCTTTTCTTGCCTATAATCTGGTAGCATGATAGTTATGCTTTGGGCTGCTAACCGCAAGGTCAGGAGTTCGAATTTACCAGCTACACTGCTGGAGAAAGATAAGACTTTTCTATTCCCATGAAGATTTGGTGGTGGTGGTGGTATGCAGTAGACTCAGTTCCAACTCATAGCAACCCTGTACAGGGTTTCCAAGGCTGTAAATCTTTACAAGAGCAGAAAACTTCATCCGTCTCCCACAGAGCAGCTGATAATTTCGAACTGCTGACCTTGAGGTTCGCAGCCCAACTGGTAACCACTATGCTACCAGAGCTCCTTCCTGTAAAGGTTTACTGGCTCAGAAAACCCTAAAGGGTCGCTATGAGTCAGAACCAACTTGACCACCAGTCTTTACAGAAGCAGTATCGCCTCGTCTTTCTCCTTGTAGAGAGATGGAGTAGGTTTCAACCAGCAGTTAGCAGCCCAGTGCTTAACCGTTGCACCACCAGGGCTCCTTGTGAAGATGGTGTCCCTGGAGCACAAAAGCATCCAGAGGAAGTTGGGGCCCTGGAGGAGATGCTGCCATTGCTGGAGACACTGCTCATGTCAGGGAGGGAGGGGGATTAACATCCCAGCTTCTGCTTTCCTTGGGAAGTGCAGTGCATTTGTAGGAGATGCACTGGGCTGGGAACCACAAGATCGTGGTTAGAACCCACCAGTCGCTCCTCCGGAGAAAGATGATACTTTTTGCTTTCACAAAGATTTCCAGCTTGGGAAACCTTGCACAGGGTCACTCTGAGTTAGAACTGACCCAACAGCAGCTAACAACAACTCCTTTCCTTTGGCCCCTTAGTTTCTTCCCAGCGTCCCCATTGTCAGTACCCAGAAGAGCAGAGGAAAGGCTCTCAGAACAAGTAGGCCCAAGACTACTAACCTGTTCATCGTACTATGCCTCTTCTCACCCTTCTAAACATATTTTTAAACTCCGTCTTGGGATCTCTTAGCCAACATAGCCCAAAGCTGCAGGAACAAGAGCAAAACCTCTGTGAATGCTTTAATAGTAAGGGAAAGGGCTGTTCCCATTTGGAATCCTGGGTTACCAGACACGTACTTCCTTTCTTGGAGAAAAACAAAGCACCATGTATTTGGATCAGTCTTGGGGTTCAGTTATCAGTGCTGTCCCCCAAACTGGTACACTGGCTGACTTTTGTATGAGCCTTTTGGCTCTAAGGCCAGAACTTTCTGCATAACTAGGAGTGCTTCAAGAGAAGGGGGCTCCAGAAGAGGGTGTCCTGCCTCCCTTCTTTTGCTGTCAAATATGTTGGTTGCATGGTCAGAAACATGGTTGGTGGGTTACCATGATTATGAAAGAGACATTGAGTAAACCCCCCTGAAGGTGGCGCTGGCAGGAACTTTTCAGACAAGAAAGGTGATTCCATGTCCTACGTTCACATCACCACCCTTCCAGAATCCAAGGCATCTGGGTCCATCTGCTTTGCCATTGGAGCCACTGCTTGCCCTTCCCTACTCTGCTGATGATGTCCTGGGAGAACGCACCCTTCAGGAAGTTTGTCCCGGGCTTCACCTCACCACTGTGCTCAGCTAGAAGAAGCAGTGGCCGGAGAGAGGAATGGGTCTGAGAGCAAGTGTGTTCACACAGACACAGCTTGGGAAACCGCAGGCCTTTGAAAGCACTTGTGGTGCTTCTTCCAGAATTCCATGAAATCTGCTGAAAATACAGATCTTTATGGCAGGGGAGCTTCCTAAAATTCAGCGGGTAACAGAATTCATTTTAAAAATGAGTGAATGTGAGTGTCTGTAGAATGCCGCCCATCCACAGAAGACGTGTGCTAGCTGTGCTTGACTAGATTTTCTTTACTGTTACTTCCCCTTTTCTGTTCACATCGTTATTGTTCTAAAACTTGGAATTGCTAAGTTTCTGGCTATAAGTTCCTTTAAGGGGAAAGAGAAGGGTGACTTTAATACACATTCAGAAAACCAGATTCCCATCCAACTGTGGTAATTACCAATGCTTGCCACTTCTAGGTCTATCTTGTCATTAGATATAGGCATCAGTTCTCACCAGCAGTGTTGCCTATACTTCTGGCTCTGCCTCCTGGATGGTTAGTGATGGACTCTGTGACTGATGCTCAGGGTCAACGACTGTCCATCATCCTGCTGAGGCAGTGTGTGGCAACAGAGCCTCTCTCCCCGACCCCCACTCCCCACTGTGGGATTCCCCACCACCAAATATTTGCATGTGGCCTCTCCAGTCTGTTTTGTCCCTTTTTACTTCTCTCAGAGCAAGCCTGGGTTAAAGTTCCCTTGGAAATGACCTTTGGCAAACAAGGACACAAGAAAGTTTGTGCTTTTTTGTGTTTTGTGATAAACGGGAAATAGACTTCCAGAAAACTAGCTCTCCTTCAAATGTGAGGTTGGCCTCAGACCAATAGATCCTCCAGGACAGAGCGGTGCAGATGTTGGAGACCTAGCCCAAGCTCTGTGGAAACCCCACTGTGATGTGGCCCAGCCATGCTGCCCACTGGAGCCACCAGCATGTACATGCTACAGTGGTCTTCTAGGCTCACCCATTCCTCCACCCCAGCTTGGAGGCCACAAAGATGGTAGTAGTGTCCTCAGCACCCCATCCATCTTCAGTATGTTATAACGCCTTGGAGTGGAAATTTCTATGAAGACTCTGTGGATAACTTCCTTCCATCTTTTAAAGGGGATTCAGTGCCCTAAGCTTTGAACCTCATGCCTTGCATAGTAAAAAGGGTTTGAGGATTTTTGTTTTGTTTTGTTCTTGGTGGTGGTGGTGTGCAGTGGAGTTGGTTCTGACTCCTAGCGACCCTGTACAGGGTTTATGAGGCTGTTAATCTTTACAGGAGGAGAACGCCTACCTTTCTTCTGAGGAACTGCTGACCTTGAGATTAGCAGCCCAATTCCTACCCACAATGCTACCTACCACACAGAGCTCCTTTCTGATTGTTCTTGAGAGGGTTGTTTTGTTTGTTCCCTTTTGTTATGTTTATTTTGGCCTGTCTTTGCTTTGTATTTTCATGTAGACCAGATATTTGAAAGGGCAAAGGATGGATGACAGTGTCATGTGCAACTTGTTTATACATAATTTTTGGGAAATGGAATCATGGGTCTTCCAGACCAGTAGTGGCACTCGCCCTTTGCCCTTTCACCCAGGCTCAGTACCTGTTATTTCTCCTTTCAAATATATGATTGTACTAGCTCTTTCCATATGAAAGAAGTGTCCTTATTTAAATTTAAACAAGTGTTGTTGTTTTCTAAATAAATGGGCACAGTTTGAGGCATCTCTGGCAAAAATGCCTTCAGTGACTTCTTGTCAGATAGACCTCAGTAAAGATTATAATTGTGTGGTAAAATTCCACTGAACAGGTTGAACATGCTTGGCAAAATTCTGAAATGAATTCTTGTCCGAGAAGCCTCTGTAAAGATGGTGTGGTACAATTAAGCTGAGCAGGTTTTACGTTCTTTAGTTGCCTTGGCTTCTGTGTGCGTGTGTTCGCCTACTGATTATACAAGTGATTCTTCATCAGGCTGAGAACCTAAAACATGCATTTTGAGTTCTAATTTCTGTTCCTCGTGAGCTCCTGTTATTTCACCTTCTCAAGAAATTGTCATCCCTTGTACTTATTTTACTCAATTTTTATTGTCTTTATTAAATAATATTCTTCCATAACAGCTAGAAGATAAAAAGTATCTTAATTATCACAAATGGATGGCTTTGGCAAACAGTTTTATTCTGTCAGCATATAGGATGCTAGAAGTGTGAAGTCTGGAGTCCAGCTCTAGGGGGAGACTTTCTCTCCGGACTAGCTCTGAGGGGAGTTCCATATCTCCACTCACTATCTGTGGACGGGATATCCCTTGGAGCTGTCCGCATGTCTTGGCATAAATCTTCCCCTGGGCCTAGGAGGTTCACAACACAGGGGCCCTGGGTCCAAAGGACTTGTTCCACTTTCAGCCCATCTTTAATGGTGGCATGAAGGTCTCTCTTAACTCTGCTCACTTATTCAGTCTCTTGACTCAAGATACAACCGCATGCTGTAGGTTGTACTGCTTGATTAGCATCATAGAGGTTAGTGTGTACAACACACAGAATAATTACATCAGATCACAAAATAGAGGATATACTTACATTTTACTGAGACTTATGGCCCAGCCAAATTCACACATATTTCTGAGGGACACAGTTCAATCCAGTAAGGCCATTAAGAAATCAAGGAAGAAAGAAAAAACCAAAGTAAATGTCAGAATGAAAGTAATAAAAGTTAAAAAAAAAAAAAAAAAGTAAAAACAGATGTTTTAGCATCTCTGTGCATTTCAGAGTCTGAAACTGAAACTCATCTTAGCGAAGAGATGCTAAAACAAATGAAGAAATGAGAAGGTAAAAAAGCTGAATAGAAAATTTCAAAGGGAAGTCCCAGGAGACAAAGTGCAAAGATCTGGAATTAAAAAACCAAAAATTAAGAACACATTAAGCATTTCTCAAGCTAAAAGAACTGAGGGGAAAAAATCCAAGCCTCGACTTGTGGTATTGGAGGATTCTATGGGCAAAATATTCAGTGATGCAGACAGCATCAAAAGAAAATGGAAGGAATACAGAGTAACTGTATGAAGAATAAATGGCTGATGTTCAACCATTTCAAGAGGCAGCATATGATCAAGAACCAATGGTACTGAAGGAAAAAGTCCAAGATGCACTGAAGGCATGGGCAAAGAGCAAGGCTTTGGGAATTGATGGAATAAAAATTTTTTAATTTCAACAAACTGATGCGGCAGCACTGGAGATACTCACTCATCTATGCCAAGAAATTTGGAAGACAGTTACCTGGCCAACTGATTGGAAGAGATCTGTGTTTGTGCCTGTCCCAAAGAGAGGTGACCCAACGGAATGTGGAAATCATTGGACAGTGAAAAATATCACTGCTGATGTCAGATGGATCCTAGCTGACAGCAGAGAATACCAGAAAGATGTTTACATATGCTTTATTGACTGTGCAAAGGATTTTGACTGTGTGGATCATAACATGCTATAGACAACATTGCGGAGAATGAGTATTCCTGAACACTTAATTGTGCAGACGAGGAACCTATACATACATCAAGAGGCAGTTGTTTGAACAGAGCAAGGGAACACTGAATGATTTAAAATTAGGAAAGGTATGCACTAGGGTTATATTCTTTCACCGTATTTATATGCTGAGCAAATAATTTGAGAAGCTGGATTATATGAAGAAGAATGTGGCATCAGGATTGGAGGAAGACTCATTAACAGCCTGGGATATGCAGATAATACAACCTTGCTTCTGAAAGCAAAGAGGACTTAAAATGCTGATGAAGATCAAAGACCACAGCCTTCAGTATTGTTTTCATATTCAATATGAAGAAAATAAAAATCTTCACCACTGGAGCAGTAAATAACATCAGTGATAAATGGAGAAAAGATTGATGTTGTCAAAGACTTCATTTTGCTGGAATCACCATCAACACTCATGGCAGTAAGTAGCAATCAAAAGACAGATTGCACAAAGCAAATCTGCTACACAAGAACTCTTTATAAAAAGTGTTCAAGAGCAAAGATACCAGTTTGAGGACTAAAGTGCCCCTGGGCCAAGCTATGGTATTTTCAATAGCCTGATATGCTTATGAAAGTTGGACAATGCATAAAGAAGACAATGCATAAGAAATGATGCAGTTGAGCTCTATGGTGTTGGAGAAGAATATCAAAAGTAACATAAACTGCCACAAAAGTAAACAAATCCGTGTTGGAGGAAGTACAATCAGAATGCTCCTTAGAAGCCAGGATGACCAGACTTCGTCTCTCATACTTCCTGCATATTATCAAGAGGGACCATTCCCTGGAGAACATCATGTTTGGTAAAGTGGAGGATCAGTGAAAAAGTGGAAGACCCCCCCAAGGAGATGGAGTGGCACAGTGGCAGTAGCAATGAGCTCAAGCTTAGCAACAATTGTGAGGAGACACCAGGACTGGTGATGTTTTGTTCGGTTTCACATAGGGTCACTGTGGGCTGGAAGTGAGTCAAGGTCACGTAACAACAGCAAAGTAAAGCTCCAATCTCAAAATAGGAAATGGCAGTGGTCCCTATGCTGAGTAGTGGTCCTTCAGGAAGCAAGAGCAGGTCTCATGCCGCATTTCAGACAAGCCTTCAGAACATCTAACCCTCCCCATCCCCCCACTGCCTCCCAGTTTGTCTCTAGTCCCTGTAACACCACATTCTCCATCAAATCCATTTCAAAAGACTTTCTTATTTGCCATGGAGTTTCTATTTCTTTCTATTTAATTGAAAAGTAAGCCTGGTGTTTGAAGAAAATTGGAAAGTACAGAAACGCACAAAGCCCGATCCGATCACAGAGCTAACATTTTGGCATGTGGTTATCCAATGTCTTATAGAAACACAACGACATGGATTGACTTGGTGGCAGCAGTAATGGCTCAAACGTATCAACAGATGTGAGGACAGTACAAGTCCGGGGCAGTGTTTCGTTCTGTCACGCACAGGGTCGCATACAGCTTTATAACAGCTTCATCTATTCAGTATCATTGATGAGTAAAAGTAAAAGTAAACAATCACAAACATTTTGCTGTGGTGTTCAGTGTACTTTCTATGGACTGCATGCGGGATTTTGTGCAGTGTGGCTCTGCCCTAATTTATTGAAGAAATCCGAGGGTGTAGGGACGCTCTGCAGTCCAGAGCTGCAACCACCCTTCCCCCTTGCTGTGTGACTCAGGAATCCGGAAGGAATGACTGTGTGTGACTTGTATCAAGGTGTGATTCTCAGTGTCATGGGGTCCCTGCGCTCTCCGGGTTGTTTTGAGGTGATCGCGGATTCCTGTCAAATGAGATGTCTACTGAGTATCAGCATGAGGCCGGTGGTGTTTTTTTCTGCAGTCTATTGCTGTCCCATCTGACGAGGTTCAGCAGATCTCAGAGGGAAATGGGCTCAGCCCGCAGCCCTGTAAGCAAGAGGCAGGCCTACCCAGGTCCCCAAAGAGCCTTTTACATGAATACATTTGTCTCTTTTGTCAGGCCACCAGGATTACACCTACTGCATAAAAATCGCTGCCAGCCAGTTTTTAAAAGCTGGTTGCCTCCCCTGTTGCTTTTCCAACAGCTAGCTCAGGGGTATGTTGTGTCTTCCATCTATCAAGGATGATTAAGGACTGGGAGTGTTGATATATAAAGGCAGATTAAGCAAACTAAATATTTACGACTCGACTGACTGGCCACCAAGGGGCTAATATTGTGACTGTTTGCTAGGCTTCCTGGAGAAGACAATTGTTTTGCTTTACCCAGTCACTTGATTTTGTTGTTGTTAGTAAGTACCATGGAGTCAGTTCCGAATCATAGCAACCCTACACAGGGTTTCTGAGGCTGTAAATCTTTACGGGAGCAGAAAGTCTCATCTTTCTCCCATGGAACCGATGGTAGTTTCAAACTGCCGACCTTGAGGTTAGCAGCCTGACTCGTAACCACTACGCTAAAGTTCTCTGGGCATGACACCATGTAAGCAAATGAAATCACTCCATCAGAAATTGGGTTGAGCTGCTAGTAACAAACTTGAGACAGCCATGGCTTCAGCGCATCAGGGTTTCGTTTTCTCTCCTGTTACATGAAAGCCCAACATCCAGCAGTTCCGTGATGTAGCTGCAGCCAGCTGACTCTCCGCGCTGACTTTACTGAGGTCACCTTGTAGTTGGAGAGAAACTACAGCAGCTCAGTCCCCATGGCTGGTTTCCAGAAAGGGAAGAGGCAAAGGAGGCCCTAGCCAGCTGACTCGGGAGCTCGCAGGAACTTCTTGGCAGTCCCATCTCGTGCTTCTTTTGACATCTCATTAGCTACCACATCTGCAAAGGAGGCTGGAAGATGGCAAGAGGTGTTTGGTTTTTATGTTGGGCACATGGCTGACTTCAACAATATCAGAGTCCCTTCTCTAAGAAGGCAAAAGATATTGGGTGTTGGATAAGCAACTAGTGGTTTCTCTCACAGAGTTTCCCTCTCACAGATTCTGATAAAGACTGGACTAGACTATTGTGTTGTAAATGTCCCTCTATAATGCTAGCCCTTGGGGTTGAATGTAATTATGTAAGATCTCCTGATCTAGTCGTTGGATATCCTGAGGCTGACCATAAACTGACCATCTCGGTGATGGAGGTTGTGTGCTGTAGAGTCGGTTCCAACTCATAGCGAGCCTGTGTAGTGTTTCTGAGGCTGTAAATCTTTAAGGGAGCAGAAAGCCTCATCTCACTCCCACAGAACTGCTGGTAGTTTCAAACTAGCTGATCTTGAGGTTAGCAGCCCGACTCATAACCACTACGCGACCAGAGCTCCTTGACCATTTCAGTAGACTTAAGAGACAACTGCAAATCACTAGCTTTTACTAATTTCCATGCACTGTGTTACACATTTAAAATCATCACCAGTATAATCCAAGGGGTGGTGAAGTGGGTACCTGAAATCAGACTCCTGTGAGTTTCTAATGTTGCTGTTAGTAGCCTTTGCTTCTAGCTCTTGGTCCCCCCTGCATATGTACAGAGTAGAATCGCTTCATAGGGTGTTCAAGGCTGCCACCTTTCCCAAGCAGGCCACCAGACCTCACTTTCAAGGCACCTCTGGATGGATTTGAACCATCTACCTTTCAGTTAGTAACTAACTGCAGCTGGACTGATGCTGGAGGAGTTTGCAGCTCAGTCCAGCCCTTAACCATTTGCACCTACACTCACCACACACACGCGCACACACAAAGGACTTCATGGTTAAAGCTAGAAGACCCATACATGAAGGATTTGCTACAATATTTTCTCTACTTTTATAATTACTGCTATTTGCATAGTTTTAAAAAAAAATGTTTTCATCACCGGATCCAGTTGCTGCATGGCTTCGCCCCCCGACCCCCACTGCTCAGGGTCTAATTCTCAGAGTTCAACTATAGCTAAGGTCACACAGCCAGTGAGTGGTCAATCTGGGATTGACACCCAGGTCCATCTGACTTAGACACTGGTGTGCTAACCCCTGCTGCTCAGAGAGAGCATGGTCCCCAGCTTCTCCTGGAAACTAGTGCTACATATGAGTGTGAGCCTCCCCACCCCCATCCCAAGACCTTGCACAAGCGCCCAGGTAAAATGTGTTCTCACACGCAAGTTTGATGTGTGCGGCCCCTACTGCTTTCCAAAAGCTGCCAATCAATTGTACCTTTCTTTACATAAACATCTGCTGGTAGCATAAGCCCTTTGTATAAGCACTGAATTCCCAGGAGGCGTGTGTTTCAATGCTGACTGTCTGCTTGTGCTGGACACCTGTGAGTCAGCCTGACGTCGGAGCATCAGCCGCTGTGGATCACTGCTGGGTTGAAACAGAATTTGGCTGGCTCTGTGTCATTCAGGCCCTTGTTTCTTTCCCCTTGCAGTGCTCTGAGTTGTGGAAACCTCTGAGATTCACTAACCACAACCTAGGTTCCATCGCAACCTCCTCCAGCCTCAGCTTTCTGCCCATATGGAACTTTCTGGAAAGGATTTGCTTTTTCTCCCATTGATTGCTTACTGACTTCTCTTTACTAATGATGGATGCCCTCGTGCTTTATAGTTTATTGCCTGTGGTCCCTTTGGAACAAGTGAAGGAAGGAGTAATGAAGCTTCATCACAGCCAGACACACTGACACATGGGCAGGGGCTGGAAAAAGAGCTTGCTGTAAAAAGTGATTAAGATGACCTTCCACCTCCGCCCACCACAAACTTTTCTCTGAAAGCGGCGAGGCCCTTACTGTGTTTGCACATTGCAAAGTTAATCTAACTGCCAGATGAACTTGGTGGTCTTATTTATGACAACAGCCCTCAGGTGATGTACCTACTTAGCACCCAGGGCTGGATCTCAGCCTCCGCTGCAGGAGAGGTGAGGAGAGCTGGCATGGCTCCAGACTGTCACGGTCTAGGTCAGCCCCTCCTGGCTCCTGCCGAGGGTCGCTGCTTTTGTTTTTCAAGAACTCTTCCCCCTACCAGAATATTTCACCCCGTACCAGAGTCTTTTTAAACTGGCAGATAATCACTGTCTCACGCACTTCAGCCTGGTGGAAATGTTGTTAGTTCCTGATGTGTGTGCTGTGACGCATGACAACTTTATGGTCCGCAGAAGGAGACGTTTTTCTGGTCCATCATCATTGGTGGACTCGAGTCCAGTTATCCATAAGGTTTTCATAGGCTAATTTTCCCAAGCAAATCACCAGCCTGTCTTAGTGGGGAAGTCCCGTGAAACCTACCTGCCATGGGGACTCTGCTGGTATCTGAAATACCAGTGACTTGTCGTCTTCCAGCAACACAGACAGACACACAGACAGATGGGCGGGGGCTGGAAAAAGAGCTTGCTGTAAAACCATGGTTACGATGACCAGGCCTTCTCCACGCTGCACTCTAACTGTGTCTCTGATGTGTTTTTCAGGGCAGCCTTTGGCAAGGAGTCAGAAGTTCTTATTGGGAACCTGGGCGATAAGCTGATCCCTCCACAAGACATCTTGCGTGACGTCAGCGACCTGAAAGCCTTGGCCAACATGCA
This sequence comes from Chrysochloris asiatica, assembly GCF_000296735.1. NCBI lineage: Eukaryota > Metazoa > Chordata > Mammalia > Afrosoricida > Chrysochloridae > Chrysochloris > Chrysochloris asiatica. The sequence goes on from NW_006408559.1 coordinate 7,175,408, forward strand.
CGAGAGCCTGGAGTGGCTGGCAGGCCGAACCAAGTCCGCCTTCTCCAGCCTCTCTCCATCACAAAGTGAGTCTCTGGGAGGGTGGCTCTGCTGGGGAAACTGAGGTCCAAGACAGAGCACTTTGATGTGTACCCTATGGGGGAGTGTCCATGTTATCAGAAGATCTGTGTTGGGATTCTGTTAGCAGTCCTAGCTCAGCGAGGCACGAGAAGGTGAAATAGAGCCGCATTAACATTGCTGCTGCTAAATTCCATCAAGTCACTTCCTACTAATAACGACCCTATGTAGTTTCCAAGGCTGTCAATCTTTGCTGGAGCAGAAAGCCTCTTCTTTCTCCCACAAAGTGGCTGGTGGGCATGAACTGCCAACTTTGTGGTTCCTAGTCCAGTGCTTATCCTCTAGAGCTACATTAACATAGCTTGATATTAAACCTCAGGCACATGTACCATACATGTATCATACAGCCGTGTTCTCAAACCAGAAATCAATGTATCTTGTCCTCTTTACACGAACTCAAGGACAGAGAGGCATCCCTGTTCAAGGCTGAACACACCCTGATATCTCCTTGTTTCATGAAAAAGTGACTTAGAAAGAGAATAATGGATGTGACGCTGGTGCTAGCGTATAGAGACAACGAGGAAGACAGTTATTATAGGAAAAAGATGGCTGAGAGAGCTTAATTATAGATTCCAAGGATCTTAAGGACTAGGAGGATGTGAAATAAGAACGGGAAACCTCAGTTACTACCAAGTATCAACAACTCAAGAGAAAAAGTAATCTGAACAATTGAACCCAATTAAACCTAACTCTGCTGGTGTAGTGGATTATGAGCTGAGCTACTAACCAACAG
>NW_006408559.1:7177112-7183528 GCF_000296735.1 Chrysochloris asiatica
GTTTCCGAGGAGCAGCTGGTGAGCTTGAACTGCCGACCTTGCAGTTCAAATGGCTTTGCAGTCTGGCACATTAACCCACAGAGCCACACCAGAACTCTAAACTCTATTCAATGCCTATAAAACAATTTTAAAGGACATTTGCTCAGAAGTATGTGTACAGCAGCTAAAATGGAGGCAGAAAGAAGACATGAAAAAGACTGAAGGAGAAAGCAGATTTTGATGTATGAGTTGGAGAGACAGGAACCAGATAGAAAATAGCAAAAAATAATAGATGGCCGGTACAAGAAGTGAAGCTACTTTTGAATTATATATTATGGTTAATGGTCCAAGGAGCGGCTGGTGGGTTTGAACCGTCAACCCGTGGTTAGAAGATTACTGGTGGTGGTGGTGTGCCATGGAGTTGGTTCTGACTCACAGCGACCCTGCATAGGGTTTCCGAGGCTGTCAGTCTTTACGGGAGCAGAAAGCCTCATCTTTCATCCAAAGAACGACTGGTAGTTTTGAACTGCTGGCCTTGAGTTTAACCGCTCAACTCATAACTACTATGCTACCAGAGCTTATAGAAGGGAAGTATTTATTAGGACTGTGAACTGCAAATGAGTTACTAATTGTCACTATTCTGGGGTAGCGCTGCAGGATAATGCACTGCACCACGTGGTCAGTTTGGACTACAAGAGCGGCGGTTCAAATCTACTGGCTGCACCTCAGGAACCCTATACAGCGTCGCTATGAGTCATAACCGACTCGATGGCTCTTTACACAACAGTCCTTGGCGGAGTCAGTATGTATACTGGGTTAACCACTGTTTTCTAGAGATGGATGGAGAAGCCATGACAGAAATTCACAGGGTCAATGATTTCCTGAAATGCAGACCCCAGCAGGAGTCTAGGGACCCTTAAGTGTTCTCTGCAACCAGTCCCGTGTTGACCATGTGCGTGGCTGACAGCAAAGAGGGCGTGGGGAGAAGGGACGAAGGAGAGGGGCTTCGGAGGGAGAGACCATAACCTGCTTCAGGAATCATCTTAAAATATTACTTTCTCTTTTATGCTTCATTTTAAAAATAGCGTGTTTTTGCTGATAATGGAAGCATACATGTTTATTCTTAGTAATCTGTAAGAAGAGAACATGCATCCGTTTGTTAAATACTATAGCTGTGTCATAGACTCTGTTTAAGTAAGTAAGGTCTCTTTGGAAGGTCTCTTCAACTTTTTAATCCCATAACATCAGATAATTCTATTAGAAATTATGGGTTAAATTATCAATTGTGTCTCTGTGACCCCACACTGTCCCCAAAAATGTCAGAAAGAACTACATTTCCTTGACTAATTGTACAGTGGACTCCTGATGTGGCGCTGTAGGATAAGCACTGGACCACAAGGTCGGCAGTTCAAACTACCAACTACTCCTCAGAAACCCTATACAGTGTGGCTATGAGTTGAAACCGACTTTGTGGCACTTAACAACAACAATTGTACAATAAACAACTCTGAACAGGAAGCGGGGCCTCTTGGTCTGGTGACCTTTGGGTCTTGAAAATGTAGGACTGCCTGGGTTGCTCGTTGGCTGTGGTGGAAAGGCCTCCTTGCATTCGGCAAGCCATCCATGTCCACTGTTTTATAATGCCATATATTACTGCCAGTGGCAAGGCAATAATGAAATCCAGAAATGCCCCACAAGGCAAGATGATCCTTAAACCCTACAGCTAGTCACTGAGGAATTTACATAGGCTGACCTGACACCCACTGTTTGCTCTCTGAGTTCCGCTCCACGTTGTAATTGTACAATTGTGCTGTTGTGTTCATGTCACTGAGAGTCCTCAGTACAGATGACGTCTAATTCATGAATCGTGTCAGTTATTCTGACAAAGCTCTCTTCTGCCATACCTGTTACTACTTTCATCTCGTGTGTTCAATTCCATTTCATAATACAAATTGTACCCTCTCTGTTCCTTTTGGGGTGATTATTCCACTCAGTGAGTGGTTTAAGTGACTGTCAGCATTTTGAAGATCAGTGTGAACCCCGAGTGAACGGTAATCATTACTTCTGGAGTCTGCTGAAAGGAAGCGTCAAGCACATCTCATTTAGCCCCCAAACAACAAGCTTATTAGCTCACCTGCTCTTGCTGGCTCTTTGGATTCTCCGAAGAGATGCCCATTGATGTTTATAATTTGACCAAAGGTGGATTCTCTGAATATGGCTTACGCTGATTGCTCTCTGTCAGTGTGACCCTAGAAATGGAATGGGGGACAGCTCTTTATTATTCTTTTGAAAAGTGAACTAAATAATTACTATACCAAAAGTGTTCCCAAGTCTGGTGACAAAACTCACACCTCATGTACCGAAATGGTTACGTCCCAAAGACCTGGTAGTTATGTGGCAATCAGCATTTTTCAAAAATGGAGACTAATCACATCAGATCACAAAACGAAGGGTGGGTGACCACGTCATTATGTAACTGCCGAATTGCATCATGACGTAACTGTCAAACCACAGAGATCACGGCCCAGCCAAGCTGACACATGGCTTTAACCATCCCAGCCAGCATTATTCTGCTTCGCACCTCAAATTTGTTTCTGCCAGATGTACGACATGAGTAAACAAAATAGTCAGTAGGTTGTTTGTTGTTGTTGTTAGGTGCCACCAAGACGGTGATGACCCATAGCAACCTTATGCACAGCAGAACGAAACACTGCCCCATCCTGGGCCAACCTCACTATTGTTGCCATACTTGAGCCCATCGATGCTGCCACTTGGCCAATTCACCTCGCTGGGGGTCTTCCTCTTTTACTCTGACCCTCCACCTTACCAAACATGATATCCTTCTCCAGCAACAGGTCCCTCTTGACAATATGTCCGAAGTATGAGAGACGAAGTTTGGCCATCCTGGCCTCCAAGAAGCACTCTGGCTGCACTTCTTCCAACACAGATCTGTTGGTTCTTTTGGCAGCCCACGGTACTTTCAATATTCTCCTCCAACACTATAACTCAAAAGCATCAATTCTTCTACAGTCTTCCTTATTCACTGTCAGCTTTTGCAACCATATGAGGTTATTGAAAATACCATGACTTGGGTCAGGCGCACCTTAGTCCTCAAGCTGACATCTTTGCTCTTCAACACTTTAAAAAGGTCTTGTGCAGCAGATTTGCCCAATGCAATATGTCGTTTGATTTCTTGACTGCTGCTTCCATGAGTGTTGATAGTTGATCCAAGAAGAATGAAGGCCTTGACAACTTCAATCTTTTCTCTGTTGATAAGAAGGTTGTTTATGTGTTGTTTATATGGTGGTAAATGTGAAATGTTCGAAAGCAAGATAGTTGGTAAGTGAGGAGTGGGTGTAGATAGCATGAAGAAAATGCTGCCTTTTTATCTGGCGTCCATGAATCCTCAGCAGAAAGGGGAGCTCCCAAGAATAGTGGATCTTAGGGTTATTTCTTGGTTTACATCCTGCTATTTGGCATGTCTAATGCCTGGTTTTTTTAAATTAAGGAGTTTATTCATGTGTTGGATTAGGGTAAGTTTTCAGGAAATTCTTTTCATGGTAGAATATGTCTTCAAATATGGTAATAATATTCTCACCAATTAGAAACATTACAGACCTTACTGAAGAAATATGGCATTATCACAACAGAGCAGGGTTGGCCATATATTACTCAGGAGATAAAGGCTTAACCATTTTTTTTCAAGTATATTTATTTTTTCCATTTCCTTTAGTGTTTGCCTAAAGGTCACTCTATCTCCTTTACATGTAAAATTATCTCATGTATTTAAAAAGGTCTTACTTAGAATGACGAGTTTACTTTTGTCACCTTCTCATTCGAGCATCCTGCTCAGTCTTTTCTGGTCCCAACCCCTGAGCATTTTCCTACACCCACTGTACTTCAGAGCCTTTCAGTCAAAAGTCAAAGACTATATTAAAAAAAGAAGAACCCATATTCTCATAAAACTGGTTAAATCAAAGGACTTCAATGCGGCTGGATCCAGAGCTTCACGAGATACCATCAGCTTACTGACAAGCTCACACTCTGTCTGTCTGTTCATGTATCTACCTGTGTCTTTCACTTAGTACTACCTCTCCATTGTTTTAGATCTCAACAGAAGACAGCAACGTCAGCCACCAATGGTATCGTTAGGTGCTATCAAGTCAGTACAGACTCTTAGCGACATTATGAACAGCAAAACGAAATACTGCCCGACACTGAGCCAATCTCACAATCGTTGCTATGCCTGAGCCCATAGCTGCTGCCACTGTGCCAATCCATCTCATTGGGCTCTTCCTCTTTTTCCTCTGACTCTCCACTGTGCCAAGCATGCTGTCCTCCAAGAACTGTGCCCACCGGATAACATCCTGGCTTCTGGCTGTACTTCTTCTAACACAGATTTGTTAATTATTTTGGTGGTCCATGTTACTTTTAATATTCTTCTCCAACACCATAACTCAAATGCATCAATTCTTCTATGGTCTTCCTTATTCATTGTCCAACTTTCACATGTATATGAGACTATTGGCAAGACCATGGCTTGGGGCAAGTGCCCTTAGTGCTCAAGCTGCTATCTTTGCTCTTGAATGCTTTGAAGAGGTCTTGTGCAGCAGATTTGCCAAATGAAATCCATTGTTTGATTTCTTGACTGCTGCTTCCATGAGTGTTGATGGTTGACCTGAGCAAAATGAAGTCCTTGACAACTTCAATCTGATCTCCATTCATCTTGATTGGTCCAGTGGTGAGGATATTTGTTTTCTTTACATTGAGTTGCAATCCATACCAAAGGCTGTGGTCTGTGATCTTCATCAGTAAGCCTTATAAGTCCTCTTGCTTTCAGCAAGCGAGGTTGTATCATCTGCATATCGTAGGTTATTAATGAGTTTTCCAACACAGATTTGTTTGTTCTTCTGACAGTCCACAGTACTTTCAATATTCCTCTCCGACACCACTACTCAAATGCTGCACCAATTCTTCTACAGTCTTTCTTATTCTTTGTCCAGCTTTCAAATGAGTGTGAGGCTACTGAAGATACCAAGACTTGAGTCAGAATGATATCTTTACTCATGAACACTCTAAAGGGGCCTTATGCAGTAGATCTGTCTAATGCACTACGTCATTTGATTTCTTGACTTCAGCTTCCATGAATGTTGATTGCTTTTAGCTCAGTGTAAGTGATGACGCCCAAGGACCACTCCCCTTTTTAAGCATGCCTGCTCTTGTTCTTCCTCTCCTCTCAGTGAGAGCCTGTCCATGCCTCTTAAATCATGGGCATCCTTGTTTTCCTCTTATACCACATTTTTGTTTTTTAATTCACAGAATCTTTCCCGCTTCTCCCTTAGTCTAGAACGTACAGAAACATATTTGATTTTAAAGTCAGACTCACTTAGGGGCAAATCAGGCAAGTTATTGTATCATGATGAGGAACGAAATTAGCCTTTCTGAGTCTTGGTCTTCTCATATGTTCAGTAGAAATCGTACCTACTCATTGAGTTGCTGTAACCATTCAATGAGGTGATGAACTTGGAGTTGGGAGCAGTGTCTGACTCATTGTGGGGTTCCTTGGGTTTCTACTATGACTCTTATCAATGGGGTTCTTTCTCGTTACACTTCTCTGGTACCAGAACCCCTTTAGACCTTTATCTCCTCAAGTCTTGCTGTTGCTTCGAGAACCCTATCAGTGTTTGTGCTCTGGAAATCTTTCCTAGGAAATGGCATTTCTTGTTCCACCAGAACATGTACATGCATCCAATCCAGGTCCTGGCGATCTGTCTAAGAACATGTGTCCTGAAAGTGTCTGCTGTGGACAGGGGCCCATCTGAGAAGCCAAGGTGGAATTAGACAAGGGTCATCTTTGGGTTTTTCAAAACTATGGACAGAGGGTTCCACTTAATTGAAAACATGCCAGACCCACACACCTATCCCTTCTCACCAACCAGATGGGTATCTGTGGAGTCCATTGTCCTCCGATGCCTAACTTAGGAATAGGAAGCAGGGTATCCCTCCGCCTTCCCCCAGGAGGCGATTATCAAGTGTGGAGCTACACAAGGCTAGTGCTGTGGGTCTGTCAGTGGTGTGGCTACTTTTTAATTTTTTCTTAAATACCAGCATTTATAGGATAACCACTGGACTGCTAACCTCAAGGTCAGTGGTCTTTATGAGTTGGAACAGACTCGACAAACCTTAATGATCTATTCTTAAAGAATGGTGTGTCTGCTTCTCTGGAAGTGCCAGCATTTGTATCCACCAGGGAAATATTTTATGAAAATAAGATAATATCATGGATGCATATATGTGGAAAGAGAAGACGGAAAAGCTCCATATCATCAGTGAAGACAAGGCCAGGGGCAGACTGTGGAACAGACCATCAATTACTGATATACAAATTCAAATTAAAGCTGAAGAAAATGAAAACAAATCTACGAGAGCCAAAATAT
>NW_006408559.1:7185539-7199570 GCF_000296735.1 Chrysochloris asiatica
CTGACAACAACAACAATAAACAAAACTCTAAAATGGAAACAGGAAGAAGAAATAGAAAGGGAAGTGTCTGGGGCCGGGGGAAGCCAGGAGGAGTCAGAACACAAAACAGGCTCCATGACGGTGGAACTTGTACAGGCCGCTTAGGAGTCTGGGAGACACTGACGCCAGAGCCGAGATGACAAGGAGTGGCTTGTGTGGCAGGGAGAACAAGAAACCTGAGGCACTGATTTGGCTGCCAAGCAGAAGAGCGTGTACAGTGGGAAGCAATGAAAGATTGTACCTGAAGGCACTGATTGAATTGTTCAATCGAAGCTCTTATCTGGACAAGCCCTCAGATAGTTTCATGCTTTAACACTTGAGATAAACCCCCTCACCAACATGGAACCTCTGTGAACTCCTCACTGTAGAAACTTGGTGTCTCTCACTTTCATCCCCTTTGTCAGAAACAAAGGCTAGGCATGTCACAAACACCGTAGTCCAGAGTAAAGTACCCAGACAGAAAAGAAAGAATGGAAGGTTGGCCCAGACTTAATGGAAGAAGTCGTCATCACTTTGTGGAATTGAATTTGAAAAAGAAAAAAGGGGGCGGGGGGAACATTCTAAATGTCAACTGGATATGTTTTTTTCAGACAGCTTACTTATTAATCAATAGCGCATAAAAACCCTTTGCAGATGGGCAGCCCCAGGGAAGTGTCGTGAGGGGTGTGATGTGCGAACGTGCATTCATGTAACGGCCCCAGAGGGCATAATGATGGTGATAATGGCACTCAGAATTTAGATTACATTTCATACTTTCAAGGACCTTTGCAATCATTAATTCTTAATCCCTTATCCAAGCCTTAAGCTCTAGTTAGCAGACCAGCCCTTCATCTCTCTGTTTCACAAAGAATCATCCTTAAACACAGAAGTCTGCCCATTTGCCCAAGGTCCAAAGTGAATCTCGACGAGCCCTGGACTCCACCTGGCTGTTCTCAGAATGTGGACCAGTGTCTGGAGAAACCACAGGATCACTTGTACCAGAGTGCTTCAGTTTCCCCACAGGCACCACACTGTCTCACAGAATCATGACCATAGATTAATGCCACGTAGTATCCATGCTGTGAAAGATACTGGACACACTTTAAAGAGGGACTCCTGATGTGGTGCTGTAGGATCAGCACAGGACTGTGCACCGCAGTGTCAGCAGTTCAAAGCCACCAGCTACTCCCTGGAAACCCTCTCCTGGGTCGCTATGGGTCAGAACCAACAACAACAATGCTTACTGAAAAAGTGAGCTGAACGTTGCTTCACCTACTTTAAGAAGCTGAAGCTAGAAAGCTGTTTCCATGCTCTCTTGCCACTCATAGTGATGCTGTAGGGTCAGAGGAGAGCTGCCCACAGGGTTTCCAAGATGCCATCTTTCAGAGGGCAGACTGCCCATCCTTCCCCTTGGAACCACCCACCGTTTGGTTAGCAGCTGTGTGCTTCATTGATAATACTGCCAAGGCTCCTTAAGAATTGTACTACCCTCCCCAAAAGAATCTACTGGAACCAAATCTGGAGGTCAGGAAGAGGGTCTCAGTTTGTTTATTACCCTAAACTCAACACAGTAAATCATATAATAAAAATGACGAAGGCTTTTTCCTGGATTTGAGCACAGGTATTACTAGGACTCCAAGGCACTTGCTGCTTATTAATAACAGCTAATTCTGGGAACTAACATCTTTGTCTTCCAGTCAGTGAGTTCTGGGTGGATTGGACTGAGGTTCCTAGCTAACAACTTAATCCAATTGTTATGAGAGGGAAAAAAAAAAGAAGGCTTTTTTTTTTTTTTTTTAATAAGACTCATGAAAGACGGAGTGTCTTCAGAAAAACCAAGAATATCTCATCGGATTCTTCAAGGAAGCCAAAAATCCTGTAAATGTCAGAAAGATGTTACATGCTGTAAAGCCCCTTTGGTCAAATTCATCTAAAGAAGGGACTGTTTGTAGGTGACTTTTCTGCAATTCTGTCCAAAGCTTCCCGCGACAGATAAAAATTCAATAACCTTTCACTGCGGATGGGCCACAATTATCACTCATTTAAAAACAGTCCTCCTAATAGCGTATTTTATCATGCTGGACAGACAGCCCCGGCATTGTTCATTATTTAGTGTTTGCTAAGCCGATGGCACTTTCACTGCACTCTTCTTATCTCGGCTCCTTCAGAATTGGTTTTTTTTTTTTTTTATTTCCGAACCAGTCAGATATAACAAGTCATTTTCTCCCCTCTTGTCTTTTAAGCAACACAAATTTGATTCCGGCTTTCAACAATGACCACTTAAAGATGAAAGTTACTGGCAGTGTCTGAATTAACCAGCAGTAGGACCTGAAGGGAAGGATTACTGCATTTTGATTACAACTAGGGTTTTCCCCTTGTGTGTTTCAATCTTTTTATTTTCTAATATATATGTCTGCTGTATCTCCTTGGAAGCCCATTCTGCTGAAACACACAGCGTCTGGCAAAGAGGAGGCATTGTGGAGCCTCAGGTGGTTTGAAGACAGGACAAGGTATTATTGGGATGATTTTATTATAGGACCTCAAACAAAGTGCTTATAAGCTACTATAAGTACGTTTCTGCATTAAACATAGACTGCCTTCATATGAGAAACTTCTTGAAGGGAAAGTGGTAACATCGTTAGTCTGACACCTGGAGGAGCAATGTCAGTTCAAGCCACATCTCTTTCTCTATAGAACTCATTGCTGAGGTTTTTTAACTATTTTAAGTGAAAAAATTGTACTGCCTGTTCAAAAAGAAAAGGATTTTTTTGTTTTGTTTTTAAGGTTTTTATTGTGGATTGAGTGAAAGTTTACAGGACAAATCATTAGTTTTACATTCAATAAATCATACACCTTGTTTCATTACAATGATTATAATCCTCTCCATATACCATCAGTTAACAGTGTTTCTCTCTATTCATTTTAGCTTTTTTTTTTTTTTTAAACCCTCAGGCATATATAATAATTTACACCACCAAAGGGACATTCTGCAAGTCTGCCTCCTGGCCGCCATCTCTTAGTCCCTCCCTTCCTATGAATCCAGAGTCCTCAGTGTCGAGGTCCTATGTCGGGTTCCAGCCTCGACAAAGAAATGTGGGTGTCACAAAGAAGGGAGATCTGGCTGCGAAAAGGATAAAGAGAGAGATGAAATATATACAAAAAAGACAGACACACAGATATGATGCAAGTTGGCAGATAGGCAGATCTGCAAACATATTGCCTAGCATTACACAGCATTGCACACAGATCTAATTCTACCTCAGTCTTTTATTCTCTTTTTTAGGGAGGGATTTGTTACAAAGGAAGGATATAATTCACTCACAAAGGGAGGATGTGATTCTTTAGATAAGGCAGGATATGGAACTGAAATGTGATTAATCATTCAAAACAGGACATAATGATTCACAGGAAAAACTTTTAAGATATTTTCATAGTTTTTCTTAACAATCTAACATTTTTATTTTTACAGAAAAAAGGTTCAATCAAGCTGTTATATATTAATTTTTAGGCTTAAATGATCTAGAGCAGTGACGTGCAGTTTCTTAAGGATACTTAACATAAACCAAGGTTCCTGAAACGAGCCAAGCTGTCTCTGTACACTTTACAAACTTTTGTTTATGAGCAAGATCTCAGGCACTGGGCTTCATTTATCTATATCTAAAATGCTACATTGTTCTTAATATTCCTATATACTTTCAGGAGGAAGGAAAGCATCTGGGTTAAACTGATTATATTCAGAGGCGGTTTAATGGGGCTGCCACTATTATCCTCTAATCCAACATTCCCAGAATTTACCATTCCACTTTATTTACAAACCTTGGGTAGTTTTTCTCTAAAACCCTTTTCTCATATTCCCAATATACCAGTTCCTGGCCGTTCTGAATTATCTGAGGAAACTTTTACTGCCTCGGCTCTAAAAAGGGGTTTCAAACCCATTATTGTTCATGGATATCAAACATAACTGAATAATCAAATAAGGAGCCGTTCTGACTTCATCCCAGGTGGCTATTGCTTGTTCCTCAGAAAGATTTGTTCCCAGGACTCCACGCACTGCCAACACAGTGGAGGCATTAAGAGAGGCATTGTAAAAGAAACCATTTTCTCAGAAGCTATAATTACTGGAGTTAGAAGCATAGAATGAACAATATTAGGACCAAAGAAAATTATACAGAGGTAGCCAACCAATGAGTTGCAAAAACCAATGGACCCGGGACGTCAGGAGGTCACTTCCTTGGCTCTCAGGGTCCATGGCTCGCTATCCTGAGGAGGGCCACGGGGTTGGATTTTCGTCCATGTCACAGGGCCACTGATCAACCCAGGGTCTGCGTATGCTGTCCCCAGCACCTCAGCTGCTCCCTCCCTCTATAGGATTATTTTTTAAAGAACTGTGTACTTTATCCAATTTTGGCCCTGACCTAAACATTTAGATGTTTACATCATCTTCCAAGTGGCCTAGGTGCTGCAATTTGCAATTGGTCGATAATCCAAAGGTTGGCAGTTCAAATCTACCCAGAGGCTCCATGGAAGAAAAGGCTTAGAGAAGTGGTATGGTGACAATAGCAGCCAAGAAAACCCCATGGGGTAGTTCTACAGGGTAACACATGGCGTTGCCATGATTCTGGGTCATCTGAACAGCAGCTAACAACAACCATACGATTTGGGCAGTCTTACAGACCAGGCCTGATAGCTACTGTAGATGAAGTCTCTTCTCTTTAAATACGAAGGCAGAAAAGCTTGACCAGAGGCCCAGGATATGACAGGCACGTTTCTTCCTCCTTTGGTGGAAGCTCTCCCAGGCCCCACCAAGGACCTGCCTATTCTGTGCAAGTCTCACGGTCTTCAGAAAAATGTAGGGTTCCACTCCACAAGTATGGTGACTCAAGTCTGACTTTTTCTGAGGACAATTTGTTTTCAAATAGTGATAGCAGGATACTGAAAAAGATTCTGTGGAGAGAGGTTCTCATCAAACAGTATGAATTCAAAGAATTAGGACTAATTGTAAGCATGAAAATAAAGATAGCATGCAAGTCTTTCTCCATACACTAATGCTAAGGGAAAAAATGTGCTCAAACTACCCAGAAAGAGATGCTCAGAACATCTTCTCTGCTCCTCAAAGAGACAGAGCTACTAAAAACGTCACCATCATTTTATTTGTTTAAAGATACCACAAACCCAATTAACACATTTGCTCAAGCCAGCAGCCTTTGAGCTGCTTCCCAGAAATCTTGGGAAAGAGCTAGAGAAACACCTGTAAGAAAGTGGTTTTCATATACTGCTGTATCTGCCTCACTCCAGGAAGCAGAACAGGGGTCACTGAATGACAGGGGGTCCCCATAAGTGCCACCACTCGGCCGGAAGTTCCACCCACTGCCCCCGTCCCAGAAAGACAAGTGAGAAGAGGTGGTCGCCTTCAACACCACACCCAGACTGTCTCTAGTCATCCAGCTCCACCTATTCAATAGTGAAACAAGACTGACATCTAATGCTCTGCTCTGCCTTCTCGCTGTGTGGCCGTTAGTGCAAATCTCAGCTCTGCCACACGCTGGTGGGAGCTTGGATGAGGTCTCAGCATTGCCAACTGTGTTGTCTGGAGTGTAAATTTCCGAGGGGATCGTTACGAACTGTTAAGTCAGTTTATGTCTACACAGTGCCTGACAAAGACTGATTGCTGGATAAATGTTAGGGGTTTTCCTCCCGCTCTTTTAAAGACTTTTCCTCCTCATTTTTAGCCATGCTGAGAATATTTCATTTCTGTCTCTCGTACTTGTTGCCAGAATTTACCCATAGAGGTACAACCAGAAAGCCAAACGTGTTACTGTTGAGTGGATTCTGACTCATGGGGACCCCATGTGTCACAGGGTGGTCCTGCTTCATGGGGTGTAAACAGATCTCTAAGCTTTTCTTCCTTGGTTCCACTGGTGGGCTTTGAACCACCAACCTTTAGGTTTGCAGCTGATCGCAAACCGCTGGCACCACCCTGGGAAATTGTGCCCAGATCAGCCTCCAGAATCTTCCCCCATCCTTCCTGTGGTTAGTTGGTCCATTTCTGCTTCATCGTTGAATTTCGTTCTCAAGGAATCATACATTTGAAATTATACTTTGAGCCCTTAAGTTTAGCAGCCTTCCAGAAGCCATATGACCTTGAACTTGGGGACAGAGAATGGTTGGGTTTATTTGGGTCACAGTAAGGCAGCTGTGGTGGCACAGTGGTTAAAGCACATGGCCACTAACCAAAAGGTTGGCAGTTCCAACCCACCAAGCACTCCTTGGGAGCAAGTTGTGGCTGTCTGCATTTGTAAAGATTTACAGTCTCAGAAACTCTATGGGGCAGTTCTCCTCTGTCCTACAGAGACGCTATGGGTCGGACTCCACTTAAGGGCAGTGGGTTTGGGGCAAAATGAGTGAGACTGAAGGTTAAAGCACCAGCTCACCTGAGATATGTAGACCCAGAAGCTGCTGACTTGTGCCTTTAGTAAAAACGCTAACAGGATGGTGGACCATGAATCCCACAGACCCTAATGGCTCTGGGACTCTCAGACCTGCATTCACCAAGGGACTCTGGATGGATGGAAATGGGCTTGTGGGAACATCCTAGTGAAGACCTTCCTAAGCTTCAGCTGGGCCCAATCCACCAGGGTGCCAAATGAACTGGCCAGCTGCTTCCCCTTCTGCTGCCTCTTGGGTGATAAAGCACTCCACAGCGTCCTGGGGGGTCCCAGTCCTGCTCGCACCGCTGGAATATTTGTTCAGAATGGAAATTAGTGTTCTGAGACCAGATGTACTTCACATGTTTTCCCACTTACTGCCTTCCCACCTTTGTTGATCATGTGGATGGTGTCTCCTATTGACCCTAATGATAGAAATCATATTATAACATGCTAAACTCTTTCCACTGGCTCATGGAATCTTCATGGCCTGTGACCTATGAGGCTCAAAGTGGGGTTTCGGGGTGGTGGGTGAGTGTGCACCCACATCTGAGTGATGTCAGGCCGCCACATGCTGTTCCCTTCCAGCTCATGAAATAGAAACAATCCTAGATATTGGCCTTCTTTCACTGCTAGGGATGTCACAGCTATGGTGAAGAGTCACGCTAAATGCTCTGTCCTTGAGATGAGTTGTTTTCACTGTGGGGTGTGTGGCCACCCCACCCCAAGATGAGGCAGTCTGCTCCCATAAAGCCTTGGAAACCTTATGGGGCAGTGCTACTCTGTCCTGTCAGATCGCTATGAATTGACAACAGTGAGTTTGGTTTGGTTTGGGACCTTTTGTTTGTTTTTCAGTATTTTATAAGACGCAAATATTAGGTACCTGGTGAACTGCATTTACAGATTACATAAACTTGCTTGTACTAAACTCGCCATCACAGACTAGGTAAATGGTTTCAAGGGGAAACCATGGTGGATTGAGGATGAGCAAGAGGCATCATGGGAAATGACAGAGCATATCTAGCGCCTGGTCAGTCACTGTTAGGATGATATCTGACCCATAACAGCAGTCTTATCAGATATGAATGGAAATCAACAAAATAGCGTGAACTTGTCAGGATTTTTATTTGGAATGTGGGTTTATAGGCACTGTTGTTAATATGAGGAGCCCAGCTGGTGCGATTATTAAACACTTGGTTGGTAACCAATGACTCTAAGGAAGAAAAGACCCAGAAATCTGACCCCGTAACGAGTACAACTTAGGAAATCCGGCGAGGCCATTCTACCATGCCCTGTCGGTTCTGAGTCAGAACAGGGCTCACGGCACACAACAACGAGTTACTCACATGAACCCGGCCCTCAGTACATGTGTGTCCTGAGATGTTCACAACTGTCACCTTAAAGCATCAGGCCTGGGAAAACATTGAAGAAAATGATCTGTTTCATTTTTCTGTCATTCTTTATTAACTTCCTTTCTTTTTATGGTTGTACAGGTATACATTTTATTAGTATATTCGTTAATGTTCGTAATACACCAACACACACCGGTTGCCATCAGTCAGCTGACTCATTGCGACCCCGTGTGTGTCACAGGATTTTCAGTGGCTGGTTTGTCAGAAGTAAATGGCCAGGTCTTTCTTCCAACATACCTCTGGATGGACTCAATCTACTAACCTCTGGGTTAGCAGGCTAGTGTTTAACCATTTGTGCTACTGATTGTTACTGTTGTTGTTTAGTGCTGTCGAGATGGTTCCAACTCAGCATCTCTGTTTAGGGTTTCCAACGGGTGTCTGGTGGATTTCAACTGCCAACCTTGCAGTTCAAACTGACCTTGCTCTCCATTACTTACTCTACAGCACTACCCATGATGTGTTGTTGTTGTTAGGTACCATCGAGTCGGTACGGACTCATAGCGGCCTTATGTACAACAGAAGGAAACACTGCCCGATCCTGGGCCAACTTCATTATTGTTGCCACACTTGAGCCCATTGATGCTGCCACTTGGCAGCATCAATGACCCTCCACCTTATCAAACATGACATCCTTCTCCAGCGACTGGTCCCTCCTGACAATATGTCCAAAGTATGAGAGACGAAGTTTGGCCATCCTGGCCTCCAAGGAGCACTCTGGCTGCACTTCTTCCAAAACGGATCTATTGGTTCTTTTGGCAGCCCATGGCACTTTCAATATTCTCCTCCAACACCGTAACTCAAATGTATCAATTTTTCTATGGTTTTCCGTATTCACTGTCTAGCTTTTGCATGCATATGAGGTTATTGAAAACCCATAGTGACCTTGTATTGGGTTTCTGAGGAGTGGCTGGTGGGTTTGAACCGCCAACCTTGTAGTTAGCAGTTCAGCATTTCAATGCTGGTCCTACAGCCCCATCAGTAATTAGTCACAATTATCAGTCTGTCTCCTTTTCTATAAAACTGAAAGAAAAAAAAAGCATATCCTGCCTAATACCTGTGTCATGTGAAAGTAGCCAAATCAAAACATTTTGAAATGATTCATCCTTTCTGTTAGCTGCTTATGCCTGTTTTAATCATTGCAGAGTGAAACGTGTCATGGCCAATAAAAGATGATAAGGGAGTCTAGATAGACTTGGCGTGTCAGATACCGATTACTGTGCAACCAGCCACCTAAAGATATCTCCACCATCCCATGAAGAGATGGACAGGTTTTCTGGGTATCCCAGGGCTACACGGGCCACTCTCTCACCTGGAACATAAGACTTCACTCTCCATGTGGTCTTTCCTCCTGCGTTCTTCACCTCACGGAGGTGTCAGGAGACTTCCCTGAGGGCAGAGATGGAAACTGTAGTCCCAACAGCCTGGGCTCGCGGCCTTAGACAACATGACTTCAGCCTTAGCCTGTTAATCAGTGAAAAACTGTGAGGTCAGTCCAGATTCAAGGGGTGCTGGAGGAAGGCCATCCCTCCTGATGGGAAAAGCTGCAGAGAATGGTGACCGTGTCCACCCTAGTACACATGGTGTCAGAAAACATGTGCTACTTATGAGAGTGCTAAGTCAGAAAGTATTGCTACTAGGGTTCCAGTTCACTCGTGCAAAGGTTTATTCCAGACAAAGCGTGTATACATGTCTCTGTGACCAGTGGCTGTCTGCAGTTGAGTTCGCTCAGCAATGAACCTGTCTTGACCTTTGTTAGGGTGTCTTTGTGGGGGAAAAGATCCAGTCAAAAACTCCAGTAGCTTCCAAAGGGATCTGCTAGACCACTTAAATTCAAGGCAGAGAGGTCAGCTCAGAGGAGTGTGGAGACTGTGTTTGGGGATTCCAAAGGGGTAATCATGATAGATTTTCTCAAAGGACCTAGGACAATCTTGGGAGCTTATTATGAAGAAGGTTCAGAAAAGTGAGAACTGCATTGGTGAGGAAAAGGTCAGGAAAGTTACACCAAAGAGTTCTCTTTTTCCTCAATCTTCTAGGATAGCAAGGGCTGTCTTATCAGAATTTCATCAGGGAACCTTACTCCATCCACCCCACGGTCCTGATCTTGCCTCTTTAGACTTCTTTCTGTTCTCAAAATTCAAAGAATATTTAAAAGGGACATGATTTGAGTGTCTCAAGGATGTGCAAACTCTGTTTTGATTTGGTGTCAGTTGAAGAGTGCAGAATTCATTGGGGAAACTTCAGTGAGATGGCAACATTACCTTCAGAAATCAAGAGACCTAGATGGAGAAGTGGAGAGGAACAACAGCTTCAAAGTCTGAGACTTTGATGTAATAAAAGTTGTTGTGCCTTTGTAGCAATCGTTTTGACTCATCCTCATGTATGTAACTCATCAGTTTGAGCTGGACAAAGAATAGGTTTTCTCTGTTTTGCATTATGAAAACCATGCATTTTGCAAATGATAATACACTTACTTTTGTTTTCTGTCAGTGTGAGAAGGATAGGGTCTGTGATGCCCAATTAAAATGATGACTTCTATCCCTCCGTGGCGTACTCAAAAAGTGCACCATGTCTGCTTTTTACTCATGGCTTAAAATGAACTGAATTAAGTTTTTCAATGCAAGCATTTTATTTCTCTAAAGTAAAAGCTATTCTCCCTTTGTTCATTAGGGATTAACTTGTAAAGTGTCTCATTGAATAGATTGCTCATCAGGATTTCCTCCCCCGCCCCCCCAGTTAGACCTTTTATTTTAAAGACAGACTAATTATAGATTGCTAAGTGTCTGCCTGACCCCTAGGAAAATGTACAGAATACTGAAACATCATTAACGCCACATATAGTGGAATTTTAAAGATTAAAAATAAATATGCACGAATTTCAAACATTTACCATATCTTGAAAGTGCTTAATGGTGCGTACGTATAGTCTTTAGTCCACTCAATTCCTGCAGGCCAAGCATAACTTGGTTTAAATTTAGGATCTTCCTTAGAAAGGTCTAAGGAGTGCAGTACAAGTCATTGTGGCCTTTATATGAAGAAGTCAGAATTCTTAAATGTTAATGCAGCCTTTTCTCTGTTCGCTATTTGGATAATGGATTATCTCATGTTTCCTTCTGTATAGCAGTCCTTTCCTAAGGATCCATCCTTCAGGTTTCATATAAACATCACCAACAACAAAGAGGCTTCATTATCACTGAACTCCTATTCTCTGCAGTTGCTCCATTGGCAACCTCTCAATAGCTGAGAAATGCATCACTGTAACAGAAATGGAAGGGCTGGGAAACAAAAGTAATGAAAATGGCTGGTTAGCTAGTTTTCATTAGGGGTCAGTGACCCATGTTGCAGCCCACTTGATTCTCTGCTTTCCACACTGAATTAGTCATCTGAATGAGTCCACAACCCAGACACCCTTACCAGATTGGCTAGCACCAAGAAGACTCATTTCCCTCAATACGTTAGCTCCAACATCGTCTCATTAGATGGTTAAACAAAGCGCAAAGTAGAAATTACAGCCAGCTCCAGTGTTGATACAGATATTGGCAAGGCTAGCATAATTCTTAGCATCAATACCAACCTCATCTTAAAGCATACGTCTTTGAGCATAGCCGGCACCCAAGAAATGTTTTATCAAATTGAATTAATTAAACCAAGTGTCTCCCTTGAGAGCTTGAAATCACTACCATGCTCCCATTTGCAGAATCAGCTGTGAAATGCATCTCAACAAATGATCCGCCCTTTTTTTTTTTAATTCATTCAGGTCCCGCCATCCTCCCCCACCCCTCTGAGTGCAAACCCTGATAGTGACAGTTACCTCAGAGCCTGGGATCACTCCTTCCTGGTCGTCCACTGAGTGCCGTGAAGAATTTCTCCTTAGGATTAAATAGTACGATTACCTTTCAATTCCTACAGCATTTGGGGCATTAACTCCCTTACTAATGATATGCCTATTTTACCTGTTGCTAAATGTGGATTTTACTCACTGAAATATAATTGCTGGCCTTTGAATTTGACTTCTCGTTCCTTTTCTTAAGCGCTGTTTCCTTCAGTACCTGCTTTGGCACAAATAGCCTCGCACTGACTAATGAAAAGGTTAGATTCCAGAAGTTCTTTAAATTGGTTGCTAGAAACACTTGACTGCATTTGCTGTCATAGAAGCATCGTTATTTCTTACTGTGGGACCTTGGACATGATTCTTAACTGCCACCATTCTCAATGATCTTATTTATAAATCACATATAACAATGCCTAGTTCAGATTGTTTTTATGAAGACCCACTCATTTTACTTCCTAAACATGTCTACATCACTTCTAATAACACTGCTATAATTTACACCTGCATTGATTCTCACCTGAAGTCGGCTCAGTAACCTGTCAACTAATTGGCCTGCTTTCTCTCTCCTTATCCTTCTACAATGCAATCATCACAACAGAGTAATGGATCTAAATGCAAATATGACCAGATAACTTGCTATTAAGACTTCCCTTCTCTTCTGGGCAACATCCAAGATTCTTAACATGGCTTCCAGTGTTCCTCACAATCTGAAGTTGAACTTGCCTTTAGCTCCTCCCTCCCTCCCCCATAGTGCCAGGCCGTTCCTCTCCTCTTTACCATGATTCAGACTGTTTCCTCTGAGAGTTATGCCCTCACTTTTTATGCCCATCACCTGGCCAATTTCGACTCATCCGTTAAAATTCATCTTAGGCATTACCACCCCAAGTAGCTGTCTTTGACCCTCTCCAATTGAATTGCTGTTGCCATTAAGTGCCATCAAGTCAGTTCCAACTCATAGCAAACCCGGTAGATTTCCCAAGGAGCGACTGGTGGGTTTGAACCACCAACCTTGTGGTTAGCAGTCAAGTGTTTATCCTGTAGTGCCACACCAGGACTCCTCCAATTGAATTTCAGTATCCCTTTCCTGAACTCTTATGCTATACAACAGGTATCTCTATAGAAAAAAACAACAACACAAGAACAACATGAATTTTCATTTGAATCTACCCAGCACAGTAGATTAAAATAGACTTAGACTCTCACTCAAGCAGTCATCGTCAAATTATAGAATCCTCCAGATAAACACCACCGCTCGTCTGTTAGTGTGTCGTGTTGTGGTGGCTAGTATGTTGCTGTGATGCTGTAAGTCATTCCACAGGGGTTTTTAAATCCCAGCAGGGTCTTGTGGTAGAACTGAAGCTAGACCAGGAAGACAAGACAGTAGGAGAGTCAGAATACTGCTGAATATTTAGCCATGAAACCCTTATCAATAGCAATGGAACATTTCAGATACAGTGCCAGATGATGAAAACATTCTGAATAGCAGCGGAATATTGTCAGATAAAGTGAAGGAAGATGAGCCCCTCAGGTTGGAAGGCACTCAGAATATGACTAGGGAAGAGCTGCCTCCTCAGAGTAGAGTTAACCATAATGACATGAATGGAGTAAAGCTTTCAAGACCTTCACAACACAAAATGAAGAGAAACAGCTATAAACATCTATTAATGACTGGAAAATGAATTGGGTGAAATAGGAAACTAGGAAAATTGCAAGTTGTCTAAAATGAAATGAAACACATAAATATCAATATCCTAGGCATTGTTGTGGTTAAGTGCCATCGAGTGGGTTCTAACTCGTTGTTGTTGTGGTTAGGTGCCATCGAGTCGGTACCAACTCATAGCGACCTTATGCACAGCAAACGAAACACTGCCCAATCCTGGGCCATCCTCACTACTGTTGCCACGCTTGAGTCCATCGATGCTGCCACTTGGCTAATCCATCTCATTGGGGGGTCTTCCTCTTTTTCTCTGACCCTCCACCTTACCAAACATGATATCCATCTCCAGCGACTGATCCCTCCTGACAGTATGTCCAAAGTATGAGACACAAAGTTTGGCCATCTTGGCCTCTAAGGAGCACTCTGGCTGCACTTCTTCTAAAACAGATCTATTGATTCTTTTGGCAGCCCATGGCACTTTCAATATTCTCCAACACCATAACTCAAAAGCATCAATTTTTCTATGGTCTTCCTTATTCACTGCTCAGCTTTCACATGCATGTGAGGTTATTGAAAATACCATGGCTTGGGTCAAGCGCACCTGAGTCCTCAAGCTGACAACTTTGCTCTTCAACACTTTTAAAAGGTCTTGTGCAGCACATTTGCCTAATGCAATACATCCTTTGATTT
>NW_006408559.1:7203510-7219413 GCF_000296735.1 Chrysochloris asiatica
TGGAAGAAATACACAGGGTCATGTTACCAAAAAGACATGATCAATGTTCAGCTATTTCAAGAGGCAGTATGTGATCAAGAACCGATGGTTCTGAAGGAAGAAATCTAAGCAGAATTGAAGGCACTGGCAAAAAACAAGGCTTCAGAAATTGACGGACTGGGAATTAAAATCATTCAACAAACTGGTGCAGACTGGAGACGCTTACTCATCTCTGCCAGTGAATTTTGGAAGACAGCTACCTGGTCAACTGATTGGAAGAGATCCATTCCAAAGAGAGGTGACCCAATGGAATGTGGAACAATATCATTAATCTCACATGCAAGTAAAATTTTGCTTAAGATAATTCAAAAATGGTTACAACAGTATTGGCAGTGAACTGCCAGAATTTCAAGCCAGAGTCTGAAGAGGACGTGGAATGGGGGATATCACAGTTAACGTCAGATGGATCTAGACTGAAAGCAGAGAATATCAGAAAGATGTCTGCTTCTATACAGACAATGCAAAGACTTTGAACTGTGTGAACCATGACAAAGTATGGATGACATTTCAAAGAATGGGTATCCCAGAACACTTCATTGTGCCCATGAGAAACCTGTACATAGACCAAGAGGCAGTTGTTTGAACACAACAAGGGATTAGTAAATTGTTCAAAATCAGAAAAGGTGTGCACCAAGGTTGTATTCTTTCACCATACTTATTCAGTCTGTATGATGAGCAAATTATATGCTAAACTGGATTATATGAAGAAAAACGTGGCATCAGGATTGGTGGAAGACTCATTACCAACCTGAGATGTGCAGATGATACAACCTTGCTTACTGAAGTGAAGAGGACTTAAAATAGTTGCTGATGAAGATAAAAGACTACAGCCTTAAGTATGGATTGCACCTCAATGTAAACAAAACAAAGATCTTCACAATTGGACCATAAATAACATTATGACAAATGGAGAAAAGATTGAAGGTGTCAAAGACTTCATTTTGCTTGAATCCACCATCAGCATTCCTGGATCAGCAGTCAAGAAATCAAAAGGCATAGGCATTGGTGAAAAACAAGGCTCCAGGAATTGATGGAATGCAAATTGAAATCTTCCAATGAGCTGATGCAAGCATTGGCGATGCTTACTCATCTGTGCCTGGCTAACCGATTGGAAGAGATTCAGATGTGGATCTCTTGCAATCTGCTGCACAAGACCTCTTTAAAGTGTTCAAGAGCAAAGGTTTCAGGTAGAGGACTAAGGTGTACTTGACCCAAGCCATGGTATTTTCAGTTGCCTCATATACAGTTAAAAGTTGGACAGTGACTAAGGAAGACCTTAGAAGAGTTGATGCATTTGAGTTATGGTTTTGGCGAGGAATATTACAAGTACCATGGAATGCCAGAAGAACAAATAGATCTGTATTGGAAGAACTATGACCAGAGTGCTCCTTAGAAGCCAAGACGGCGAGACTTTGTCTCTCATACTTTAGACATGTGATCAGGAGGGACCAGTCTCTGGAGAAGGACATCATGCTTGGTAAAGTGGAGGTTCAGCAAAAAAGAGGAAGACCCTGAGGGAGATGGATTGGCACCGTGGCAGCAGCAGTGGGGTCCAGCATAGCAACAATTGTGAAGATGGCGCGTGACCAGGCAGTGGTTCATTGTGTTGTCCATAGTATAATTATAAGTAAGAACTGACTCAGCAACACTTGATAACAACAAAAACAGGGTAATGGTAATAGTCTACAAGTGTTCAAGGGAAAAAGAAACAGATTTCATGGAAAGGACCAAGATGCAGAAAAACAATAATCTCTCACAAATAGCAGTGGAAGCTAGAAGACAATAGAAACAATACCTTTAAGAGTCTATGAAAAAGGATTTTCAGCCTAGCATTATGTATTCCAATATACCGTTCTTTCAGCGTGAAGGAAGAGTAAGATGTTTTCAGGCATACAAGATCATTTTCCTCAGAAAGCACCCAAACTAAGGAAGTTTATACTTAAATAAGAGAACGGTTTGGAAACAAAAGACAAGAATTCTAACACACTCAAAAAACAGAGGTTCTCCAGGTGCCAATGAGTTGCCAAGATGTCAGTTCTGCAAAGCTCTAGTGGACAGCTAGCCCAGGGAAGAGTGTCTCTTCAGAAGTTCTCAGGAGAGATTTGTTCCCGTAGGTGGCGCTGATAGGAAAGTCAGTATGTTTGAATTTACAGAGGGGAGAATTGCTCACCAAGGGAAGAGTTTGAGGTTGAATCAACCGTAAGTACATAGAAGACAAATTACAAGATTAGTATAGTCTTGTCAGAGACAGGAGACCTATTTTGTGGAGGGAAAAATATTAAAGAATATTGCATGATCTGAGATGTTCATGGCATTTCTCTAGTCGTAGTAACAGAAACACAAAATGTTCATTTAAACCAAGTTGTGAGGCACCTGTAGTAAGAGGATACTGATGAGAGGAACATGCCCAGGCAAGGGGGAGTTCAATCCTCAGCTTAGCGTGAGAAGGGTTAGAGTGTGCGAGTAACCTTACCCACACAATTTGGTCTTCATCCTGAGTCCTGAAAGCTAACCTCTAGCATAGTGGTTACGAGTCGGGCTGTTAACCTCAAGGTCAGCAGTTTGAAACTACCAGCTGTTCCATGGGAGAAAGATGAGGCTTTCTGCTCCCGTAAAGATTTACAGCCTTGTAAACCCTATATGGGGTTGCTAGGAGGAGCTCTGCTAGCGTAGTGGTTGTGAGTCGGGCTGCTAATCTCAAGGTCAGCAGTTCAAAACAACCAGCAGTTTCATGGGAGAAAGACAAGACTTTCTGCTCTCATAAAGATTGATAGCCGCTGAAACCCCATACAGTGTTGGAACTATGAGTCGGAACCGACTCCACGGCACACTATCACCACCAAACCCTTGGAACTTCCCATGTGTTTGACATCTTTGTTGTCCTAACAAGGTGCCAGAAAGACCCACCACCTGATACTAGTCATGTTTGGAGGAGGGAGACGGGCTGAGGTTAAGTTCAATCCTATGGGCAGTGGTTTAGTTCATCATTCGTACGTTATGAAACTTTGAGAAATGCTCTGGATACTGAAATTGGTGAGCTTCCTGGTTGGTGAAAGATATCAATGCTCAGGAGGCTACCAAGTCCTTTGGGCAGGGAAATTCTGCTTTGGGGACCCTGCCAAGTCTCTTCATGCATGTATCTCTTCATTTTTACCCTTTTTACCATTTTACTCTGAAGTATAGCTCTTTCCTGAGTTCTGTGCACTGTTTGAACAAATAATACCAGGGGGGTGAAGTAATGGGAACCCCCATCTTTGTAGCTAACAGGTTAGAAGTAAGGGGGGGTGGGATCCCCTGAGCTTACAGCTGGCATCTGATGTCTTGGGTAGACTTGGCTTCTAGAGGACTCTTTAACTTGGTAGATATTAGCTGGCTCTTGTGTTAGGGTCAGAAAAAGGAGTGCTTCATGTACAGCTGTTGAGATGGAGGAGAATCAGAGATGGTTGGTGTGTGTCTGATAAGGCACACAAACACAGACAGAGTTGCTTACCATATGTGTCATCAAAGACGGGCATGGAGACACTTCAGAAAGTAGAAAATTAATACCTAAGACTGAAAAATCACCAAACAGCATTATAGGCCAGCTCTTTAAACAGGGATAAGAACCAACGAAATCAGTGAAGAACTGAAAGTGGTTTGGGATGGGGTGGGCACCTGTTACTGTTTCTAGTAAAATGCTTGTAAAACCCATTGGACTCTAATTTCTATAGACCTCTAGCTTTGATTGAAATTAAAAAGTCAACTAGAAAAATGGTTATGGTAGCACAAATCAAATGAGTCCTGAGTCCTGAAAGCTAACCTCTAGCGTAGTGGTTACGAGGTGTTTGCTTTTAATCACGTCTCATTAATTATTGATGTGACTACATGAGAATGTGTTAGTGGGTGCAATCAAGGAAGAGCCCGCAGATCACCAAGTTCCAGACAATCTTCCTGAGATCCAGAAACTAGAGACAAATGGACCTTCCAAATGGCAGGAGTAATGATGAGTCTGCCATCACTCCTAGTTCTCCTATATACTAGAGCTTAGTGTACAGTACACAGTACCATACAAATGGCGGGAGTAATGGTGAGTCTGCCTTCACTCCTACTTCTCCTGTATACTAGAGCTTAGTGTACAGTACACAGTACCATACAAATGGCGGGAGTAATGGTGAGTCTGCCATCACTCCTAGTTCTCCTATATACTAGAGCTTAGTGTACAGTACACAGTACCATACAAATGGTGGGAGTAATGGTGAGTCTGCCTTCACTCCTACTTCTCCTGTATACTAGAGCTTAGTGTACAGTACATAGTACCATACAAGCATAGTAAGTTCTTCTGGAAAGATCTGAGTTTGGTCCTTTACTAAGTAAGCTCCAGTATAAGTACTCAGTACGGCTAAACCCAAACTAAAACCCCTGTCCTCAAGTTGATCCCTCCTCCTAAGTGACCCAAGACTGTACATCGTCAACGGAGTAGACAGCCTCGTCTTTCTACCACAGAGTGGCTGGTGGGTTTGAATCACCAACCTTGTGGTTAGCAGCCCTGCGCTTAACCCTCTATGCCACCAGGGCTCTTTCACAGTAAAAGTAACATCTTCTAAAGTCTGCTTTGCTCATGGACCTACCATCTTGACCCAGATGTTTTCTAATTTCACAAATACCCCTAGGCAGAAAAACTCAACAGGGTGGGTTGACCGACACAGGCGATGGAACTGGCTTCTATTTATCGACAATATTTTCAGGAGATACAAGAGAACCCTGAGAAAATTTTAGTTTTAGATACAATGAAAAAAATTTAAATATATATATTGTGTATATACATAAATACACACATTGTATTTGAGAAAAATTGGACAAAACAAGGTGGCTATATTTAATGTTTAGAGACATGGCTTTTAGCTCCATAATTGATATTCTCCACCACTCAGCCATCAGTTTGCCCTACTGTGGTACCTTGCAGGCTGTGATGCTGAGAGCTAGGCCTCTGAGATTTCCAGTATCAGTAGACTGGCTTATGGTGTACAGGTTTCAGCAGCACTTCCAGTTTAAGAAAGATTAGGAAGAAAGGGCTGAAAACCTTGTGGTTCAGAAAAGAACATCATCTGACGCGTTTGCTTTAGACGTGTCATTAAGAGGGACCAATCGCTAAAAGAGAACATCATGTTTTAATGAAACAGATGACCAGCAAGAGTGTGGGGGACCTTGGTAAAATGGATGGGAACAAGAGCCCCATAGGTGGACTTGAACATGCTGCTGATTCTGAGGACAATAGAGGACTGGACTGCATTTTGTTCTTTCGGACATGGGGTCGCCATTGTTGTTAGTGTTAAGTGCTGTCGAGTTGGTTCCGTCTTGTGTTGTTGTTGTTGTTAGGTGCCATCGAGTCGGTACTGACCCATAGCAACCTTATATACAGCAGAACGAAACACTGCTCGATCCTGGGCCAACCTCATTACTGCTGCCACACTTGAGTCCATCAATGCTGCCACTTGGCCAATCCATCTTGTTGGGGGCTTCCTCATTTTCTCTGACCCTCCACCTTACCAAGCATGATATCCGTCTCATAGCAACCGTGTAATAGGATTTCTGAGGAGTGGCTGGTGGTTTTGGACGCACTGACCTTGTAGTTAGCAGTCCTACAGCACCACACCAGGGGTCACTATTGTTGTTGTTAAATGCTGCTGATTCGGTTCCGACTCATAGCGGCCCTGTGTGGGCTTTCCGAGGTGGTTTTGAACTGCCAACCTTGTGGTTCCATTGATTGATGTCAAATCAGCAGCCAATATTGTGAATTATTTGCCACTAACAGTTAATATTCTGAATTATTTGCCACTCTTGTGCCATTTGCACATACTGTTTCAGTGAAATGCCCCTAGGAGACTGGGCTATAATAATCCTACTAGGGGATTTATCTTGTCTCAAATTGCTACCAGCAGAGAGCCAAATATTATTGTTGTTGTAACATTCTAGTTATTAACAGACAACCATTTACAGATTAGTGTTCAGAACATGAAGGGTGCTTCTTTACGATCAAAAACATAAAATTATTAATAAAGCATTTAGCTATATGATTATAAGGTCACATAACTTCCAAGTAAACCACTAGGCAGTTCCAGTAATAAATTCTGCTCCTTATTAAGAATTAATTATACATGAGACTCTGTACTGAGGAGTTGAGAAAACTCTCTATAATTTTCATAACACTGTGAAGATAGAATCATGACACACCCCTTCCCACACAAAGATATTTACATCCTAATCCCCACAGTCGTTGACTGTTAAGCAAAAGAGAATCCAGGTTGAAAATGTAATGAAAGTTGTTCGTTGCTGATCTTACAGTGGGAGATGACTGTTCGTTATCCATGTGGGCTCAGTGTAATCACAAGGATCCTTAAAAGTGGAAGAGCGGGCCAGAGCCCCACTGCTGCTGGCTTCTAAGACAAAGGAAGGGGCCAGGAGCCAAGGAATCTGGGCAGTCTATAGAAATGGGGAAAGGTCAGGAAATAAATTATCCCAACAGCCTTCAGAAAGGAGTGCAGCTCTGCCAGCCCCTCGATTTTATCCCAGCGAGAGTAGAGTCAGACTTCTAGTCATTAGACAGTAAGATAATAAAAGGTGGATTGTGTGAAGCCTCGGTATCCGTGGTAATTTTCCCAGCAACAATAGAACTCAAATACAGTAGGGCTTAGTGCCTCAGATGTTTCGATAATGAAAACAAGATTCAGAAGACTGAGTCACTAACATTCTGCAGGTGGTAAGTGGCAAAGCCAGACCTAGAACAGAGAGGAGAGAGTTCAGTGGCTTTGTGCTGCATTCATCACAGGCTCACACTGAACACAAAGTATACAGGCCACAGACTCTGGAATAGTGCTCTGACTTGTCTAGTCTTCTCAGACTTTGGACATGTTTTCAGGAGGGACCAGTCCCTGGAGAAGGACATCGTGCTTGGTTAAGTGGAGGGTCAGCGAAAAAGAGGAAGACCCTCAACAAGATGGTCTAACACAGCAGAAGCAACAATGGGCTCGAACGTAGCAACAGTTGTGAAGACAGTGCAGGACTGATCAGGGTTACGTTCTGTTGTGTGTAAGGTCACTGTGAGTCAGAACTGACTCAAACGGCACCTACAACGACAAGTCCTTCCACCAGCCTGTGGTGCTGGTGGCCTCGTTTCCCAAAGGAGGAAACTGAGGCAGAGAGCTGGTGAAAGAGTGATGGCGGTGGAATTTAAATGTAGCATCTGTAACCTTCACTGTGCTCCTCTCTCGTCCCTCAACTCACAATGCTGCTATTGTTGTTGTTAAGTGCTGTCGAGTCGGTTCCGACCCATAGCGACCCTGTACAGGGTTTCCGAGGCTGTAAATCTTTACAGGAGCAGAAAGCCTCATCTTTCTCCTGCGGAGAAGCTGGTAGTTTCGAACTGCTGACCATGTAGTTCGCAGCCCAATTCGTAATTACTACGCTACCAGAGCTCCTTAATGCTGTTGTTAAGTGATGTCAAGTCGATTCCAACTCATAGAGACTTTGTATAGGGTTTTTGAGAAGCAGCTGGTGAGTTTAAACCACCGACCATGCAGCTCAAATTGACCTTGCAGTCCCGTGCATTATCCTGCAGCGCCACACTAGGACTCCAATAGGATCTTACAAAAGGAGAAAACAGAGTCCCAAGTCTGCCTTTCAGTGGTTGAGCACTTGGTTGTGAACTGAAAGGTTGGCAGTTTGAACCCAGCCAGCAGCTCCCTAGGAGAAAGACCTAGGGGTCCACTCCCAGAAAGATCCCAGTCAAGAAAACCCAGTGGGGCAGTCCTGCTCTGTCACATGTTGTCACTGGCACCCAGCTACAAAGATCACACAGCAAGGCAGTAGTACCACAGGTAGGTGTGGAACCCAAGTCACCTCGTTTCCACTCGGAGCTCTACCTTCTGAAGAAAATCCTTAATACATCAGAAAGAGAGGTGAACATGCCGCCTAGCATAGACACACAAAATAACATCTGAAAATGGAAGATGACATGTTTGCTCTCTGCTTCCTATGATGGGGTTACAGTTACCCCAAATCTTTTCTGTCAGAATGAATTCATACCTTCCAGGTAGCTGTCCAGTCTGTATTTCATTCATTGAGTTCATTAGCACACCTTTTACCTTAGATGAAGAGTCTCATTAGGCAGAATTCGTAGGAAGAGCAGCACTCGTTGTGTTAGGTGATAGAGATCTAGTCAGCTCAAGGTGTGCCTGCCTGCCTCAGCCTCTGCCCTCAGACAGACTCTGTGCAGACGCAGTCCAGGACGTTGAAAGAGCTATGCTCTTGTTTTCTGTTGCTCCTTATACACTGTCTAAATCATCTCACACAAACAACACTTATCATGCAAGTTAAACAAATTTAAACGTAAGCAAAATTGAGTGCCACCACATGTACTTATACCAGCTCTAGCTAATTCTTCTGAGGCTTCTGGAAACATGAGCCAAGCCATTTACGCTTCCCAGGAACAGATTATATCATTTGAAATCCTCAATAAAAATGCAGTCTCATATTCTACAGATGGGTGTCTTTTAATTAGAATATGTATTTAAAATGCAAAGGGCTACATTAATCCTGCACTCTGGCGGAGGCTTTAATTGCACTCAAGTTAGGAAATTCTGAGTGAATGTTCCCTGGTGTCTCTCATTCAGCCTCTTGGAACAGATGTATTGTGATCCAAAGAGGGTTTGAATATGTTGCACACGACGCGTACATGTAGGGCCGGCTTTGAGATACCAAGGTGGCAGGCATTATAAAAACAAGGAGAAGTTTCTGGAAGGAAGGAGAACAGTAGCCTGTAGCTACTCTCTATGGTTCCGCCTCTTCCCCCAGGTAACTCTGGCTCTTCCAACCATCAGCTGGGCCTCATGCGACTCCCCGAGATCAGCTGTTCTTGTGGGAATAGGAAAGGTACTTTGGTATTTAAAGTACTTACAGCTTTCAAATGCTCAGGAATATCTTTTTAAACTCTCATCAAAGATTCTTATTGAGTTAAATTAGTGAAAAGACCAGCACTCGTTAGATTAAATTATATTAAAAGACCAGTTCTGGGCCCACAGAGCTCAAACTACCACTAGGTTTTTCATTCTAGAATACATATTGCAGTTCCCTATCAGGACTTCAAACCAGTTCATTCTGGTTCCACCAGGTGCTGAGAATGTGTCTTTCCCTCCCAGATAGACTAAGGAGCTCTGCTAGCGTAGTGGTTACGAATCGGGCTGCGAACCGCAAAGTCAGCAGTTCGAAACTACCAGCTGTTCCGCGGGAGAAAAATGAGGCTTTCTGTGCCTGTAAAGATTTACAGCCTCGGAAACCCTTTACAGACTCGCTATGAGTCAGAATCGACTCCACGGCACATAACAACAACAACAACCCAGATAGACTGACTCAGAATCTGTATTTTAATAAGATCTTCGGGCGATTCTAGTTTCCTGGGAATCTTGTTAAAAACGTAGATGCTAATTCAGTCTATCTGAGGTAGAAAGTCAACTTCTCAGCAGGGGATCAAACTGTAATGATCCAGTTCGAAGTCCTGTAGACGCTTAGTGCGGTGGTGTTATAGGATAAGCACTGGACTACTAGCCATAAGATGGTCTGGTGTGGCGCTGTGGGTAAATGCGCCAGACTGCAAAGCCATTTGAACTGCAAAGTAGGCAAGTTCAAGCTCCCCAGCTGCTCCTCAGAAACCCTATATAGGGACACTATGAGTTGGCACTGACTTGATGGTACTTACAACAACAACAACTAGCCACAAGGCCAGCAGTTCAAACCCATCAGCTGCTCATTGGAAACCCTATACAGGGTCACAACAAGTTGGAACCGACTTGACAGCACTAATCAACAACAGTCAACCAATAAAGGAGCCCCTGGTGGCGCAACAGTTAAGTGCTCAATTGCTAGCCCACAAGATATGCAGTCGGAGCCTTCCCAGCATCTGGCAATTTGCTTTTGTAAAGGTTGTTGTGTGCTATCCAGTTAATTCCAATGCACAGTGACCTGTTAAGACAAAATAGAATTGCCCCTTAGGGTTTCCTAGGCTGTCATTCTTTATAGGAGCAGATGAATAGGTCATTTTCACCATGGGGTATCTGATGGGCTTACTAGCTGGGGTCTTAACTATTGAGCAATCAGGGTCCCTTCTTTAAAGATTACAGATAAGGAAACCCTATGAAACAATTCTACTTTGTAACATAGAGTCACTCAATTTGATACATTACACACTAATGACAGAAGACCAGAAGAGTGTGGGATGACATTAAGAATGTCATACAGGAAGAAAGGAAAAGGTCATTAAGGAGACAAGAAAGAAGGAAAAAAACAAAATGGACATCAGAAGAAACTCTGAAACTTGCTCTCCAGTGTAGAGATGCTAAAGCAAATGGAAGACATGAGGAGGTAAAAGCGCTGACCAGGATTTTCAAAGGTCAGCTCGAGAAGATAAAGTCTAAGATTATAATGAAATGTGCAAAGATCTGAAGTTAGAACACCAAAAGGGTAGAGCATGCTCAGCCTTTCTCAAGCTGAAAGAACTAAAGAAAAAATTCAAGCTTCAAATGCAATATTGGATTCTATATTGGACAAATTATTGAATAATACAGAAAGCATCAAAGGAAGATGGAAGGAATATACAGTCACAGTATCAAAAAGAAATGGTCAATGTTCAACAGTTTTCAGAAGTAGCATATAATCAAGAGTCACCGGTTGTAAAGGAAGAAGTCCAGTGTACGCTGACGGCATTGGCAAAGAACAACGGCCCAGAATTGATGGAATACAAATTGAAATATTTCAACTAACTGATGCAGCACTGGAGGCACTCATTTATGCGAAGAAATTTAGAAGGCAGCTATTGGACAACTGATTGGAAGAGACCCATATTTGCGCCAATTCAAAGAGAGGTAATCCAACAGAATGTGAAAATCATTGGACAATGTCATTAATATCACATGCAAGTAAAATTTTGATGAAGATAATTTTTAAATGACAGTACATTAACAGGAGACTACCAGAGGCTGAAGCCAAATTCAAAAGAGTGAGAGATATCATTGCTGACATCAAATGGATCTTGGCTGAAAGAAGAGAGTACCAGGAAAGATGTTTACCCGTGCTTTATAGACTATGCAAAGGCTTTCGACTGTGTGGATCATGAGAAACTATGGACAACATTGCAAATAATCGGTATTTCAGAACACTTGATTGTGTCCATGAGGGACCTGTACATAGACCAAGAAACAGTAGTTTGAACAGAACTACTGAATGGTTTGAAATCAGGAAAGGTATGCAACAGAGTTGTATTTTTTCACATAGTTATTCCATCTGTATGCTGAACAAATAATCTGAGAAGCTGGATTATATGAAGAAGACTATGGCATTAGAATTGAAGGAAGACTCATTAACAACCTGTCATATGTAGATGATGCAACTTTGATTGCTAAATACAAAGAGGACTTAAAATACTTACGGATGAAAAATCAAGTTCATAGCTTTCAGTAGGAGCGCACCTCAGTGTGAAGAAAACAAATATCCTTACAACTGAACCAATAAATACCATCATAATAAATGGAGAAAAGATTGAAGTTGTCAAATACTTGATTTTTCTCAGATGCACTATTAGCTTTCATGGAAGGAGCAGTTAAGAAATCAAATCTGCGCAAGACCTCTTTCAAGTGTTCAAGTGCAAAGATGTTTCATGCATTGAGTTCTAATGTTGGAGAAGAATGTTAAAATACCATGAACTTCCAGACCAACAAACATCTCTGTGTGGAAGAAATACAACCAGAATGTTCTTTAGAAGAAGCCAAGATGGCCAGACTTTGTCTCTCATACTTCGGACATGTTATCATGAGGGACCAGTCCCTGGAGAAGGACATCATGGTTGGTAGAGTGGAGGGTCAGTAAGATGGACTGGCACAGTGACCGCAGCCATGGACTCAAGCATAGCAACGATTGTGAGGTTGGCACAGGATCGGGCAGTGCTTCCTCTGTTGTGCATACGATCACTATGAGTAGGAAGCAACTCCATGGCACCTAACAAAACCAACAGCAACATGAGTCAGACTTGATTCAATGTCTTGCAGCAAGAGCAAGTCAACCAACACGGTGACCATCAGTTTAACTGTACTCCCTGTCTGTACTGCTGTGAAGTAATAACTAACAAAAAATCATATTCCAAGAAGAGCATTATTGTTGGTAACTGCCGTTAAGTCAGTTCCAACCAATAACAACCCTGTACAGGATTTCCAAGGAGCAGCTAGTGGGTTTGAACCACTGACCTTGTGGTTCACAGTCCAGTGCTTATCCTACAGCACCACACCAGGAGTCCAAGAGGAACAGGAATTTCAAGTTCTTAGGAATGCCTCTTTAAGGAGCTCTGGTAGCATAGTGGTTACAAATCGGGCTGCGAACCGGAAGGTCAGCAGTTCGAAACTACCAGCTGCTCCGCGGGAGAAAGATGAGGCTATCTGCTCCTGTAAAGATTTACAGCCTCAGAAACCCTATTCAGGGTCACTATGGGTCGAAACCAACTCGACGGCACTTAACAACAACAACAACAACAACAACAGGAATGCCTCTTTAGAGACAGCCCAGGGCAAGAGGCAATGCAAGAGTCCAAAGATCTTTGTGACAAGTAAAGCAAGGAGTGAAAAGAAAGTGACAAATGATAGATATGGTGGGTGCCAGAGCCCAGTGACACAACTACGGTGCCAGGGATTTGGGGACAAGAGTAACCCTTGAGGTTAAGGTGTCAAAAACACAAAACAATGAGACCGTCCATGAAAATAAAGAGGAAGATGAGATGATTGCCAAGTGGAACAGGACACGATCTTGTCCCTTTGTTCTTATCCTGCCTGCCTGTGACCAGGACCTTGTTGGGTTTGGACGACTTGTGAGCAAAAGATGGGAGACCCCAACTATCACGATGCTCACAACCCAGTGGGCCCACCATCTGCCCAAAACATGAGTGGAGATACATGGTGAAATTAATGCCGAGCTCTTTGTTTTATTTTTAATACAGTTACCTAGGAAATATTGAAAATTATGGAAAAAGAAGAAAGGAATAGTTTGTCTCGAAAGGATGAATGTTCAAAAATAGGAACTTGTCTTCTATATTTTATGAGAATGTTTTTATTATGTAGATATGCCCCTGTGAAATCTTTTTAATTAAAATCTGCAAGGCTAATATGAGGTAGTATCTGAGAACGTGGCGTTCTTAGGAAAATAAGCAGCATATAAGTCTTTAGGGAACAAAATAAAGCCAGAACCTTCTTAGAAAAACTCAGTAAAAGATCTCAGACCTACTGACTCCTCATCTAGTTCTTTCTGGCAGAATACAATACAATCTCCCTGATGTTAATTTCCTATATTAAAAAAGGAAACCGGTGAAGCTAGACTACCCTCTTGGGCTTTTGAAGTTACTTTTATCTGTGTCCAGCTTCACTAGTTCAAGATTATCAGTCACTAGACAAGCCTTCATCACCAGAAGACATCTTTTCTTCATCAGCTAATTTCTCCTCAGACCTAAGAAGGGCTCCCCAATTACTCTGGATACTTAAGACATATCAACTAGATGAAGAGCCCACAAGGGGAATTTTGTTCGGGAAGCTTGGTAAGGACTGAAAGCAGGGTACTACCTCAGCCCTTTGTGGGACACAAAGATTATAAACCCAGAGCAGTGAAATGCAGTTCTGGGCATCACAGGCCTGGGCCTCGCCTTCTGGTTCTGCAGGGGTTGAGGAGACTTCATGGTGCCGTGGTTAAAGAGTTCAACTGCTAACTGAAAGCTCAGCAGTTCAAACCCACCAGCCTCTCAGAGCAGAAAAATGTGGCATTTGCCTTACCATAAAGATGACAGTCTTAGAAACCAAGAGGAGCAATTCTCCTCTGTCCTGGGAGTTGGAATCAATTGGATGGCAGTTGTTTGGTTTGGTTTAGTTTCATTCAAGGCTTAGAGGAACCTAATCGTTGGGGTTCTTGTGGCAGACGCAACTAGTAAGAGATGATTTCTCTTTATTGCCTTAGGAAACTGATGAGGAATCAGAGTTGTTTGTTACAAATAGCCCCCACTCATATCTGGACTCTTAAAAAAATACGTATATGACAAGGTGTGTGTGTATATATATATGTTACCAAAAAAGGGGGGGAGGGGCTTCAAAAAGGCCATGGAAAGTGGAATTAAAAGATAATGGACTTTTTCCACGAGCTTTTTAAAGCCCCGTCATGTAACATAAACACACACATATAACACAAGAATCACAGAAGAAAGCAGCATGGCCGAGACCCTGGTTTGATATTTTAGCCGCTGGTACTATGAGGAGCTCTGATAGCGTAGTGGTTACGAATCTGGCTGTGAACCGCAAGGTCAGCATTTCGAAACTACCAGCGGTTCCATGGGAGAAAGAGGAGGTATTCTGCTCCCATAAAGATTTATAGCCTCGGAAACCCTGTGCAGGGTCACTATGAGTCAGAACCGACTCCACGGCACTTAACAACAACAACTGTGAGGAATACAGCTTCCTGCTCTTCAAGGCCGCCCTCTTGTAGTAGTTTTTGTTACAGCAGCAGCAAGTAGCTCTGTCAGTTCCCAAATCACCTCATGGGAGAATTACTTCCAGGCCTGTCTTTTCCTGCCTAAGAAAGCCTCGCAGGCAGAGGCTGGGTCTTGTTTCTCCTCAGCTCTAGGGCTGCATTTCAATTTGAAGGCCTGTGGAAGCTGCTCTCTCCACACAGGAAGTTTTCAAAATGTACTGGGAACTTTGTAAAGCAATTCCAGGATGCCAATGTAGTTAGAATCCTGGTGTCTGCTAAGTGGTGAAACCTGTGCCACAGTGAGCTACAAACGGCTTTCTAACCCAGAAAGTAGTAAACATGACCAAAAATTGCCAAAGCGGAGTTTTAGAAAAAAATCAATCTTTGCTATGAAAGGCATGGTATGAAGGAAAAACCTTTTTAAAAGTTACGATTGAAAGAAGTTATGGTGACTTGGAATAATTCATGTACACAATAGGGCTGGAACTGTTTGTTCTATTGGGGGGGCACATGAAGAAAAAATGCACATAGCAAAATTCCTATACTCACAGTATTATAAAATAATAAACTCAAATCTGAACCCCTAACCCAACCTTTCATGCAAGAATTTTTCTTGTATGCATATTCAGCA
The DNA here is from genome assembly GCF_000296735.1 of Chrysochloris asiatica. Lineage (NCBI taxonomy): Eukaryota > Metazoa > Chordata > Mammalia > Afrosoricida > Chrysochloridae > Chrysochloris > Chrysochloris asiatica. The sequence goes on from NW_006408559.1 coordinate 7,218,701, forward strand.
GTTCAAACCCACCAGCTGCTCCAAGGAAACCCTGTGCAGTTTCACTATGAGTTGCAACCAACTCAATGGCACTTAACAACAACAACAGTTTATCTGTGTGGGCATTTTTTCATGTATATATTTTTCTTGTGTGCAGTTCTGACAGTTTTGTGTTGTTTTTTTCTGTGTGCAATTTTTGTGTGATTTTTTCTTGTTTTCTTTTCTGGTCAGGAGCTTGGATAATAGGGCTCAGAATGAGGGAGTAAAGCTGGAGATGTGGGCAGGGGTCAGTTGGACACAGATATGATCAGGTGATGTTTTGGAATGATTTCTCCAGCAAGACTGTAGGGTAACGAGTTAGGGAGGTAACGCTTGAGACAAACTGATCTGATGCTGTTGGTAATGGATTGTGAAGGACCACGTTTATCAGGGGAGAGGCAGTGCTGATGGAAGGCGGGGGGAGGACTTGAGATACGGAGGAAGAATAATCATTACGCCTTCATCTCTAATGAGATATGGGGAGTAGAGAAGACAGACTTATCAAAGGTGTTCTCAGGTTTCTTGTCTGGACACTGATGGACTCTGGATGTGCCAAGCACTATACTCAGATATGGAACTAGCTTTGCCAAACAGAGCCCGGGGTTAAAATGACATCCACTAAAATGGAACTCTACCTGCACATCACAGATGGGCAGTACAGCTAAAATCTAAATGCGGCCAAGTGACACTGTACG
>NW_006408559.1:7222248-7227343 GCF_000296735.1 Chrysochloris asiatica
CTAAGATATCAATGTTTATGCGTTCCATTTCATTTTTGATAACTTCCAATTTTCCAAGATTCATACTTTGTGCATTCCATGTTCCGATTTTCAATGGATGTTTGCAGCTGTTTTTCTTCATTTTTAATTGTGACCCATGAGCAAATGAAGGTCCCGCAGGCTTTTCTCCCACGGGCTTTACTCCATTTGCATCATCACCGTCAACTCTACTTTGAGGAGGCAGCTCTTCCCCAGTCACATTTTGAGTGCCTACCAACCTGAGGAGCTCATTATCCGGCACTATATCTGACAGTATTTCTCTGCTATTCATAAGGTTTTCAGTGACTAAAGATTCGGAAGTAGTTCCTCACTTTTTCTTCCTAGTTTTTCTTCATCTGGAAGCTCATCTGAAACCTGTCCACCATGGGTGACCCTGCTGGTATTTAAAATGCTGGTGGCATAGCTTTCAGAATCACAGCAACTCACAAGCCACCACAGTACGACAAACTGACAGACGAGTGGTGGCCGTTTGGTTTTTTCAATGTTGTCGTTAAATGCTCTGTTGGTTCTGACTCATAGTAACCCTGTGTAGGGTTTCCAAGGAGCGGCTGGTGAGTTTGAACCGCCAGTCTTACAGTTCAAATCAACTTGTGGTCCAGTGCTTATCCTAGAATGTCACACGTATCTAATCTCACGTGTTATTCTCCTAAGTAACTTACTTGAAATAGCAACATGGACTCTTGAGTGACTGGTTTCATGAAGAAGAGGTTGGCACGTGAGTGACAATAAAATCCTGGGGCCCTGTAAGCATTTTATTGAGAATGAACTCTACTATTGCCTTTGTACTTCCTTGTCAAAATCAAGGCTATATACATGCACACATATTGTTACTATTGTTGTTACGTGCTGTTGAGCCGCTTCCAACTCATAGCAACCAAGTATAGGGTCCCGAGACTTAAATTGTTGCAGGAGCAGAAAGCCTTATCTTTCTCCCATGGAGCGGCTGGTGGATTCAAACTGCAGGCCTTGTGATTCACAGTCTAGTGCTTATCATACGGAGCCTCTTTGCCCCCTGTGTACACGCACACATACACACATAGCCACAATTGCAAGTCTAAGTCATGTAAGCTTTCCTCCAGGAGGCATTTTTACGAGCACTGATAGTGTGAACCGCACGGTGTTCTATCGTTTTAACCAGAACACTCTTCTACAGCATCCAAACAAGTCTCTGATGAGCTCACACAGAACACTATGTCAAAGCCATGAGAAAAGAGGCTTGTCGTAACAGTCAACTGCATGCCAGGTACAACAAGGGCAAGATAAGCTTATAGGTACTGGATTGGGAGGTTGAAGTCCAGTTTGATGGTCACTAGAGTTTCAGAGGACAACAAAATGTCATGTTTAGCCAGCACATAAAGAAAGGGAAGTGGATAAGGCCCCTGCTTGGTGCTGACGGTGAATGTGGAGGTGACAGCAAATAGAATCCGTCTACTCTGTCTGTTTAGAAAGGACATTGTCCTTCCCTTGAAACAATGGAATGAGACATAGTAGGAAAGGATCATGCAGAAAGCATTGTTTGATGTTTAGCTTTCATAGTTAATTTTTGATGTTTAACTTTCAAAGTTAAATTTTGAGAAGCATCTGGCTGTCTTTAAAATCAGTCTCAAAAGGATTAAATCTGAGGGTGCTGAGGTGCTGTGTTGTATTTGAGAAACTCTGAGTCCCGTGTGGCGCTGAGGGTTAATGAGTTGGACTGCCAAGTCGGTTTGAACCGCAGGGTTGGTGGATCAATCTCACCAGCCGCTCCTCAGAAACCCTATACAGGGTTGCTGTAAGTCAAAACCAATTGGAAGGCACTTAACAACAACAGGCATGGAAACGATAGCAGAGCCCCAGATTAGGGTGACTGTCATCTAGTCTCAAAACAGAGTGAAAGAAAAAATGCTAGAAGTTCTAGACTAATCCATATGACCATGAACCCTAGAACCAATTATGACCTTTTACACCTAGGAAAAAGAGTGGCAGGGTCCAGATGGGGTCACAGCGGATAAAGAAAAATATTAGAGGTGGACAAGGGCCAGTTAGAGAGACTGAGGAAAGCACCAAAGGAGCTAGAACAGAATGTGCAAATATCCTTATAACTAGCGGTTGGACACCAAGACTGGCCACAAGTCTCACGTGTTCACGTGTATACATTTAATTTCCAAATGGGTATGAATATGTTTTTTCAGTGTAGCTCTTTTAAGTGTATCTTTTCAGTGTATCTGCTTTAAGATCACCAATGTCAGCTCATTGTTTCTCTGAAAAATCACATTCTACTCCAAGCAGCAAAGGAAGATGCAAAATAGTACAATATTTACTTTTTTTAAGTATTCTGAGTCATGGGCCTACAATCAATCAATCTAAGTTGTGAGGAGATGAGCAGTAGTTTTTTTTCTGAATCGCATGCCTTTAACCTAGTTGCCAAAGGGCTGGTAGTCTGAATTTTGGGGTCCTGAAGTGATTACATATGTAAAATGCTCATGAACATGGAGTTTTTGTGGCAGATGCACTCAGTATAAAGCTAAAGCTTTTTATATAATCTTTGAAAACAACTCCAAATTCAGTAGTCTCTCTATGGAGTCTGCTTGGTTTGGGTCTCCATTTTTAACCTGGAATTTATTTAGACAATATTAGAGAAACACAGCTACAGTTTTCTGCAGAATGGAAAACAAAATGGTTCTGGGAAACATTTTCCAAAGGGAAAATTGAGTCTTCTTTGCAAGAGAATCTGGCATTAGGTTACTGAGAATGTGAGCAGTGTTTAAATTGTTCAGTACTCTGTAAATAGAAACCAAAAACCAAAAAGTAGAGTTAGTGTAATTAAAATAATAAAGAGACAAAAAGAGTCTGTTTGACAAATGTTGCTGGCAAAACTGCATCTCCATTGCAGAAGAATGAAACAGGACCCATAGCTCACACCATATGCAAAGATGAACTCCAGATAGATCAAAGACCTAAATATGGACCTCAAACAATAAAAATCATCAGTGGAAACATAGGGACAAACTTAGGGGTCCTGACCCGTGGCATTAATGCACTATCAAGCAAGCCCTGTGAAAAACGGTATGGCACTTCCTCCAAAAGATAGGCATAAAAAATGCCACTTGGCCCAGCCATCTCTCAGCGTATGTGTATCCTAGAGACATATGAACCATGACACAAGTAGATGAATGCATACCCATGGCGCTGGTGTGGCGCTGTAGGGTAAGGACTCAACCACAAGGTCGGGTTGAACCACAGTATCGGGGGTTCAGATTCAACAGCCGCTCCTCAGAAACCCCATGCAGGGTCACTTTGAGTCAGAACCCACTCCACAACACTTAGCAACAACGACAATTGTAGCCCTGTTCACAGTGAGGGACACTGCCTGCATGCCTACCAGTGGAAGAGTGGATAGCAAACTATGACACATACACACAATGGAATATCACACCACATTAAAGCATAGTGATGCATCTGTGGATACGCCCTATAGCTGGAAGGTCATTGTGCTAATAAGTCAGTCACAAAGGGACAGATATTGTACGAGACCTGTCTTGTAGAAAGTCCAAAGAAAGGTTTTCAACACTGAAAAAGACATTCTTTGGTGATTACCTATGTTGGGAATGGATGGGGAGGATGGTTTGCTGACTGGAGGGATGGCCCCAGTTTAAATAAATAATAAGAAAGAGAAAGCAGATCACTTGCTTCTAAGTGGGCATTATTTATGTAGGTTTATATAGTGTTGTGTCATTGAAATGTTTGACTTTTAACCCTATACTGGCTGACGACTTGAGAGTTGACTGTAATAAGCACTTGTTTGCTTGTGACAAGATCCTTACTCTTTAAGAGCAGTTGGCTTTATCAGGAGAAATCTATCTTCCATCAGCATGTTCTGCCAAATAAATCAGTAACAAATAAAAGGGAGAAGGACAAGACCAAGAAAATGGGAATTGAGAGAGATAAGCATACTTGCCTTAGGGGATGCAGCATCCCATTGAAGAGCAACTCAAGAATTCTTCATGACCCTTCATCTCACGCCTGTCTGCTCCACTGTCCCCGAGATGTGAGTTGCCATAGCTTAAGAAACATCCCAGGAGTAGACTACAGCCAGGACAACACAAACCGCTTCAGGTATTTCAAGCCACAAGGAATTTAATCCAGAGCTTGAGATGCTTCGAAAATTGTTGGAAAAGCCTGGGAAACCGCTAAGAGGCAGCAGAGAGCAAGGGAACAGGCAGTTGGCTTGGAGGAACTGGGGAAACGCAGGTGTTGGACCACTGACTTCACCTACCCACAGTGGAAAGGCAGCTTTGTACAGGGACATCCTAAAAATCTCTAAAGGCCTATTGTTTGCCATCCGCCCAAGTGTCTTTCTATCTCTTTAAGAAGAAAATAAGGCCTGCTCTTTCTTTTTGCTTCCCAAATGTCTTGGGTGTGCCTCTCATTTGTTAAGTACCATCGAGCTGGTTCCGACTCATAGTGACCCTGTATAGAGTTTCCGAGGAGCAGCTAGTGGATTTGAACTGCTGATCTTGTGATTCGCAGCCCCCAGTGCTGATCCTACAGCACTACACCAGTGTGCCTGTCACTGACAGATTATAAACCCAGAGCCCTGCTGGTGTGAAGCTGGAGAATGCCATTCCCAAGAGTCCAGGATCCAGGATGTGGTGGAGCCAAGCTGATGGCAGACAGGGCACAAAGGAGGTCTCCATCTTTGACCTTCTGCAGTAAATTGAGTTTGGGTAATATGAAGGAGAAGGAGCTCTGATAACATAGTGGTTAGGAGTCAAGGTCAGCAATTCGAAACTACTAGCCATTCCATGAGAGAAAGATAAGACTTTCTGCTCTCGTAAAGAAAACCCTATACAGGTTTGCTCACTATAAGTCAGAACCGACTCCATGGCACACCACCACCAACATGAAGGAGAGCATTTTCCCAAGAAAGCAGATAAAATAACAAGACGCCAAATGTAGTGAATTTAAGAAAGCATCGTTCCAAAATCAGCCTGATTGGACTGTTTTAAACCTTCCTAGAAAGCCTGCGATATGCAGATGATACAACCTTGATAGCTGAAAGTGAAGAGGACTTGAA
>NW_006408559.1:7228101-7266612 GCF_000296735.1 Chrysochloris asiatica
CTTGAGATGCTTCGAAAATTGTTGGAAAAGCCTGGGAAACCGGTAAGAGGCAGCAGAGAGCATTGTTTTAACTAATGTTATTGAGCTTTTCCACCATCTCTTTCCACAGGGATAGTCCCATTTGATTCCTATGTATTCCATTTGGTGGGGTCTGTGTGCTGTTTACGTTGTTGAAAAAGAAAGGTATTTGCATTGAATAAGTCATTGGTCTAATAAAATTCTGTCGTGTGATCTCCAGCATCATTTCTATCACCAAGGACAGACATATTTTCCAGCTACTGATCCTTCCTCTTTGTTTCCAATTTTGACATTTCACTCACATCTTGATTGCACGTTTAATCAGTTTCAGACTGAAGAAGTTAGTAGAATTCTTCATTTTCATCATTATTAATGTTAGTGTTGGTGCGTATTTTATTACCTGCTCTTTCTTTTAGAAGTCTGAGTATTATCCTATCACAGGCAATGTTGTACTTCAAGATAGATCTTAAAATGCTCATTTTGATGATGAAAATGGTACTATTTGTTTTCATTTTGTTGTCACCGGTGCAGTCAGCCATATCATTATCCAATTCAAAATGGCCAATACCTGTCTGTTTCTGCACACAAACGCCAAGGGTATCATGTATGCATTCCATTTCATTTTTGACAACTTTCAAATTTCTGAGAATCATATTTCATACATCCCACAATCTGATTATTAATGAACGTTTGCAGCTATTTCTTCTCATTTTGAGCTATGCCCCATCAGCACACGAAGGACTTGGAAGACTTTGCTCCATCCATGTCATTAAGGTCACTGAGATTATCTCCACTTTGAGTCATATCTTGAGTGCCTTCAAACCTGAGGGACTCATCCTCTAGCACCACATGAATGTCCTGCTGCTATTCATGAGATTTTCAGTCAGTACCGACTCCATGGCACCTAACAATAACAACAACAACCCTTCAGAAGTGATCCATCTCTCCTTCTTCCTCCTACGTCTTAGTCTGGAAGTTCCACTGAAATCTGCGTAACATGGGTGACCCTGCTGCTATTTAAACTGCAGCACACAAGCCACTCCAGTGCCGTAAACTGCCAGACCAAGTGGTGGAATAGCCAAAGTAATTGACAGATATTAGTTCCAGAAAACGCGGTACCCATGGGTTTCTGAAGATACAAGTGAAATTGTGGCCACTCTCAGTCAAAAAGGTACTGAGCATTTCTCAACTTGGGCCCAAAGTTTATGAACAGTGCCAGTGTCCTAATAGAATGAAAAAGACAACTGGAAAAAGTTATCCTGAGGAGGGACTCCATAGAAGACTTTCATTTTAGCCCCTTCAGTTCCATCTAAATTTATGTCCCTTTCTTGCTCTGTCAGATTAGATGGTGTTGTTATTGTTCTTAAGTAGCCGTTGAATCCATTTCAACCCAGAGTGACACTGTATAGGGTTTCTGAGGAGCTGCTAGTGAGCTTGAACCACCAACCTTGTGGTTCAAACCAACTTTTTAGTCCAGCATATTAACCCACAGTACCACACCAGGACTCTCTGCCCATGTTAGATAGCCATCTTTGTATCTGTTTCATTCAGTGTCTCTATTTGTAGTCCTGTACCTAATGCTTCCAGGAGCTCTGGTAGCATAGTGGTTACGAATTGGACTGAGAACTTCAGGGACAGCAGTTCGAAACAGTAATACTAGCTGTTTCACGGGAGAAAGGTGAGGCTTTCTTCTCCCATAAAGATTTACAGCCTCAGAAACCCTGTACAGGGTCGCTACGAGTCAGAACCGACTCTGCAGCACATAACAACAACTTAATGCTTCCAGTTCACCCGATGAATACTCTGAGCCCCTGAGGCTCTTGGGAAGATTGACAAACGCTAAATAAAGCGACAAGGATTTGAACACAATAAACTTCATCTCTTTGCTGTGTAATCATTTTGTTTATTTCTAAAATTCGCTTAAACATACATGTGTCTCTAAAATATCCATTGTAATAGTTGTTAACCCTATAAGATATTCTTTGAGGTGAGATTTTAGAGAAATGCAAACCGCAAGCCCCACGGACATCTAAAAGGCTACAATAGTACTTTTCAGCAGAAGGCCAGGAGCTGTTAGTTCCCCTCCACACCCCCCAATTCCTCTTTCCTATCTGGCTAGGCACTGAATTGGCCACACTACATGCCTTTTTAGTAGATGATTAAGTTTTTACAAAGCCTCAGGGAGATTGTTGGGAATTAAAGGAAAAATCAATCTTCATTCCAGGACTGAAAGAGACAGATGTCTGTCCTATCACTCACAGGTTATAAAAAGCACATCTGTGTTAGCTTCCGCTGGATGTATATAACAACCTAAAGCCAAGCATTGCGTGGAACCTGGGCCTTGCTCCGGCTTGTGACCATGAAGCACACTTTCCAGAGCTGCTAAATGTGATTTTCACTCCAAGGAACTTATTGTTTGTAATGTATGTTGTTGCCTCAAATTGGCCTCTTATCTCTTGGTGTAGCCTAAGGGAGAACTATCCATCTTTACCTTGGTTCTTATTTTTGTTTTGCTGGTTAAAACAGAATCTGCTTTGTTTTTTCTAGATAGGTGGGTATTTGGGAAAATTCATCAGTTTCATACTCACGTAGCGTCTTTGGAGCTTCAGAAAAATGCTCCAGGCATGATGGAAGCTTGAAGAAGACATATGTAAAATTCTGTGTCCATCCTAAATTTCAAGATTAAATCCACTAAGCAAGCATTCATTACTGGGTATCGCTTGAGTATAAGGAAGTGCTATTGGCCATGAGGGAGTTCTAGTGTGGCGATGTGGGCTAATACATCAGACTGCAAAGTCATTTGAACTGTAAGGTTGGTGGTTCAAGCTCACTAGCTGCTCCTTGAAAACCTTCTACAGGGTCAGAATCGACTCAACAGCACTTAACAACAAAACAGGCCGGGAGAGATGCCAGGAGGAAGAAGGGCTTGTTTTTGTTACCACAGCTCACAAGCTTATAGGGATGGTTGTTGTTGTTGTTGTTAAGTGCCGTAGAGTCAATTCCGACCCATAGGGACTCTGTATAAGGTTTACAAGGAGCCACTGGTGGGCTTGAACCACCAATCTTGCTGTTCAAATGGCTTTGCAGTCCAGTGCATTAACGCACAGCACCACACCATATGGTGGTGGTGGCTGTGTGCCGTGGAGTCTGTTCCGACTCATAGTGACCCTGTACAGGGTTTCCGAGGCTGTAAATCTTTACGGGAGCAGAACGCCTCATCTTTCTCCCACGGAACAGCTGGTAGTTTCGAACTGCTAACCTTGTATAGATGAGAAAAATGAAGTTTTGAGTTGTTGAGAAGCTTGCTCAAGATCCTAGATGCAATAAAAAGTGCAAAAAATAAATTGTATTCCTTTAAGAAACCACAGAAAGGCCCCCCCATCCAAAAAAAAAGCTAAAGAGGATAGAGAGAAACACTGTAAACTGATGATATATAGCGGGGATAATAATCAATGTAATGAAACAAGCTATATGAATGGTTGAATGTGAAGCTGATGATGTGCCCTGTAAACTTTCACTCAATGCAAAATAAAAACATTTAATTAAAAAAAAAAAAGAAAAGAAAAGAAACCACAGAAAGGAATGTAGTTTCCTACAGCTGAAATTAACTATAGCAACAATTGTGAGACAGTCACTGGACTGAGCAGTGTTTCTTTCTGTTATGCATCAGGTCACTATGAGTTGGAACTGACTCAGTGGTCCCTAACAACAGCAACAACAACAGGTGAAGTTAAAAAGGCTGAGGATGGAGTTAGCTGGTGCTTAGGTTACAGGTTGGAACTGTGCCATTGCAGTTGTAGGGTAGCCTACAGGCATTAAGTTCCCAGTTGTAGGGTAGCCTACAGGCATTTAAGACTCAGGAAGAGATTAGATGGAGGGCCTACTGCCACAACCCAAATCTTAGTTATTCGTGTCATGTTTCTAATCAACACTCTTTTTTTTTTTTTTTTTTTTTTAAGAAAGGTGTCAAAAAACAAAGCAGTGCCTTCTCTTCAATTCTGACTCCTAGTGAACCCTATAGGACAGAGTAAAACTACCCTACAGGAATGCCAAGTGGTGCTGTAGGATAAGCACTGGCCTGCTAATGACAAGGTCAGTGGTTCAAACTCTCCAGCCCTCCTCATAAATCCTATACAAGGTCACTATGACTTGGAACCAACTCAACAGCTCTTAAGAACAAGAAGAACAACTATCTTTGTGGAAGCCAGCTGACTGCCACGTCTCTCTCCCACGGACCGGCTGGTGGGTTCGAACCACCAGCCAAGTGCTTAATACTGCACCACCAGGGCTTTTTAACAACATCAAAGAGTCTCAGAATTATTTAAAAGATCGAAAAACACATTACAGCAACAGCTAAGAAGATAGAATTTCCACAGTTTTCTAGATGAAAGCTGCAGAATGCAACTATGGAATCATTTTATCCCAGGTTCAAACAGAGATCATTACGTGGTGTCTATCATTTCTCTGTACAAATAGGAAGAGGATTCAGAAACAATTATTGTACCAAAATTTGATCTTCTAAAATGCTTCCAGTGAGAAAATCTCATGGGCTTATTCTTCAGTGTCTTTTTCTATCTCCTGAAAAGTTTGAATTCACTGGGTTAGCCTTTCTTTCCCTGCCACGAGAACTTTCATTCATTCATGCCTCCATTTATCACTTTCATGGCCGCTGATCCCAGCCTAAGCTAATATTTAAGCATTTTTAGACAATATTGCAGATGCACAAGGGCGTCCTCAGATGCATCAATTAAAGAAGTCACAGTAAAACTGTGATGGAAATTATAGCAGCTGCACCCTTGAAAACAGATGCTCGCCTGGGTCTCAATGAGTCCAATTTTGACTAATTTTGAGACCTAAAGAGATTTCAGTCTGGTTAATATGAGGATGTAGAGCCACTTGAGACACCCTAATGTCCTGGGCTGATTGCTTCTCTATGACAGTTCACATGCTAGCTTTCCTTGAAAGGTGTTGGATATCTGATATCCCGGGGATTTCGTGTCAGTGGAAAAAAGAAACCCCTCAAGTCTTGTGGCTGCAGCAAAGTGGCCTGCCCACTTATGACATTAAAGTGACTTCTAACAGCAAAGCTGTCTATAGGGAAAGTGCCTGGGCTGTAGACGTCAACCAGATTGCTTTCAGCTGTCTAGCTGCGAAATACCCAGAAAATCAAGAAACCATGTCCACTCTGACTCTAGAATGTACCGAGATAGCTTAGGAGAAGGTAATAGCTGTCAGTGGAAAATTGTTCCTTTACTCTCCCAATTTATTTTCATATGAAATTTTTTATCAGTTATGCAGGTCAGTAAGTAATTTGTTCAGTTTAATTCAGGAAGTATTGACTGAGCTCCTCTAAGACCTTTACCTTTTCTCCTGGCCTTGAAGATGACAAGATACATAGCACGTAATCCCTGCCCTGAAGGAGTTAACGATTTGGCAAAGAGACATACTGATAAACAGTGTCAGTTGAGTCTAATAAGTATTATAGTTGATCTGTGTGAACATTAAATAAAAATTAAAAAAAAAAAAAAAACACCTAGAAAAGCTTGGAGTATCAGGAAGCTAGAGCCATCATCAAAGATATAGACTCCTGAAATAGCACACTATCAGTGGAGATAGGGAATTTGTTTTACAAGGGTGGTAGACCACACGGTCATGGTTGGGAGGAGACAAAGTGGAGAAGGAAAGGAGTAAGTGGTTAACAGTGGAAACATACTAGAAGGCTGAGCAGACACCAAAATCCATGGAAAGCCTTGCTAAGGAATTCACCCTTTATAACGTAAGCAATGGGCAACATTGAAGCGGATTTAAACAAGAAACTAGTATGGTCAAGTAGGTGTCTTAAATAAAACACTCTGTCTAACTCATATTTAATTAGCTACTCGTGGAGGATTGAATTAAGGTAGAAGCCACACATGAGTTAGAAATAGCATTAGATCATTAGTCCATGGAGGAAATGGGGGGCCAAACCTAGAAAATGGCAACAAAGGTGGGAGCACTCTTGGAATCGTTCCTCATTTTCACTCATTTCTGTCCATTTTATTTCCTAAACATTTTCAGAATATATTTTATCCTATTGCCAGAGAGTCCTGGTGGCACAGTGGTTGAAGCTGCTGACCCAAATATCAGTGGTTCAAACTCATCCTTTCCATGGGAGAAAGAAGGGCCAGTCCGCTTTCAGAAAGATTATAGCCTCCGAAACCCTATAGGGCAGGTCCACTCTGTCCTCTGGAGTTGATGTAAGTCAGACCCCTAGATGGCAGTGAATTCCGGGTTATAGTAAAAGAACAGGATTCATGGGAGTTAGGGTTTCTGGTCAGAGTAGTTTATAGGATCAGCCATGTAATTCCTGCTGGCTGCTCTAGAGAAAATGAAGAATTACCATATTCTTATTGCCAACGGTACACTGGAAACGAACACATGAGGGGCGTTCGCGGTTTGCAGGAAACCATAGAATGTGTACACTGCATAAAAATACGCTACAAACCTAACTGACAACAACAACCACACTACTAATAAATAGCAAAGTTGCATTTCAAGTCAGTTATCTTGGTTGTCATTCTAGTGATTTTTAAACCCTAGACTTAATTTCAGCATTCAAGTTCTGATTCTATACATACAAGGTTTATTTGAAAATTAACTTAGTAATAGCCCTAAATGTTCATGAGAAATCATAAAATTCTTTCCAGACTGAGTAACTGAAAATTTCATTTTATTTTATGCCTATTTATTCTGACTGGAATTTTGTAGGAGACACTCAAGAGATTTTCCTAATGTTCTGCTTGCTTAAAATAATATTAATTTATTTTTTCTAGTTATATAAGTTTTTTGGGGGGGCAGAGCAATCGTATTTTTGCAGCTGCAGATAATTCTGGATTTTCTATTCAGCTTCAATGCCTAAAAGAACCTAAGAATGTCCTGAAAAGACGGTCTCTATTTTAGAAAACCAAATAATTATATGCATTTTGTTAAGTTTTGTTTCACACATGCAATTTAAAATTAATAAATGAGAATTTAAAAACTGGAAAAAAAAAATCCAGTATAACATTAAAGTTGAATAGTTGACGTCCTAATGGAAACAAAGATTATGAGAGCTGGAGGAAGCAACAATTTTAATCTAATACTAGAATTTAACATTTCAGAAGCTGAAAGCATCAGGATTAATAAGGCAGCAAATTATTTCTTTTAAAAAATGTACAGAGGTGTACTCAAACGGGTGTGTATTTCCCTCACAAGAAATCTGAAGGCCAACAGTTGCTGGTGTCGGTCAGCACCTCTCAGTTGTTGCCTCTCAGAGATAAGATGTCTGATCAGGAAATAGGGGGAAAGGAGGGAGAAAGGGCAGAGGTTAACTGCTTTCCCTCTCGCCTTTCATCCCTAGATTTCTAGAGGCCACAGAAGACTGCTAAGAGTCTGGACTGTGACGAGTGACCTCATTTGAGTGGTAATGCAAATGTGTCACTTCCCAGAACCTGTAGAAAAGCGAGTGAGCAGGAGAGAAGGGAATTGAAGATATCTGTTGGTTCACCCAGCAAGTAGCGTTGCCCCAGAGACTAAGGTTCAGCATCCCCATAGAGACTTTAGTATAGGAACCTGTCACCTTGCCACAAGCAGCCTGGAGCCTCCCAGGTGCCTGCCTTTGTGCAGTAGAAATAAGGACAAAGACATCATGAATGTTCTGATGGGACGCATCCCAGGATTAGGAAAACAACTCAACATGCATGTCTTAATCAAGTGACCAACACCTTCTGTTTTTATAGACCCTAGGTGCACGTTGGTTCTGCTGAAATGAGAGCATTCCCCGAGAAACACAACAGTGTCACCTCTGAAAGCCTGGATACAATAGTGTGTATGCCCAGGAATCTCCTGTTCTCACTATAATCTCTCCAGCAGATTCTGTCAACATTGCTTTTTTGTAGATTTTCATTTGACATTTAAGAGCTAGTTAATTACTTGAGGTGGTCTTTGTTTACCATACTCAGCACTTCCTTGCTCAATATATTCCTTCTAGTTGAGAAAACTTTGTAAACTTCAATGAGCCCTCAGGAATTCACAAACCAGCCTTTCAGGAGCATAGCTCTGAGTGTTATTTTTCCTGTGTCTTTAATAAAGTGTCAGACTTTTGCCATAGATGACAGTGAAATGGCATGTATGATGGTAGTGGTATGCCACGAAGTCAGTTCTGACTCATAGCGACCCTGCATAGGGTTTCCAAGGCTGTAAATCTTTAAGGGAGCAGAACACCTCCTCTTTCTCCTGCAGAAGGGCTGGTAGTTTCAAACTGCCGACCTTGAGGTTCGCAGCCTGACTATTCAAAACTGCTTTGATTTCTCTTATTGCAGGCTTTAATTAAGCTATCTTGCCTGTAACTTACTCCTGCTTGGAGTTTTTCATTTGTAATTTGCCAGTGATCAGTTGTTACATACAGCCAGGAAGAACAGGGAAGCCATCTGGAAGGTCCAAGCCCTCAGGCTTGAAGACAGCCCTGTGACTGGGATTCTGATTCAGGGTGATTTTTGTTAAAAGGAAAAAAAATTAACTTTGTTGCATCTCAAAGCCCACGTGGGCAGAGTACTGGCCAAGCTCTGGAGGCAGGTTGCAGAACAGAAGCTATGAACTCGGCTGTTCCTGTAAAGTGTTATCAAGTTGGTTCCAACTTATAACAAGCTGTATCAGGTTTCTGAGGACCTAGAATGCCACACCAGGACTCCATCAGCTTGTCCAGGAAGAGGTCAGTTTATTTTAAAACTGACCAGAATGACCACTCTGTTTCTGTTGTCATGAGTTTAGGAACTTACAATTCACTATAAAATGCTCTTCCACTAACAATTTCAGGATTATTATTATATACCTTATTAACAAGTAAAAGACTTTTAGAAGATAGTTTTATAGTATAAGAGGGAAAACTTAAAATTGGATCCATCTGTGGTAGTACATTCTCGAAGGTTTTCCTATTTTCCTGAGTAGACCTGGGCTACATTAGTAGCACTCTCCCACACATATGACCCCCTAACATGGGATAAAATAGGACTCTAGTTAAGAAATGCTGATATGTTGTTGTTTTTACATGCCATCGAGTTGTTTCTGACTCATAGAGACCCTGTCTAGGGTTTCCGAGGAGCAACTTATGGGTTTGAACCGGCCTATGGTCCAGTGTACTGTCCTGCAGCGCCACACAGGGACTCCAAGAAATACTGATATTCAGAAATCTAAATTTACGTAACAGATAAAGTAAGCTCTTCAGTTTGAGACCTGGATTCTTCACTCTCAAGATAGCTCAACTCTACATTCCCAAACAGCATGTTCTCTGAGAAATTTACATTATGACAAGATTTGCATGAAACTTTTTCTATCTATATTATGTAAAATTGGAATTATTTATGGCTCACACTTGCCACTTAAAATATCCACTGATTAAGTAAAGGGCACATGTAAGTGCCGTATAACACATGGGTAGGGGCAGGTGTCTGAGCGACATTTCCGTGAGAGAGAAAAGTCTAGCACAGGTTATAATTCTCCGACAGCAAGGTTAAACCTTGGATCACCTCTCTGGTGTTGAGGACCACAGAAAACCAACTCCTCTCTGACTGCCAACCCCATTCCTGTACTCTGCTTACCTATCCCCATATCTAGAGAGGAACTTGGGTCTGGTGGTAGGGGGAAAGTCGTATTTGTGATGAGCCTTGTAAACAGAATGCAGCAAGCTTCCACTGTCAGCCCATAGGATATGTTCTACTTCATTGCATGCACTAGAGCATCTAAAATAGGAGAAGGGTGATTCCCTCTATAAAGGTCGACAGCTCTGTGGAATTTAGTACTGGGTCTCCATTCCAGGGGAGATACAGAAGAACCAGAATGTTTTCAGATAAATTAAAAGAATCTTACAATGATTGGATGGAGGCAGAGGCGATGATGTGGGCAGAAGGAGTGGCTGGGGACTCTGGACTCAGGGAGGGAGAGGGGTTGTATGCTGGCAGCTGGGGGGTAGGCGTGTGGGGTGTACCCTTTGGTTGTTTGATGATGCATGCAGGGGATTGTGAGAATTGCAATGAAACAAAACACAATAGGATGAATGGAAAGATCACGTTTACCCATGTAAATTAACACATAATTCACAATAAAAACTTAAGTAAAAAAGAAATCCACTGGAATAAAAGGAATTTATATATTATTGTAAAAAAAAAATGATTCAATCAAGTCATATGGAGAGTGGTTGAAAAGCTGAGGGGCACTGAGCATAGGGAAGAATGTTGTTGTTGTTGTTGTTTAGTGCTGTTGAGTTGGTTCCGACCCAAAGCGACCCTGTATAGGGTTTCTGAGGAGCAATTGGTAAGCTTGAACCACCAACCTTGCAGTTCAAACGGCTTTGCAGTCTGGCACATTAACCCACAGTGCCACAGCAGGACATGATAGAGAATAGATTCAAGGAAACCAGACTGTCTTCAATCTTGAAGTGCTGACATGACTTGACTTTAAAGTTCGGGAGATCAGGGTTGATAGTTAGAAGTTATTGCACCACTGATACTGACTTGATGTGAGATGGTCAGTCAGATCTTTCAGAGATGAAGTTGTTGTTAAGTGCAGTCAAATCGATTTAAACTTAGAGTATATAGGGTTTCCTAGCAACAGCTGGTGAGTTGGAACCTCTGACCTTGTAGTTAGCAGTCCAGTGCTTACCCTATAGCACCACACTAGGACTCCTCAGAGATTAAGTACATTGCCTTCTAGAGATACTGAGTCCTGGAGTGGCGCTGTGGGTTAATGCGTCAGACTGCAAAGTCGTTTGAACTGCAAAGTCAGTGGTTCAAGCTCACCAGCTACTCCTAGAAACCCTATACAGGGTCACTATGGGTCGGAAGCGACTCGATGGCACTTAACAACAACGAAGATACTGAATTCTCCTCCACAGACGTTTGCTTATGCATACACCCTAAAATGTCCACTGGCTCCATATGGTAAGCACTGGGCTGTGAACCAGAAGGTTGGAGGTTTGAACCCACCAGCTGCTCCATGGGAGGACAGAGGAGCTGCTCCCAGCTAAGACTTAAAGCCTCGGAAACAGGTACAGGGTCGCTATGAGCTAGGATCAACTTGATGACACTTAGTAAAAACAACAACCAGAAATGGGCAGTCACTTGAAGGTGTAGAAAAGACACAAGGGTGAGCCAAGTGGCTGGCCCAATCAGTTTACATCCAGTCCTGAGATTCGCTTTCTTTTCATTCTGTGAATTGATTTAAGACAGTCAGCTGAGTTTCTGTGTCTAATGAGATGCATAAGTCATTTGTCACATGTTGGACTTAGAACGCTGCCAACATCGGCATGAAGCAAATAAAAACAACATGAGAAGCAACTAAATAGCATGTCACTTTATAAAAAATCTGTAGGCAGCTAATGAGATGACTGGTTTTGTCCCCTCCCTCCCTTCAGTGTTGTCTCCTGGTCACGAGGGTCTCCCACCTGTGTCGGAGCAGATCATGCAGACTTTGAACGAGCTGGCCAAGTCTTTCCAGGATATGGCCGACCGCTGCCTGCTGGTCCTACATTTGGAAGTCAGGTATGTGGTACAGCCAGGCCCTGGGCTTTGCGGGGCAAAGGCACGGTTACTCATTCATCACTTGCTTGTTTGTGAAGGAGTATCACCAGTGGTTTTGGATCCTATCATTGACGCTGTCTGTTTCTACATGGAAAGTTATCGTGTATGTGATTCAGTCTCTCTGAACGCTTAAATACATGTTCTGTTGAGAGTGTGGTGATGAAGTGTTTACATGGCCAGTGAAATCAGAAAGACCCGGATTTCAACATCTGCACCAGCTGGCTTTGTGGTCTGAAGTCAGTGACTAGCTTTCCTAGCCCTCAGTTTCCTTGTCTTATAAATGGAAATAGTAATTCCTAACTTGGATTTTTGTTAATGAGATATGTAATGAATATCGGACTGGCAACTGAGTATGGGCTTCGCAGCTATAGTGACTTTTACATTGGTATTAAGGTCTTCTGCTAGTTAGTCAGTATGCAGGTCCATGAACTGGGATCCCTTCCTTCAAAGAACTTTAACTCTAAGAGATGAAGTTAAGTTAAATGATAATTCATGAAAATCGTTTCTCAAAGATGCTGTAGTCTTCAATTCTTGTTCCTTCCTCTGCCTGCGGTCTAGAAGGTTCCAAACACCTTCGGTAACCTGGTATTGTATGGACAGAAATGGTAACAAGGAAGCGCTAGAAGTCTTCAGACATCATTAATCCATTCAGCAGATACAAAAGTCCTACAAAAAGTTCATTGAAACATCCCATTACCTGTTCATTCCATTTTTCCACAAACTTTTTGTAACCCTCTTGTATGTCAAAGTGATAAGAAGGAACCACCTTGACAAAAACCTAGTGGGAAAGAGTTTCAGAGAGAGGAACACTGCTCACAACAGTCTTGAGTGAGCTTGGCAGTTTGGAGGAACAGAAAGCAGCTCCCCCAGATCGTAGCTGGTGAGCTGGGTGGGTGGGAAGAAGAAGGATGGGATAGAAGAGACAGTGTGAAGCCTAACTCCACGGGTCACCCAGTGCCACCCGGTATAGCGTCTTAGAGATCTACATGTAATTTTATTTTTATTATATGTGCATTAAGCAAGTAGGAAAGAGATATCAATTCATTTACATGTAAAAATAATGACCCCTCTACACACACACATACACACACACACACAGAGTGGCTCTGATGTTATCATTCTGGAAAGTGGATAGTTGAGAGAAACATTTCTGGAAGCAGGATGACCATGTGGACAGTTCCGAGCACCATGTAAAAGGTATGAAACGTGTTGGATTTGGATATCCTGTGAAGGTAGAGCTGACAGATTGTTGCTAGATCGCATTGAGCGACAATGGTGGCAATGAAGAGAAGAAGGACTCAAGGAAAACTACCAGGTGGAGGACCAGTGCCACTGTGGGGACACTTGGACCATTAACTGGGATGAGGGGTGGAGGCGGGGTACACAGAGAGGAAGGGTGCAAGCAGGGTGGGAATCAAGAAGTCTCCTTTGGGGACATTAAATTTAAGATGCCTTTGAGTCATTCTGACTTATAGTGACCCTGTTTAGGATTTCCAAGGAACAGGTAACCTTGTGGTTAGAATCAAGCGCTTATCCTACAACACCACACTAGGACACCTCATTTGAGATGCTTTATTGTTGTTGTTAAGTGCCATCAAATCAATTCCAACTCATATAAACCCTGTATAGGGTTTCTAAAACTATGGCTCTTCCTGGGAGCAGAAAGCCTTATCTTTGCCTCTTGGAGCAGCTGGCAGGTTCAAACCATGGTCCTTCTGGTTCACAGTCCAGCGCTTACTGTATGGAGCCACCACACTCCCCATTTGAGATGCTTATTGCAGGTCAGATACAAGTGAGGTTTCAAAAAGTTCAGGGGAAACTGGAATGAAAACCGAATGAGATTTTTTCCACAAACTTTTCGAAGCCCTCTCATAAATAGCTGGAAACTTCAGAATTAGAAACTTCAGGGACAAAAAGTGTCTTGTTCAGTGCAGTGGAACCAGTTACGACTCATAGTGACCCTCTGCGAGGTTTCCAAGGAACAGTTGGTGAGTTTTTGGTTAGCAATCTAGTGCTTATCCTATACACAACACCAGGACTCCAACAGGTGTGTAGTAACACAGTTTCTTCAGTATTATTAAAGTTATAAACATAGCAGGAATGGCGCAGGACCAGACAGTGTTTCATTCTGTTGTGTACAGGCTCACTCTTGAGTCAGAAGCAACTACACACCACCTAACAACAGCAGCATTATTAAACGTATTTTTGTTTGAGGTCTTTACTACATGTAGGTTTTAAATGTAAAAAACCAAGGGGGTTTGGGTTTATCAGTAAGCCTTTGGGATATGTGTGGACCCAGTTAGAACGTGGGTATCTTCCAGATCTGGCCAAGCAAATCTTACCTTAGCTATGCCTTGTTGATGCCCCTTCTTCTGGTTGCTGCTAGCTCTTTTCATTCTTCATTGTCTTATCCAACAAGCTGCTGCTTTTTTGCTGTGAGCTCCTGTGTGCTGTGCAAGAGAATGCAGTGCATTTGCAGATTTGGGATATATTTTGCGCAGCACTATTCCTGTTCTATTCTACATTAAGCTGTTCAGAAATAAAGACCCTTTCTCCCCTTTACAGGGCTACTGTGGGTCAGAACTGACTCTACGGCACTTAACAACAACAACAGCAATCTGCTATGTAAATTTATTTGGCAATAATTTTCAGGTTTGTGAAAATTATTTACTTACAAGTTAACGGTAAAATAAAGCAGATGCTTTCTATGAATAGACAAGTGGAATATTCTGAAATTTAAAAAAAAAAAACCACACACACACACAAAAAAAATCCTCCTAGTAACATTCTGATGCCATTTCCAACCCAACTGCACAGAAAAACGAAGAGAACACCAAATTAATTACAGCCACAGCTCCCAGAATTGAGCTGTTGATCATGTGGGTGTGGGATACGTTGTACATTCGGAATTGTGGTTAATTCCAACTGGGATCCTTGCAACACATTTGAGGGAGATCTTTGCAATCCTTAATCTCTGTGCTGTCCATTTTATTTTTTTACATCTTGGCAATATTATTCTTGATAATGATGAGCATGTTTTACTCATCATTTATTAACTTAGCAAGAAACCGTACAGAGCTAAAGCACACCTGGCTATATCTCCTTCAACATTAGTTTGGAAAGATGAAGTGGCATTTAAAAACAGAAGAAGGCAATTCTAGGAATGAAAAACAAAACAAAAAGACTGAATTTTGCAAGAGCTGGGGAGCAGAATTATCTTTCCTTGGCTTTTACGGGGAATGCTGAAACATGTTTATTGTTTCTACATTAAATTTCCTCACCTCATGAAATAACATGATTTCCACATTCCCTTTGCTGTCTTATGAACCTGCTCCATTTTGTCCTTGTTCCATTTAAAGTCTGGTGCAGACAAACAGGCAGAAGGCCTCTGTAGGGTTCAGAGAGTGAGTACTGACACATTTTAGTCATTCCTGAACAAATGAACAAGCTCTGTAGTGTTGTTCATTCAGTCGACAACACAAAATGAATGCAACAAATTGCACAAAGCATGGTGATGTGCAAAACCCACTGCCGTTGAATCAAATCTGGTTCCTGGTTACCCCTATAGTACAGAACAGAACTGCCCCGTAGGGTTTCCAAGGCTGTCTGTCTGTCTTTATGAGAACAGACATAATAATACTCCAACAGAGAAGACCCCTATGTCTTCACGGTCCCCAAAGCGGCTGACCATACAACACACTGTTAGCTCCTAGGGGACAGGAACCAAGGTTCCATGTTCATTGGCATGGCCTCAGAGCAACCTAGCTCTGCCCTCCTATACATTAGGTGCCCAGTTAATCCTGATGGGCTCTGGGGAGTTGGCTGGCCTGAAATGACCCCCGGATGAAGTGTATGCTATTTTGTCATACAGGACATGTAGACGTGGGAGGGTTACGGAGTGTATGGACCATTTCAGCCTTGTCATCAATGTTTGTTTGGTCCCATCCTATTTTGCAAAGAGAGTTAGAAGTAGTGTGGTGGTTCCTCAAAGAGGTAAACAAATTAGCAAGTGGTCCAGCATTTTCATTCCCCAAAAGCACTGAAAACAAACATTCAAACAAATCCTTGTATACTTGAATATTCATAGCAACACTATTCCTGGTGTGGCGCTCTAGGATAAGCACTGAACTGTGAACCACAAGGTCTGAAGTTCAAACCTAGCAGCTGCTCCTTGGAAACCTTGTACAGGGTCACTATCGATTGAAATTGACTCAACAGCACTGAACAACAACATCACATAGACAAAAGGTGGAAACAACCTAAAGATCGATCCATGGGTAAACAAAATGTGAATATATATTTATATATATAGTCACCAGAAAATAATGTTGTTGTTAGGTGCCATTGAGTCGGTACCGATTCATAGCAACCCTATGCACAGCAGAATGAAACACTGCCCGGTCCTGGGCCAACTTCACAATTGTTGCCACGCTTGAGCCCATTGATGCTGCCACTCGGCCAATCCATCTCATTGGGGGTCTTCCTCTTTTTCTCTGAGCTTACCAAACATGATATCCTTCTTCAGCGACTGGTCTCTCCAACAATAATGAGGTTGGCCCAGGATCGGGCAGTGTTTCGTTCTGCTGTGCATAAGGTCGCTATGGGTCGGTACTGACTCAGTGGTACCTAACAACAACAACATCTATATTTGGATGCCATTGAGTCCATTCTGAGGAGCAACTGGTAAGTTTGAACTGCCAACTGTATGATTATCAGTTCACAGTGCCACACTAGGACTCCTAAAGCGTTATAACTTTTTTTAAAAATTGAAAACATAACAATCCTGAGTATTGTGAGGAGGAAAAGCAGCTGGACCTTGCTGATAAGAAAGCAAAATGGTACAGTCCTTTGAGCAGCAGTCTGGTAGTTTCTCTCTCTATGACCCACCAATCTCCTTTCTAGACACATACCCAAGAGACCGGAACACTCATACATGCATAAAAACCTATATGAATTGTTGATATCAGCTTTACTAATAACCATCACAAACATAAAACAGCCCGCTGTTACGTGATGCCAACTGTAAGGGTAACAGAATCCTGCCTCTAGAATGTTTTCATGTGGACTGGCTGTAAACCTTCCGTGCACCATCAGAGCACCTGAAAGGTGAGACGTAGGACTTCACAGAGCCCACGGGACAGGCTGTTGGAAGAGGACCTGCCAATGGATGGGTTTGGTGTGGTTCTACATCAATGAGGGCTTGTAAGGTAGAGTTTGCACTGATGTGTCCATTACAGCTTCATTAAAAGTTTATGAAGGAGTAGCCCACCCTCACCCACCTCAGAGCCATATCTACCAAAAAGAACCTAAGAGCCATGCCTGACTCAACTGAGCTCGGCCATCACACCCCTCCTCAGGCTCACTGGTGCATCATGACTCTCAGCTCGAGTATCACCTCTGTTGTGACCCACAACCAACTTCAATGGCCCCTGGGACACATGCTTCTGAACAAGACACTGCCTTTTCTGGGTTGATTTTTCTTGGCCTGCCCCATAGACTGTGAAGTTTTTAAACGTACAAACCATGCCCTAGGACGCAGTACAATTTATAACAACTTCATAGATGTTCAGTTAAGCAGTAATAATAATGTCTGAATCAAGTCCTAAGTCGATAATTAAGAAATAGAGTCACGGCAGTGATGGTGATAAAAGCCCACCCTTCCTGTGCGCTTCCTCTGTGCCGGGCTCTGTGTTTACACCTGATACGTAGCTGTCAGCATCAACCCCATTTCATGGGTTCGGAAACGGAAGCCTAAGGAGAGCCGGTGATGTTCCTAACATCACACAACGAGTAAACCAAAGCCCAGTAGTCTCATAGTAAAACCTATACTTTTAAGCTCTGTGAACTCTACCTCCTGTGTTCCCTGCAATGATATCTGTGAGGATTGAAAGGAATTTCAGAGTTGTCTATTCCTCACCCTCCTCACACAGAATGAACAAGCAAAGACCTCAGGAGCCAACTTACTCAACATCACTCACTTGTCCTCCCAAGTGGCAAGATGGCTTTTAGGGGAAAGTGTTCTTAAAAACTTACAAGGTCACTGCTGTTTCAAATATCTGGGTTCTCGAATGCAGCTGGTGCAAACATACCCTAGGGGGGTGGCTCACAGTTTAGGAGGCCAGGAGTTCAAGTTCAGAGCACTGGCTCTCGGGGAGACTCCCTCTTTTGGCTCCGGAGGAAGAGCAAGAGCTTTGTCTCCTTTAGCTTCTGTTCCCCATGCCTTGGCCGCCTCCACACGGCATTTGCTGTCTTGCTTCTCTCTGTCTCATCTGCTTTTCTGACATCTCAAAAGTCACACCCAACACTGACATGGTCCTTGGAAACCCTATTTTCTTGTTCAGTGCCGTCAAGTCACTTCCGACTCATAGCCACCTTGTATAGGGTTCCTGAGAAGCAGCTGGTGAGTTTGAACTGCCTGCCTTGTGGTTCAAACCAACCTTGCAGTCCAGTGCATTATCCCGCACTGCCACACCAGGACTCCACACTGATGCGGGCCTTGGAAACCCTAAAAAGGATTGCTCTGAAAAGATGGAGATAGCCTAAATGCCCATTAGTGGAAGAATGGATAAACAAATTGTGGTACATCCACTCAGTGGAATATTATGCTACCTTGAAGAATAACAAGAAAGCTGTAAGCCACCACGTAACATGGATGAACCTTGAGGACATTATGCTATGTGAAATCAGTCAGTTGCCAAAGGAGAAATACTGCATTAAGACCATTTTTATAAATGCTTAAGAAAAAATACCCACACTAAAAGTAAAAAAAAAGTTGTTGGTTACTGGGGATGTAGGGGGGCGGGGGGAGAGGAGGGGAAGGTAGGGAATGATGGTGGTTATGTGCCATGGAGTCGGTTCCAACTCATAGCGACCCCTGTACATGGTTTCTGAGACTATAAATCTTTACAGGAACAGAAAGCCTCATCTTTCTCCTGTGCAACAGCTGGTAGTTTCGAACTAGCTGACCTTGAGGTTAGCAGTCTGACTCATAACCACTACGCTACCAAAGCTCCTTAAGGTAGGGAACAGACACACGATAGTTCGGGTGTTGGGGGCGGGTGGGCATCAATACACAAGAAGTGGGAGGGAATGGAAGAACAAGGCGAATAGGAGAACATTTAGGCGGGTTTGGTTACGAATAGGGCTGTGAACCTTAAGGTCAGCAGTTCGAAACTACCAGCCACTCCGCAGGAGAAAGATGAGGCTTTCTACTCCTGTAAAGATTTACACCCTCGGAAACCCTGTACAGAGTCGCTATGGGTCAGAACTGACTCAATGGCACTTAACAACAACAACATGGGCTAAATAGGACAGAGGTAAATAGTGATGTATGCTCAACTTTGGTACAACAGGGCTCCGTGATACAGGGATTGAGGCATAGTCTAAATTGGTAAAAGAGGGGAAATAATGTTAAGATGCTTGACTGTCATTAATCTTGGTTTCCCTTGCCTACTATTATAAAATAGACACTAGAGGGGAGAGAAAGAAATAGCCAGAAACATAACCATAGAAAGCTCGTAAGTCCGTCTTCAGCCTGTAACTGATTGGAGTACCTAAAAGGGGTGCTAGAACTTGTCCAGTGAAAGAGGCTTCTTGTAGAGCCTTTGTAGTGTATAAGACCTCAGGTGGAATCCTGAGCCCCATCCAGAATTTTCTGAGGTGAGAAATTTCCACTTGAAAAGACAAGCAGACCAGCCTGGAGCAACTAGAGGAACAGAAGATATTTCTTGAAAGAAAGACCAGCAGGAAAAATCAAAAACAAAAATGGCAGTCTGATTGACTACCACAAGAACAAGCAAGTTGTTTGCTGGGGAGCCATCAAGGCAAGCAATCAAGTCCCTCAGGGAAAACTCTCTTCCAAGACTGAAACTCAAAGGGAATACACAAACAAGCATGTCATCTTGCTGGTGAGCACATTGGTCTACCGATGAGAGGAAAATGAAGGGAAAGCAGCAATGAAGATTTGGGTTGAGTCCAACCACGTTCAATAGACTCCCGTCAACCTGGAGTAAGACCTGGTTGGCCATCAGTATGGTGAGACCTGGGGACTCCTGAGCCCATGGGCAGGAACAGAGGAACAGAGGGCTGAAGTGCAGAGTGAAGCATCCAGCTGATAGGAAGTGAGGGAAGATGCACAATAGGACCCATTTTTGCAGATGGTACCCATTTGACCTGGCTTCAATGGCTGGATGCTCAGAACTTGACTAGAGGAAGAAAGAAGAGGAAAAAAAAAGTGTAATCCACTACAATTTGATGAACTTGACCTATACTTATGAATGTAGTAGCTTAAAAGAGGGAATGAATCTTCATAGCACAGATCATTCCCACCCCTTCTGTACACAGGGCTGACAGGGAAGGGCAACCGAGACATTGGCTACCTAAAATGGAGTGGCCATAAAGACACAAAATCACTGGCTTACAAGTTTTCAAGAGGGAGTTTAGTTTCAGAGGGTGGTGGAGGGGAAGGTAGAATCTCCACTGAGTGGTTTTCAGCCTGGCTAGATGGGGCTGGTGAAAAGAGATGAGGATAAGACTTAGTGGTTCAACAGTGAGTCATTGTTATCAGGACAAAAGGTAGACATTTTGTAACAAAAAGTCCAGGAGTGGAGGACCCTGGGACCATGAAGGGAGAAGAGCGGAGTGTGAGATCCTATTCAGAGAAGCAACGATGCCAGAGATGGGGGCAGAGATGATGAAGTGGAGAGACGGACCGGCTGGGGACTTTAGACTCATGGAGGAGGGACTGTGTGCTGGCAGCTGGGCGGCAGGCTTGCAGGGTGTACCCTTTGGTTGTTTGAAAGATTATGTATTCCTGAGTGTTTTGGTGTACATTTAAAAAAAAAAAAAAAAAAACAGAGGAAATGGAAGCAAATGCTATTGAATGATGATGCATGGAGGTGATTGTAGTCATTGTAATGAAACGAAATACGATAGGATGAGTGTAAAGCTGATGTTCTCCCATGTAAACTATCACTAAATTCACAATAAAAACTTAAAAGAAAAAAAGGATTGCTATGAGTCAGAACCAACTCAACAGCACTAACAACACAGTGCTTGATTCTTAGCCAAATAACTGTCTCATTATCTATGAAGATCAGCAAATTAAAACCTATTAGCATAGCAAATAAAACCTATCTTTTAATAGGGTTACATCCCCAAGTTTAGGGGTTAGTTCTACCACTTCTTTTGGGAGGGACCCTATTCAACACAGAAGAGAGCTCTCCTCAAAAGAAGGTCATTGTTTTCATGGGAACAATTTTCCATTAACTGCTCTCCCACCTCTCTCTTTTCAGAGTTCACTGCTTCCACTATCTCATCCCTCTCACGAAGGAGGGCAACTATGCGATTGTGGCTAACGTGGAAAGTATGGACTATGACCCTCTGGTGGTCAAGCTCAACAAAGACATCAGTGCCATCGAAGAAGCCATGAGCGCCAGCCTCCAGCAGCACAAGTTCCAGTACATCTTTGAAGGTCAGTCCCTGAGCCTACCTCGGGAGTCTGGGAGGAAGGAAGAGTGCAGGTTTTCCTGATGTTTTGTACTTCTGAAGTTCAGAACTTTTAGAAGGAAAAAAAAATTTTTTTTCCTTCTCTTTTTGAGTAGACCTAGTTCCTCTGTGTATGACGAGGTAGACAACAAAATGGCTGCCATCTGCTTCTGCTTGGTGTAGAGATTTAATTCACATAAGACAAATGGCAGCCTGGCTGCCTCCTTGACACACCACTCCTGAGATTTGAGGGATGTGAGGAACCAGTCATGAATGCACTCATGGGGAGCTTTTAAAGAGGAAAACAATCTCTGAGAAGAGAACCCTGAATGACCCCTTACTGGCTTACTTACCCCTGGAACAGGGCATTTTCCCTCACAGAATGCATTCTGCTCAACAAAGAACAGACGCCAGTGGTTAACAGCAATTTGTAAGAAAACTCCTTCCACAAATGCCTTCAGTGACCCCATAAGCAAAAAGGGTATAAGAGACTGTGTCAAATTTTTGAAGAAATTGTTGCTAGGCAAGTCATTTTTCATGCAGAATTCTACCCATAATACCCCTGTTAAGACTTCAGAAGTACCTGTGTTCTCTTGCAGAATTAAACCACGGTGGTATTGAAGCCAAGAAAAACGCAACTAAGCTAAGAAACAATTTAAACGAGACCAATTGCTAGAAAAGAACATCATGTTTGGTAAAGTACTTCTTGTTAAGCAGCGTGGAATCGCTTCCGACTCATAGTGACCATGTACAGGGTTTCTGAGGCTGCACATCTTTACGGGAGCAGAAAGCCTCATCTTTCTCCCGCAGAACAGCTGGTAGTTTCAAACTGCTGACCTTGAGGTTTGCAGCCCGATTTGTAACCACTACGCTACCAGAGCTCCTTTGATAAAGCAGAAGGCCCAACAAAAATGAGGAAATGCCTCCTCACTGAGGTGAATTAACACAATGGCCACAGCCCCCAAGAAGATGGCTAGGGACAAGGCAATGTTTTGTCCTGCTCTACATAAGGAACTCTGATAGCGTGGTGATTACGAATCAGGCTGCTATCCTCAAGGTCAGCAGTTCGAAACTACCAGCTGTTCCACAGGAGAAAGATGAGGCTTTCTGTTCCCATAAAGATTTACAAGCCTTGGAAACCCTGTGCAGGGTCGTTATGAGTCAGAACCGATGGCACTTAACAACAACAACATAAGGTCACCTGGAGACTGAGCCAACCCAACAGCAACCAACAACATTGAAAGTATGAGAAAGGGCAAACAATTGTCCCAAGGTTTGTAGCAACCTGGAGATGGGAAATCAAATGCCGTTGTGTGGCCACGGCTTGCTTTATGACACAGTTATTGTTACAGCAAACTAAGGCTTTATACAAAGAAGGAAGGGAGAGAAGAGAGGAAAGAAAAGAGAGAAACTATTCCCACTATTCGAGATGTGTTCCCGAGGAGAATGCTCCTAACAGACTTAAGGCAACAATTCAAACACCCACTGGTATGGGGTTGGTTCTGACTCATAGCAATGCTGTGGGACAGAGTAGAACTGCCCTATAGGATTTCCAAGGAGGTAAATCTTTATGGAAGCAGACTGTGACATCTTCCGACCCTCGAGCAACTGATGGGTTCGAACTGCCAACCGTACAGTTAGCTGATGAGCTCTTTAACAACAGCACTGCCAGAGCTCCTTAGGTAACAATTACAAGGACTAAAAACTTCACTGGTAGTCAGCTCTTGAGTACATCTGAGTGTGGGCACATCCATGATGCCCCGGGGTTCCCTTCATGAACCAAGTGTGTCATTGCTCTGACCCTCTCTCTTCCCTGCCTTTTTAATCAACATTCATTCTCATTTTCCCCAATCATCTCTGGGTGTCTAATCTTTCCGAGTGACAACACCTTGTTGAACTCCAGGTGCAGTCCTCTGGCATAGAATGGATTCTAACCAAAACATCCTAGCTTCAAGATTTCCCGTCTCTTAGCTGAATTCTAATAGGGAGCCCTTACAGTTTTCCCCCACGTGGCAGGAAGGATTATTTTATCACTGATATTGTTTGGACTTGTTGGGGCATGGTGATAATAAAAAGGCAGGCGGGCTTTTAATTGGTTTTGTTGTTGTGTTTTCATTATCTGCAAACAATGCCCCCTTATTGCCTGTACCATGGAAGACTGCTCCCGCCACATCCCCTAGGTAAGCCAGTGTTTCTTAGGGGACGGGATCCAAAAACAGGACAATTTTTATAGCCTCATCTATAGGATTCCCACTCTTCTTGTGTTACTTGTAATAAGTTGTATTGTTTAATTTTCATCTGATGATCATTCATTCATTATATTCTTTTATTTGTCTTCATTGCTCCAGAGACTGCCTGACTCAATTCATTTGTTCCAAGCTTGTCTGTGAGGACATGAGCTCATTATCAGCTCTGAATTTGATGATCTTATTAGGCAAAAACAAAAACATTTTTTAACCTAAAGTTAGGAGTTGAGGAGAATTAGTCTTACAGAGAATTCACTTACCGAGATTTTTAACATACAGAATTTCCAGAGTGGAATCAATGTATATGTATCTTTTTCTTAGACTTTCTCTTCACTTTCAAATCTTTGCACATGTAGGTGAGTTTGTGGTCTTGAAGCAACTTGAGTGTAAGTGGCGGCAGCAAGAGACAATACAATAGCGCCTCCCTTCTCTTTCCCACCTTCGTCCCTACCAAGGGACAATGGAATTGGAACGCAGATGAAGCCATTGACCCTGAAGCTCTGATCTGAACGGTGAAGCCCAACCACAAAGGGGTCAGACTCTAGAAGAGGGATAGAGCAACAACAGTAGACTGCTGGGATGGGGCAGACTGGCTTCAGATGGTGGAGGAAAATGTCCTGCTGGAACCCAGCTCTTCAAGAGTAAGGCAAGAAGAAGGAGAGAAGATGTTACTGCATTCCAATGGCTTGGAAAGCAAATCCACCACTCTCCACAGTGGGCCTTATGTGATTGGTTCCGAATTAGCATTCCTCACCTCAACTCCAGAGCACAGCGTGAACAGGATCTGATAGCTTATTGATGTACAGGTGCACCTTGTAGACATTGCAGGTTCGGTTCCAGACCACTGTAATAAAACACTGTAATAAGCGAGTTATGCGATTTTGGAGGGGGCGCTGGTTTCTCAGTACAAGTTACGTTGATGTTCTCCTGTGTACAGTAGCATGACAAAAGAGTTTGAAATGTAAGAATGATCAAAATGTGACCCAGAGACCCAAAGTGAGCACACACTGTCAGAAAATGGCACCAGTAGCCTTACTCGATGCAGCCTTGTCACAAACCTTCCATTTGTTAAAAACACAGTTATCTTAAATGCACAATAAAGCAAGATATGCCTGTACTGAGTGTCCTTGGCTGACCTTCATAGAAGCTAAGACAGCCATTTGGTGTTAAGTGCCATTGAGTTGGTTCCAATGCATAACGAACCTGTATGTGGTTTCCAAGGAGCGTCTGATGGGTTTGAACCTCCAACTTTGTAGTTAGCAGTCCCGTGCTTATCCTATAATGCCACACCAGGATTCAGTTTCTACTTCGTTCTTTGTTCTTAGTTAAGAAACATCCATCGGTGTCTCATGGAAACTCAAAATTCAGCACACCATTGGCCTTTCTTTTGCCTTTTGTTTCTGAGTGCATTCTCTCCAGTGCCTACTTTGCAAATGTATTAGCATTATTTTCATTGGCCCAGATTCCAATATATTTATCTTTACCTACTTAGCAATCCTGGTGTGGCACTGTGGGCTAATGCGCTGGACTGCAAAATCGTTTGAACCACAGTGTTGGTGGTTCAAGCTCACCAGCCGTTTCTTGGAAACCCTAGACAAGGTCACTATGAGTTGGGACTGACTCGATGGCACTTAACAACAAGAACAACTTAGGTGCCCAATCAAAAATGTACCCCTTCGCCATCTCTTGGGTGGGAGGAACCAGATGATTGTGTTTCATGTGTTCTTCTCTGCTTCCCTGCACATCTGTAGAGAGAAGCAGGAATCCCTGACATGTGACTGTTTGTGACAGTCTGGCATCCCCTTGAAGAGATGGCCTGAGGTGTGCACAGAAGTGCTGGAGCTGTGGATGAACCAGGCTTTGTTGCCGGCGGACATCTCTGTAGCTTTGTAGCTGCTGGCAGTGTAGAAATACTCGGAAATGGTAATGAGGCCAGCTGGCACCACCCTCAGAGCCACTCTGTCCTTGATCATTTGAGTGGTTGTTGTTGTTGTTGTTAAGTGTCATTGAGTCGGTTCCGACCCATAGCGACCCTGTATAGGGTTTCTGAGGAGCAGCTGGTGAACTTGAACCACCAACCTCGTAGTTCAAACGGCTTTGCAGTCTGTCGCATTAACCCACAGCACCACACCAGGACTCCATTTGAGTGGTAGGGGACTAGAAAAGAGCAACCCAGGGTTCAAAGCTGGCACTCACCCATCTTCCATGCTCTCCCCACCGCTGCCAGGCCTGGGACACCTCATCTCCTGCATCCTCATCAACGGCGCCCAGTACTTCAGGCGCATCAGTGAGTCCGGCATCAAGAAGATGTGCAGAAACATTTTTGTTCTTCAGCAGAATCTGACCAACATCACCATGGCACGGGAGGCCGACCTGGACTTTGCAAGGTAAGAGAAAAGTCTGGACCCAGTCTGTTGCACCAAAGTCATGACCTCATTGCCTATAAAGACATTTCCAGAGGAGTCTCCATTCTTGGAGTCCTGGTGTGGTGCTGTAGGGTAAGCACTGGACCACTAGGTCAGTTTTAACCACAAGGTCAGTGGTTCAAACTCACCAGCCTCTCAGAAACCCTATACAGGGTCACTGTGAGTCAGAAACGACTCGAAGGCACTTAACAGCAATGACAACTCAGTCCTTAAAATGTTTATTACAAAAAAAAACCCCACCAAACTTACTTTTATATCTTTTCCAGCAAGATAATGTCATTTAAATTTATACTAAAAAAGTTAGCTAATTAACTTATGTCATTGTTATTGTTAAGTAGTTGGTTCCAGTGCCTAGTGACCCCGAATAGGGTTTCTGAGATTGTAAATCTTTATGGGAGCAGAAAGCCTCATCTTTCTCCCACAGAGCACCTGGTGGGTTTGAACTGTTATGTTAATCTTGCCGTCAGCAGTCCAGTGCATATCCTACAGGTGTTCTTATATCACCGAGTCCAGAATTCTGTGTGGATGGTTAACATTCCTCAGCCAGGGAAAGTTTCTTGTCAGTTAATCTATGTTCTGCTTGTTTTAAGATATTAGTAGCTTTGTTCTGATTATGAAACTAATATGTGCTCCATGCATAAAATATGTGAGAAAAAATGCAGAAAAGAATATAAGCGTTACTCAGACATCACAGATCTAGACACTGTGGTATTTGGGTTCTTTCTCTGTGATTTGTAAGTGCGCTGTGAGTATGCACATGAATGTTTGCACAATGTGTGTACATAGGATTTTTCATTTTACAGAATTGGAGCTACATTGATGTTGTGTTATACAGATGTCTCATTGCATTTTCTCATGTTACTAATATTCTTTGAGGAGACAATTTCTCCCGTTTCTTGGAAACATTACTTTTAATACCTGAACAATAATATTCCATGATAGACATGAACCATATTTATTTATCATCTGCAAGTGTTGGGATATTTGGAATATGTCCAGTGTTTTCCTCATTGTAAATAGCATCGTGTTGAGTGTCTTTTTTGTGGCTCTATTGTCTCATCTCTTCTGTCTATTGCATTGGAAACCTATCTCCTGTCATCATCACTGCAGGGGAAATGTTGGCTTATTCCTCTCCGGGCTCTCCCTTTAGACAATTGAAGCTTCATCTTTTCAGTCGCATTTACACCTTCTCTTTTCTAAGTCTGCCCTAATATGTCTTTATGAAGCCACTTTTTCACATTTTATAGTTAATTTGTTTCTCTCTCCATGTGGTCTCAATATTCCTGCACCTCCATGAAAACTTCCAAGTCGTGGTGCTTGACTGAAAGCATCTCCATTTTGGAGGAGGTGACCAGAGATGGTGTCTCCTTTCTGTGTTGTGAGTGATGCCTTGCTAGATTATTCCAGAAGCTCCTTTGTTTACCAGAAACCTTTATGACAAGAAAACCACCTGTGTCTAGTAGTCCAGCATGCTCCTACCTAGTAGTTAGTACTTCAGTATCTGCTCACTGGACTGTCTAGTTCCTTGAGAAGGTCAGAACATTCTGAAATCATTCTTGAAGCATTTAAGAGGCAAATGAACTCATTTATTACTTGGGTAGTTCTAAGACATGTGTGCCAGGATCTTATTGTAAATCATACAGCCATCTATCTTCATGGGTACCCGTTCTTCCCCAAGCCCATTTGTTTCCTCCTCTGCTTTTGTGCCCTTTACCTTCACCATCTTTCTCTTCCTTTTGTGGGAAAACGATTGTGTGTGTGTGTGTGTAATCATTAAATTCCCTGTTTTCAACTAAATTTGGTTCAAAGCCTTTCTTGCTCAGATTAGGGAAGCCAGGTGTGACGGAGTGGTG
This sequence comes from Chrysochloris asiatica, assembly GCF_000296735.1. Classification (NCBI taxonomy): domain Eukaryota; kingdom Metazoa; phylum Chordata; class Mammalia; order Afrosoricida; family Chrysochloridae; genus Chrysochloris; species Chrysochloris asiatica. Next base: position 7,255,722 of record NW_006408559.1, read on the forward strand.
TATTTATGTGGTTGTTCTTATGGGGAATGATCTCATCATTGCATTAGTCTATTCATAATCACATTGACAAGGGGAATCCAGGGATACAGCCAACCATTACTAGCTCTCCAAGGAGCATGAGTCCTAAATCCAATCATCCTTTTTAAATGATTTTGTGTGTGTACTGAAATAAATAAATTAACACTTTTTTTGGCAGATGGTATGAGGCCCATCATGCACGAGGAAAACCTGGCATCTTGGTAATGAAACGCTGACTGAGCAGTATTGAACTTGGCATCGGTAGACCATGTTACTGATGAAGCATTGCTTCAGGAAATAATTGCATGGCACCCAACTCATGCCATCCACTGTTAGATTTGTGAATTGTGTCCAAAGCAAACAAAAAGCAACTCACTGTCAAGTTCATTCCAAGTCATGATGACCCCATATGTGGCAGAGTAGAACTACCCCATGGGGTTTTCATGACTTTCTTCCAAACCGAAACAGATCATGAAGCCATCCTTTTACTGTAGTGTGGGGTGACGCTTCAGCTGTTAGGTTCGTTCTCATTACCATCGAGTCAGTTCTGATTCATCGAGGCCCTCTGTGGGGTTTCTGAGCCTACATATTTGCTAGTGCAGACAAGCTCATCTTTTTCCCTTGGAGAAGCTGGTGGACTTGAACCACACGGGTTTGAACCACTGACCTTGAAATTTGTAACCCAACACCTGACCCACAGTACCACCAGTACCACAGTGCATAGACTGTTTGCACCACCCAGCCCATTGGGCATCCTGTCTCCAGAAATGGGTCTAAGCAGAAATGTGACGCTTGTGAGCCGCCCAATCACCACCATGACTCTATTCTTTAGCCACTGTCTTTCTCTGAAATGGGTTATGAAAGGAAATGAGCCCATTGCTGCTTCCACTGTCATTCCATTTCCTCTGGGACCTTCCTCCTTTTTGCCAAGTCTCTCTTTTACTAAGTATGATGCCCTTCTCCAGGGATTAATCCTTCTCAATAGCATGTCTGAAGTATAACAAAGTCTGAAGAACGAGAGATGAACTCACGCCCTCCTGGCTTCTGAGGAGCATTCAGACTGCACTTCTTCCAAGACAGATCTGTTGGCTCTTCTGCCTGTTAGTGGCCCTTTTAGTATTCTTGTCCACCACCATGATTCAAATGCATCGATTCTTCTAAAGTCTGCCTTACTCACTGTTCAACTCTTACATACTGTGAGGTGATTGGAAATACCATGGCTTTGATCAGGGGCACCTTAGTCCTCAGACTCGTGCTTTAACACTTGAAAGAGGTCTTGTGTAGCATATCTGCCTTATGCAATATAATATGTTGTTCGATTTTCTGACTGCTGTTTCCATGAGTGTTGATTGTGGATCCACGCAAAGCAAGTCTTTGACAGCTTCAATCTTTTTTTCTGTTTATCGTGATGTTATTTATTGCTCCAGTTGTAAGGATTTATGTTTTCTTTACATTGAAGTACAATCCAGACTGAATCTTCTTTGGTGAAGATTGTAGTCATTAATCTTTATCAGTATTTTAAGTCCTCTTTGCTTTCAGCAAGCAAGGTTGTATCATCAGTATATTACAGGTTGTTAATGAGTCTTCCTCCATTCCTGATACCAGGGTCTTCATGTGTTCCAGCTTCTCAGATTAAGTGCTCAGCATACAGATTGAATAACTATTGTGAATGGATACAACCCTGGTGCACACCTTCCATGATTTTTAATTCCCCTTGTTCTGTTCTAACAACTGCCTCTTGGTCTTTGGACAGGCTCTTCCTGAGCGGAATACCCATTCTTCTCCATTTTATCCATAGTTTGCCATGATCCGCTCAGTCGAAAGCCTTTGCATAGTCAATAAGGCACAACTAAATTTTTTTTCTGGAATTCTCTGCTTTCAGCTGAGATCCGTCTGATGTCAACAGTGATATATCCCTTATTTCACGTTCTCCTCTGAATCCAGCTTGAATTTCTTGGGGCTCCCTGATGATACACTGCTGCAATTGTATTTGAGTTACCTTCAGCAAAACTTTACTTGCATGTGACATTCATGATATTGTTCGGTGGTTTCCACAGTCTGTTGGATCACCTTTCTTTGGAATGGACACAAATAGGGATCTCTTCCAATTAGTTGGCAGGTATTTGTCTTCCATATGTCTTATCATAGATGAGTACCTCCAGAGCTGCCTCCGTTTGCTGATTTCAATTTGTATTTCATCAGTTCCTGGATCCTTGCTTTTCACCAATACCGTAGTGCAGTTTGTACTTCTTCCTCCAGTACCATCACTCCTTGATCATATACTACCTTTTGAAATAGTTGAAAATGGACCATTTGTTTTTGGTATGGTGACTCAGTATATTCCTTCCATCTTCTTTTGATGCTTTCTGCATCCTTCAATATTTTGCCTATGGAGTTCCTCAGTATTGCAAGTCGAGATGTGTACTCTTTCTTCAGTTCTTACAGCTTGAGAAATGCTGAGCGTATTCTTCCATTTTGGTTTTCTAATTCCAGGTCTGTGCACATTTTATTGTCACAGTTGGTCTTCACGAGCTGCCCTTGGAAATTTTCTGTTCAGCTCTTTTGCTTCCTCATTTCTTGCATTTGATTTAGCTTCTGTATGTTCAAGAGCAAGTTTCAGAGTCTTTTATGACTTCCATTTTTGTCGTTTCTTCCTTATCTTTTTTTAATGCCTTTTGCGTTCTTCCTTTATGATGTTCTTTTGTTCTTTATTATCTTCTTCTTTTTGTTGTTTATACTTCCAATAAAGATTTTATAATTTCTTAGGCAAATTATGAGGCCAACTCATAATAACTCATAAATGAGGCCAACTCATAATAAATGGGGCCAACTCATCCAGCAGGTTCATATGTGGTTACTCGAGGTGCTCCATTTTCACAAGAGCATTACCAGAGGAGATCAGGAGAAAAAGAACCAAGATGGAAAGTGTCCTGCTGGCTGTCAGCCAAGGCCTGTTCTCTGCTACTAGATGCTGGCCCCATTCTTTCTTACATAGCTTCCGTCGTCAAAGTTCATACACATCTTCAAATCAGCCATATCTTCAAATCAACAGTGGTGTATCAGACCTCTCAAATTGTGGCTGTCTGATTTCCTGTTCTGTCCCCAGTCAGAGAAAGCTCTTTGTTTTTCAGAACTCATGATTATATTGGTCTTTTGAGCCTATTTCACAAACATCAATGGGCTCCTTGTCTACACAGCAGTTTGTATGCTTATCTTTTCAATGGGGATCTTCCCAAGTCTCCACTTTATCAAGCAAGAGGTCCGTCTCTGGGACTGTGCCCTCCTGATAACATGTCAAAGTATGAGAGACCAGTCTCATCATCCTTGCCTCCAAGGAACACTCTGGCTGTACTTCTTCTAACACACAGCTGTTAGTTCTGAGGGAGGACACCATGATTCCATATATAACCCTTGTGAAGGAAGATCCTGGCCACATAGCTCAGCTTAACATCCTTAACGTCTTGTTTAATGGGATTCAGTGGCTCCTTGGTGGCAATCTATGCAGATATTAGTGGGCAAAAGGAGGAGGGGACGAATGAGAAAGAATTAATCCTATTTTATGATGTTCTTTGCTTTCTTCCTTTATGGTGTTCCTTTATGTTGTTATCATGTTTCCTCCGCTCTTCTGGTCTTTGTTCATTATTGTCTAAGGCATCAAATCCATACTTCAGATGGTCTCCAAATTCAGGTGGGATATAGTCAAGGTCATATTTTGTCTCTCATAGACATATTTCCCATTTATTTAGCTTCATCTTAAACTTCCATATGAGTCATTGATCGCCTGTTCCACAGTGTGTCCCTGACCTTGTTTGAGCTGATCATATTGAACTTCTCCAGTCTCCTCCCACAGATATACTCAAGTTGATTCCTGTGTAGTCTATCTGGTGAGGTCTGTGTGTTGTTGAAAAACTGTATTTGCAATGAAGACGTCATTGGTCTTGCAAGCTTCTTTTGTGTAATCTCCATCATCATATCTATCACCAAGACTACATTTTCCATCAGTTGGTCCTTCTTCTTTGTTGCCAACTTTTGCATTCCAATTACCAGTAATTATCAGTGCATCTTAATTGCATATTTGATCAATTTCAGACTGAAGAAGTTGGTAGAATTCTTCAATTTTATCATCTTTGACTTTAGTGGTTGGTGTGTAAATTTGAATAATAGTGGTATGAAGTGATTTTCCTTGTTGTGGCTAAGTTCCATCAAGTTGGTTCAAACTTTTAACCTGTATAAAAGGAACAGCTGGTGGGTCTGAGCTGCCGACCTTGTGGTTTGCAGTCTAGTGCTGATCCTATGGCACCACCCCAGGTGTCTAGTCTTCCTTGTAGGTGTATGGGTATTATCCTATCACAGATAGACAGCAATGCACTTCAAGATAAATCTTTAGATGTTGTTTTTGACCATGAACGTGGCACCATTCCTCATTAATTGGATGTTCCTGGTATAGTAAACGATATATATGTCTGGTTGGAAAGGGCCTATACCAGTCCGTTTTAGCTTACTAATGCTTAGGATATTGTTCTTTATGCATTCCATTTCATTTTTGACAACTTCAGTTTTCCTGCATGTCCTGTTCCAATATTTTTTTTCAAGTTCTGTATTTTTAATAATCAAAGAAAGCTATTTAAAGTAATGAGATACCAATTCCTCACAGATTAAACTGATGAAGACTGGAATGAATGGTAGAACTTTGTGTTGATACGGGTTGGTGAGTTGGGCTCACTTCGCCACATGCAATAGGCATCAACAGCCCACGACTTCTAATGTACTGAGAGGAAATTATCACTCAAGTGGGTAAAGATTGTTTTCAGTTGAGTTGTTTATAGTATTACAAGCTATAAATCTAAATATTTACTTAATCCATCACAGATAAACGTCTGTGTAGCCATTAATGTTAATGGTACATTAAAGAAGAGAGAGGTATTTATATTTTTAGCCTTTCATTATGGTAAATCAGTAACAGTTTAAACTTATATACATACATTTTTACATTTAGCTCACTTTTAAATAGGAGGCTACAGTTTTAATTAGTTCTTGGTTTCTTAATCTGGTGTTCTTCTTTTTTGTTTTGTATGCATTCATATTATTCTAATCTTCATTTTCTTTTTTTAAATGTTTTATTATGCATTATGTGATAGTTTACATGTGAGAACATTAGCTTTGCAGTCATTCTATTGTATATCATTTTATTGCCATGGTTACAATCCCCTCCATACATCATCAACCAACCAAAGGGTATCCCCACAAGCCTACCCTTCGGTCGTCAGCACACAGTCCCTCTCCCTCTCTGGGTCTAGAGTCCCCAGCCACTCCATCTCTCCACATCATCGTCTCTGTTCCAATTATTAATGGCTATTTGCAGTGGTTTCTCCTCATTTTAAGTTGTGCACATCAGCAAAGGAAGGTTCCAAAGGCTTTACTCCATTAACATCATCATGGTCAACTCTACTTTGAGAAGCCAGTCATATTTTGAGTGCCTTTCAACCTGAAGGGCTCATCGTCCAGCAGTATATCTGACAATATCCTCATGCTATTCATACAATGTTTTCATCTTCCAGCATTATATCTGACAATGTGCTGATTCCATTCATAAGGTTTTCAGTGGCTAAACATTCAGAAGTAGCCCACCGCTCTTTCTTCCTAGACTGTCTTAGTCTGGACGCACCACTGAAACCTGTCCACTTGGAATATGCTGCTGGTGTTTCAAATACCAGTGGCATAGCTTCCAGCTTCTCAGCAACATGCAAGCCACCACGCTACAAGAAACTCACAGACTCACTATGTGGAGTGTACACACAGCTCTGGCTAGTTCTGTTCACCTGGTTCACATGACACCTCCTGACTTAACTTTGAGCTCTAAGAGACCAAGACTGTCTCTGTCTTCATTGTCCCTGGTTGAACACCTGGCCCACAGCAAGTGTTCACTATGTGGATTGAGTGGATGAATAGGCATCAAATCAAGGCCTATTTTGGTGTCAATGAAGGCTTGGATCATGACAAAGTTGAGTTTCTCTTAAATGCCCTGAAAGTTTTAAGCTGCTGACATAGGTCAATTTTCTTACAAGCTTCAAGGCCACAAAGCATCTCTCTTGGTCCTGTTGGAGCAGAAAGTATTAAGGAAAGAACTAATAGATCCCTACTGCGTGTCACCTCTTTCTCTCCCTCTCCTCATTTTCTCTTGCTCCCATACGTACACATATTCATAGACACTTTTATAGCCTTTTTTTTTTTTGTATTATTATTATTAATCTTTCATCTTCTTTGGCAAGGCAGATTTTATAAAACAGGCTTCAAGTCTACCAAATTTGAAGCTATGTAAAATAAATATAGCCGCAGTACCAAAATAGCCAGAAATAATAGATTCCGGCAGTGTGCCTCAGCATTTCTTAAGCAATGTCTAATCAGCCATGGACAACATCTGTAGTCCCTAGAAATCTCTACAGGAATGTTATCTTCTAACATATAATTAATCACTAGTTGCCATGTGTCAGAAAACTGACTTCACAGGAAGTTGCGAGGATCTGGTAGGTTTTTTCACTTCCCTGGCCTTCCTGGGCAGTGGAAAACAGCACCCTTTTTGTAAGAAAGGAGCAAGGCTTCTGGAGGGCTTCCATTAGTGGGATTTTAAGTTGCCTGTCTCCGTATGTGCACCTTGACTACAACTAATCTTGAATAAGAAGATGAATCCTGAGTGAACAAAGGATCAAGCCACCTAGAACTTTCCCAGAATTACAGGGAGGCTCTGTCCTCTGTGGGAAGGGTCATCACTTAAGCTCTGCCCTGCGGATGACCCTTTTGACCCCACTGTTCATTTTCAGTGTCTGAAAGATCCTCTGTCCTGGAAAATCCTTGCAGATTTGCTCGAAAGTGAGAGGCCTTTATAAGTGTGCTTGCTAACTCCTCTCATCAGAGATTGTCTTAACCTTCACCACCATGTAACTTTCCAAAAGCAAGTCACTGAAGCCATCAGAGTCAGGGAGGTATTGGAATGAGCATTGACGTCCCCAAGGCTGATCTGGAAATGTTGAGTTTAAGTGAAGTCATTACTCACAAATAATATATCTGAGTTGTCTTCCTCATTATCCCCTACACACACACACACACACACACACACACACACGTGTCACTGTGTACCTGTCTGTCTGCTACAATTGTCTCTCTCTTTTATCTCTCCTGTCAGCCTCCTCTTTTCCAGCTTCATGACTTTCTTTCACCTTGTTTTGTTTGGTCCCTTCTCTTTTGCTTTTCTTTAGACTGCTATCTCCCCTTCGTCAAATGGGTGTAGATAAGGAAATGAAAGCTAAGATTCCAGAAGTGGTAAGGGGGAGACATTCTGACAGATGGGTGAGTTTTATCACCTTTCATTCACTCACTCACTCACTCACTCAGGAAATACTGAGTGAGTGTGTGTTGTCTCTAGGTCCTGGCCAAGTGGGCCTTGCAGTATTATGTGGCCAGAAGGACAAAGTGATAAGAAAAACAGAAGTATGTCAGGTGCTAGTGGAGATCTAGCACGTGTCTCAATGCTCGGGAGATCCTGTATGCATGGGAAGGAAAAAGGAAAGTGCCAGGAGGTGGCCGGCTAGGCATTTGCCATTTTTGATAGTGTATCTTGAATCTCCTTAATGGTTTGGTAACATTGGAGGGAGAGCCTGAAGGAATCATGGGAGGCAGCCACATGGATAGCCACGGAAAGAGCATACAAAGGCCATCTGTGGCTAAAGGCCCAGAGGGAGGGGATGCTTGGCATCTGTAGAACAGTGAAGAGACCACCCTGACTGAAGTGGGCTGCTCAAGGAGACCAGGTTAACATGACGGGCTGAGCTCTTGAGGGTCACCATAGTGACACTGGCTTTCATACTGAGTGAAACAGGAAGCTATTGGAGGGGTTTGAGACCCCATCATAAAAGCATCTCTCTGACTGTTTTGGTGAGACCAGACAATTGGAGAAGGGAGGTGTCAGGCAAGGGCAGACACAGAGAGATCTGTTAGAACATGAGTCAGTAATCGAGGTGACAGATAATGTCCACTCAAACCATAGTGATGGCACTGGAGGGACTACATAGATTAGGGTGGATTGTCCAAGCAGAGGCTGACAGCATCTGTTGAGGGATAGGAAGTAGCTTATGCAATAAACAAGGGAAGTCAAGCTGACTCTAGCTAGGGTTTTTGATGTGAGCAATTCAAAGGGTATAGTTTTCATTTCCTGAAATGAAAATGAGCCAGGCCTTGGAAGAGGTAGTTAGTAAGTGTAGAGAGGCAGTTGGGGAGGGGAGACCAAGAGTCTGGGTTTGGAAATATGCCTACTGGACATCCAGGTTGATATAAAACATGTTGTTGTTGTCAGGTGCCATCAAGTCAGTTCTGGCTCATAGCGACCCTCTATAGGGTTTCCATGGAGTGACTGGTGTGTTTGAACCCTCAATTTTGCAGTTAGCAGTCCAGTGCCGATCCTACAGTGCCACACCAGGACTCCAAAAGAGCAAATAACCCAATTTTCAAAATAGACAAAAGTACCCCACTAACAACGAGCATGTCTAGTGCCTCATCTTGGTTTCCAGATAATGAACTTGAGTTCCTTGGAGCAATGGCTGACTCTAGGAGCAAGGAACATGTAACATGAGCCAGGTGCATCTTGTTGTTGTTGTTGTTGTTAAGTGCCATCGAGTCGGTTCCGACCCATAGCGACCCTGTACAGGGTACTAGACAATAATCCAGCGCTAACACACACACACACATTGATGAGGCTATCTCATGAGGCACAGGAATCAACTGAAAGAGCACCCAGTGGCCACGTTGGAAACAATTTGAGCAACAAAATAAAGTAGTATCGGGTTATAACGCTAAGTATAAAAAAAAAAAAAAATGCATGAGGCTATACTGATATAAATACATGATTGAATACATTGATGGAGAAGAGAGACATCTCCCATGCAGAACAAATAATTATGTAGCTACTCCATCTTCAAGGAGTCGGGGAGAGCATCACCCCCCTACATGTACACACACACTCCTGAAGTTGGGCTGTGCACAGCACCTCCCTTCCAAAGAGTACAGAATGCAAGGGAGGAGGGGGGAGGGAACAAGAGCAACTTTATAGTGGAGAAATCTACAAACACGATTTCAACCAGATGGTCAAGGTACACTAAACATCAGCAGCTGTCAATAAGGCTGATTGCTTGTACCATTGATATGATGAGATGAACATGGTACTGTACCTCTCCCAAATTCCATAACCTCAGTCTTAATCATGAGACGAGCACTCGATAAATTCCAGTAGAAGGGCATCCCGCAAAATAACTGGCCAAAACTCATAAAACTGTCAAGGACATCAGACGCAAGGAATTTCTGAGACACTGTCACAAACACGAAAAGCCCAAGAGGACATGATAAACTAACTATAATGTTTATGAGATCCTGAAAATGGTCATTAGGTGAAAATTAAAGAATTCTGAATAAGTTATAGACTTTAGTTAATAATGATTTGTCATGAATTATAACACATACAGCATTCTAATGTAAGATGTTAATAATAGAGAAAATGTATGTGCTGCATGCTTGATTTTTCTGTAAATCTAAAACTGGTCTAAAAATAAAGTCTATTAATTAAAAAAAAAAAAAAATAGGCCAAGGACTTGAAAAGACAGCTCTCCAAAGAAGACATGCAGGTAGTCAATGAGCACCTGAAAAGATGCTCAAAATCATGCAGTTAGAGAAATGCCTATCAAAACCACAATGAGCTATCACTTTATACCCGCTAGGATGGCTCTTACCAAAAAAGAGATATTAATAACTGTTGGTAAGGATGTGGCACTGTGGGTTAATGCGCTGGACCGCAATTCAGTTTGAACCCCAAGGTCGGTGGTTCAAGCTCACCAACCACTCCTCGGAAACCCTATACAGGGTCGCTGTGGGTCGGAACCAACTCAACAGCACTTAACAACAACAACTGACGCCCTAAACCACTGCTGATGGGAATATAAAACAGTGCAATGCTTTGGAGAACAGTTTTCCTCAAATAGTTAAAAGTAGAGTTACCATGTTATTGTGGTATGCTGTCAACCGAACCCCAGCTCATAGCGACCCTAGAAGACAGAATTAGTAGAACTGCCCCATAGGGTTTTCTCAGCTATGACCTTTACAAGAGCAGATCACTAGGTCTCTTCTCCATTGTAGTGACTAGTACGTTCAAACCTCCGACCTTTCCGGTAAAAGCCAAGCACTTAACCATTTTGTCACCAGGGCTACTTTAGAGTTACTATTGCTGGTGGTGCTTTTAGTGCCCTCAAGGTGGTTCTGACTCATAGTGACCCTGTGTAGGGTTTCTGAGGAGCAGCTGGTGGGTTTGAACTGCTGGCCTTGTGGTTCGCACTCCAGTGCTGATCCTACAGCGCCACACCAGGAGTTCATAGAGTTACCATTGTTGTTGTTATTAGGTGCCATCAAGTTGATACTGACCCATAGTGACCTTATGTACAGCAGAACAAAGCACTGCCTAATCCTGGGCCAACCTCACTATTGTTGCCAGGCTTGAGTCCATTGATGCTACCACTTGGCCATTCTATCTCGTTGGAGGTCTTCCTCTTTTTCTCTGACCCTCCACCTTACCAAACATGATGTCCTTCTCCAGAGACTGGTCCCTCCTGACAACATGTCCAAAGTATGAGAGACGAAGTTTGGCCATCTTGGCCTCTAAGGAGCACTCTGGCTGTATTTCTTCCCAAACAGATGTATTGGTTCTTTTGGCAGCCCATGGCACTTTCAATATTCTCCTCCAACACCATAACTCAAAAGCATCAATTCTTCTGCGATCTTCCTTATTCGCTGCCCAACTTTCGCATGCATATGAGGTTATTGAAAATACCATGGCTTG
>NW_006408559.1:7266938-7278357 GCF_000296735.1 Chrysochloris asiatica
GTTGTTAATGAGTCTTCCTCCAATCCTGATGCCACATTTTTCTTCATATAATCCAGCTTCTTGGATTATTTGCTCAGCATACAGATTGAATAAGTATGGTGAAAAGAATGCAACCTTGTTGCACACCTTTCCTAATTTTAAAACATTCAGTTTTCCCATGTTCTGTTCAAACAACTGCCTCTTGGTCTGGCTGGGTACAAGTTCCTCATGAGCACAATTAAGTGTTCCGGAATACTCATACTTCACAATGTTGTCCATAGCTTGCCATGATCCACACAATCAAAGGCCTGATACATGGGATAGACCTTAAAACTCCAGAAGCTAGGCTTGCACAAAAGAACACACGTTTGTGTTCATATGACATTGTCAGAGTTGGCAAACTCATATATACAGAAAGGAGATTCGTGGCTACTATGACTTGGGGGATGGCAGCCTGGTGTGGCACTGTCGATTAAGCACTGCACTGCTAACTAAAAGGTCGGTGGTCCAAAACCACCAGCCACTCCTCAGAAACCCTGTACAGGGTTGCTGTGAGTTTGAACTGATTAAAGGACACTTAACAACAGCAACAAAGACTTTGGGGCCGGGAAAACAGGCAGGAGGAGGAAGAATTACAATTGACTGCTAATGCAGGTAGGATTTTTATTTTTAAATAGGGGCAAAAATGTTTTGGAATTAGAAAATAGTTGATGTGACTGTATAAAAAAACATTGCATTTTATACTTTACATGGGTTAATTGTAAGTGAATTGTATCATTCACATTATTTTTGTTTAAAAAAAAAGAGAGAGATTGAATTTTAAAGCTTCAAAAGTCCTAAGTAGTATTCCATAGAAAATTAATCGCCCAAGTTTTAAACTCATGTTAGTGCTAAACCATTGTAAAGAACATGGCTAACTTGTAGAATTTCCCTCATCTATCCCCTCATCGCTCTGCTGTGCATGAGGTCGCTATGTGTCGGTACCGACTCGATGGCACCTAACAACGACAACAAAAACATCCTTGGAAGTAGGAGATCCAGGAAGACTTTGGAGAGAGAGCTGATGCCTAATGTTAACCTTAAACAGAATTACACTGGGCCGGGGGTGGAGCAGGGGAGGGGGAGAAAGCCACTCGGAGCAGAAAGGGCACTTCAGGATGACTAGAATGAAGACACTAGCATTAAATGAGATTGAAGGGAAGTTGGAGCTGGTTTATGATAAGATAATCAGCTCAGCAGAAATGCCACCGAATTGGAGGCTTTCCTTCCCACGCTTCAAAACCCACTTCCCTCCCTGAGGAACATTCTGTAGTCTCCTTGTCCTGGTTTATTTTTTCAGGGCACGTATCGCCACCTGATTATTTTATGTGGTTCATTTGTTCTTTAGTCTGCCTACCCCAGGTAAAATCTTAGCTCCATGAGACAATGACTCTTTTTGCTGCAGCTCCGTAAGCGCCTAGAACAGTCCCTGGCTCATAGTAGGCAGTTAGCAAGTATTTGTGGAGTATGCAAGCTGAGGTGCCAGGACCTTGTCCTGTAGGTAACTGAAATGGTCAGATTTGAATTCTAAGTAGATTATTTCTGCAGCTGCATAGGAATTGAGGTTGATAGAAATACAACTGGAGTCCTTGCAGACCACTTGAAAGGTTCTTGCTAAAAGAGAGGTGGGGACCCTGAACTAGATCAGGGCTGGTGGAGACCCGTCTGAGACGTATTAAGGAGCTGAAAAATGGCAGGGTCTAGAAAGCAGTTGACTGACGAGAGGGTAAAGAAGAGGCTGAAGACACATGGGTGTCTACTTGAGTTCTGATGTCATCCAGGTAAGCATGCAGGAGGAGAAGCTTAGCTTAGCTACTGATTGCTACTTGAACAAAAGGTGTGGCGCTGTAAGAAAAAACACTGCCCCACAAGGTCAGTTTGAACCACAAAGTCGGTGGCTCCAACTCACCAGCAGCTCCTCAGAAACCCTCTACAGGGTCACGATGAGTTGGAACTGATTCAACGCCACTTAACAACTTTAACTTTGAGGAACGGACTTTTCTTTTCTCACAGTTAAGGCATACGGAAGTCTGAATCCAGCGCATCGGCTGTCGAAGGCCCTTCTTTGTCTTTTCCGGTATCTAGGTGGTGTTGTCATTGTTGTTAAGTGCCATGGATTTAATGCTAACTCATAGCGACCCAGTATAGAGTTTCAGAGGAGTGACTGCTGAGTTTGACCCACTGACCTTGTGGTTCATCCTGCTGTTTGCAATCCTTAGCACTCACCTGCTCACAGACAGGCCCTTACCGGATGTTTGTGTTCCTTACATCTAGTCTGCTCATTTAATAACTTAGAAGTGATTCGATTTAGGATCCACCCTATTCTGGCCTCGTCATTGTTGATGTTAAGTTCCATCAAGTCGTTTCCAAGCTATAGTGACCCTGTATAGGGTTTCCAGGGAGCATCTGGTGAGCTTGAACCACCAACCTTGCAGTTCAAATGACTTTGCAGTCTGATGTACTAGCCCACGACGCCATACTGGGACTCCTTTATAGAAAACTGTATTTCCAAACAGGATCACATCCACAGGTACAGGGGCCAGGACTACAATACATATTTTGAGGACAACAAGGAGGGGAGGAGTAGGTTTGTGGGGAGAGGTAGATGTCTGTGGAACTCCCAAGTGAAGATGTCTGCTAGGCAACTGGATACATACACTGAAAGCTTGGGGAGAACCTGGATAGGACTAACAGACCTGGGGACTCACTAGCATACCGCCATTTGAAACCATTTCTAAAGATGGGAGGAGTCCTTGGTATTGTGCTGTGGGTTATGAGTGGAACTGCAAAGTTGCTTTGAACCACAAGGTTGGTGGTTCAGGTTCACCAGCTGCTCCTCAGAAACCCCATACAGGGTCGTTATGGGTCAGAACCAACTCAGTGGCACTTCACAACATCAATAATAAAGATGAGAAACATCCTTTGGGGGACAGGAATCCCTGAAGAGGACAGGGAAGAATGGCTTCATGGTGGGTTGGGAATCGGAAGAGGAAATGTCCAGAAGACAAAGCGTGGTGTGGCCACAAGGCTGGCAGCTCTCAGACCATACTGTCCCCCTACTGTGTATATTGCATTTGCTGGCCCATGAAATCAGAGTTATTCCTCATCTCAGTATCTCCAATTGCTCTTTAAGGTAGACCACTTAGCAGACAGTGGGAAAGTAAACACACCAACAGGGACCCCTGCTCTGTTCTTGACCTTGTACCTGCTCTCTGGCGTGGCTGACAGCATGGAGTTTCTCCCAGGGGAACTGCTGATGTGGACTTATTTCCTATAAACCTCTTACACTGGGAACTCTCCTTCGGCTTTCTGTCAGAAAGGTTAGAGGCTTTTCTGTTGGAGACACTGCAAAGCACTTGATAGAAGGATCAGCAAGACTATGGTGCCATCTCCTGGTAGCAACTTCAGGCATCCAGACAGATGCACGTTGGCTGTGGGCTCTAAGAATGCCTGTCTGCAACAAGAATGAAGTGTCCTTGAAATAGGTTTGGTGTTATTAAGTACCTTTCGGGCTCATGGAGAACCTGTATAGGCTTTCTGAGGAGTGGCTAGTGAGTTTAAACCACCAGCCTTGCAGTTCAAATCCACCTTGCAATCCAGCGCATTAACCCTCAGCACCACACCAGGACACCAGGCTTGGCAGACAGGGGGAGGTAACTGGGCTGAAAATATGACCACCCCTCCACAAGGTAAAATATCCTTTGATTGCCTGGTTAGAAGTACAGTTGTATTTCTAAGAAAAAAAATGTTTGTCCCATCCTTTTCTCTCTCTCATTTCCCCAGCTCTGGTAGCATAGTGGTTACGAATCGGGCTGCGAACCACAAGGTCAGCAGTTTGAAACTACCAGCTGTTCCGCGGGAGAAAGATGAGGTTTTCTGCTCCCGTAAAGATTTACAGTCTCAGAAACCCTCGGAACCGACTCCACGGCACATAACAACAACAACATTCTGACATAGAACTTTTTTTGCTATTCCAATATCCAGGGTTACCTGTCCCTTCCCATCCTCTACCTACCCTACCCTAATGTTGAGATACTTTACTCAAGATTATTTACCAGGCAGATTTGTGGCTAATTTCATAGGAGGGATTAGCTCTTTGAATGATGACATCCGTAAGAACTATTGTGAGTATCAGCTCTTGAATTTAATGGCAATACAAACCTACCAGGCCTTCCTTGGGGCCAAGGGGAATTGGGCAATGCGATGGGGTCGCATAGCGTTTGCTCTCTGATAGATAGAAATATACCAGTTAGTAAACTTTCATTACAGGAGCTCTGGTAGTAGTGGTTATGAATCGGGCTGCAAACCTTAAGGTCAGTGGTTCGAAACTACCAGCCGCTCCGCGGGAGAAAGATGAGGCTTTCTACTTCCATAAAGATTTACACCCTCAGAAACCCTGTACAGTGTCACTTTGGGTCAGAACCGACTCAGCGGCACTTAACAATAACAACAACAAACTTTCATTACACCACAAAAATATATATGACCTAATCTGTGAGAAAATTTTCTTGAAAGATCTTTATAAACATATTTAAATAATATTGTTGTTAAGTGCTATCAAGTCGGTCCCAACTCATAGCAACCCTGTATAGGGTTTCTGAGGAGCAGCTGGTGTGTTTGAACTGCCGACCTTGTGGTTTGCAGTCCAATGCTGATCTCCCTCTATTTAATTATGCTTTCATTTGCTTTTGCCACCCCCTTTCCAAGGAGGCCTGGTGGAGCCACAGCTAAGCATTCAGCTGCTGATCAAAAGACTGATGATTCAAAGCCCCCCAATGACTCTGAAACAAAGTCCTGGTGATCCGTTCTGTGGAGGTGATCCACTCTGTGGAGGTGATCACCTCTGTGGAGGCGATCTGTTCTGTGGAGGTGATCCGTTCTGTGGAGGTGATCCACTCTGTGGAGGTGATCTGCTCTGTGGAGATGATCCGCTCTGTGGAAATGATCCGCTCTGTGGAGGTGATCTGCTCTGTGGAGGTGATCCACTCTGTGGAGGTGATCAGCTCTGTGGAGATGACAGCCTGGTGGGGTGGCCAGTTCTCCTCTGTCACCTGGGGTCACTGTGAGTCAGAGTCCACATGTAGCAACAGCCACCCCATTTCTGCCCGTACCATTTTCTATTCATCTCCTTTTTCACTTTAAGCAATGAATCTCTAATGGTCTCATGTGGGTGAGTTCCTTGAAAGAAGGTACACTTGCCTTCCTCCCCAAACCCACTGCCATCAACTTAATGTGGACTCATACCAGGCCCACGTAGGATTGCCAAGACTCAGTCTTTACAGGAGCCGGCAGCCTCCTCTTTCTCCTGATGAGTGGCTGGTGGGTTTGAACCACTGACCCTGTGGTTAGCAGCCTAATGCCTAACCTGAAGCACCACACAGGGCACTTTAAACTTGCCATGCTGGCCTACATATCCCCCAAAGAGTACCCCATTACAGGGAGTGTCTATAAGGCCCTCTGAAAACATCTGTATGCAGTGGAGACTAGATTTCTCAAACACATAAGAATATGAGAAATGGACTGTAATAGAGTTTTGATCAAGTCAGACTTCTTTTGATGGTGTGCAGTAATGCCACCAACACTTGTCCATCGTGTAACTTCGGGTTCTCCCAGGCCATTGGCACACAGTGTTGTCTTCCCTTTGCTGTGTGTGTGCACTTGAATTGGTGTGATCCAGAGATTAGCATGGGTGTCAAGTGTTCTTGTTTCCAATAAAGATCCCAAGGAACAGAAATCAGAACTGACTTGTCCAAAATCATTCATCAGACTGAACTATTTCTATGGCCTGGCCCACCTCAGCAGTCATCATAGTTAGGAAATTAAATTAGCTCACCCACTGAGGCCATTTTTCTGCCAGGCAAGGACTGTGTCACACGGAAAGACATTAAGCTTGTTTTCCGACTAAAGCTGAGGATAATCATTACTGGCTTTCTTAGAACTCTTATTGGAAAACTTGAAGCTGAAAGCTGACCTTTCTTATTTTCTAGATAAAGATAAAATGTTTTACATGTTGGTACGTAAAAGAGGAGATGGGTACAATTTCTGTGTTTGTATCCACCGAGCTCCAAGCCCTAGGACAAGGACAAGGACAAGCTATTTACCTAGCTGCTCCATTGCCCTTTTTTATGATCAGTTCGTCTTGTAAATAAAACCCTCTGCCCCATTTCCACTGTACATGTTGCTCAACACCTTCTATCTGTCCCAAGAGGACAAGACCAGGTTCTACAGGAAAGCTGACTCCTCTGTGGTCAACACCACCCAAAGATCCCTTGTTCTTTCTAAAACTTTCTCTAGTGGGCAATTGGTGTCCAATTTTCTATACTACGAAAACAGTGCACCGTTACATGCCATGTGGTCCTTCCTGCATTCATACCTTACTTTCTTACTACTGTAATTTCCATCAAAACACTTCCCTTTAATCATAAAGTCCTTGTGCCTAATGACTCTGTATTTGCTTTGGTTTTCGTTTCTGGGTGTTTGGTTCTGGGTTTTGTGTTCTTTTTCTTTTCTGTAATGGGCACATGGTCTGCAGTGTGTTGTATTTATGAATGTGATTTGGGTTTCAAGGCATGTTTGGTGCCTATGAATTTTAGTAACTTCAGTAGCATAAGTTACTAAAAGCCATTTATGTACCTAATCCTGCGGACCTTTGAGTACAAATTCACCCTCTGAAACAAGGACTCCTTCCGGAAGACAAGTGACCTTACTGTAAATCCTCTAGAGGTCTAAACTGGTGACTTCCTTGCCACAGTGATGATGATGATGGTATATTACCATTAAAAATAAGAGTGATTCTTATCCTTATTATATCGTTGAATTATTACATCACATGAATTATTATTAAAATATCTTACCAACTTTGGCTCATGAAGTACTTCCTGAAACTCTATCTACAACTCTCTTACCATATTCTAAAGGTGAAAGAAGGAATTCTGCAGTCCCACACTATAGACTGAGCCCAGTATACGTAATATATCATTTCCAGTTACATAATAATCAAAGTCAGAATTCAAATTTAGGTCAATCCAGCATCTAAATATAGATGCACTCTTAAAGAAAAACTGCTGTTTTGGTAACTCTTGGGTCCCTATTTTGCTTTTTTGTTTAATTAAAATATGACTTCATTTTTCAATTAAGCTCTTGGCTCTTAAACATTTTCTTTTCCTTTGTTTTGTCTGGTTATATGCCTTCTTTTCCCCTGAATCTTCATTGAGCTCTGATCTCTGGCAGTTTTAATTAGCTTTAATTAGAGTTTCTCTGTACTGGGAGGGCTTGGCAGACTCCTCCTCCGGGGATGTGCTGCTTGTGCACAGCCCCGGGAGCTCAGTGCTGCTCACTGGCCATCCGCTGTCCAGCCCAGTGACCATGCTGGAGCAGCAGCACGTAGTGCCCAGGATGGTTCTCTAGGAACCACACCGCACATTAGAGCTAACACATGACCCTTCACATCATGGATGCCCATCTAAGTGCATCTGCCCCTGGGAGAAAATGGGCATCTTAACCACGTGGCTCTCCTAGACTGTGGTTACTGTGGGGTGACACCCAGTGAATTCTGACTCGTAGCGGCCCCACCCAACAGTTTGCCATGTCGCACTGCCACGTAGGGTCATCTAGGCTGTGTCTCCATGGGACTAGACCACCAGGTGGCTTTTCTGTGGTGGGGCTGCTGCATGGGTTTGAACCATCAATCTTGGCTTAGCAGCCAAACGATTAACTATTGCACCACCAGGTGCCTCTAGGATTCAGTTAGTAGCTGAGCGTTAGCCAGCCCATAAACTCATGTGGACTGGACAGACAAATGCCTGTGTGTATGAATGAATGCATGCATGAATGAATGAATGAGGAAGGAAGGAACATCAGCCTGTGTCTTTTCATAGTCAAGATCCCATTTGTAGCTTTTGCCCATCGCCGCCAGGAGAGTCAGACAGACAGAGAGAGAGAGACAGACACCGGCGCCTGCTTTTACCTGACCTATAAAGGTCTTCCAAGGCTCTGAACAGTAATTCAAAAAATAAACATGTAGGTACTCAAAAACCATAAATGTCACATTCTCCGTAGCCCTCCATCTGCTGGGGCTGGCTGTGGCTTCCCAGTAGTTGGAAAGGTTTTCTTCAATCAGCCATTTTCCTTTAGCTGGAAGCATTCAATCTTCAACTTCCAACCTTCAAAGGTAGAGGCTTTGCCAGCAGCTGCTATAATGATTTCCAGTGCCTGCCATGTACATGTTTAAATTCCTCCAAAGAACTAGCACTTCTATTAGTCTCAGCTGGAGAGGGAGTCAAATGAGAAAAGAAAAGGAAAACACATATGAAGGGGGCAGTGGAGGCCACGCCCTGTGATAGGAGGGTGGGGAGGGAGTGATCAGTGGCCTCAAGTTTCCAGCAGAGCTACTAGGACTGGGTCACTTTCTCCTGTAGGCAAAGTTTCCCAATAACGCTGATGAAACATTTGGGGGCATTGGGGAGAAGGAAGGAAAGGTTGGGGGTTGTCATGGTTAGAGCGTGGTATTGACAATGTGGAACAGAAATGAATGACAGTCCTGTCCCTATGTCTCCCTTAGGTGACAGTCTGCCAGGGATGTCTGCTGCTGGGGAAGTAATCACAGGTTTCAAGTGTTTGTGAGAAACATAATTACTTGTGGTGGTAAATCAGTCCAGGAAAGCGCTGGCTCCTCTCTGTTCCTTGTCTGTGGTGGTCTGTCAGTTTCTTTTGTTAATCTTAATTATAGAGTAGGGGAGAATTTTTGTTTTTCCATCTTCACACAGTTTGCTTATTTTTTCCCCTTAATTTTGAGGGTTGGCTAGTTCTCCAGGAACAGAAGAAATGATACTGTCACGTGGTGAGTGACATCTGAAGGAGGAGAGCGTATGTCTGTCGGAGGAGCTGATTGTCCGCATTCAGATTTTGGAGCTACTGGCTCTCAGCTAAGCTTCTCTGTTGTTGTTGTTGCTCATGTTGTTGTAAGTGCCATGGAGTCAGTTCCCACTTACAGTGACTCTGTGTAGGGTTTTCGAGGAGAGGCTGGTGGGTTTGAACCACCAACATTGCAGTTTAGCAGCCCAGTGGTTACCCTGCAGTACCACCCCAGGACTCCTCAGTTCCTGAAAGGAGTCTGAAATATTTACAGTTCGCTGTGTGAAGGGGAGAGGGTACTTCCAGGCGCTTGGAGACTCCTCTCACCAAAGGCATACAGTCAAATGATGGGCCCTCAAGTCTTCAGTTGACCTGTTATGGCTCTCCACCACCCTCACCCCCTTTTAAATTAAAAAACAAAGCCACTGTTTTCCACTAAAACTCCTGTGTCTCTCCTATGCTCCCTGCCTTCTAATAGGACTTGTGCAAATCTGTTTGGAGAATACCTTGCTCTATGTTTAGTTCAAAAGGAGCCATGGTGGCACTGTAGATTAGGCATTGGGCTGCCAACCACAAGATTGGTGGTTCGAACCCACCAACCACTCCTCAGGAGAAAGATGAGGCTATCTACTTATATAAAGATTCCCAGTCTTGGAAGCCTCATATCAGGTTCTGTAGTTTGGAATTGATTCATTGACAATGGGTTATGTTAGCTCAAAGGAGCCTGATGGTACAGCAGTTAAGCGTCCTGCTGCTAAACAGAAGGTTAGCAGTTTGAACCACCAGGGACTCTGAAGGAGAAAAGACTTGGAGAATTGCCCCTGTTAAGATGACAGCTAGGAAACCCTGTGAGGCAGTTCTCTGTCACATGGGATCACTCTGAGCGAAATCAACTTGATGGCATAAAACAACACGTAAGCTGACCTGTAGAAGAAGAGAGAAATTCCTTCTGACAACCGTCTTGAAGGGGACCCACACCCAGGCAGGTACAATAAGAAGTAGATACCAACATAGCATATTATCAAACGTTGTTGTTGTGTTAAGTGGTGTTGAGTCGATTCTAACCCATAGCAACCCTATATAGGGTTTCCAAGGAGCAGCTGGTGAGCTTGAACTGCCTACCTTGCAGTTCAAATGACTTTGCAGTCTGACACATTAGCCCACAGCGCCACACCTATTCGCATGAAGGTTGGTTCGCCCCCAACTATGAATGATACATATTTGTGTTCAAATAGTTAATATTTAAGTTTTTCTCTTCTGTCTAATCCTGAATCGAAAGGTTTGCTTAATCTCTAGATCAGGCTATTCCTGTCTCAGAACAATAGGTTTGATTTTCCCTGTTCAATATTAACTTCTCCCTGTGAACTATTGTTTTTATTTAGAACCAAATCTAAGAGCAGTAAGAATCGGTTATCAATCATTCTTCCATATGGGAAATCATTCTGTCTGGGCCTTCTGCACTTGTTCATCGTGATGATAGTTGGGGTTCATGACATTGGCCCCTGAGCCCCAGGGGATTCCTACTATCATCTAAGAAGAATATTACTACATTTAGTATAGCTGGGCTTTGCGTACATTTTACTATCTTCTGTCTCCTTGAAAATTGGCGACTCAATTTGATAGTGCAGTATAGACCAGAATGTCTGATTAACTATAACCCCTCATTTTCATTTCATATCACGTTACAGAGTTTTCATAGCTCTAAAATTCTGTCATAACATTTCATTTGTTCTATATAAAAGTCAGCCTAATTAGTAACAACAACTCATTTAGGACAATTACTTCACATCATTTGATTATTGTTAATATTAAGCATGACTGGTGTATGTCTGGGAGTCCTGGTGTGGCGCTGTAGGACCAGCACTGGACTGTGAACTACAAGGCTGGAGCTTCAAACCCACCAGCTGCTCCTCGGAAACCCTATGCAGGGTTACTAGGAGTCGGAACCTGCTCAGTAGCATTTAACAACAACTGTATATCCAAGATGTACTTCGTTCAAGGTTCTCTATATCATTTACACACATTATCTTATGTAATCCTTACAATTGCCTAGAATGGTGTTGGTGCTTGCTAAGTGCCATCAAGTCAGTTCTAACTCATAGCTACCCTGTATAGGGTTTCTGAGGAGCCATTGATAGCTTTGAGCTAATCATCATTTTCATTTTCCAACTGGGAAAAATTGAATCTCTGCAAGATTAACCCACTCCCCTCCAAAAAAATAAGTAACTCAAGGTCTTCATGACTACTAAACAAGAGGACAATAATTCAATCCCAGGCCTAGCTGCATTTGAGTCATTTTAGTGCTAGGTTGATCATGACAGAGCAATGTGTTTGTATTTCAAGAAGACACAATGTGGCCTCAGTGTTGGAAGGACTCATGAAGGATGACAGACAATGTTTTATTTTCCCTGACGAAACTGAAAGGAGGTGATTTTGTAGGACTACAGAGATAAACAAATGATTTGTTTATTTCAAATACCTTCTTTAGACAGCATAAGAGACGACTATCCACATGGACCTCGCCAGATGGAACACATAGAAATCAAAT
>NW_006408559.1:7280485-7336528 GCF_000296735.1 Chrysochloris asiatica
TTCTGCTGTGCATGGGGTCGCTATGGGTCGATTCTGACTCGATGGCACCTGACAACAACAACAACAACAGAAATAAACAGAAGAAGACCAAAAGGAGTATGCAACAGGATTGTAAGCTCTGCCCCAGGGTGAGGAATGCTCACAATCACTGATGGGCCCAGTGGAGGCAGGAAGGGGAGTGAGACCTCCTCCGAGAGCTGTCATGCCAGCCACACCGGAGGTTCTGCAGGTCAGAGAGGAAGGCTGGCCCACACAGCACAGGGAGAGTGAGTCACGGCCAAGAGCATATCTCCATTCCAAAATGTAAATGTCCTTGTTGTCCATTGCCATCAAGTTGGCTCCAACTCAAGGTGACTTTATGTGTAACTATATCACAGGAGGAAATATGGCCAATCCAGCACCATCTTCATGAACCGTGGTTCATTAGGGTCCATCTTTGGGCCCACCAATGATTGTGATCATTCCTCACCCTGGGCAGACTTTACAGTGGGGTCTCATACTCCTTCCTGGTATGTTTGATCCATTATTGAGTCCATCTCATTGAGGATTTTCCTCATTGAGGACTGATCCATATTGTCAGTCCATCTCATTGAGGATTTTCCTCATTTGCACTGACCCTCTGCTGTACCAAACATGATGCCCTTCTCTAGCAATTGGCTTATCCTGATGACCTGCCCCAAAAGCTCCCAAGAACACGAGAGTAGACCATTCCAGGCCTTTTGAAGGATTAGTCCAAGAAGTGACCCAGTATCATTTCTGCCACATTCTATTAGATACAGCAAGTTATGCCCCCTCCCCTCCCATTCACTGTAGGAGGGGACTACACCAAAGCATGACTGATTCATAAAGAGGTGTGGTTCATTAGGGCCCATCTCTGTGATGTAGCTCAGGGCCTGCCCACACAGTAGGCACCCAATGTATTCATAAGGACTCTTTCAGATGCAAGAACCAGAGACCGCTTATTCAAACCAACTTAAGTCAAAAAAGGAAGCTGACTGAATCCTGAAACTGGAACCCTCAGGATGAATCACATCAATCTTCTCCCTCCTCCAACTCTTCTGTTTGCATTTACTTGTGGTGTGATTGCATGGTCTATCTCCCCATGGCAAGATGGTAGCCCAAGACCTATTCGAAACTCATAGCTGGAGATCTCAGGAGAAATCCTCACAGCACTTCTCCTGGAAGGGCTCTGATGCGCCCTGTGTATCTCCTAGGCAACTCTGTGGCCAAAGGGAATGGAGCTCTCTGATTGGACAGTCGAGTCACATGTCCATACCTGTTTGTTGCAAAGGATTGATCAATGCAACTTGGCTCTCATAAAATGTGTCCCAGAGGAGAAGAAAGATTCTGTTACCAAAAGAAGAGGGATAGAGGCAGTGCTACCCCCAATAGCAGTGTGCTGAATGAATTAACAAGTCACAAATGAGTGGCACAGACAATAAAGTACTGAGTTCAGTATGAATCAGAGATGAACATTTAAAAAGAATTATTCTATGAAAATAGGTAGACGTGTTCTGGGACACTGTTCAGAGTGGGTTTACGTCATCAGAAAAACTATTATAGAAGAAGGAGCTGCCCCTGAGCTGGACTTTGAAACAGGTTCAACTTAGAAGGAAGGAGGGCTTTATAGGTAGGGGAAAGATTGCTCTCCCAAGAGTCAAATGCAGTTAAAAACACAGAAAATTACAAAATACAGGTTTTAGATTCTGTTGCTGTTGTTATTATTAAATGTCGTGGAGTCAGTTCTGACTCATAGCAACCCGTGTAGGATTTCCTAGGCTTTCAGTCTTCGTGGGAACAGCAAACCTCATCTTTCCCCCATGGAGCAGCTGGTGGGCTTAAACTGCGGTCCTGTGTTTCACAATCCAGTATTTATCCTTAGCCACCATGTTCCCCTTAGATGCTACTGCTGTCCTTAAACTGGGCCTTTAAAATGATCAGGAGCTTGGCACCTATAGTGTTATATAGTGTCAAATTTAGTTGGTCCCAAGGAAGAATTTTGTTAACCCTGGAGGAGGTGACCAGTGGGTGTTTCACATGTTTAAGGAATTCATACAAAAATAAACTCTGAAGTGTTTGTTATTGAAGGAAAAGAGAGGACTTTTAAAAATAATACATGTATATGTATTTTTCCAAGACCTTCTGGGAAGCTGAGGGCTTCTATGATTGCGAGTTAGCGTAGCTGCGCTCTTGTGTGCTGAGTGATCAAGGAAAACAAGTCCATCTTTTTGTCCCTTTCTCTCTCCCTATTTCTTCTGACCCATTCTTCCCACCTTCTTCTTCCCGTCTCTGAAAGTGAAAGGGCATTGAGAAGAAAAGCAACAAAACCTGTAACAGCTGGCCTGAATGGATACACAAAGACAGCAGCTGGGGGCAGTGATAAGTTCAAAACTTGATAAGAAGAAGCCTTCGTTGGCAGTCAGATTACGTCAGTTATATTTTCCTAAACCCAGATGGTCTTCATTGGAATAGGATTTTAGAGGTCTGGTCATCCAGGCCCTTCCATTTGTATGCTAGAAACTGGCTTTTAGAGAGGGAACCACTGGCCTGGAAACGATCCCGAGCGCACAGGAACCCAAGTGTCCTCGCTCAGAGCCCTCCTGGAGATCCCATGCCTCCTGCAGAAGGATGCTTCTAAACTCAAACTCTTGCCCTTTAGACACGGTACACCCTAGGGCAGGGGATGGACCCTGGGGAGAAAGGGGCAGTAGAGTCATGTGGGGCGAGGGACTGTTTCTGATAGAACCCTAATGTTTGCTTTCTCCTCTAATTGATGCTGGTATGTGCCATCAAGTCAGTTCCAGCTCATAGGCAGCCACAGACCTTACAGCTCAAACCGGCCTGGGATCCAGTGTTTATCCCACAGCAGCCGCAGAGCAAGCCCACCCCTCTCTGGGTACTTATTTATAAATCTGTGACTCTGATAATTCTGGCTGTTGTTCCTGATCTACAAACGCCCTGGAGTAAATGAAGAATGACTGTCAGGTTTATCAGCTTTTCATACTGATAGTTCCTCGTTCTCTCTTAGCTATCAATTCCTCTCTGCCTACACCAATTTGGAATTTTTTAAAAAAAGAAATGAAAGTAGGAATGATGACACAATGAATTACTGTCTAAATTCTTCCAAATTATCAGGTAAAATGTAAGAATTGTGACTATATGAGTTTGGGGTATTATAGAGGGAGACTAACCCATTAGTAAGGAGTCCCGGTGTGGCGCTGTAGGATAAGCGCTGGATGGTAAGGTCAGTTTGAATGGCAAGGTCAGCAGTTCAAGCTCACTCGCCTCTCCTAAGAAACCCTATACAGGGTCACTATGAATCGGAATCAACTCAACAACACTTAACAACAACAACAACAAAAGCATCCCTGTTGGTAAGGAGTGGCCAGTGAGTCTTCAGCTTCAAACTGTCCCTGCCTCGTGGTGTGGAGGGCAGCTAGACTGCTGCAGCTATTGTTGTTATGTGCCCTTGAGTTGGTTCCAACTCATAACAACCCTATATAGGGTTTCCAAGGAATGGCTGGTGGATTTGAACCTCTGACCTTGCAGTTAGCAGTCTAGTGCTATCCTACAGCACCACATCAGGACTTCTGCTAGAACTTGGAAGATGGCCAGCATCATGGACTTTTGCTAAGTGCTCACCCTGGTACTGGCCTTTGCTTTCCACTGAAGGTTTCTTCGCGAAGTACACAGGCTTATCTTGCACCCCAGATTAATCAGGATCATCGTGTCGAGAGGTCCCAGGAACGTGCAAGCTGAAGAGGGACCGCCTACCATCCCAGACTAATTTGGAGGGGAGCTGAGGTGGTGTTGGGGTCAAGATCGCCTTCAAATTCTTGCTTGCTCTCTAGAAGGAATCTGGTGTCATCTATGCATCTGTTGTCTGCCCCAGAAGGAAAGTTCTCAGCTACACAGGCATGTCAGGCTGTTAGCTGTTACATCCTCTAAGTGGTGTCTCCCTGGGAAAAGAGGCAGGAACAAAGGGAAGCAGGCCTCTGGCCCACAGGACACCCACCCACCCAGATGTTTATCTTGTGATCAACAAGCCAAACTGTTGAGACCAAGAAAGGCTTATCATTTGGTCATCTTTCTTATGTTGAGGCATGAGAGATTGTCATTGTCCACAATGTACTGCTTGATCTACCCATTGTTTACTGAACTCTAAGGCTCTTCCTCACTTAAGGGTGTTGCTAGGCTTTTCATAGTAGTCCATTTTCAGGCTATCACCCAACTTTGGAGCCAAGGAGCTCTGGTAGCATAGTGGTTACGAATCGGGCTGTGAACCTTAAGGTCAGCTGTTCAAAACTACCAGCTGTTCCACAGGAGAAAGATGAAGCTTTCTACTCCCGTAAAGATTTACAGTCTTGGAAACCCTGTACAGGGTTGCTATGAGTCAGAACCGACTCCATGGCACATAACAACAATAACAACAACCCTTGGGAGCTTCTTACCACCAATTTCTTTAAAAACTACAGCCATGAATGAGCAGAAAGCATGTGACTGTTTCAGTATCTGAAGCATTTCCTAAGGAAGTTGGTTGAGACAAATTGGCAAAGTTGGTCTTCATTCATTCATCAGATATTTACTGAGCATCACCAGTGGAGTTACAAAGATACGGTACGCAGTATAGCCGTTGGGATGGAGGCTAGTAATGCCAGCAGTGACGTGTGAGAGGAGTTGTTGTTGTTGTTAAGTGCCGTTGAGTCGGTTCCGACCCATAGCGACCCTGTACAGGGTTTCCGAGGGTGTAAATCCTTACGGGAGTAGAAAGCCTCATCTTTCTCCTGCGGAGCGGCTGGTAGTTTCGAACCGCTGACCTTAAGGTTCGCAGCCCGATTCGTAAGCGAGCATATTAAAGCTTAGAACAGAAATCAAAATGCGTGGCAAACAATGACAGGGGTGTTTCTCTTTCTCTCCAAAGGGGAACACCTCTCTGTGGTAGTGATAATGCAGCGTTTGTAACACTCTTTCTGGAAGTTAGGGAATATTGCTAGTATTCCTGGTGACTTTTTAAAAAATTGTTATCAATATGTAGTAATAAAGCATCTTAACACGTCAACCATATTCATGTGTACAATCCAGTGGCATTCATTACGTTCACCATGTTTATCCGCCTCCATTAACCGTTCTCACATTTTTCCATCACCTTGAACGGGAACTTGTGAGATTTTTTATCTCTTATTCTAAAGAGTTTATGATGAATAGCCTTAAGTATGGATTGCACCTCAATGTAAAAACCAAACAAACAAAACCTCACCACTGGACCAGTAAATAGCATCAAGATAAATGGAGAAAAGATTGAAATTGTCAAAGACATCATTTTGCTCAGGTCAATCATCAACACAATTGGAAGCAGTAGTTAAAAATATCAAACCACATATTGCATTAGACAGACCTGCTGCACAAGACCTCTTTACAGTGTTCAAGAGCAAGGGTGTCAGTTTGAGGACTAAACTGCGCCTGACCCAAGCCATGGCATTTTTAATAACCTCATATGCATGTGAAAGTTGGACAGTACATAAGGAAACCTTTAGGAGAACTGATGCATTTGAGCTATGATGTTGGAGAAGATTAAAAGTACCGTGGACTGCTAGAAGAAGAAACGAATCTGTGTTGAAAGAAATAACAGCCAGAGTGCTCCTTAGAAGCCAGGATGGCCAGACTTTGTCTCTCATACTTCAGACACATTATCAGGAGGGGCCAGTCCCTGGAGAAGAATAAATAATGCTAGGTAGAGTGGAGGGCCATCAAAAAAGAGGAAGACCCCCAACAAATCGGCACAGTGGCAGCAGCAATAGGCTGAAGCGTAGTAATGATTGTGAGGTTGGCACCGGACTGGGCAGTGTTTTGTTCTGTTGTGCATAGCGAGGAGCCACTCGACAGCACCCAACAACACCAACAATGAAGAGTTGAGTGTGAACAAAGTAGGATGAAAGCAAACCATGCCAGAGGAAGCAGAGATGATGCTCTGGAGGCCAGGGGCAGAACTCAAACTCGCAGACACCATGCTGGCCGGAAGAGGACCTGCTCTTGGAAAAGGAGCTAGGTTGCAATGAGCTACTGAAGAAACACGGAGACTGGATGGATCTGAAAGAAGAGAAGGAAACTGAATGGTCAGCACTGGGTTGCGAACCACAGGGTCAGCAGTCCAAACCCACCAACTGCTCCTCAACAACCCTATTCAGGATCACTATGAGTCAGAACCGACGCAACATCACTTAACAACAAGAAGTTAAGAACGAACCATGGTGGCACCACGGTTAAAGTGCTCAGTCGCTAACTGAAAGGTCACTGACTGCTCCACGGGAGAAAGATGTGGCAAGCTGCTTCCATAAAGATGTCAGCTTTGGAAGTACTGTGGGGCTAGTTCTATCCTGTCCTTAGGGTCACTCTGAGACACAACAAAACTGCAAGGTTTGTTGTTGTTATTTAAAGCAACAAAAAGAGACTTGCACCCTCTGTTTTTCTATGAAGATTTTCTTGGGTGAATTTACAGTCGTTACCAGATATATCCATTCTGATTGTCTTAATAAGCAGATGCATTTAGGTTTAAAGATATGGTTTAAAATACGAGGTGTCTGGTCTCCCTAGTAACTAACCCAGACTTTCCTAGACTAGAATTATGACTCTTTGTTGCCACCAATGATAACAAAGAGTACAGCCCTTCCTAGGAAGAAGTTAGCCAGTGGCAAACTGAAACTAGGAGTCAGTAAGACAGAACTAACTGGTGGCAAAGGCCTTGCCAAGGTCTCTGGCCTTGGTGTTAGAGAGCAGCCCCTGGTCATCCAAGTCTTTTCTTGTAGCCACACTGCGTAGAAAGAAAACCATGCCCCAGGAAGCAGAGATTTTCTCTCGTAGAAAGCCAAATGTTCTCTTGGCAGGGCCTCCAGCATGTTGGTTAGGTGTGGCCCTGGAGCGGGCTGTCTCTGCCCAGTACCCGCTCCTCTGGGTCTGTGGCAGCTGCCAGCCTGTTCTCCCTGCTGCCACTGTCAACGCCATCACAGGCAAGCTGCTGCCCGCCACTGTCTCCCTGCTGCTGACGGGCTCATTGGCATTACTCCACGTCACATCACAATAGAGACGAGGCCCCCAGCCCAGACTCCCAGCCATCTGACATCCCTTTACTGCCTCTGCTTGTTACCACCCTCACAACCCACACGCCAGCTGTGACCAGCCTGCCCTGAGCTGGGGGGGATATAGCGAGGGGTAGGAATGTAGAGGTCAGCTTGCTACCCTGGAAGCAGCTAGGCTTTGGGGTGAGCCTGCACATGGGGACCCAAAGACTCTTGTACTTGAAAACACAGCACAGTGGAGCCCAGCTGGTCCCTCGGTGTCAGCCCCTTCTCTTCTTGGTTTGTCTGGAGATGAAAGCAGTCAGAAAATGTCAGTAGCTTCCTCCTGACCCCATACCTGCTTAGGTACAATAAATAAACAATATTGTTTTCTTCCCCAGGGAAAACCAAACTCATTGCTGTTTGCGTCCCATATGGTGAGTAGAATCAAGCTCTGTAGGGTTTACTTGGCTGGAATCTTGATAGAAGCAAATCACTAGGCCTTTCTTCCACTGTGACCCTGTGTGGGTTTGAACCACCAACCTTTCCGTTAGGAGCTGAAAGCAAAACCATTTGTGCATCCAGAGACCTTCTTCTCCCTGACCACTGGGTAGAAATTCATGCCATACGTTGAAAGTTACCTTGAAAAGATCTGCATCATCCCGAATATGTTTGCTTGCACAAAGCTTGTGAGGTTTTGATTGTATAATAGTGTCAAGATGAAAGACCACGCCTGTACAAGGGGACTTCAAAAAACTCATGGAAACATGGAATTGAAAGATAATGGTTTTTTTCCGTGAACTTTTTTAAGCCCTCTACTCTTATGAAGGAGCAAAAAGGGATAAGTCTTCAGTGAAGAAAGACTAGGAAGGGGTTTACCAATGAATGAAAGGTAGCAACAGGTATCTGGGAGGGAGAGAGAAAATGGGCACAGGTACTGGATAAATCAGTGGGGAGAACCTCCCTCTGGATGTGCAATGAGAGCTTCCAAGAACTTCCGGGCTCATGCTCAGCAGTTCAGAAAAATGTGGGGGGCACCAACCATGGTTTCCATGGCACTCTACTCAGTGGGATTCAGTGGTTCATTGCAATGACCACACAGACCTCACCACTATGGGATTTGTTAGGGAACATCATAGATTACAGTGCAGGATCAGAAAATGCTCAGAAACAGGTGTTTGGACAGCCTGTACTCAGCCATGCCGTCAGGTCAGCCTCTTTCTGGCCCTTGATGCCTTGGTCTAATCTCAGACCTTGCTCAGCATTGTTGCAAGGCTCTTTCAGGGCTGTGCTGATAAAGGCCCAGACTATACTCTACTCCATGATAAGCCTCAGCCCAAAGGCATCAAGGGCTAGATCTGTGGGTCAGCAAACCTAGCTTCTCAATTAAGTGCCTGGATGATGTCATAACGGAACAAAAGGAAATCAAAAGGATACTAACAGAATACTATGAGGAGTAGTACTCCAACAAATTTGAAAACTTAGAAGAGGTGGATACATTTTTAGAAAAACATGACCTACCTAAACTTACACACAGTGAAGTAGAAAACTTGAACCGACTCATAACAAAAAAAAATAAATAAATAAAATTGATCAGGTCATTAAAAGACTCCTAACCAAAAGAAATCCAGGCCCAGTCGGCTTCACTGGTGAGTTCTACCAAACATTTAAGGAAGAGCTGTCACCAGTTCTACTCAAATTATTCCAGAATACATTTTATGTATTATTATTCCATAATACATTTTATGAAGCAAGCATAACCCTCATACCAAAACCAGGGAAAAACATCACTGTAAAAGAAAATTATAGACCACTATCTCTCATGA
Source organism: Chrysochloris asiatica (assembly GCF_000296735.1). NCBI lineage: Eukaryota > Metazoa > Chordata > Mammalia > Afrosoricida > Chrysochloridae > Chrysochloris > Chrysochloris asiatica. The sequence continues at coordinate 7,289,364 of NW_006408559.1, forward strand.
ACATAGATGCAAAAATTCTCAACAAACTCCTAGCCAACAGAATCCAACAGCATGTCAAAAAAATAATACATCATGACCAAGTGGGATTCATATCAGGGATGCAAGGATGGTTCAACATGGGAAAAACAATTAAGTGCCTGGAGACAGCCCATTCTGCAAACAAACCTCCTGCCCGAAGGCACTCAACTTTATTTGCTCGGGGAGGCCAGGACGTCCACTACTCTGCCTCATGCCCTGGCTGGCTCTTGGTTTATGCTGTAACGCCTCTGCTCCATCTCTGGTGTCATAGCATTCTGTTCCTGGGTCAGGGAGATTCAGTGTGCAAAGATCTTGGGGTCCAAAAGATATACTCCACTCCCGATTCTTCCTTGTTTGTAGTTAAGATCCCCCATTCCTGCTTCTGAGATGGCTCGTTGTCTACACGTTTGAGTTCCAAGTTTTTACAATCACAGTTAACTCTGTTAACCACCTACAACAGAATCCTGAAACCTAGAGCATCTTCTCCTACCTTCTCTCACTCAGATCCAGCAGGGCAAAAACTTTGGTGGGAGTTACAAAGACTATGAGTAAAAGAACCATATGAATTAATTCACTGCACTGCAATAGAAAAACTGAACGTAGAGGGTTCATGAAAGCTTTGTAGATATGAGAATATATCAAGCAGCACTCTAGTATTTACCCCTCAAAAATGCTGGCACCCAGAGCATATTCCTGGAAGCGCCACCTTAGGAAAACTTTAGGTAAAGTCAAGGCTTCTGTTGTGGATATCGGTACCCAGAATTAAACCCCTTTTATTCTGGCAGAACACAACAATGGGCTATTGAGTTTAAGATTTTTAAAAAGGGTGTGTCAGGGTTGTAAATGATCTATTACATCAAGCAAATCTGCTGCACAAGACCTCTTTAAAGTGTTTAAGAGCACATATGTCAGTTTGAGAACTAAGATGCGCCTGACTTCGTATGCATATTAAAGTTGGACAGTGTATAGGAAAGACCATAGAAAAATTGATGCATTTGAGTTAATGGTGTTGGAAAAGAATATTAAAAGTACCATGGGCTGCCAAAAGAACAAACAGATCTGTGTTGGAAGAAGTGCAGCCAGAGCGCTCCTTGGAAGCCAGGATGGCCAGACTTCATCTCTCATACTTTGGACCTATTATTAGAAGGAACCAATCCCTCGAGAAGGACATCATGTTTGGGAAAGAGGGTGGAAGGAAAAGAGAAAGACCCCCAACAAGATGGATTGGCACAGTTATAGAAGCAATGGGCTTTAACACAGCAACAACTGTGAGGTTGCCGTCGGACCGGCCAGTGTTTTGTTCTGTTGGTGCATAGAATTGCTGAGTCGGTACTAACTCAATGGTCCCGAACAACAGAGTTGTATGCTCTCTCCATGCTTGCTCAGTCTGTATGCTGAGCACATAATGTGAGAAGCTGGACTGAATGAAGAACACAACATCAGAATTGGAGGAAGACTCCTTAGCAACCTGCATTATACAGATGACAGACTCAACCTTGCTTACCACAAAGAAGACTTGAAGCACTTATTGATGAAGAGTAAAACATACAGCCTTCAGTATGAATTACACTTCAGTTTAAAGAAAACAAAACTCTTCACAACTAGACCAATAAACAACATGATGGATGGAGAAACCCATGAAGTTGTCAAGGATTTCATTTTACTTGGATCCACAATCAACACCCATGGCTGCCCACTACCCACTGACCTCAAGTGGATTCTGTCTTAGCAATCAACAAATGAAATGATGTATTGCATTGGACCAATCTGCTGCCAAAAGACCTCTTTGAAGTGTTAAAGAGCAAAGCGGTCACTTTGAGGACTCAAGTGCCTAAGCCATGGCATTATTTTTATTCGTCTTGTATTTGACTCTGTAAGAGAAGCACTGAACTGCAAACCACAAGGTCAGAGGTTCAAGCCAACCAGCCATTCCTTAGGAGAAAGTTGAGGCTTTCTGTTCCTGTAAAGATTTACAGTCTCAGAAATGCTGTATAGGATTGCTGTGAGTCAGAACCAACTCAGCGGCACGTAACAACAACAACATATGTGTGCAAAAGCTAGACATTGACTAAGGAAGACCAAAGAAGAATTGATGCATTTGCAAAGAAGACTGAATATGCCATGCACTACCAGAAAAATAAACAAATGTGTCTTAGAAGAAGTGTAGTTGGAATACTCCTTAGACTCAAGATCGCAAGACTTCATCACACACACTTTGTATATGTTATCAGGAGGGCTCAGTCCCTGGAGAAGGACATCATACTTCATAGAGGGTTAGCAAAAAAAAAAAAAAAGGAAGATCCTCAGAGAGATGGACTGACCCAGTTGGTCGCAACAATGAGGACAGTGCCGGGTGGGTGGGGCAGTGTTTCATTCTGTTATGCATGGGGGTTGCCATCAATACAGACTGACTCACAGTGCCTAACAACAACGTAAGTGTAATGTAAGGAAGAGGTCAGTCCAGATTCATTCTTTTTCTTACCCATTGTAGTATGCATGAGAATATCTAGCATGTACTTTCCTGGGTTTGTTTTTTTTTAAATGTTTGATAATAGGTTGACATCATTGAAAAGTGAGTCAAATTAGGGGGCAAGGCAGAAGAATTTAATTCTCATTTGAAACATGAATATAGTAACAAGAGGGAAGATGAAAAACAGGAATAAAGACCAAAGGAAGAAGACCTCATTGGTCCTGACCAGGTTTGCTCACTCAAAGACTGCAAGCTGTTCACACATGGCCCTGAGCCAGAGTCTATACAGCTCCCGCGGAAGGGGGTTTCAGTCCAATGGTTTCCTCACACAGGGGGGCTGGGCTCTCTTTTTTACTTTCACTGAAACACTTTGAATTATAAAAAGAAATCAGGCTCAGATAATCAAAAAGCATGAGATGGTGGATAAAATACCTTACAGGATTATAATTCAATAATAATTGAATTCCGCCAGTATTTCTTCCTTGTGAAACACCTCAGAGAATGCCAAATGGATCCTCACAGTGAGTTACAACATAGGAGTGGGCCGCACAAAGTTTGTGGGGAGAAATCCATGATCTTTTCATCCCATTTTCCCACCTACTTTTTGAAGCCTCCTTGTACAGGTAAACTCTGGTTTATGAAAATCTGTTCTTAAAGTTCCCAAGTCAGATTTGTAGGTAAGCCCCAACAGGCGCACCTGGTTCTTACTTATCCTGTAGCACAAGAAAAGATTCGAAGCTTTTTCAATGATTTTAAAGCGGCCCAAGCAGCCAATGAAGATGATAATAAGGAAGAAGCTGGTGCAAGTAGAGGTTGGTTCAGTGGTTTTCAGAGCGAGGGCAAATTGACTTTACATTTAAGGACAGTAAGGAGCTGGACTGTTGAGCTCAAGGTCAGTGGTGTAAACCCGTGATCCGATCCTTGGAAATCCTATACAGGGGTCGCTAAGAGTCAGAACCAAAGGGCAAGTAAGAGTTGTCTGTAAGTCCGACATTCATGGCCTGGGAATGCCTGCACTTCAGGCGAAGCGAGAGCCGGATGTTGACCTTTCCAACCTTCCCATCCCATTGCTTTACCATCCAGGGCTTGAGGGCTTTGTCATGCACATTTTAGGCACAATTTAGAAGTGGCTGAGCCCCACCCCACTTTAGGCGCTCTCGTGGTCCTGAGTGAAGTCTTCAGCTTTCTAGTTTCTTCTCCGAAAGCCCTGAGAACAGTTATTCAAGGTTCAAATCGCTTATTGAACTGAGCACCACACAAACTCAATGGAAGATTTCCTACGTTGTTTTCTGCAAGTTCCTAACAAAGCACCTGCTTCTAGTTTGCCATCCCAGGTATGAAACAGCCAATCCTCAGCAGCTGACTTCTAACCGACTCAGGTGTTCTCAACTCTAGCTGTGAATCATAAGGCAACTTGTCTTTCCACATTGACCCTAGGAAAGGTCAAGGTTGGAGTAAAATCTCTGTGGATCGTGCAGGGGAACGGACAACCCGTTTTCTGAAGCAGGACTGAGAAGCCAGGGCTGAGGTGGAGTGCTATTGATTGGGAAAGAGTGAACATATCTGGCAGGTGGGGACCGCCAAAACCTACTGATTGGGCAGCATCTGCAACAGCGGACTACAATGCCCAAAATTCCACATGGTCTGTCTAGGACTTAGCAGCCCAAGACTTTTCTCACAGTGATCTAGTGGCCACATCAAAGGATTTGTTGTTGTTATGTGCCATTGAGTTGGTTCTGACTATCACAACGCTGTATGGGGTTTCTGAGGAGCAGCTGGTGAGTTTGAACAGCCAACCTTGTGGTTAGAGGTCCACTGTTGATTCTACAGTGCCACACCAGGCCTGTAGACCTGTATTAATTTCAGACTAGGTTGAGCATGAAAGAATACAAACATTTCCCCCACTGCTGTGTTGATACTCTTGATCTCAGCATTTCTAGTTATGCTCCTTAAGAACCCCTGCGTGGCAGGTGTTACTCTGAAGTTGGTAGCTTCTAGTGTGCCCTGTTGTTACTATTTTTAAGTGCCATCGAGTCGGTTTCAACTCATAGTGACCCAGTAGAGAGTTTCTGAGGAGCGGCTAGTGAGCTTGAACCACCAACCTTGCAGGTCAAGCACACTCTGCAGTCCAGCACATTAACCCCCAGCACCACATGTGCCACGTCTTTGAAACCGTCACAGATGCTGCAGTAAATGTGAGCAAACTACGCTTCCTTGAGAAATGATTTGTAAAAGGTTCATTGAGTTTTGTGTTACTGCCATCTGATTCTTCTTCTCTTTCCCTGTTTCCGCCTTCTAGCACATTCTCACCTCTGATTTACTTCTTCCCTTTTATTCCCCCACCCCATCATCATCCCAAACAGTCATGTGAGGCCTGTACCAAGCCCAACAGCCCAACAGAATGTTCCCATGTGTCACCGCCAGACCTAGGTTAGAGATTTGAACTAAGACCTTGCTATTACCTGACTGGACCCTGAGAACCAGCAGTCTCCGGGCGTTAACTGCTCATAACGAAAGCCCACCTGTGAGAGTATACATATATGTGTCTATACAGGGAAGTCCATAACCTCTCTTTAGACTTCGGGGCATATTGAGGTTTCTACCGACATTTTCTTTGCCACTACATGCAAAGACTCACTCACCCTTTGCCAAACCGACCCACTCTCCTGGCTTCTTCTGATCTGACTAGAAATCTAGATTAATCAGAAATAGAGTGGGTGAAAGAGAGCAATGGGGGGCCTTAATCATGAATGAAGGAATGAAATATACATGTGGCACACGTGTCTGCTATATACTCATGTAGAAAAGGTGAGAGTCTCACTATGTATAGATGTCACACATGTGTATCTACATGTGTAGGTACAGATGTGTGGCTTGATAGGCATGCACACACATATGGTGAGCCTCCCAGACTTTATCAACAATGAAACTGGTAGAAAAGGAAAACAACAATAGTAAGAGAATAGTCCTTTCCTGTTTTACTAGTGAAAACGTTTAGCTTCACGAGTGGAGACAATGCCTGGAGCCAGAAAGGTGGGGCACGAGTGTCTTCTTAATCCCTCCCCCCAGGTCTCACTAGACGCCCCAGGGGAGCCCACACCTGCAGCCGCATGTCACTGTGTGTCACCGTGGCTGGCCTCACAGCAACCTGCCCCAGTGACACATAGGCGTGTCCCTCTCCAGGCCCGCTGTCAGCGTCTTCTTGATTGGTTAAAATGAGGTGAATGGGAACAAGTATTCCTAACTTCACAAAAGCAGCCTAGAGAGCTTCCACAGGTCCCTCCTAATTCTTCTAGAACTTTAGTTTTTGTTTTTGCTTGATGTTTTATTGTGAATTATGTGATAGTTTACATGGGAGAACATAAGCTTTGCATTCATCCTATCGTGTATCTTTTCATTGCCATGCTACAATCCCCTCTATGCATCATCAACCAACCACCCCTCAGTGGTCAGCACACAGCCCCTCTCCCTCTCCAGGTCCAAAGTCCCCAGCCGCTTCATCTCTCCACATCTTTCTCTCTGCCTCCATCCCTGGCATCACTGCTCTCTGGGTAGGGTCCCACTCTCCGCTCTTCTCCCTTGATGGTCCCAGGGACCTCCGCTCCTAGACTGCAAAGTTAATCACTCCCCTCCTTTTGCTACAGAATTTCCAGCCCTCACAATCGGTTCTGATAACAATTATTCACTGTTGTATCACAGGATACCTATCTGCATCTCCTTTCATCAGCCCCACCTAGACAGACTGGATACTACTCAGTGGAGAATCTACCTTGCTCCATGCCCTCTGGATCTAGGTTCCCTCTTGAAAGCTTGTAAACCAGTCACTTCTTGCCTATGTAGCCTCCCCCCACCCCATTCTGGGTAGCCAGTGTCCAAGTTGCCCATCCCTGTCTACTCTGTGTATGGAGGGGGTGGGAGTGATCCTCACTGTAAAGATTTGCTCCCTCTTTTGAGCTACTGCATCCATAGGTGTAGGTCAAGTTCATCAAATTGTATCAGATTACTCTTTTTTTCCTCTTCTTTCTTCTTCTAGTTGAGCTCTGATCATCCAGTGATTGAAGCCAGGTCAAGTGGGTATTATCTGCAAGTGTTGGTGTTCTTGTGCATATGCCCTCTCTTCACTCTCCACTCTAGTCCTATGTGGCTATGTCGCTGATTCTGGGCCCAAGAGTCCCCAGGTCTTGCCACACTGCTGGTCAACCAGGTCTCCAGCCTAGTTCACAGGAGTCTATTGAATGTTGTAGGGCTTAGCTCACAGTTTCATTGCTGTTTTTCCCTCACTTCCCCTTATTGGTGACAAACATGGTCATCAATCAGAGCATGTATTCCCATTGAGTCTTAGTCTTGGAAGGGGGTTTGCCCTGAGGGGACCCGACCACTTGCCTTGATGTCTCCTGGGTGAGCAACTTGCTTGTTCTTGTAGTAATCAGTCAGTCTGTCTATATTGTTTTGTATTTTTCCTGTTGATCTTTTTTTCAGAAAGTATCTTCTGTTCTTCTAGACGTTCCAGGTTGGCCTGCTTGTCATCTGAAGTGGAAATTTCCCACCTCAGAAGATTCTGTATGGGGTTCAGGATTCCATCTATGGTCTTATGTAATGCAGAGGCTTTGCAGGAAACCTCCTTCACTAGGCACATTGTAGCCCCATTTTAGGTATTCCAATCAGTTATAGGCAGAAGATGGACTTACAAGCTTTCTATGGTGATATTTCTGGCTATTCCTTTCTCTCCCCCTCCAGTGTCTATTTTATAGTGGTGTGCCACGGAAACCAGGATTCAAAAGACAGCTAAGCATCTTAACATTATTTCCCCCTTTTTCCCCATTCCAACTGTGTCTCAATTCCTGTATCACAGAGCCCTGTTGTTCCAAAGTTGGGCATACATCATTATTTACCTCTGTCCCATTTCAGCTTCACATTCATCCTATAGTATTTCATTTCATTGCAATGATTACAATCCCCTCCATGCATCATCAAATAACCAAAGGCTATATATACCCCACAGGCCCACCCCCCGGCTGTCAGCAAACAGCTCCTCTCCCTCTCTGAGTACCATGTCCCCAGCCATTCCATCTGTCCACGTCATTATCTTTGTCTCCATGCCTGGCTTCACTGCCTCTCTGGGTAGGGTCACACTTTTCCGCTCCTCTCACTTGATGGTCCCAGGGACCTCTGCTCCTGGGCTGCAAAATCAATCAATCTCCTCCTTTTGCAAAAAAAAAAAAAAAAAATCTACCTCTACATATCTGACCTCACAGTCAGTCCTGATGGCAGTCATTCACTATTGTACCACAAGAGTCCTATCCCCATTTCCTTTCGCCAGCCCAGTCTCAGCAGATTGAAAATCATTCAGTGGAGATTCTGCCTACCCCTACCCAGATGGAACTAGGCTCCCTCTTGAAAATTCTTTCTTTCACTGACTGTCCCTCTCTCTCACTGTTTATTCCAGTGTGACTTTCCCCACTGATAATCCTCCTGATCATTGTTCCATGTGACTTATCTGTGACTGATTTCTCCATAAACTTTCCACCCGTCGAAACACATCACACACCTGCCCCTTCCCAGGAATGATTGAGTGCTCCAGTTGGCACTCAGTTTTGTGTTCTCTGAAGTCATTAGCATAATATGCATACCTCCCATAATGCAAGTATCTGGATGGGTATATAATAGGTACTTCTGTGGTGCTGTGGGCTAATGCATCAGACTGCAAAGTCGTTTGAACTGCAAGGTCAATGGTTCAAGCTCACCAGCTGCTCCTTGGAAACCCTATACAGGGTCGCTATGGGTCAGAATCGATTCAACAGCACTTCACAACAACAACAATACATATCTGATTATCTCAAAGACAGTCTTCCAACCAGTGGAAACCAAGAGCAACAAGGTATATTTTTGAGAAAAGCCAAGTGATGACTAGCCCAGACTCATCCCTCTACTCTGTGTCCAGATAGCTAATTCTAAGGCCAGTGAAGCTCAATTAATACTATTTGTAATACCTTTAATATTTGTGTATGTAGCAAAGAAAAAGATGTCAGCATGCTGACCATCGCTGCTCCAAATGGGTAGCCGGTCACCTACAGAACCAGGAACGGTCCTGTGATTGCCAGGGCCTCAGGCCTGGTCTTTGTTGTTTTTATCAGGTGTCCTTGAGTCGGTTCCCACTTAGAGTGACATTATACACAACAGAAGGAAACACTGGCTGATCCTGCGCCATTCTCACAATTGTTGTTATGTTTGAGCCCATTGTTGCTGTCCCTGTGTCAATCCATCTTGTTGGGGGTCTTCCTGTTTTACACCAGCCCTCTCCTTACCCAAGCATGATGCCCTTCTCCAGGAACTGATCCCTCCTGATGACATGTCCAAAGTATGCGAGACAAAGTCTCGCCATCTTCGCCTCTTCTTCCTAGTCTGTCTTAGTCAGGAAGCTCTGCTGAAACCTGTCCACCATGGGTGACCCTGCTGGGATTTCAAATATGGGTGGTCTATTCCAGCATCACAGCAACACTCTAGCCACCACAGTACGACAGACTGACAGACAAATGGTGGGCACTGACTCATGAAGGGAACATTTAATGTAGTTTCCCTATCACAGTCCCTGACTGGACTGTGACATGTGGTCTTCGGGGGCTGCTTGACCCTCTGATAATGCCAAACAATGCATTTCCCTTCTCCTGCCAACACTGGTGGCCCTGTGGGCTAGGTGTTGGATTGCAAACCCAAAGGTTGGCAGTTCAAGCCCACCAGTTGCTCCATGGGAGGAAGATGAGACTATGCCCCGGAAACTCATAGGGTTGCTATGGGTCTTAATCAGCTCAATGGCAGGGGATTTGCGTCGGTTTGGCCAACACTGGTGGTACACCACCAAATCGCACATGCCACCCCTCCCTGGTTATGGTGCCTGATGTTTGTGCATGGTTCCATTAGAGTGGATTCTAAATAACAGAGCATTTTACCATCAAAATCGGTCTTCCTGAAGAGTAACAAACTGCTTTAGTCAGCAAAACAGGTATAATCTTTGCTTTGTAATACGTGGAATTGCTGACTCCCTCTTCTTTAGAACCAGTAGTCATTTATTTGTGTCCTTAATTTATGCATGAATCCAAAAGAAAAAAAATCACTTAGTATTCTTAATAAAACAACATGAGGTGTGGATTTTTGTTTTGTTTTTCACTAGATTCAGTAAAAATGGAAATGTGTGTGGCTTATTTGCAAATGCAGACATTAATAACCGATATTTAACCAGGCTAAATTAGAAATTTTACTGATATATTTAAGAGACTTTTTTCCAATAATTTGCACACTCAATATCAATTTAAATACATGTAAATTGAATTTAATTTTTTGATATAAAATTGTAGTTCTCAGCTTGAGCCATTAAGTTTACTATATAATATATGCTTTCCAGCTCACTTGGTTAGAATTTCATTGCTCCTTATCTATATAAATTTAATTAGGCTTGATATCATCAGTATATTATAGAACTAATTAAAGATTTAGATAAGTGCTGAGGGGGCTTATTGAAAACTCCATAAAGTTCCACGTCGAAAATGAGATATTCTTCCCTGGGTTCATTGTGAGAGATCCAAATTGCAAGAAGTATTTCGCGTAGTGGTTCTGAGAAATTATTTAACTGAGTTAAATGGACTTGTCCCATTCTTTGAAGAGCTTTTTAATTATTCTGTATCTTTGTCTGGCCCAACAACAGTTATGAGCTTTATTTAAAGGCTTTAATATCCTCATTTTCTTCTCTTCCCACTGAGCTATTTTAGATCATGGTGTGTGTTATGTGTGTGGGGTGTGTCTGTGTGTATGTAGAGGTTAGTGCAAAATTCTTATACCCTGATCAAGATCATATGATATGGACTGATGTTTTGTTTTTAATGTTTTGTTTTGAATTATGTGATAGTTTACATGAGAGAACATTAGCTTTACATTCATCTTTATCGTATATTGTTTCATTGCCATGGTTACAATCCCCTCCATGCATCATCAACCAACCAAAGGGTATACCCTGCAAGCCTGCTCCCCAGTCATCACCACACAGCCCCTCTCCCTCTCTGGGTCTAGAGTCCCCTGCCGTTCCATCTCTCCACGTCATCATCTCTGCCTCCATCTCTGGCATCACTGCTTCTCTGGGTAGGGTCTTGCACTCCACATTGCTCCCTTGATGGGCCCAGGGACCTCCGCTCCTGGACTGCAAAGTCAATCACACCCCTCCTTTTGCTACAAAATGTCCACCTTTACATTTCCAACCCTCACAGTCAGTCCTGATAACAAGTATTCACCATTGTACCACAAGGGACCTAACCCCATCTCCTTTCATTAGTCCTACACAGACAGATTGGATACTACTCAGTGGAGATTCTACCTTCCTCCGTACCCTCTGGATCTAGGCTCCTTCTTGAAAGCTTGTAACTCAGACACTTCTTGCCTTTGTAGCCCCCCCCCCCCACTCTTAGTAAATCATTTTGCAGAAACCGCTTCTAAATTTGCTTGTATCTGTGTTTCCACTGTAGCATAGTGGTTACGAATCGGGCTGCGAACCTTAAGGTCAGTGGTTCGAAACTACCAGCCGCTCCGCGGAAGAAAGATGAGGCTTTCTACTCCCGTAAGGATTTACACCCTCGGAAACCCTGTACAGGGTCACTATGGGTCAGAACCGACTCGACGGCACTTAACAACAACAACAACATGTTTCCACTGTAGAGGGTAAAGCAGATTGTTTTAAAAGGTTGTGATTCCAGCTAAGTGCTTTGTGTTTCATTACAAAGCACAATAAAGCTTTTGATTGCACTGAAGCGCCTATTACTTTGCACTGAATGTGCACTGAATTCGAGCTGCATCCTCCAGGTCCCCAGTGTGCTCACTGCTCTTAGCAGAAGCATGTTCATTTCACTGCATGTGAAGTAAAACTGAATGCTAGGGAACAGGTGAACATGAACTCACACACAGTACACGTGGGCCACCTATGATGGGGTGCCCTGTAGTTTAGTCCAGCGACTCCCAGGAAGCCAGGAAGGTAAGTTCACTGAGCAGAGTCTGAGTGACATGGTACAAGAGCTTGCAGGCCTTGAGTTTAGGACATGCAGACTTAAGTCAAAGTTCTGTCTATGACTGGCTAGCTCTGTGACCCAAGGCCTTAGATCTCAAGCCGAAGTGTCTTCTCCAAGAAAATGGAAGTCACAGAATAATGTGTCCCGCCCCCCTCCACACCTCCACTCTCTTCTTGGGTCACCCCAGTTCTTAGATGCCATCTTTTCTACTCTCATCTGTTCTTTTATGCAACTAAGGAAACCAGGCACAATGGACTGTCACTTGTGGCATGATGCAGATCACATAGTTAGCTAATAATGGGACAGGGGTTGGGATAGATGCATCTGAGATGCCACACCATGCCAGCTCTGTCACGTGGGATAGAAAGGAACTCATTGTCAACTTCTCAATGACAGTGGCTGCACAGAATAGTGCTAGGTTTGACTGCTTGTTTCTCCAAGTACCTGAAGGAAATCTTTCTTTCTGAAACTCATCCCTGCAGCTTTCCTGCCCATGTGGTGTGTAAACCTTGGAATCACCTAGCCTGAAAGGACATTTGCGGAAGCATTTGGGTCCCAGATCAATGTTTGTTTCAAGACCAACTCTTGAAATGTCGTTATGTGAGGACATTAGAAATATGTGCAGATTCTCAACCAAAGTACAACCGTGGCGTGGGAGGGACCCCAGCTACCTGGCCTGGAACACTCAGGGGCCTCTAGGCATCCGTTTAGACTTGGATGTTCTTTGAGGTCAAGTGAGTTGTCTCCAGTAGCTGTTAAGGACGGACCACCACTCATCTGTCAGTGTATGGTAGTGAGGTGGCTTATGTGTTGCTGGAAGCTATGCCAACATCATTTCAAATACCAGCAGGGCCACCCACGGAGGATAGGTTTCTGTGGAGCTTCCAGACTTAAGAGAGACTAGGAATCGAGGTGATCTACACCTGGAAATTAGCCAATGAACCCCCTCTGGATCAAAACAGAACAGTATCCGACTCACTTTGGGCACATCGTCAGGTGTGAATCAATCGCTGGAGAACAGCATTGTGATTGGAGTCGATGAGGACAAGGGAGGCCCTTGGTGAGATTGGTTGTCACAGTAGCTACAGCGCTGGACTTGAACGTGCCGGCACTTGTGAGAATGATGCAGGACCAGGACCACAGTTGGTCATGTTGCACATGAGGTTGTCATGAGCTGACCTGACTTGGTAGCAGTGATCCACTGAGAAGGGAGTGTGGGGAGAAGAGACAAGATAAGGTCAGAGCAATCTCACTGTAAAACAGAACAGTGTACTGATGAAAGGAAATGCAGATGGGTCTCTTGTGATACAATAGTGAATAATTGTTATCAGGACTGCTTGTGAGGGTTGGAAATTTAAAGGTAGACGTTTTGTAGCAAGGAGGGGAGTGATTAACTTTGCAGTCTAGGAGTGGAGGTCCCTGGGACCATCAAGGGAGAAGAGCAGAGAGCGGGACCCTACCCAGAGAAGCAGTAATGCCAGAGATGGAGGCGGAGAGATGGAGCAGCTGGTGACTTTAGACCCAGAGTGGGAGAGCGACTGTGTGCTGATGACCTGGGGGCAGGCTTGTAGGGTATACCCTTTGGTTGGTTGATGATGCATGGAGGGAATTGTAACCATGGCAAGGAAATGATATCCGATAAGATGAATGTAAAACTAATGTTCTCCCATGTAAACTATCACATAATTCACAATAAAACATGTAAAAGGAAGAAAAAAAAACAATCAACAGCACAGTGTAAAACAGAACTCGTCTTTCTCCACACCCCCAAGCCTGGCCTCTAGAGCTCCAGTGGGGTTTTCAGTGGCTAACCATTCAGAAGTAGTACACCTCTCCGTCTTCCTAGTCTGTTTTATTCTGGAAGCTCAGCTGAACCCTGTCCACCATGGACATATCCTGATGGGATTTAAAATATAAATGACATAGCTTCCAGAATCACAGGCCTTCACAAGTCACCACAGGCTGACTGGTGAGTGGTGGACTGGGAATATAGTTCCGTGCTAAGTACTGCTGTGACTCAGAGGACTTCGACGGCATTGAGTGCAAAGATACCTGGGGCTTACGGAACCTACAAAAGCATGGTGCCCTGTGGGCTCTGGCCAATTTCAGGGGCTGGTAGTGAAAATGTGAGTCAGTGTATAAAGTCGTTGCTGCGAATATTGGAGAAAGCACGGAGCTGCCGCGAATGTCCCCACTAAAGACTCTGTTTCACAGCACAACTGGCTGGGGGCAATGTCCTCTGTGTATTGAAGAAACCAGGTTTCTAGTTCATAATATTTGCATTTTTATAACTTTTATTGAGATACGACTTACCAACCATAAAGTTACCCCTTTCAAAGTGTGTAATTCAGTGGTTTTTAATATACCCAGAGTTGTATAAGCATCATCACTATGCAATCTTAGAACATTTTCATCATCCCCCAAAGAGACCCCATGCCCATGGGCAGCCATCTCCCTCCCCACACCCTTCTATTTCCGTGGCCTTGCCTGTTGTGGGCTCTTCCTGTTAATGTAATAATCAACTTCAACTTGTCTCACTTGCATAAGGATGTTCATAAAATTAGCAATTGTCTGCACGTTAGGCTAAGAGACTGAGTTACAGATATGTGTCCAGATTCCCGGGCATGTTGCTCACTCTCTTGTTTCCCGATTTTTGAGGGAGGAGGGAAAGCAGTGTGTCTGGGTTGGACCATCACATACACACACTGAGGGATTGCTTTCACCAAGTGAATGCGTGTGCTCATGTACCCACCGGCCTTTTCATTAGTAGCAATTACCCAGCATGGGCTCGCTACAGATAAAAAGATCCAAACCAGCGCCAAACCCACCGCCACAGAGCCGAGTGTGACTCATCAGCATCCTCTAGGATTCTTCTCCTGCAGAGCAGCTGGTGGGTTAGAACCACTGACCTTTTCGTTCCCAGGCAAGTACCTAACCAGTACACCTGCAGGGCTCCTTCCAGATAAAAATGGTTTTGTCCTGTCAGTTCCCACTCAGCGACCCTGTTTAGGGCTTCCAGGGGGAGGCTGGTGGGTTTGAACCACCGGCCTTTTTAGTTAACAGTCCAGTGCTGACTCTACAGTGCCACACCAGGACTCCTCCAGATAAACAAAGCTGTTGTTGTTAAGTGCCGTCAAGTTAGTTTGGACCCATAGCAACCAGGTATAGGGTTTCCAAAGAGTGGCTGGTGAGCTTGAACCGCCGACCTTGTGGTTCAGACGGACATTGCAGTCAAGCACATTAACCAACCGACAGCGCCACACCAGGATTCAGAGATTATTAAAAGACCCTCCGTGCCGCCCCCCCCCCCAAGCCACCCATGCGCCCCCTCCTGGTCATGACCACCCCACATGGGCACTTCCTGTTTGGCTTGGATCTCCCCTGCTTCTACAGATGGCCCCTTGCTCTCCCGGCCACCACTGCCCTGTTCTATGGGAGCAGGCTGGCCCCCCAGCATTAGGCCCAGCTGTCTGCTTTCATTAAAGCTGGTTCCCGTGGGAAACAACCACCCCGGAACCCTCAAGAGCCCTCAGGACCACTCTGGATGGGACAATCTCCAGGCTGTCTGTCTCCTTGCTGTATCCCCAGCCTGCCTGCAAACACAGTCAGTCAAGAGGGATAAAGGCCTCAACCTCCCACAGGTCCAATCTGGCAACTGCTTGTCTCCAAAGACAAGTCCACTGGGCACTGCAGCCCATCGCTGAGCTCTGCCCACCCCCTGCCTTCCTGAGTGCCCTGCCTCTTCTAGCTCATTCTACCAGGCTCAGAATGGTATCCCTCTTTGGAAATGCTTCCTGTTGGTGTTGGCTTTCTCCTCACAGATAAAAAGAACCTTTTCATAAAGAAATTACCCCGTTTCATTTTAAATTCACTTTATGATCTTAGAAAAATTTCAGGTTTTGTGTGGTCCAGAGCTATAGGTTAGCATTAGCATTTAAATAGAGGCATTAGCATGCTAAAGACCTTCCACTCAGATCACCCTTTCAGGGAGAGTTTTTCAAACCAGATACTTTTTCCAACAAAAAAAAGAATGCAAATGCTATATATATTTCTCCCTCAAATGTCTTTTTCTTTATCTATAGACTTGGGAGCCCAGCTGGGTCTCAGTGTTAGTTATTTTATAGGGAAAGTGTCACTTAAAAACCAAACAGAAAACCCTGTTCTTATCCCCATCCTCCAGTGACTGGGTCTCTCTGCAGAATCTCAGAATGGATCATTTGATCTGATTAGATCTCATTCCCTCCAGACACCCACCCCACACCATGGAGTTGTACCTTCTTATCATGAAATACTGAGGTTCCACGTTACCAGGGCCCCATGGCTCGCCACAGCTGCAGTACAGAGTCAGACAGACCAGGGTCTGAATCCTTCATGAAAGTTTTAGAGTCTTTCACCTATGGTGGGCGTCCTCATACTCTAGTGCTACGCGGACAGAAATACCGCAAGTGAATGGCTCCAAGTCCAAATGTATCACGGCGCCGTTTATTGGTCTGGTTGTGAGGACTTGTGTTTCTTTACACTGAGGTGGAATTCATACTTAATATGTTTTTTTAAATATTATACTCTTCTAAGTGATAAGTGTTTAGTGAGTAGCCTACACAGTAAGTAAGAGGCAGAGAAGGAAGAAATTGCTCAAATAAGCTTCATGGAGGACAGGGCAGTCTGAGATGGGCTTTGGAGAAAAGC
Organism: Chrysochloris asiatica; assembly: GCF_000296735.1. Lineage (NCBI taxonomy): Eukaryota > Metazoa > Chordata > Mammalia > Afrosoricida > Chrysochloridae > Chrysochloris > Chrysochloris asiatica. The sequence continues at coordinate 7,305,585 of NW_006408559.1, forward strand.
CCAGAACCAGAAAGGGCTAAGTATGTTCAAGGGTATCTGATGCTGTAGGATAAGCACTGGACTAACCCCAGGATCAGAAGTTCAAACCCACCAGCCGCTCCTTGGAAAACCTTTACAGGGTCACTGTGAGTTGGAACCAACTCAGTGGCACTTAGTAAATGTCTAAGGGATGGTGAGTAGCTTACTTTTTTCAAATGGAATGAAGATGCAAGGAAAAAAGTAGGGAAAACAACGGTGGAATTAGGAGTCAAATCTTGTAAAGGTCCTTGATGTCAGTATTAAGAGTTTGGGCTTGATCCTGTTAGTACTTAGTAAGAGTCCTGGTGTGGCACTGTAGGATAAGTTCTGGACTGCAAGGTTGGTTTGAATTGCAAAGTCGGTGGTTCAAACTCACCAGCCGCTTCTCAGAAACCCTATACAGGGTCACTGTGAGTTGAAACAGACTTGATACACTTGAAAACAAACAACAGTGAAGAAGCATGACCCTCCACCCTACCCTACCCTTCCTCCACCCCCCAGAATTGTGATATGATCCTATTTGAACTGGAGAAGATGGGACTAGAAGAAGTGAGGATTTGTGAAAGAGGCCAGTGAAGAGACAATTTAAAAACCCAAAGGGAATGAGTAGTGGGGTGTATGAAAATGAGGCAGGAAAAAAGAATTAAGTTTCAAAGTTAGGGCATTGATAGGCATTGTATGAAAATGAGGCAGGAAAGAATTAAGTATCAAAGTTAAGGCACTGATAGATGTGCTGAGGGTGTTGGGTAGAAATGTCTGGAGACCTATGAAATGCACTTTGACTGGAGCATCACATGCAGATACAGGTCTTTGGGGAGTCAAGAGTGAGCAGGGGTCCAAGGCCTGCCCTTGAGGTACCTCAGCAGGCACAGAATAGGAGCCAACAAAGGCATCACAGAAGGACCTGAGAAGAGAGCATCATCAAGAGGAGAAACTGGATACCACCACTCAAAGAGAGTTGTGTTTAGGCTGGCAAGTTGAGCCACGGCCATTGTGTTTGTGCACTAGAATGCCACTGAGGACAGAGAGGAGAAATGAAATGGCAGATGGGTGGACTCAGGATCATCTGAAAAATTGGGGCGGGGGGTGGTTTAGTTCGGTTCTCCATAATATGAGAAGCAGAGCGATTGTTGGAGATGCATGTGAGACAGCCAATAAATGATAAATAAGAGTTTAAAAACAAGGAACACTCAACCTATTCTGAAGGAGGTGGGAGGGGCTCGGATCAAGGGTAGGAGGTTCACTTTAGAAAAGGAAAGGAAAGAGCCCTTCTTCGTTGTGAAAAGGGAAGGTCTAATGAAAAACCTTCCACTGTGGAAGATGTACTTCACACAGACATGGTGAGAGCCACTGAGATCGTCCATGCGTGGACACTTAGGATGGTGACCTGCTATTGTTACTATTTTTACCTAGCAGGGGTTCCACCATATCATGTGACCTAATCCTCACACTGAACATGTGATGTAGTGTTATTTATCCGGTGGTGTCATTGAAGAAACTGAACTCAGGATAAGAAATTCCCAACATCAGCACATTAGGTAAAAAATAGGGGATTCATAGCTAATTCTACCAGAGAAGGAGGGAAGAGGAAATTGAAGATGATCACAGATCATTAGTCAAAAAACAAACTGATCTCTCCCAGCCTTCTGATTCTTCCCCTTCCCATCATTAACCAGCCCCAGCTTCCCCACTTAGGTGCCTCTCCTCTCCTCCCGGTTCCACTGGAATAGCCCTTAGTGTTGTACCAAAACCACATCAAATCCACTGCTGGTGATTTGATGCTGACTCATAGTGACTGTACGGGACAGGGTACAACTGGCCCCAGCAGTTTCCAAGGCTAGACATCTTCACAGGGGCAGACAGCCTCAGCTTTCTCCTGTGGATAGATGAATGGGTTTAAACCACCAACTGCTGTTAGCAGCCCAGTGCTTAACCCACTGTGTCACCAGGGCTCCTTGGTGTTTTTCCGGGGATCCGCTGTTTCACTCCTAAGTCCTCCTCTTCCAGTGTTAGTGTATCATGGCTGCCTGGGCAATCCCTAAGGAATGCCACAATTGGCTCTCCCATCCACTCACTCCTTTCTGTGTACTGAACGAACACTCACGAGGTGCGGCGATCTCAGGTGTAGGGGTGATCTAGAACACAGCTCCACTCTCAGGGCGTCTGCATTCTGGGAGAGGAAGGCAGACGTTCGGCAGTGTGCAAGGGTGGCTTCCTCTACCCATCCATTGTTTTCAATCATTTCATCCCATAGCTCTGTTGCTTAGCTCTGGTAGCGTAGTGGTTACGAATCGCGCTGCGAACCGCAAGGTCAGCAGTTCTAAACTACCAGCTGCTCCGTGGGAGAAAGATGAGGCATTCTGCTCCCGTAAAGATTAACAGCCTCGGAAACCCTTTGCAGGGTCGCTATGAGTCGGAACCGACTCCACGGCACACAACAACAAGAAGAAGAGACTAAGGCACAGAGAGATTGGTACGTCCCCCAAAGTCATACAAATATCAAGAGACAAAAATGGGATTTGAACCCAGGTCACTAGTTCCAGATTGGATATGTGTACCTGGTTGTATGTGTATACCTAGAATTTCAGGCCTGTCCTAGTTACACAAAGGTTAAGTGGTTTGCTGCTAATAAAAAAGTGGGTGATCTGAACCCCACTCCTGCCCCTTAATGTAAAGAAAACAAAAATCCTCACCACTGGACCAATAAATAGCATCCATATAAATGGAGAAAAGATGTTGTCAATGACTTCATTTTGATTAAATTAACCATCAAACTCATGGAAGCAGCAGCCAAGAAATCAAACGGCATACTGCATTAGGCAACTCTGCTGCACAAGACCTCATTAAAGTGTTGAAGAGCAAAGATGTCAACTTGAGGACTAAGGTGCGCCTGACCCAAGCCATGGTATTTTCAATAACCTCATATGCCTGTGAAACTTGAATAGTGAATAAGGAAGACCATAGAAGAATTGATGCATTTGAGTTACGGTGTTGGAGGAGAATATTGAAAGTACCATGGGCTACCCAAAGAACCAATAGATCTGTGTTGGAACAAGTGCATCCAGGGTGCTCTTTGGAATCCAAGATGGCCAGACTTCATCTTTTATACTATGAACATATTGTCAGGAGGGACCAGTCGCTGGTAAAGTGGACGGTCAGAGAAAAAGAGGAAGACCCCCCCAACGAGATGGATTGGCACAGTGGCAGCAGCAATGGGCTCTAGCATAGTAGTGATTGTGAGGTTGGCCCAGGACCGGGCGGTGTTTCATTCTGTTGTGCAGGGAGTCCCTGTGAGTTGGTACCTACTGGATGGCACTTGACAATCTGCCCCCAGTCGCACTCTGGTAGAAAGGTGAGACCCTCTCCTTCTGTGAGGATGCAGCTCGGGAAATCATTCAGGCTAGTTCTGCTTTGTGCCACAGGCTCACTTTCCATCAGAGTCAACTTGTCAGCAGGGAGTTACATCATATGCAAAGTTTATATATTGAAATGTAATTTTTAGGCAGGGTGAGTGAATTAAAGCCCTGTAAAATGAGAGTTTGATGAAGTTGTATTTTCTGTAAGATGGTCAGGGAAAAGCTCACCGTTAAACATTGGAGCAAAAAGTGGACTGACATTTTATCTTCAATCCCTTTAATCCCATGTGATGCTGAGTGCCTGTCAATTGGAATGTGGCATTAAGCAATCCCTAAGTCCTGGTGTGGCACTGTGGGCTAATGCGTCAGCCTGCAAAGTCGTTTGAACTGCAAGGTCCACAGTTTCAGCTCACCACCGCTCCTTGGTCGCTATGGGTCAGAATCGACTCAACGACACTTAACAACAACCACAACTATCAAGTAAGAGAATGGCAGTAACTCTCCCACTTCCTTGTCCTGTAACTGGTACTTTGGTTGTTGTTGTTGTTGTTGTTATGTGCCTGCCGTCGAGTTGATTCCGACCCATAGCGACCCTGTATAGGGTTTCCTAGGAGCAGGAAACCACTGACTTTGCACTTCAAACGGCTTTGCAGTCTGGTGCATTAACCCACAGCGCCACACCAGGACTCCGGTACTTTTGTTACGGAAACTCAAACCCAATGCCATCATGTCAGTTCTGACTCCTAGCGACCCTCTAGAGGGTCCTGAGACTGTAAATCTTTATAGGAGCAGACAGCCTCATCGTTCTCCCTTTGGGTGACTGGTGGCTTTCAACTGCTGACCTTTTATCAGTGCAAATGCTTAACCCACAGTGCCACTAGGGCTTCTTCCTTGGGTCACAGAAGGTAAGAAAGGTTCTGGTTCCCTGGCCTTTCTGCCATTGCTCTTCTCAGGTTCCTCCCAACTATGGAATGGGTGAGGTTAGAATTTCTTCCAGACAAAATGCACTTACATTTTTCCAAGATGAATCTTGTTTCATTGTTTGCTACCTGTAATTGTCAGTTCTCTGGACTCTGCGCATCATTTCTCTGTTGCTATTCAGAGCACTATCCTCATTGAGCTGCATTTGCCCTTTCCAGAACCCTCCTGTGCTAGGATCAAGGATTAAGGTAGATAGGTAATAAAGCCAGAGTCTTCAGCACCCACTGGGCACTTCCTCTTACGGACCCTTGGTTTTGTTATTGTTGTTAAGTGCCGTCGAGTCGATTCCGACCCATAGCAACCCTGTACAGGGTTTCCGAGGCTGTAAATCTTTATGGGAGCAGAAAGCCTCATCTTTCTCCCGTGGAACAGCTAGTAGTTTCAAACTGCTGACCTTAAGGTTCACACCCCAATTCATAACCACTACACTACCAGAGCTCCACTGCTGGGTAACTACTTACATTAAATTCCATTTTCTAGCTATAATTTTTTTTTTGATAGAGACATTGTATATGACTTACTGACATCCACATCCACGTATACCCACCACAGTGGTCCTCGCAGTGACCAAATCCACCTGCTCTCTGAAAGTGTCCATTAGGTTTTTCAGAGTCCTTGGGTCTTTCACTAAACCCTCCTGGGTTGGGTACATATTTTCATGAGCTCCTTCCTGGTTCGTCCATTATTTTTCTCATTGACACTCCTCTGTGTCAGGTGAGCACTAGCATCTCAGGTGGCCTGTTTTGTAGCTTTGGCGTGTAGGAGTTCAGTTACATACACCATGTGGAGTAGAACCTACTGATTTGCATAGGTTCACATTTTTCAAAGAATTCCCTGATTCTTTAGGTCCCCCTGTCACAGGCACTTTCCTTCCTGGCCCTTCACTTCTAAAGGGTTAGGTCTTCCATCTCAGCAAAGTCAAGAAAGCCCCTTCTGTATAACGGAATGAAACACCACCCATCCCGGCCTTCTTCGTGGTAGCTGGTGTACTGCAGCCATTGTGTCAGTGCGTTCATTGAGGAGTTCCTGCACATTCACCAGCCCTCAACTTTACCAAACATGATGTCCTTCCCCAGCAGTCGGTCCCTCCTGATGGCCATCTGAAGTCAGTCTGTCAGAGTGGCCACAATATCCTGTGCCCTATAAGGTTTGCACTGGCTAATGTTTAGAAATGTGTCTCCACGTCTGTCTTCCTGGTCTGTTTTAATCTGGAGGTGCTGTATTTGAAACACTAGTGGGCTAGCTTCCTGTATCATAGAAATATACAAACCACCACAAGAGGACAAACTGACAGATGAGTGAGGTCACTACCTGGGACCAGAAGGTCCAGGGAGCTTGATGGCTGAGTGACAGTCTTTGAGTCCTTGGGTCCTCAGCAGAGAGGATGATTGCAGTGGTCTCTCCATTCAGCTTCCCGGAGCCCCCTGCTTATACTTCGGTTAGGTGCAGGCATGTCAATAGCAAAGTCTAGGTGTTCTCTTTGAAAAACTAACTGGCATCTATGAAATCAATCCATTACCTTGGCCTCTTTGGCTTGATGCTCTCTCTAATGAGCACATTTTCTCATCAGGGCTGTGTAGTCTGTGCCGGTCCCTGCTGACCTTCTCCCTAAACACTCACAGGAAGACAAGGACCAAATGAAACCAAACCCACTGCCTTCCACTCAGTTCTGACTCATAGTGACCCAACAGACAAATACAAACCGAAGAACCATACCAAACCTACTGCCATTGAATTGATTCCAACTCCCAGCAGACAGCACAGAAGTAAACACAGGAATCCAATGCTCATTAAGCCCTTGACCTCCATCCCATCACTAATTCTAGTTCCGGTCTCTGTCCGTCATCTGGGGACCCGCTAACTTTGTTCCTCTCAAGGGCCAGGAGAGAGGAGCAGAGGGCAGTAGGGGGTCCTGCAAGCCCAGCACTGGTCTTACGAAGATCAGATTATTTTTTTCGTGCATTAGATCTGGGTCTAAATTGGATTTTTTTTTCTCTCTTTTAAATAAGCTTCTTACAGATATAACCAGGGTTATACCTTTTTATGTTACATTAGAATTTGAAGTGTTTTTGGAGCTTCTTTAATATTAGTGATGATACTGTTAGGTTTTCCTTTGAAGCAGTCTTTTGTATTATTTAATGAAAAGTTAACAATTCCATTTCATTACTGAGAATGGAAAAAGCCAATGTTTTTATTCCCACCTCAACGACTGGTTCCCAGATTGCCAATCTGAGCAATGTAAGATAATATCCTTCATCCTCTCTCTCACCAGTTGGCAAACACTTGGTAGCCTGCAGGTCAAAGGAGTCTATGGCACTATGTCCTTTTATCAACCTGGGATATTGGATCAATTATGATTTTAATGGAGAACTTCTCCCAAAAGTGATATCAGATAAATTCTTTATTAAAATTGAAAACACTCCCTCAGGTAATACTGGGCACTGTATAGCTAGCTCTCCTTCACCTAGACCCCACCTTTTGGATCATCAAAAGAGCATGTACAGGCATCTGAGACAAAACACAATTATGAAAGTAAAATGAAAGCCCTAAATAAAAACCACAGAACAAGAAGGTAATTCTATTCACTCTTTCATATTTCATTATTTGATATCATCAGAAGATGAATCCATCAGAATTGCTTTGGCAAGTGCAAACACAAATGCACCTGATCAATATTTATTAGAACTCTCCAAATGGGAGGAGGAGTGGAGCAGACTTCTTAATGGACTGAAGAATTATTCACCAAATGGGGTTGGGCCAAAGGTGGTAGCAGAGCAAAGAAAGACAGTTTTAATTGGGCTGAATTTACATTGTAAATCCTCCTCCCGCCTTTGTTGTAGAAGAAAACCTTGGATAGACCAGACAGTGACCTCTGATACCTCAGAAGGTTGAGGCAGAAATGCCAACCTCTATTTATAAAGTTAGAATGTGTTCTAAAGGTGGGGAGCAGAGTCAGCCCGGATGGAGGGCATGAAGAGAAATGTTCTTCCACTCCAGGGCCTGGACCTGAGCTTGGAAGAGTGTCATCACTGCAGACGGCGGGAGGGATGCGTCTCAGGGGAATTTGTCTGTTTTGAGTGGTTGTACTTCTATTTTCTAAGGAGCTCTGGTAGTGTAGTGGTTATGAATCGGGCTGTGAACCTTAAGGTCAACAGTTCAAAACTACCAGCCACTCCACGGGAGAAAGATGAGGCGTTCTGCTCCCATAAAGATTCATAGCCTCAGAAACCCTGTGCAGGGTCACTATGAGTCAGAATCAACTTCATGGTACTTAACAACTCCTCCTATTTTCTGGAGTCCTGGTGTGGCGCTGTAGGTTCATGTGCCAGATTGCAAAGCCGTTTGAACTGCAAGGTCGGTGGTTCAAGCTCACCAGCTGCTCTTCGGAAACCCTATACAGGGTCGCTATGGATTGGAACGGACTCGATGGCACTTAGCAACAACTCCTATTTTCTGCAGAAAATTAAAGCAACGCTCTGGCTGCTTAACCATCAAAAATGACCGGAGACATTCTTGAGAGAAGTATATACCGCTGGCTTACTTTAGCTTTTAAATTCTCCCAGGCAAGACACCCCCGGTCCTGACAAGGCATGGTAGTCTCAGAACCAAGTCAGTAAACAGTAGCTGCGCTGTTAACACAGCACGTGGAAGAGGATGGTGGTGTGTAGGTGTGTGTCATGTCAGGTAAAGCATGTGTGGGTGGAGGCTAATGATCAAAAAGACATGCACAGCCCTGAAAGCAAGAGCTTCCCAGGTGTCTGTCGCCTGCAGGACAATGTTCTGCTGCCGCTAGCTGAGGAAATCTTAGCATGATGTCATTTATAAATGTCAGACTTGATTCCTCTCCTCCAGAGCCCTGGTCCAAACAGAACCCTGCCCCATGTGCTGTGAGGAGGGTTAGGAACTCGTCCCATTCAACAGATGTCCAATTCAGCCATGAACTCTCAGAAAAGTCTTTCACTTTCCTAGTTTCCTCATTCCTGGAAGGGAAAGAATATCAACTCATTTCAAATGAGGATTTTTAATCATGCCCGTAATAAATGCTAAGCCCTCTGAAAGGTAAGACAAATGGGAGCAGTTTATATTCTGTTTTTTAATAAACTAATGCATTCTTCTGACACACAGGAATTACCATCCTTTTTAGGGTAGGTGTGGGAAGTACATCTGAGCTAAGATTGCAGGGTGTTTTCAAAGCTGTCGCTACTGCATCTTGCCTACCAGTTCTTGAGGAAAATCAGCACACACCACTTCTAATGGAAGCCCCTTGATTTAAAAAAAAAAACACAGCTGGGAATGCTTTAATATATATATATATTTTTAAACCTTCGATATGGGTTACACGTCGGTGTAATGAAAACGAACATCCTCACCACTGGACCAATAAATATCATTAAAATAAATGGAGAAAAGATTGAAGTTGTCAAAGACTTCATTTTGATTAAGTCAACCATCAACACTCATGGAAGCAGCAGTCAAGAAATCAAAATAGCATATTGCATTAGGCAGTATTTAAAATATTCAAGACCAAAGATGTCAGTGTGAGGACTAAGGAGCACCTGACCCAAGCCATGGTATCTTCCATAGCCTCATATCCTTGTGAACGTTGGGACAGTGAATAAAGAAGACCCTAGAAGAATTGATGCATTTGAGCTAAGATGTTGGAGAAGAATATTAAAATTACCATGGACTGAGCATAAAAGTACCAAGTACAAATCTGTGTTAAAAGTACAGCCAGAGTGCTCCTTAGAAGCCAGGATGACCAGACTTTGTCTCTCATACTTCAGACATACTGTCAGGAGGGACCAATCCCTAGAGAAGGACATCGTTGCTAGGTAAAGTGGAGGGTCAGCGACAAAGAGGAAGACCCCCAATGACGTGGATTGGCACAATGGCGGCAGCAATCTGCTCAAGTGTAACAACAACCGTGAGAGTGGTGCAGGACTGGGCAATGTTTTGTTCTGTTGTGCGTAGGGTTGCTATGAGTTGGTTTCCAGACTGGTTGGCACTTAACACCACCACCAACAAAACCCAAAATGCTTAAATAGCACCTGCTGTGACCTGTTATTCACCTGGGAAATGAAAGGTCAAAGGCCTGATAATGTTTGCCCAGGTTCAATTAGCTAGTTAGAGGGGAATCGAAGATTTAACCAGAACCTGAGTTTGGTTGATTTCAAGAATATTTACTTCTTTCTGATCTCGCCACCTCTCAGTTATTTATGGGATGGTGGTCTAGCGTATGGATTTTCCAGATCCTTGTTACTCTCTCTTCTCATTACCCTGCTGATTCCCGTATGTACCATTGAGTTGGCAGAGAAAATACAAGCTGTAAAGGTTACTCGACAAGTGAAAGACCAATCTACCATTGGGCTTTTTTTTTTTAAGTGCTCAAAATGCTGTCAGTATTGGCATAAAAAATAATCTGGAGAACTCATCCGAGTTATGTTCAGGTGAAGTTTTCTCTCTTTCAAAATGTTACTAAGTAAGTCCACCTCACTGCTTAATTCTCTATTTGACATTAATCCTACCTCTGTCTCTAGAAAGATAAGAAGAGAAAGAAAGTCTTTACAATGAAAATATCTGATTATTTCGCTTCCCCAAGGAAGTGATGAGGCAGAAGGGCAGCTGACTTTAGGAAAACAAAGTCGCGGTGTCTTTGGCCAGCTTGGAGGGACCAGAGGGAAGAGTAATAAGGAGAAATGGCACAATGAAAAAGTCAAAAAAATCTTCCCTGGAACTCCTGAATCACGTCCTGAGTTTATGGCACAATTTCAGTATTTACCCTAGCACTCTAAATGTCCAGATGGAAACCAGTGTTACTCAAATATAACTGCAGTGTGTTTAAGTGGATTCTGAATGGTCACAATACTGACTTGTTCCATCACAATGGAAGAGAGTTGAGTCAGTGTGTGATTTTAATTTAATTTGTATTTTCTAAACCATGACTAAAACATACATTCACTATACAAGTAACCTTTGCAATATGTCATTTGACTTTTTAGACTTTTGGACATTTCTGGCATAAGGTACTGAGTTAGTACAACTTCTCATCCTTAGTTTCAAGACCTCTGAAAACTCACTTCTACCTTCTAAAGCTCAGTTTGTTCATCAGTACTAGGTGGGTGGATAGTGGAGTGCTATTTCAAAGTTGTTTTGAGGGTTGAGTGTGTTAATGCACCTAAAATTTATTGTTAAGGGCCGTGAAGTCGGTTACAACTTATAGCAACCCTGTCGAGGGTTTCTGAGGAGCAGTTGGTGGGTTTGAACCACCATCCTTGCAGTTAGCAGTCCAATGCTTCTCCTCCAGTGCAACACCAAGACTCCACCTGCAAGCTAGCCCTTATTTTTATTACTACAGTCCTGGCAGATTCTAAAACACAGCTTAAGGCATAGTTGTATATTTTAAAAATATAACTCTCAATCTTAATAGATAAACAAAGTGGAGCAATACATGCAATGGAATATTACTCGGCCATTAAAGAGATCTGGGGTTCTGACCATGCCACAGTATGGGTCAGCTGTGAAACCCTGATGCTGATTGAAATAAGTCCGTCACAAAAGGACAAATACTGTAGGATCTCCCTTTTGTGAAACAGCTGGAAGAGGCAAATGCATGGAGACCACTGTAAGGGGGAGTCACTGTTTAGGAAGTAGTAATTGTTGTTAAGGGCTGTCGAGTCAATTCCAACTCATAGAGACCCTGTATAGGGTTCCGAGCAGCATCTGGTGAATTTGAACCACCGACCTTGCAGCTAAACTCATTATCCCACAATGCCACACCAGGAAGTAGTGGTGATGGGAAATTCAGCAGCTCTCACTTTGACTCTACAACACTGAACAACAACAATAAGCAATTTTGAAGGCTCCACAACAATTAATGTCATAGATATTACAAAATTGTACTTGTGCAAAACATTAAATTGACCAGTGCTGTGTTAGATATATTTTGACAACAATGAAAAACTAAATGATTCCATTCAGGGTCCTAATGTCATCACACAGATGGAGACTGAGGGGTGAACTTCCCCTAGGATTGAGGCCCGTCCTTGTCAGTTCCTTGCACCCCAAACCCAGGTGCTCCGGAAGGCCTGCAGTACCAGGTGGGAGAGTTGCTGTGGGTTAGGGAATAACTAGCTTCAGTGGGGCTTGCGTCCCTCAATTTACAAATAGGAGAACAGGAACCATTCTCTGGAGCTTCTAGAGATGTAGAGGTAGAACCAGGGGTGGGAGAAAAGATCTCTCCTTGCTTTTGTCGATGAAAACCCACAAAGAGCTTTTCAAGAGAAACAATGAGGACACCAACTCTCAGAAGAAAAAAGAAACAATTTATTCTACATACTTGCATACCTACATACATTCAAAACCCATTAAATAGCTGGAAAACTACTTACTGTCATGTAAATTACAATAATGTTTAAAAATAGGAGACAGGCACTGTCATAAGTCCATGGGTAGGAGGTTAAATTGATACTTTTCTAGAAAGCAATTTGAAGCTTTGCCAAGATTGCTCAAGAAATCTGCTTACCTTTTAACTAATTCTACATTTTGGAAATCTTTCCTCAGGAAAGAGAGTTTTTGTCATTGGAAACAACCTAAGTATCTAATTGTGCTTTATAGTGCAGGGTTGGCTTTGACAAAATCCCTTAGCTTCTGTTTATCCTGGAATGTTCTGATTATACCATCGTATTTGATTGATAGCTTTGCTGGGTAAAGGATTCTTGGTTGGCAGTTTTTTTCTTTCAGGGTTTTATATATGTCTCCCCATTGCCTTCTTGCTTGCATGGTTTCTGCTGAGAGATCCAAGCTTAATCTGACTTGCTTGCCTTTGTATGTAACGTTTCTCTTTTCCCTAGCTGCTTTCCAGATTGTCTCCTTATCTTTGATTTTGGAGAGATTGATTATGATATGTCTTGGTGATTTTCCTTTGGGGTCGATCCTTCCTGGGGTTCATTGATCTTCTTAAGTGCTCATCTTTTCAATTTTCAGGATGTTAGAGAAATGTTCTTCCAGCAGCTCTTCAACTATCTCCTCTGTCGACTTATGTGATTCTTCCTGTTCCAGAATGCCAATAATTCTTAAGTTATTCCTCTTCATGTTGTCCAACATGAATCTTAGACTTTCTTTGGAGTTTTTTATCTTTTTTCTGGCTTGCTCTTCTATCTTAGTAGTATTGAAAGATTTGTCTTCCACCTCAATAGTTCTGGCTTCCATCTCTTCAATTCCACTCCTTTGCCCTTTCAGTGTATTGTCTATTTCTGATATTCTATTATTAATCATTTGTGCCAGAGACTTGCCTCGACATAGTTGTGTTGTTCACGAGTGTTTGGTTCACGAGGAGGGGAAATCCAGCGGCAATAGAGATAGCAAAAGAGACACAGAGACACAAAGAGAGAGACAAAGAGACACTCCAAAACCAGAGTGAATGCTGGACTGGCATCAGGCAGATCCTGCATTGCAAACATCTCAGCCACGAAGGCCGTAATATCCTGCATAGTAAACATCTTAGCTAAACAGGCAGTATGGTTGCAAGGCTGGACTGTGCCCCTTGCATGCTGTAACACACGCCTTACCAGTCATAATGCACCTGGATTCGTTCTGCGCCTTCCTTTTATTTAGGGGAGGTACTTTACACAAAGCTAGGAGGGGACTAAAACAAAATACAGCTGTCAATCTTATTTTTCCAGACATTTAGGCAACTTTACATCATACTTTGCAGGTTCGAATCTCACTACCGCAACTTGGTTTCTCAAGCTTAATTAACATACCTTTTAGCACCTAGCCTCAAATGGAGGGAGGAAAAGGAGGATTGAGAGGATTCCCATTGTGTCGGCTGCCCAGCCCAGGTTCTTCAGGAAAAGAGGCGCCTGGGTGAATAGGCAGCACCTGGAAATACTTTAGGGAGGGCATTCCTATTGTCCTTGGAACAGACCAAGGAGCCACCCAATTTACTTTGAATGAATTCTCTGAGGGAAGAACTTTGCCTGTTTAGAATTTTACAGTCTTGACTTTTAGGTAAATATTACATTTATCTGTGTATTTCAAGGACTTCATGTCTGCAATTAATAAAAATAATTTGTTATTAACTGCCAGGTGGCCAGATCTGTTACACTCGGGCCTATAGGGCCTCGAACCTCTGACCAGGCCTTCACGGTCTGCAACACATTTGGACTTCTTTCTGTAGGTTTTCAATTTTTTTCCAATGCTGTCTCTATCTTATTTGATTGTTCCTGTAGCACTTTCCTGACTTCTTCCTTATTTTTCTCAACTCCATTGTAAAGTGTTTTGAAATATTTTATAATAATTTTTCTGACTTCCTTCTCAGGCATTTCCAAGGCCTGCCCTCCTTTTATAATGGAGTCCAGGTCTACCTCTAGGTCATTTGTCTCAGACATTTTATCTTGATCTGGACATGTGCTAAAATGGTCATCTGCTTTTGCTTCTTGGACATGTTCAGTGGTTAGCTGTGGCCTTAGTACTTAGTTGAGCATGTGTTTTGGTTTTTTTTTTCATGTTTTCTGATTGCCTCTAGGTAGATGTGATCAGGAGGTGGGCTTCCATATTCACTCTTCTTATTGCTTAACTCAGAGTAACTTTCATAGGTGTTGTCTGCCTCCCTGGTGTATGGCAGTTGGTATTGGTTCTTGCTTAGATTGTGGGATTTTATAGGGTGTGATTATAGCTTGACTATATGGCAGCAATTAACTGTTTCATCTTTAGTAATAAAGGGAAAGAAAGAACCCCCTAAAGGTAAAAGGGGGAACCAAAACAAAACAAACAAAAAAAAAGCAACAAACAACAAAAAAAACCTATATTGGATACTGTAGTCTATAATCACAGAAAAGAGAGAGGAGAGAGAGAGAGGGAAAAAAAAAAAAAATCTGTAGCCTAATATAAGTATGACTTTGATATCTTCTTTCAAGGCCACCTGATAAATTTCAAGATGCTGTGCCTAGGATTTAATTTTTGGCCTGTTTTGTTTTTAAACTCTCTCCCGCTCCACAACCCCTGTTCTGGCCTTTTCCCTACTAAAAACAGTTCAGGGTCAGCTGTAGCCATTTTGAGCTGCTATTTGGTTTTAAGCAGGGACTGACCCTCTAATCACTGAAAGGATCTGTGTGCATGTGTGGTGGGGGTGGGGGGTGTCCACTCACTCATGCACCCCCTCTAGTCACCAGAATGGAGGTGTGCAGACAGCGAGAGGCCAGTGAACTAATGCCAAAACCAAAAAAAATCAGAATAAAACAAAACCAAACAAAGACTATTGTCCACCTTTGTCTCCGAGGTTCCCACAGGGGTTAGTCCCTGGCAGGTCTGCTTGCTCCCCTGCTTGGTCTTACCATTTGATCTCACCCAAGGTGTCGGCTCTGGGCTGCTGAGCCCGGCAGATTCAAAAGTACGAGATTTCTTGCATCTGCTACAAGTTCCACTAGCTATAAGCCTTCAGATTTTTTAAATATTCCTATATATGTGGTTCAGACTTTTGGAGCTCTGCCCTGAAACCGCTTTGCCTGGTATTCTGTGTTACTGCTGATGGAGATCTTCACTGCACCTCTATCCTAGCCACCATCAAGCCCTGCATCTCATATCTCTAACTGTGTTTTGACATAAATGTTTCCATTATAGAGAAGAAACTGTATGAATTGGAGTGAGGGGGCACCTAGAAGGAAATATACCAAAATGTTGTATGTCCTTGTGCTAGAGTTATAAGAGTAATTTTTCTGTTTAGTCTTGTCTGTATGGTCCATATGTTCCACGGGACAAATGCATTAACTTTATCGTCAGAGAAGATAGCTTACTTTATAGCTTATTTTACAACTTTATACAGAAGTTCTGTCCAGCCTCCCCAAATGTCCTCCATATCTTTACTAGTATAAATGTTTTTTGGTGAACTGAATGAGGGAGAGAGAGTTGCAATGTAGTATCATGAAAATAAAGAAGGAAAAACCAGGGGAAGAATAGTCTATGGATAAAACAAATGTGAGAGCGACCAGAGAAAATTATGTTTGCAAACACATATACAAACGTTGTCACCATACAAGAGATCAGTCTATGGGACACCAGCCACCTCTCCTTTCTAATCCTGCCCCTCTGGAAACCACAGGGAGGTGGACATCTGCACAGAACATCCCACCCATCATGGTGATGTGGGACACTTTAGTATCCAGAACAAGAATCCGTCCCATGGCTTCCACTGTGGTCTAGATACTAGGGGTTATAGGGAGAATTGCTTATAAGTCAGGACCTGGAAAGTATCTAAATCAAATTCATGTTGAAAGATCTCATTCAGGCAGCTAAACAAAGTGCCATCTAATATAAAATGTGCCATCCTATGGCCGTGACTGGCACCCTAATTTATGATGATAAAGGTCAACCTGGAGTTTTCCTGGGGTCTCAATGAGTCCCGGGAAGTTCTTTTTCCTAGATGGGTTCCAGGATTTAGTTCACTGTGTCAGATCAGAGTGTGTGATGGAAGCTCATTCTAATTGTATAGTTTGGGAACATGGTCCTTGTAGCACCCTCACTCCAGTTCCAAGTGTAATTGTTGCTCCACCAATCATAACAACTTACAGATCTCATAGCAAAGAATGGGAATTTTAGAACTCTTCATTGTGCTCGGGCAGGACCTGTGCATAGACCAAGAGGTAACCACGTGAACAGAGCAAGGGGAAACTGTGGTTTCAAATCAGGAAAGTGTATGTCAGGATTGTATCCTTTTTCCATAATTATTCAATCTGCTGCTGAACAAATAATCCAAGAAGAACACTGCATCAGGATTGGAGAAAGACTTGTTGACCTTGACCTATGACGTGTAGATGATCCAACTTTGCCTACAGGAAGTGAAGACTTGAAGCGCTTTCTGATGAAGATGTAAGACTACAGTCCTATGTATGGGTTATACCTCAACGAAAAGGAAACAAAAAATCCCCACAACTAGAACATTAAGCAACATCGTGATAGAAGAAGAAAAATGGAAGTTGTCAAGGATTTCATTTTACGTGGATCCACAATCAGTGCTCATGAAAGCAGCAGTCAAGAGATCAAACAACATCTTGCAATTGGGCAGATCTTTTACAGAAGACTTTCTTAAAGTGTTAAAAAGCAAGATGTCACTTTGAAGGATTAAGGTGTGCCTGACCTAAACCATGGTATTTTCAGGGTCCATGCTGGATTATATATAATGAAGACTAAAAAAAATATGATGCATTTGAATTAAAGTGTTGGCAAAGAATATCGAACATACCACGGACTGTCAGAAGAATGAACAAATCTGTCTTGGAAGAAGTACAACCAGAATGTTCCTTAGAAGCAAAGATAGGAGACTTAATCGGACATATTTTGGATATGTTTAATCAGGAGTGACTAAATATCATGCTTGGCAAAGTAGAGGGTCACTGAAAAAGAAGATGACCCTCAATGAGATGAATTCATTAAATTGTTGCAGTGAGTTCAAACATAGCAGCAATTATGAGCATGGCACAAGATCGGCAGTGTTTTGTCCTGTTGTACATGTTGTTGTTGTTAAGTGCCAGTTCCGACCCATAGTGACACAGTATAAAGTTTCTGAGGAGTGACTGGTGAGCTTGAACCACTGACTTTGCAGTTCAAACGACTTGGCAGTCCAGCGCATTAACCCACAGCACCATGCCAGGACTCCATAGGGTCGCTATAAATCAGAACCAACTCAATGGCACCTAACAACAACATGCTGATTTTGTCATCTTTGCTGCTAGGTAGCAGTCTGAAAGATGAATGAATTTCATTCTGTTGTTAAATATTCATGTTCCTTTATGATCTAATATATCATCGTGGTTATGGGAAATTTTCTTCCCTAACCATAGAAAATACGCCATCAATTTTGTTTAATAACTCAGCTCTGCAATTCTGTGACACTGTTCAGTCGAGGATCTTGAGGCCTCTTTTAGTCTCTCAGTCCACTTTAGTGTGTCATCCTGGGGTTCATAAAGGTCTACATTGCACAGAGGATAGTGAACATTAAAGACTTAAGTACCATGCCCTTTATCACTTAACACTCTGGAAGATCCAGGACTTGAAGGCGCGGCATCTTTGTTTTGTTGTTTTCTCCCAGCGTGGAACAACAGCCTCTGCAGAAAACCAGCCAGTATCCCTGGAAACAATTCATCCTGGTTTTCAAAAGAAACCCAATTTATCTGGTTTGATGGGTTCATTATTACTTCTTAAGATAAACGATGAAAATACCAGCCTCATAATATAAAGAAGCCCAGTTCTTCTCATTTAATCTCTGTGAAAGGAACCACATATTGCGGCTGTAGCTTTCCCTGATGCTTTGAGGTCCTTAGCTGGAGGAGACGGGAGTATTTCTGTGTCTGTTCGGGATCAGACTCTCCCTCAAACTCCTGGCTACTCAGAGGCTTTGGGAATCAGAATGATTTGGGGCTAGAGCCTCAGGAATCTGCACTTTCATAGGCTCCCTGGATCATTTTAAAGTTTAAGGACCACTAGTCTTTTGTATCCTGAAAGACACGAGTCCCAATTCCTTCTCATTCCATTTGGTAAATGTAGATGCATACACCGGTCATGAATTGCCCATCGTTAGGTTAGCAGTCCAGTATAAACTGTTTGCAGCACCTGTCATTGTTGCAGAGTCGGTTCCACCTCATAGCACCCCTGTGTACAGCAGAGTGAAGCACCGCCTGGTCCTCCACCATCCTCAGCTGTTGCTATGTTGGAGGCCACTGTCACAGCCACTGTGCCAATCCATATCGTTGGGGCCTTCTTCTTCACTGAGCCTCCACTATACGAAGCATAATTTCCTTCTGCAGGGACTGGTCCCCCCTGTCATAGGCCCCAAGTATGAGAGACAAAGTCTCATCACCCAGGTTTCTAAGGACTACTCTGACTGTACTTCTTCCAACACAGATTTGTTGGTTCTTTTGGCAGTCCATGGAACTTACAATATTTCTCTCTCAAATCATATCTCAAATGCATCTATTTTTCTGCAGTCTTCCTTTTGCATTGTCTAACTTTCCCGTTCATATGAGGCTGTTGGCTGTGTCATTGGAGTGGCCATGCAGGCTATAGTCTCGGAGCACAGTGGTCCACTGAGGGATACTAATGGTCTATGATGCTCTACGACAGCTAGTAGTCATCTTCATTTCCTGATGCCCATCTCCATCTTCTCTCTGCACCGGAGAGTCAGTCTGGTGCACATTCCTGTTGTAACACTGCTCTCGTCTCCAGCACCCAGATCGTTCCACACTCCACTGTCACCTTAGTCCTCCAGAAATACAACTTAGCACGGTGCCTCTACTGTCAACAGAGCCTTGGAGGACAGGAGCAGGGAGTACTTTATTGACTTCATTTGGCCTAAAGTCCTAGCCTGAAGCTTAAGCTCTCTGCCTTCTGTCTTCATCTGCTTTTTCCCATGACTCTCCTTTTCCCCATACTCCCCAGTCTAACCGGATCCCTACCATGTTGGAACCAACTCCATAACCGTGGATTGATATTCTGTGTGCAATGTTGGTGTTGTTAGGTGCTATATAGTCAGTTCCTACCCATAGTGACCGTATGTAGAACAGAACCAAACACTGCCCATTCCTACACCATCCTTACAACCAATGTTAAGTGTGAGCCCATTCTGCTGCCAAGGCATCTTGTTGAGGGTCTTCCTCTTTATCACTGATACTCAACTTTCCCAAGCATGATGTCCTTCTCCAGGGACTGGTACCTCCTGATAACACATCCCAAGTATGATAGACAAAGTTTCACCATCCTGACTTCTAAGGAGCATTGTGGCTGTACTTCTTCCAACACAGATTTGTTTGTTCTTCTGGCAGTTCATCGTACTTTCAATATTCTTCTCTAACACTATAACTCCAATGCATCAATTCTTCATCAGGGTTCCTTATTCAGTGTCCAATTTCACATGCCTATGAAGCTATTGAAAATACAATGGTTTGGGTCAGGCGCACCTTAGTCCTCAAACTGACATCTTTGCTTTTGAACACTTCAAAGAGGTCTTGTGCAGCAGATTTGCCTAATGCAATATGTCATTTGATTTCTTGGCTGCTACTTCCATGAGTGTTGATTGTGGTGGTGTTGGTTATGTGCTGTGGAGTCGGTTCCGACTCATAGCGACCCTGTACAGGGTTTCCGAGACTGAAAATCTTTACGGGAGCAGAAAGCCTCATCTTTCTCCCATGGAACAGTTGGTAGTTTTGAACTGCTGACCTTGTGGTTTGCAGCCCGATTCGTAACCACTATGCTACCAGAGCTCCTTTGATTGTGGATCCAAGAAAATTAGGTCTTTGACAACTTCAATCATTTCTCCACTTATCTGTTGGTCCTATGGTAAGAATTTTTGTTTTCTTTACATTGAGGTGCAATCCATACAAAAGACTGTGGTCTTTGATCTTCATCACCTCCAAAACTATTTTAAGTCCTCTTCTCTTTCAGTAAGCAAAGTTGTATCTGTTTGTTGTTTCACAGTTTGTTAATACGTCTTCCTCCAATCCTGATGCCACATTTTACTTCATATAATCCAGTTTCTTGGATTATTTTCACAGTGTACAGATTGAAGAAGTATGGGGCAAGAATACAACCCTGGCTACCCTCCTTTCCTGATTTAAAATCATTCAGTGTCCCCATGTGCTGTTCAAACAACTGCCTCTTGGTCTATGTACAGGTTCCTCAGGAGCACAATGAAGCGCTCTGGAATACTCATTCTCTGCAGTGCTGTTCAGAGCTTGCCATGATCCACAGTTGAAAGCCTTTGCGTGGTCAAGCATAGTCAGACTGCTGTACCAGTCCACGGAGCGGGAACTGCCAGAGGTTCAAGCCCGATTCAGACAAGGGATAGTATTGCTGGCATCAGATGGATCTTAGCTAAAAGCAGAGAATGTGTTCAATTGTTGTTGTTGTCAAGTGCCGTCGAGTCAGTTCCAACCTATAGCCACCCTGTATAGGGTTTCCGAGGAGCAGCTGGTGAGCTTGAACCACCAACCTTGCTGTTCAAACGGCTTTGCAGTCTGGCACATTAACCCACAGAGCCACACCACGACTCCTGATGTTCAATAAATAGCATTATGAAAAAGTTTGAAATGTGAGAAAGACCAAAACATGACCCAGAGACGTGAAGTGAGTGCATGCTATTGGAAACATGGTCCTGTTAGACTTTTGGGTTGCAGGGTTGACACACAGCTCCAATTTGTTTAAAAATGAAACAAAACCATATATGTGAAACATAAAATGAGGCATGCCTATACATTACTGTCTCAGTTATGGAGGAGAAGGTCACGTGTTTCACAGAGCCACCAACGTATAAGGGAGGGAGGGAGAGACCAAAGCTGTAGGCAATACTGCCCATAGTTGGCCACGTAGCCCCGCCTCTCTGCTTTTCTGTGGACCACCTAAGATCAATGCTAAACAAGGAGAGTCTAGTGTGGACTGAACCCCTGGGTCTCCAGAGACTTCTTGTTCAGAGTTTGTCACCCGGATAGAGACCATGTCCAGATTCACCACTCAGGGCCCAGGGTCCAGCACAGGGCCCCAGGGTCAGTAAACATCTTACTGAGTAGATAAACTAGTGACCTTACCACCAGCAAATCTATCACTTCTCAAATGATATTGGTGATGAGGAGATGTTGAACCATGTCTGTCTTGCATCCTCAGGCAGTACTACGAGATGCTGTACAACACAGCCGATGAGCTCCTGAATTTGGTTGTGGACCAAGGTGTGAAGTACACGGAGCTGGAGTACATCCATGCCCTGACCCTGCTACACCGCAGCCAGACCGGGGTCGGGGACCAGACCACCCAGAACATGAGGCTACAGCGCCTCAAGGAGATCATCTGCGAGCAGGCTGCCATCAAGCAGGCCACCAAGGACAAGAAGATAACCACCGTTTAGTGGGGGCATGGCGGGGGGGGGGGGGGGGGGGGGGGGACACGCCTGGAATTTGTTTCCTTAGTCACATGTGCTGATTCTTTGGTATGCGATGGGTATGTATATTCTGAGCTGCGACTCAGTTTGTGCTAGCTGATGTCTTAGCAGAAAGAAGGTGTAAGTCACCAAGGACTGTTTAGTGGGGGCACTGCAGCTGGGGTGGGGGGCGCTGGAATTTCTGATTCTTTAGTATCTAATGGATATATTCTGAGCTGCGATTCAGTTGTACTACGCTGATGTCTTAGCAGAAAGCAGGTGCAAGGCTCCTTTTCTCTCAGCTCTGACTTTTCATAAACCCTACAGGAAGTTTGCAGTACAAAGTGTGTGGATTCATCCTCGATGGTTAATGTGGTCTATTCCAAGGGGATGAGGGTGGGACAAGGAGGAAGGTGTGTCAAATTGCTGGACTCTGAAAAGTGAAGGGATAATTACCATTTCATATCTCGCTCATGATCCAACATACGTATAATTCCAACACCAATCCATACAAAACAGATGTTTATCTAAGCCATCTCATCCGAAGACTATACGGTAAACCTTATTACGGAAGCAGTAGGGATTTTTCTAAGCCTTGTCAGTGTATAATCCAAAGAATGAATTGTATTTGCATTGCTTTTTGTCTCTGTTGCCAAGATCAAATAAATGAGTTCTCAACTGACTGTTATTTCCCCAAACTTCCCTAACTAAGAAAACCCGGCTGTGAGGGGAGAAAAGTCCTTTTAGCCCAGTCCCTAAGAGAGGTTTACATGTATGCTATAACTGGTACACATGTTATTGTTGGTTGGCTGTGTTTTCATTTTATTTCCATTGCATCAAAACCAAGAGCCATCAAATTAGTGACAAAAATGGAGACATGGGATGTGATTCGACCCCTTTCCAAGAGAACATGGTTGTCAGAAACTTTCTATTTAACTGGAAACATGGATGCCGACGTAGCTTCCTCATGAGCCCTTGGGTCTGCCGCACCTTAGGAAGTAGTCCAGCTGAGGACAGGCATGAGGGGACAGGACTTCTCCCTCATGTAACCTCCAGCTGGGCGCATTTCCAGAACATTCTCCAGTTGTGTGAGTGTTCACTGCTCTCCTAGCAGGCACACTGCGCCATCACTGGCCCCTGGTCTCCAAATGCTCTTGTTGCCTCTGGTTGACAGAGCAGATGGGAATACTCTTGCAGACACACAGGAAGGCAAATTGGGGAGACTAACTGCATGTGGCCATGCCTCACACTGAAGGCTTGAAGTTTTACACCCATTTGTACAACTAGTGGGAAGCACAGAAAATTCAAAACTGTTTTAGGGAAGTTTAACGCTGTGCCATTTTTCTTGTATTCTTTCTTCAGCAAACATTCCTGAGAGTCTAGTGTGTGCTGGACACTCTGCATGTGGGGACAGAAGCAGAGAGGAGGACAGTCCTGTTGTCGGCCTTTAAGTGAGACTGGACTCCAACCCCCATACACCCGATGGCCACTTGGGCCTGAGTCAGAGACCACACTAGGCAGAGGCTCACTTGGTGGCGGTGCTTACCACTGAGTCAATTCCAGCTCATGGTGATCACGTGTGTGCAGACTAGAACTGCACTGTTGGGTTTTCAAGGCTATGACCTGTGGGCAGTAGGTCACCTGGTTTTATTACTGCCTCCTGGGGTGTTTCATGTATAGCCCATCTAGAACTCATCACTCCTCACATCAGATTATATATTCCTTGTTGATTAGACAATGATGCCATCCTCAAACTGCCACTGTCCCAAGCAAGTATTGTCTCCACACTCTGAAGGACCCAGTGTGAGTTCTCCAACATTGACACGGTCACAAAGGACCTGCAGTGAGACCCCTCCCTAACCTGGAATTTCTGCCCTCCCCAGGACTGCATCCTTGTCCGAATGTCCTCTAAGCCTGACAGGCAATATTTTATGTCCCTAATAGCTTGAGGGAAGGAGCTCTGGTAGCGTAGTGGTTACGAATCAGGCTGCGAACCACAAGGCTGGCAGTTCGAGACTATCAGCTGCTCCACGGGAGAAAGATGAGGCTTTCTGCTCCCATAAAGATATACAGCCTCAGAAACCCTGTACAGGGTCGCTATGGGTCGGAACCAACTCAATGGCACTTAACAACAACAATAGCTTGAGGGGACCTGGTATGGTGCTATAGGATAAAGCACTGGACCGCAAGGTCCCTTTGAGAACAAGGTTGGCAGTTCAAGCTCACCAAGTGCTCCTATACAGTTTTGCTACGAGTCGGAACTGACCCGATGGCATTTAACAACAATGGCTAGAGGAGAAAACCTTCACAGCAAAGTCAAGTTAGCAAGCCAACCCAATGGCCCAACTGCCAAGTCACAGCCGTGAACTTCTCGGCACTAACGAGACATTCATTCATTCACTCAAAAGTATTCAATTGCCTTCTATGGGTTAGGTGACATGGGACGATGAGCAAATGATGGTCCCTTGGGTGGAACGTACACACTCACTGGCTTTATACAACATCCGCTCTGAACTTTCCTTCCCCAGTCCATGTTTTCACTCCATCCGCCAAGACTGCCTTTTCATGTAGGAAGCCAGCTCACAGGGCTGAGGACTGAAATCTCTAGTCAACCCTCTGCTGTTCTGCTTGGAGCTCTGCTCTCCTGTTGGCTTGGGGTGGGATCTGATTGTGCCCCACTTTCAGCCCGGGCTCTGAGGCTCAGCTCCAGCCACCCCCTGGAACAGGGCACAGAAAGTCACAGTAAAGACTACGCAGAGACCAGAGTCGAACCCCAGGCTGAACACAAGTGTAGTCAAGAACCTACAAAGTAACTGTTCTCCTAGCAAGCAGGCAGTAAAACTCAGGCGAGTCCCCATCAACACGATTGTACTTGAAAAGCAAAGTGTGGGCTAAAGTACACACACCTGAGAACAATTGTGTTAATGTGGCAGAGCTGTAAAACAAATTGGGCTTAATTTGGAAGGAAGGTAATGAGCTACCAAGAACAGGGAAACAGAATGGCTGGGCTCAGCAAAGGTCTCGACTTTGTCCTAATTAGGCACAGTTGTTGGATGAAGTACGTAATTAATAAGCGCGGGACCAGATGTGAAATACAGCGGAGTCCTTTTCTGAAATGGAAGTTGTAATGAAGTGTACACAGCTGGAAGTGGTTGTCCTAATTTGGCGGAGGCGGAAGGGCTTTCTGGAATCTTGAAGAAGTGTAAGTAAGATGCACACCGCACACCGGGGTTGACACCTGAAAAGAAAAGATCCTATTCCGACTGGGAGGGGGTGTAATGAGAGAGCTAATTACCAGGAGTGTAATGAGATGCAAATGCCACTGGGATGAAGGTGGGAATTTCTTTCAAAGTGAGCTAAGACGCAAACACCAGGAAAGAATTTCAGTAATAGAGCGAGGTTTGAGAGTGATGAAGGACCCGTGACTTGTGGAGGTGCTGGATGGCGCAGCGTCTGTGATGAGAGCTGTTTTCAGACACACTCACAGCTGGAGCAGGGGGCTCCGTCCTCACGAAGGGCAGCGACCTGTAAAAGTTGCCGACGTGTTAAATGTATATGTACACACAACTGAAAACGAGCAAAATTAGGAAGGGCAGTGCTTCCTGGTGCAGCTGTGTGAGCCTGCTTGGAAACGTGCTTCCTGCTTTAGATGCCAAGCTGATGAGTTCTCAGTAGATAGTCCAGGAGGGGCCTGTCCAGCGCCACCACCAGGGCAGTGCTGGGACTGCAAACCACCCGAGCAGCGCCGTCAGAGGGGGTGGCACCCAACAGACCGTCTATAAAAGTTTTGTGCAATTTCAGCAGATACGTATGATTTTTGGTAATGACAACTGTGACATTTGTTCATAAGCCCAATTTACATGCACCAGTATACCTACAAGGCTAAAGTGTTAAACTGATTTACTCTTGAATCTTCTAATGTTCTGGTGTGGAGCTGCAGGATAAACCACTGGACACCAAGGTCGGTTTGAACCACAAGGTCGGCCGTTCAAACTCACCAGCCACTCCTTGGAAACCTTATACAAAGTCGCTGAGTCAAAACCGACTCGACGGCACTTAACAACAACAATGTATGTGCTCATCAAGACCTCGTGGGGCATTATAGGACAAGCACCGGATTGCTAACTGAAAGGTCTGTGGTTCTACCCACCAACCACTCCTTGGACACCCTATACAGGGTCGCTATGAGTTGGAACCGACTGGACGGCACTTTTCAACAACAACAATGTATGTGCTCATGTCAGAATTGGTATTGCTTAATAACAGTGATGGAGTCTTGGTGTGGTGCTGTGGGTTAATGCGTCAGACTGCAAAGCCATTTGATCTGCAAGGTCGGTGGCTCAAGCTCACCAGCTTCTCCTCAGAAACCCTATACAGGATCACTCTGGGTCGGAATTGACTCGACAGCACTTAACAACAATTGCCATTACATTCAGTGGTATATGGGAACTACAATTTACAAGTCACAAAAATGTACATTAGTCCATTACTAAGGATACTGGTGTGATGTTACAGGTGAGTGCAGGATTGCTAACCACTAGGTCGGTGATTGAAACCTACCAACACAAGGATACTCGGGAGGTCCATGAAGCCAGGAAGTGGGGTGTTGACGCCACGAATTACTCTACTGAGTGGCCCCAACCCTAGTGATCTGTAGGGATGCCGACAACTGACAAGCCCAGGAACCTGAATTCAGACTTACAGTGTCTGGAATTGTGAGAAAATAGATGTCTGTCTCTTAAAACCACCCATTTGCGGTTTCTGTTACAGCACCACTGGATGGCTAAGACAGACAGTATTTCTAAAGGTGATTTTTCTAAAGTTGCAACCGGATTCTACTCTCTTGCTGAAAACCCTTTCTGGTTTCTCTGAATTCCTCAAGGTAAGAAGTAACCCCTGGGGTCCTTGTATGGCACTGCAAGATAATGCAATGAACCACAAGGTCAGTTTGAACTGCAAGATCAGTGGTTCAAATCCACCAACTTCTCCCTGGAAACCCTATACAGGGTCGCTATGAGTAAGAACTGACTCAGCGGAACTGAGCAACAATATTATCCCCTACAAAACCCCTGGGCACTTCTCTAGTCTTCTCTCTCCCAAGTCCCTACTTGTGGCCAGAACCATTATTCTTAACCCTTTTGTGACCATGGGACATATAGTGCCCACCTACATTTTATACCTCTTGGGTTTAGTAGACGTTTCCTGTTCCACTTTTAATGGGTGTTGGCATCTGGGATGTCTTGTATAACTGCAGGAATCTGAATAAATAGGCCTTGTCCCATCAACCCAGGACCAGAGACCCCCTTGGAACACATTTGTCCCACTAATTTGTATCAAAATACCTCGAAAATTAATTTACGCTTTCATTCAGAACGCTTTCATTCCTGAAAACACATGGTTTCAACAGCAGAAATCCCAAGCAGAAGATAGTTGATCTTAAAAGGGTTAAGCCAGTTCCTTTCATCTAATTCAGTAAAGAAAATAACTGGGTTTGGTTTTGTTGGTTCTTTTTCATTTGGTTTTGAGATGCACTTTAGAGACCCTAACTCCCTGGAAAAGGTGGTCTTTGGTGGAACTTTGTAATCAGTAGAGGAGCAGCTGTGCAGACAAGGGACGTGGGTGGTATCGCTAGGTCACGGGCTACGGGTCTGTATTACCGATAGGTGATGGACTGACCGTCCACAACATCTGCAAGTGTTCACAGCTGCACACAGCAGAACGGGTGGTCATCCGGGTGGCATGTCGTGCATGGGACACTGAGGCCTCCAGGACTGGCTCCTGGACTCTCTGAGTCAGTACTCAGTGGCCATTGGGGACTGGTTGGCACCCTGTACAGTGGGCTGGGCTACACCTCGGGTCCTGGTTTGCAAATCTGAGTTGTAGGCCCCAAGGTTGGGCGGCTCACTCAGTGCAAACCCACACTCACAACCAGGGAGCTGCCTAGGAGGTGCCCACCTGGGACTGGCTGCTGCCCCCAGCCCAGGTTCTCGGTGTCCCTCCAGAGTCTGCTCTGCAGAAGGGACTGGGGCCAAACTTTCCCAGTATAGCTGTCTTGATGAGCACCGTTCCTTGTTTCCGCTAGTTGTTTTCAAATCCACTGTGATCCGTGGTGACCCTACGTGTGACAGAACTAAATGCTGCCTGTGTACAGAGGAGTGGGAAATGAGTGGTAACATGCGTGTGTACAGGTATGAGGTTGAACTATGAGACTTTGTAGGCTTTTAACCTTTTCTAGGCTGAATATAAAAATAAGTACACCGGGTGCCTGACAGCTGGGAGCAGTTCATGGGGCCCTGACCCCACCATAGCTAACAGACAATTCTCTTCAGATCCAACTAGGTGAGGCTGAACTTGCCGACAGAGCATTGCTGTGTTTGCCTTGGAGTACACTTCTCACCAAAGGCACTGGTCAGAGTGGGGATTTTGGCAGACTTTTAGCATGCTGAACGATGACTTGTACTTGCCTGCTAATAAGGTCTTCAGCTTGCCTACTGTGTTGTTGTTAAGTGCTGTTGAGTCGGTTACAACTCATAGCGACCCTGCATAGGGTTTTCAAGGAGTAGCTGGTGGGTTTGAACTGCTGGACTTATGGTGCAAACCTTACAGTGCCTCACAGTTGCTGTCAAGTTGATACCCACTCAGGGTGGCCCCACGTGTGTCAGAGTAAAATTCTGTTCCTTAAGGCTTTTCAATGGCTGTTGTTTTCAGAAGTCGACCACCACTTGAACTGCCAGCCTTTTGAGTAGCAGCCAAGTGCTCCACTCTTTGTATCACCAAAGTTAAAAACAAAGGCATACTGCTCCCACCTACTTTTTTTGTTCATTTGTTTTTATTACTTTGGCATTTTCAAGTGTTTTCACAATTCATTTATCCATTGTTGAAATCGGACCACATATCTAATTTTGCATCTTGTTTTTCTTTTCTTACTTAGCCTTGTAAAGTCACTATTGTTTTTTTTTGGACCCAACAAATCTCATCTTGTTTCATTGTAATGATTATAATGATTACAATCCCCTTTTTTGAGGTACACAAAAACATACAGGAACATATAATCATTTAAACAACCAAGGAACACATGTTGCAAACCAGCCCCCTGTCTGCACACAACCTTTCTCTTTCCATGAATCTAGAGTCCTCAGCTGCTCTCTCTCTCCATGTCCTCATCTCTGCCTCCATCTCTGGTGTCACTGCTTCTCTGGTTAGGATCCCACACTCTGCTCATGCTCTTCTCCCTTGATGGTTCTAGGGTCCACTGTTCCTGGAATGTAAGATGAACTCCTCCCCCATTTTTTGTTACACATAAGGTCAGCGGTTCGAAACTACCAGCCGCTCTGTGGCAGAAAGATGAGGCTTTCTACTCCCATAAAGATTTACAGCCTCGGATTTACAAGGTCGCTATGAGTCAGAACTGACTCCACAGCACATCACCACCACCACCACCATATCTATAAGATAAGGTCAAGTTCATAAAATTGTAGCAATTTGCTCTTGGCTTCCTGTACAAATTTCTTTATCTTCCTCTAGTCAAGTTCTGATCATCAAGTCATCCAAGCTAGGTCAAATAGGTATTATCTGCAAGTTTGGGCATTCTTACACACCGCCCCCACTTCATATCAGCTGGATGGTTCACTCTCAGCTCCATCCCCCAGTGGCTAGGTCAGTGTCATGGGCTCAAGGGTTCTAAAGTCTCCCCAAACTTTGGACCAACCATCCCTTCCTCTTCTCTCTCTCATCTCAAGGTTGATAGACGTCTCTGGAACATGATCAAACTTAGTCCATATCTCCATTACTGCCTTTCCCCACTTCCACTCACAAGTCGAGCAGCGAGCTTACAACCCTGCTTGTGTGTTCCCTTTGAGTTTCAGTCTTGGAAGGGGGTTTGTCCTAAAGTGACTTGATGGCTTGCCTTGATGGCTTTCAGGCGAACAGCTTGCTTGTTCTTGTAATAGCCAGACAGTCTGATTTTTTCTCTTTACCTGCTTGTCTTTCTTTCAAGAAGTATCTTCTGTTCCTCTAGCTAGCTACTCCAGGGTGGTCTGTGTGTCCTTTCAAGTGGGAATATCCCACCTCAGAATTCAGGAGTCTGAGGGATTCAGGAGTCCATCCAAGACCCCATACTCTACAAAAGCTCCACAAGAAGCCTATTGCATGGAGCAAGTTCTAGAACCCCTTTTAGATTTGTTTGCTTTTCTAGCAGCCCATGGTACTTTTAACATTCTGCTCTAACACCAGGTCGTTTCCACAAGTGTTAGTACTGGTGTCTGTATGACCTCATGGACCCCTCCCACACCAGACCATACAGAATCCTCAGTAATGTTTATCGCCAATTTTTGTCATATAATAGTATGTGATCAGTATAGTT
The DNA here is from genome assembly GCF_000296735.1 of Chrysochloris asiatica. NCBI lineage: Eukaryota > Metazoa > Chordata > Mammalia > Afrosoricida > Chrysochloridae > Chrysochloris > Chrysochloris asiatica. The sequence goes on from NW_006408559.1 coordinate 7,335,199, forward strand.
GTAGATTGCTTAAGTGTAATTTCATAGATTGCATGAATACTAACAACAACCCTGTTTTGTAAAATCTTTTCCACGCTGAATTACATCACTGTTGTTAGTGCCATCAAGTTGGTTCCAATTCATTGCAAATCTGTATAGAGTTTCTGAGGCTTTAAATCTCTCTGCTTGAGCAGAAAGCCTTATCTTTCCCATATGGAGTCTGAGCTGGCGGGCTCAAACTGCTGATCTTGTGGTTTTCAGTCCAGTGCTTATCCTATGGAGCTAACCTGCTCCTGAATTATGTTGTTGTTGCTAAATGCTGTCAAGTCAGGTCTGACTCATAACAACTCTTTATAGGGTTTCCGAGGAGCAGCTGGGGAGTTTAAACCACCGACCTTGTGGTTCAAACCGACCTTATAGTCCAGTGTCATACAGGACCAGGGCTTTGTCCCACTTCTTCACCAACACATAGGACTGACCTGAGGGGTAGGGGACAGCGGGCTACAACATTATTCTTAGTTGTTAGCTGCCATCGAGTCAGTTCCGACTCAAAACGACCCTTTATAGGGTTTCCAAGGAGCGGCTGGTGACCTTGAACTGCCGACCTTGTGGTTCAAACCGACCTTACCACCCAGCACATTAACCCACAGTGCCACACCAGGACCCCAACATTATTAGTAACTGAGAGGAAATCTTTCTAAAGTTTTCTCCCTCTTCTCCTTTAATTACTGCTTCATTCTTAAAAATGATATTGATAGATGTTCATAAATACTAACCATCACGTAGCATCAGAAAATGATGCAAAATCACCAACTATGCAAACACTAAAAGCAATGAAAGTAACAGGTTGTACCCGTAGTGCATGCAGACAAAACCGTGATTCACAGTGTCAATGTAAGTGGGTAGTGACGACACCTCTGACACTTGTTGTTAGGTGCCATCAAGTCAGTACCGACTCATAGCAGCCCTATGCACAACAGAATGAAACACTGACCACTCCTGGGCCTACCTCACAACTGTTGCCAAGCTAGAACCTGTGCCAATCCATCTCACTGGGGGTCTTCTCTTTTTCTCTGACCCTCCACCTTACCAAACATGATCTCCTTCTTCAGTGACTGGTTCCTCCTGATGATATGTCTGAAATATGAGAGACGAAGTCTGGCCATCCTGGCCTCTAAGGAGCACTCTGGCTGCACTTCTTCCAACACAGATCTGTTGATTCTTTTGGCAGCCCATGGCACTTTCAATATTCTCCTCCCACACCATAACTCAAAAGCATCCATTCTTCTACGGTCTTCCTTATTCACTGTCCAGCTTTTGCACACATATGAGGTTATTAAAAATACCATGG
>NW_006408559.1:7341603-7344609 GCF_000296735.1 Chrysochloris asiatica
TTAACAACCTGCAATATGCAGATGATAAACCTTGCTTGCTGAAAGCGAAGAGGACTTAAAATACTTACTTACCAGGAACGGGCAATGTTTTGTTCTGTTGTACATAGGATCGCTATGAGTCAGTACCGACTTGATGGCACCTAACCACAAAAATATGCATGTGAAAGTTGGACAGTGAATAAGGAAGACTGCAGAACTGATGGATTTGAGTTATGGTGTGGTGTTGGAGAAGAATGTTAACAGTACGATGGGCTGCCAGAAGAACAAGCTAATCTGTGTTGGAAGAAATACAGCCAGAATGCTCCTTAGAAGCCAGGATGGTGAGACTTAGTTGCTCATATTTTGGACATGTTATAGGGAAGGACCAGTCACTGGAGAAGGACATGGTGCTTGGTAAAGTGGATGGTCACTGAAGGAGAGGGAGGCCTCCAATGAGATGGAATTACCCAGTGTCAGCAGCAATGCACTCAAGCTCTCCAATGATTGTGAGGATGGTACAGAACCGAGCAGTGGGGTCTCTCTGAGTTGGACCTAACAACAACCACAAACACCCCCATCACCCATGTCTCAGTGTGTCCTCCTGTGCTCCCGTGGTGGCTGTGTGTTGCTGTGACGTTGGAATGTATACCACACTCACATTTCAGATACCAGCAGGGTCACCGATGGCATGCAGGTCGCAGCAGAGCTCCCAGACTAAGGCAGACTAGGAAGAAAAGCCTGGCCTGGTCAGGCCCCTGAAACAAGCCTGTTTTATCTTGTCCAAGTTGGCAGTTCAGGAGCTCTGGTAGCGTAGTGGTTACGAATTGGGCTGCGAACCGCAAGTTCAGCAGTTCGAAACTACCAGCTGTTTCGCGGGAGAAAGATGAAGCGTTCTGCTCCCGTAAAGATTTACAGCCTCGGAAACCCTGTACAGGGTCGCTATGAGTCGGAACCGACTCCACAACACATAACAACAACAACAAGAACAAGTTGATAGTTCAAACCCGCAAGCTGCTCCTTGGAAACCCAGTGTCATTATAAGTTGGAACTGACTCAATTGTACTTAACAATAACATTGGCAGACAGTCTCCTTGGTTCACATCAGTGGAAGGTGGGGAAAAAAACAAGCGAATGAGGGAACAAAATCAAGACTCAGCTCATCCATCATAATGTATGTATCCTGGCCCTGGGCCCAGAGGTTACCTGACAACCAGACCTGAGAAGGATACACCCTACTTTCCAGGAACTCCCATTTACCTTGTCTCCCTGAGGCCCTCCTCCTGGCTCTGTCAGCTCCCCTTCATGGAGTTTGTGGTTGCATCAAATACTTAAGCTCTCAACTACTAGCCTAAAGGTTGCTGGTTCAAACCCACCCAGAGGCTCCTTAGAGATGATCTGATAATCTTGAAAACGCTGTGGAGCAGTTCTACTCTGTACACGTGAGGTTGCCAGGAGCTGGGCTCGTCCACTAAACCACCAGAACAAGGAGAGACGCTAAGATGCTATGGGTCTTACGTTCACAGTGTGAAAGCTGGCGTGGAGGTGTACTGCCTTCTGTTGATGAAGTCTTCGATGATCAATGATACCCAACATGCCCTGTAACCTCTGCTTTCCCCGCTTCAGTAATGGGAACAGAATTTGTTCTTTGGAACCTAAGTTCACTCCTGTGAAAAGAGTCACACCCACAAATCAACATGAAATTGAGTCAAAAAGTAGAGACAGGGCACTTCATGTTCTTTTCCACCTAAGTCCCTGCTTAATTCCAAACCTATTCTGAGGGCTGGCTGGGGTGTCTGATGGGTGATCAGTCTTCCACACGGATTAAAGCCCGCTGCGATGTTAATGAAGAACCACCAGTGGGTTGGCTGGGAGGTAATTTAGATCTACATAATTATGACTTAATCCTTCACCCTGTGACATCAGAGAGATCCCTCCCCGAGTAGAAGCAGCTTGATTTCATTCCACGGAGTGCAGCTGTGAGCAGCTGCTCCACATTAGTCAGGATTGCTTTATTAAATGGTGTGACCCGACCCAGTTCCTGCATACAGCGCATGGTCTCTTCATCAAAACTGCAAAATGGTGCTGAGCAGGCTGTGAAAAGAATCAAGATCTGCATCTTAAACAGCAGATTAACTGCTGTGGAGGCGAAAGCAACTGGACTTGGGGGCAGGGGGCTCAAGGCCCCCTCAGATTTTCTAGGGAGTCATTGGGAGGAGCTGCCTGTAGCAGTTGGAAGAGACAATGTCTTCTGACCTACCGCCCTAGTTCGTCATGGGGCACACCCTTACCACACAGCAGGTCTCCAGGGACACAGAGTATCTTTGTAACATTTCTGTGTCTACTTCGTCTTCTGGAGTCATGCTGTGGAGCTGTAGGATAAGCACTGGACTGGTAACCAAAAAGTTGGCAGCTCAAGCCCTATATAGGGTCGCTATGAGTCAAAACCAACTAGAAGGCACTTAACAAGAAGTCCATCTTCTAAGGGAGATGAGATGCAGGCATTGGGATTAGAGACCCCAACGGGGGCCATATATCCTTCAAACAGCTGGGAGCCAACTCAATAGAGACCTGAACCAGATGCTGTGTTGTACTGTTGTGTCAAAACTCATAGAAGAGGCATTGGAAGAGGGCAGAGATTTATCCAGCTCGGATGAGGAGGTGGGAAGAAGGTTAGGAACCTTGGATGATGGAAGTGGGCTTTGGTCTTGGATTTTAGGATGAGTTGTTGGCTACCGCTGAGTTGGCCCCCAAGTCACGGTGGTCTCATACACAGTGGATGGAACACAACGCCATTCAGTCCTATATCATCTGGGTTGCAGATCAGACCACCGGGACCCACAGGGTTTTCAATTGACTGGGTTTCTGATGTAGATCACCTGCCCTGTCTTCTTAGTCTGGGATGAGTAGGACTATATTTTCAGACATGAGAATGCAAAACTGTGGTGGAGGTGGTGTCACAAGGGGGAGGGGAAGAGTCGCTAGCAGCAGCAGCAGCCCAAGACCCATCCTTAGGAGGCAGAGGTCACA
>NW_006408559.1:7344709-7346469 GCF_000296735.1 Chrysochloris asiatica
ATCAAACGTGTAATAAAGATCCATTAATAATTACTGAGGATTGAAATATGAACTTTGGAAACAAAGAGGAAGTGTCAATACTTGGAAAATATGGCCTTGGTACTGGAAATGATGCTGGGATGGCATGGTAGAATTTTATAAGACCAATGACTTCTTCATTGCAAATTCCTTTTTTAAACAACATAAAAGGTAACAATACACATGAACCTCAACAGATAGACTATAAAGGAATCAAATTGACTATATCTGTGGGAAGAGATGGTGGGAAAGTTCAATATCACCAACCAAAAGAAGGCTAGGGGTAGAATGTGGAACAGACCATCAACTGCTCATATGGAAATTCAGACTGAGGCTGAAGGAAATTAAAACAAGTCCACAAAAGCCAAAATATAGCCTTGAAATATAACCCAATGGAATTTAAAGACCATCTCAAGAACAGACTTGGTGCATTACACACTAATGATCAAAGACCAGAAGACTTGTGGGAAGACATCAAGAACATCATACAGGAAAGAAAGAACAGACCAAAATGGACATCAGAAGAGACTCTGAAACTTGCTGTTGAGCATAGAGAAGCTAAAGCAACTGAAAGAAAGGATGACGTATAAGAGCTCAACAGAAAATGTCAAAAGGCAGCTCCAGAAGACAAAGGGAGATATTATAATGAAATATGAAGTACCTGAGATTAGAAAACCAGAAGGGAGCAACGTGGGTGGCACGTCTCAAAGTGAAAGAATTGAAGGAAAAATTCAAGCCACAAGTTGCAATATTGAAGAATTCTATAGGCAACATATTGAATGACATAGGAAACATCTAAAGAAAATGGAAGGAGTACAACAGTGTACCAAAAAGATGTGGTCAATATTCAACTATTCCATCAGGAACCAATGGTAATGAAGGAGTCCAAGTTTGCACTCAAGGCATTGGCTAATAGCAAGGTTCCAACTGAGATGTTCAAAACCAAATGTAATGCTGAAAGTGCTCACTCATTTATGTCAAGAAATTTGGAAGAGAGCTACCTGACCAACCAACTGTAAGAGATCCATATTTGTGCCCATTCCAAAGAAAGGTGACTCTATAGAGTGTGAAAATTATCAAATAATATCAACATCACATGTAAGTAAAACTTTGCAGAAGATAATTCAAAAACAGTTGAAGCAATACATCCACAGGGAACTGTCAGAAATTCAAGGCAGATTTAGAAAAGGATGTTGGCTGAAAGCAGAGAATAAACGCCAGATTCAGATTTAAGATGGGTGTTGGCTGAAAGCAGAGAAGACCAGAAAGTTGTTTACCTGTGTTTCATTGACTATGCAAAGGCATTTGATTGCATGTATCTTAACATATTAAAGATAACATTGTGAAGAATAGTAGTTTCAGAACACTTCATTCATTGTGTTCATGTGGAGCCTGAACATAGACCAAGAGGCGGTCATTGGAACAAAACAAGAGGACACTACATGGTTTACAATCAGGAAAGGTGTATGTCTGCGTTGTATCCTTCCGCTGTACTTACTAAATCTGCATGCTGAGCAGCAAATCATCTGAGGATGTGGCAATAGGATTAGAGGAAGACTCATCAACAATCTACCATATGTAGATGACACAACCTTGCTTGCTGAAGTGATAAAGACTTGAAACACTCACTGATAGAAATCAAAGACTATAACTTTCAGTATGGATCACTCCTCAATGTAAGGAAAACACAAATCCTCACAACTGGACCAATAAGCAACATCATGATAAGCAGAGAAAAGATT
>NW_006408559.1:7346569-7354489 GCF_000296735.1 Chrysochloris asiatica
TACCAGAACCAGGATCTGAAGAAGAGTCTTGGGAAGAGGTACTGGGATCAGAAATACAAGACTTTGAATGCCAGGAAAGACAGATTTTCATCTGAGGAGATGGTTTCTCAGTTGGTTGTGTTTATCTTTATTTATGTTATTCCTTGAAATAAAATGATTCACTGAGGCTGACTTTCATCTGTAGGGCCTGAGGAACCAGAGAGTGTGCTGGTTCAAGGAGTTAGTATATAGAAGGATCAAGGAAGAAGACAAACCCCCTTAAAGAAAGCTGCTACCGCGATCTGAAAAAGAAACAGAGACCATCTGGGCCAGGAAATGGCAGCAGGGTGGGGGAAATGTTTAGGAGTGGAACCAATAGAGAAGATTGAACATGGCGTTCACAGGCTTTGACTGCAGTCGCAGGGAGGACAATAGTTCCATCAGCAGACTGAGAAAGGAAGGGAGGGCCCCAGTGCGAAGGTGATGTGTTCATTTTGCACGCACTGACTTTGGGGTACCTGTACGGTCTGCGGGCTGAAGAGTCCAGCAGAGAATTCAATTGTGAAAAATATTTTAAGTCAGTCACCTAGACAAGGGAGGTGAAATCTTGAAACCAGCTAATAAAATAGTTCTAGAGTCCTGGTGTGGTGCTGTAGGATCAGCTCTGGACTGTAAACCACAAGGTCGATGGTTCAAACCCACCAGCCACTCCTCGGAAACCCCATTTAGGGTCAACAGTATGAGTCAGAACCAACTTAACAGCTCTTAGCAACAACACCAAGTGTCATAAGAAATAAAACGGAGAAAAGATCCACCCTGCGAATCCATTTTAAAGTTTGTTTTAATCTACTCAAGCATATGGTTTTTTTAAAAAAGTATTGTTGTCAAAGAAGGGAGTTTCCAGGAGACAAAAACACAGTTTTCCACCTCTAAAAGAAAGGTTGATGATTCAAACCCACCCAGAAGTGCCACAGAAGAGACCTGGTGACTAGCTTCTGACCAGTCACAGCCTAGAAAACTGTGAGGAGCATCTCTCCTCCGGCACACACAATGCCACCATGAGCCAGACTCGAGGGCAACAAACATTGGCACAAAAGGAGTAGGGCGGTTCCGTGATGGAATTCTTCCATGCCAGACCTAGGCTCGATTCCCAGATAATGCACCTTGTGGGCCTCTGCCACCCGTCTGTCAGTGGGGGCTTGTGTGTGGCTAGGAAGTTGAGTAGGTTTCGGCAGAGTGTCCAGACTAAGAAAGACTCTGAAGAAAGTCCTGGAAATCTACTGTCAATCAGCCACTGAAAACTCTCCGGATCACAACTGTACGGTGTGCAACTAATCATGGCACAGGACTGAACCAGGTTTTGTTCCCTTGCATGTGGGGTCACCATGGTTCGAGGTCAGCTCCAAGGCAACTAACAGCAAAGAAGCGGTCTCATCTGTGGTAAAAACGACTTGCAATCCGAGTCCATCTCTGTGGAAAGATGAAGTTACAAAATGACTAAATGTGTTTTGTCAGGGAAAGACTCTCCCAAGGGGAAGGAAAAGTATGAACCCAAGTCTGAGACTCCGCAGCCTCCAGGACGATCTACCAGTTCTGTGTCTTGCCCACAGCAGGAGGTGGAAAACAGAGACCCCAAGGGGGCCTGGGAGCCAGCTGAGAGGAGAATTCTGGCTTTCTGTGGAGAGCTAATTAACCAGTGAAGGTGAGCTTTGTGAAAGAGGAAGAAGCATGGGTCATCAAAGAGTTCTTAATTGATGCTTCCAGACAAGGAAATCCTCTGGGAAGAAAACTTTAGATGCTTGTAGGTCCTGAATGAGAGAGAGTAGGGCCTTCAGAGTGAAGGGGACACACCTCTGTTATGTTACACAGGAGAAGGCCCTAGAAGAATATACTCAGCTCATACCTGACCCTTCTTACCTTCTTCCATACTGACGTATTTATTAAGCCTGATAAAAGTGAATAATATATGATCTCTCTCCTTTTTTGTTACTGAGGTAAAATGTACAAAACACAGAACTTACCATTTTAACAGTTTTCAAGGGAACAACCAATTCCATGAATCACACTACAACGTTGTGCAACTACAATGGATTTCCAAAACTTTTTTATCATCCCAGAGACTCTGTACCCATTAAGTGATAACTCACACCCCACTCTCTCCAACCCCCAGTAACTTCCACCCTGGGAAATCCCAGACCCTCCACACTTGTAAACGCTTGTCCCTGTGCGCTGAGGGATGGGACTTCACTCAGCATCATGGTCACACTGCCTCCACCCATATCTTCCTTCCCAGAAGGTTGTGGGTGATCTGAAGGGACAAGAGGAACAGGGAGCTGCAGGTAAAGGAAATCATAATAAAAGTTATAACAATAGCATCATCATAAGACTATTATAAGAATGGTAATTGTTGTGAAGTGCCATTGAGTCAGTTCCAACCCTGTATAGGGTTTCTAAGGAGCCACTGGTGGGTTTAAACCACCAACTTTACAGTTCAAACTGACCTTGAGGTCCAGTGCATTACCCTGCAGTGCCATATCAGGACTCCAGAATGGTCATTGTTGTTAAGTGTCACTGAGTGGCTTCTGACTCATAGTAACCCTGGGCAGGGTTTCCAAGGAGCAGCTGGTGAGTTTGAACTGCCAATCTATGGTTCAAACTGACCTTGTGGTCCAATGCTTTATCCCACAGTGCATCTGAATGGCAGAAGAGGGCTCTTCCTGGAAGAGAGAAAAGAGGACAAAAAAGAGAGGACAGGGAACGACATGGAAGTTGCAATGGAACAGACTGCGTGGGTGTAGAAAGCATCCCTTCCTAGCATTCCCAGACCTAGGCTGATCTGCAAACTCCAGTCTCCCTTCCTCTTGCGTCCTCACCCCACCTGCCCACTCTACCATGGTCACCATTGGGACCCTGAGTTGTACTCTCTTCTTCCCTTACTTTACTTGTCTTCCTGGCCAGAGTACAAGCTGAGGACAAGGCCTCTGCCTTCTCCCAGGACTGTCCCTGGGTGGCACAAATGATTTGCCCTTGACTATGTGGTGCTGGGGTTAATATGCCAGACTGCAAAGCCATTTGAACTGCAAGGTCCGCAGTGCAAGCTCTCCAGCTGCTCCTCGGAAACCCTACACAGGGTCACGATGGATCGGAGCTGACTCGATGGCACATAACAACAACGAATCAAGAGGTTGGTGGTTCAAACCCACCCAGTGTATGTTAAGAACACAGCATGGTGCTAGCATACAGCAGGTGGTCTTACTGTGAGTCCTCTTTGTTCCATCGTGTTAGAAATGGTGCCGGTATTGGTGGAGCAGTTGCTTATCCATTTGCTAGTTGGTGAAGAGTCTAGATTTTTTTTCATTAGAAATACATTTAAGTAATTTATAGTTCCATACAGGCCACTGTGGAGACAGGTAGAATGAGACACTTTTCATAAATACTGAAAAAGGTAGACACACGGAGGCTAGCAAATTAGGGGACCTGCTTCTTAACCTTGAGTCCAGAAGAACCAAATGGTGCCAATGACCATCACTGAAAGTTTTGAGCAAGGAATCAACAGATGGATCCTGACCAAAGGGGAGAAAATGTGGAACAGAATTTGATATTATTACAGAATACAGACTTACTGGATCTATTAGATTAGTTGTTATTTTGTTGTTAAGGGCTGTTGAGTCGGTTCCAACTCATAGAGACCCTGTATAGGATTTCCAAGGAATGGCTGGTGAATCTGAATCACCGACCTTGCGATTAGCAGTCCATCGCTTATTCTACAGCACCATACCAGGACTCCAGACTTACTGAATCTATTGAGACTAGAAGAACCCCCAGATCTATCACTCTAAGAAAATCTTCAAACCAGGAACCAAAATTATCCCTTGAAATCATCTTTTAACTAAACAACTATTCAGCTAAACTAGTGAAGAATGTTTGCCATGAACATTGCTCCCTTTCAAACAATTATCTGTAGAGATCCATTGCTACTCTCAAGCACAGATGAGAAGTATAGGGGCAGTGAGTCTAAGTCATTGGAGGTGTAACAATATAAGAATGATGTCACATACGATATTCGTTCCTTTGTAAACTGCCTCAGCATAATGTCTTCAAGGTCCATACATACTGTAGCATATGTCCAGAACACAGCCAATGCCGTTGAGTTGCACATGTAGAAAGTGCTGTGCATACTCTCTGTTCACTGAGACCTGTCCAGCAGCTGAGGGGAGTGGGAGCCACACGTCCCTCTGCTTCCCCTCAGTACATGGACCATCCCTCCATTCTTAGCCTGCATCACACTATAGGCCTGCATCCATCCACTGTTGTACTCATCTACACAGAGCTCGGCTCCCCTGCCAGCCCATGAGCTAGTGCGGGCACCTTTTCTTATTGGTCTTGTCTCCCTTCAGAAATTCCAGAGTCTAGAAGCTTCTGCTTAGTATGTAAATTATAATGAGAGACTTACCATTGCCCCATGGAAAGTTGACCCCTTCTAACACTGGGATGAGATCACAGGATGCTCAGTCCCTCCTGTCATTAAGGGATGGTTGAGAAATGCACAGAGCGGGCCCTCGAGGAGCCATCGGGAAGATGTGGGCAGGCTGAGGCTCTACACACATTTCATTTTTAAGAGACTGCCAACATCCCGATGAGTCATTCCTTTCTTGTTGAATGCTCTTGGCAGCTCTTTCCTTCATGATTGTTCTTTGAAAGAGAGTTGCCTTTTGTTTCTCTTGAATTTGATTTCTATTGTTGTGGTTGTTGAGAATATACACAACAAAACATACAACAAACACCAATCCACCAGTTGCTAGGTGTACAATTCATTGACACTGATTACGTTCTCACTATAGCACCAGACTGCTAACGGCAAGTTTGGTGGTTCTGCTCCTCAGAAACCCTATACAGGGTGGCTGTGAGTTGAAACTGACTCGAGAGCACATGCACACACAGATACATAAACATAAATTCACTGTCCACAAAAGTTCCAATCTAATCTTCCAAATTGCTGGTGTCAATCTGACCCACATACAGGCACACCTTGCTTTCTTATGCTTTACTTTTTTGGGTTTCACAGAAACTGCATTTTTCACATTTTTCACCTATTGGTGCCAGTTTTTCAAAAGCGTGTGCTCACTTTGTGTCACATTTGGGTCATTCTGACAATATTTCAATCTTTAATTAAGGAGTTCTGGTAGCGTACCACCACCATTGCCGACTTCATAGACTACCAGAGAGTGAAAACAACATTTATATGCACTGGGGTACCCTAAAAATGTGTCTGACTTAACTTTATTTCAATATTTACTTTATTGCAGTGATCTGGACCCGAATCCACAGTTATATCCGATGTATACCTGTAGGTAGTACTTGAAACAGCTTAATGCTCAAGGGAGACATTTGCTGGTTAATAAGCTAAACTGTTTGCTTTCAAGATGACTTCAGGGGATATTTTTGGTTTAAGGTTTCAAGATTATCTCTGGACAATAATTCCAAGGGTTTGTCTACCTTTCATGGCTTCAGGAAGTCTAGAGTTGATCCAAATATCCGGTAATGGTAACTGGGCACCATCTAGTTCTTCCAGTCTCCTGGCAAAGGAGGTAGTTGTTCATGGAGACAATTAGCCACATGTCTGTTTCTTCCTCCTCTTCCAGGCTCTCTTTCTTCCCCTGTTGCTCCAGGTGACTAGAGACTAATTGTTGTGCCTTGGATGGCTACTTGCAAACTTTGAAGACCCAAAACATTGAACTGGAAGATTGACTAGAAGCATGAAACACATTATTAGGAGCCCTGATAGTGTACTAGGTTGTGCGTTGGACTGCTAGCCACAAAGTCAGCAGTTTGAATCCATCACCCATTCCATGGGAGAAGGATGAGGCTTTTTGCTCCTGTAAAGATCTACAGACTTGGAAACCTTATACAGGGTCACTGTAAGTCAGCTAGAGATGCTGAGCGTCTTTTCTTGTGTTGGTAGCCTTGTGAGTATCCTCTTTGGTGAAATCTCTATTCAAATTCTTTGCCCATTTTACTATTGGGTTATTTGCCTTTTTGTTGTTAAATTGTCAATGTTTTATACATATAAAGAGGCTTCCAAAAGGTTGTGGAAAAATTTAATTGAAAGATAATGAAATTTTCCCATAAACTTTTTTGAAGCCCCCTCATGTTTTCGTTATTAGATTCCTATCGGATATATGATTTTTGAAGATATTATCCCAACCAGTAGCTCATCTTTTCATTTTTTGGATAAAGTCTTTTATGAAGTCCCATGTATTCATTTTTTCTTTAGATTTTTGAACTTTGTTGTTAAATTAGATAGCCCATTGTTGAAAGTTAGGCCTGACGGCATTGCCCCACATTTTCTTCTAAGAATTTTATTTTGCACAGGTAGGTCCTTAATCCATTTTGAATTTTGTGGGTGTATGGTATGAGGCAGGGGTCCTGTTTCACTTATACCCATGTGGAAATTCAGTTTTCCCAGCTCCAATTATTGAAGAGACTCCTCCTTCCTCATCAAATGGACTCAGTACCCTTGTCAAAGATCAGTTGACCATAGACGTGTGGATTTATTTTAGGAACTCTCGATTCTATTCCATTGAACTATGTACCTTTCGTTAGTCCAATATCAGGCTATTTTGATTACTGTAACTATATGTTGTTAAATGCCATTGGATTTGTTCCGATTTGTAGCAATTTTGCATAGGGTTTCTGAGAAACAGCTAGTGGGTTTGGACCACCGACATTATGGTTAACAGTATGTTTTTAAATCAGGACGCATGATTCCTCCCATCTTGTTCTTCTCTTTCAACACTGTCTTGGCTAGTAGGAGCCTCTTGCCGTTCCATATGAAGCTGATTGGTTTTTTTCCATTTCTGTAGAGAGTTTTGGTTTCTTTATTCAAGTAGAGCAGCTCCAAACTTAGGGAATTGGCTTTCTTCCAGTTACTACTTTCCTCCGGAAGCATGGACCACACTTCTTTTAAGAAGAATATCTAATTTTTGGTATCTCATTCTTGAGTTTTCACAACAACAGCCTCATCCCTTATTTTAGATATCCACACATTTTTCCTGCTGTGATATTTTCTCACTCGAGTTGGTTATGGTTTTGAATGGCCAAGCTCAGAATTAGAGGTTTGACAGCCGACCACTCAGAGTCTACATTTTGTCACATAATTAAAATGCCTATGCTCTTTTCCTCTCAATTAATATGTTTAATGAGGCTGCTTAAGAAGGGAATGTATCCAGTTTCTGTGTTTATTATCTCTAATCACAAGCTAGGTGGATGGATCGTTCGGGTGATACTAATAGTGAACAGGAAAAAGTAAAAATCATTCACTGCCCTCTCTGCCCAAGGAGGCAAGCTAAAATGCTAGTCAGGTTACTGAATGAGACCAATCTTCCTGGTTTTACCCCCTGCCCTCAAACAGGTATGCAGCCTGGCCCCTCCCTGACTCTGACCCCATATAGGCCTGTGTTACCAGCCATTCATGGCTCAGAATCTGGAGAAATTAGCTCCTCTGTGTCAGCCGGCTTAATAAAACCGGAAACTCTGCTTCACCTCTCAGAGCAGCCTCGGTTTCTTCGACCACGAATCTAAAACTGCTGTACCAATAGTAGACCAGAGTTGGTGTGATACAGAGAAGGAAGGACAGTAGGAAATAAGGGACAGTTGTGTCACAAGCCCTCAAATTCTGCTCTCAAAGAAAATTCCAAACACCAACCAACTAGTCAATGTGGAAATTTGTTTTGTCACTATTGAAGGAAGATGGTAGAAGAACTGATGCATTTTGAGTTATGGTGTTGGAGAAGAATATTGAAAGTGCCATAGACTACCAGAAGAACAAACCCATCTGTGCTGGAAGACATACAGCCAGGATACTCCTTAGAGACCAGGATGCTGAGATCTCCTTTCTCATACTTCAGACATGTTATCAGGAGGGGCCAGTCCCTGCAGAAG
>NW_006408559.1:7359135-7365016 GCF_000296735.1 Chrysochloris asiatica
TGAGGATAGCTCAGGACCTGACAGTATCATTTTGTTGTACTTTTGCTGTGAGTTGGAACCTACTAGGATCCCTGGTGGTGTAGTAGGTCACACATTGGGTTGTTAACCACAAGTCTAACAGGTTCTCCATAGGAGAAAGATGAGGCTTTCTGCTCCTGTAAAGACTTACAGGCTCAGAAACCCTGTTCAGGGTCGCTATGGGTTGGAACCCACTCGACAGCACTTTAACAACAACAAGAATTGTAAACACTGAAAAAACAGCAGTAGTAGTAAGAGCAACTCAGTTTCCAAATAGTTAACATCATATTCCTCAAACATGATTATTTTTATTCAAAACAGCTTTGTGGAAGCCATAAATCACATTGTGAAAGAGCTCACACTTTGGAGGGACTCTGGTTTGGTCTGGAACAACAACAACAAAAAAAAAAATCAAAGCTTGACAAGGTGAGAGTGGCTTGAGGGAACGTCCATAATTCATGAACTTTGAAAAGGGCCTCCCCTCCAGTTATTTAGAAGGAAAATACAATGCTTGCTCTGAGTTGTTTATGTCTGCAAGATTCTTTACAAATCAGATACAGAATTCAACATAGATTTACTCACTTGGGTATGGAGAGGGGGGCAGAGGCTCAGCAGGCAGGCTTCTTACCTATTCTGATGGTCACCGGTTTTGTTCTACAAAACCCGAACAAGGTTACCAGTGTCTGCAGACTTGCCAGAAGGCCCTGGGGCGTGGCTCAGCGTGTGGTCTCTCCTTAGCATCTCTTTGGCACTTTTGAATATTGAATATTTAATTTGAAGGAAAATCATTTCAAAGCCACTCTAGCCTTCCTGTACTTTTTCCTGCACTTGGGGCTCTTTTCATTATTAGCATTTCTGTGTATTTCGTGTTGCATGCTGCCAAATCATTACTAACTCACAGCTACTTTGTATAACAGAGAATGGCCCCGTCAGGTTTTCTAGGCATTTTTTAGAGATCGCCAGGTCTTTCCTAATGTGGAGCTTCCATGGATTTGAACTGCCCACCTTTATGTTAGCAACTGAGTGCTTAGTGCTGTGAAACTTGGGTTCCTTTTGTGTCTATCCTAGACTTCTGAATAGTCTGATCTGTTTGCACATCACAGACTTGAGGAAGACATGTATTCTTCCTAGACCCAAACCCAAACCCCACTGCTATTGAGTCAATCCGACCCATAGAGAATCTATAGGACAGAGTGGAACTGCTCCCCAGGGTTTTCCAAGACCACTAATTTTCTATGGAAGCAGCCAATCTCACCTGTCTCCCGCGGAACAGCTAGTGGGTTTGAATCTGTAATTAGCAATCCAACACTTACCCCACAGCACCACCAGAGCTCCTACTCTCCAGACAGGGGCCATGAATCAGGCAGGGTGTCCCCGATGTCCACCTGGCCACACAAGCAACATGAAGTTTGCTGCTTCCCTTTTGCAGATTCCAGAAGACTTCCGTTCTGTCCCTTTCTTAGAAACTAGTTTGTCCACACACATTGTCTACACTTTTGGAAAGATTTGCAGCTTCTCTTTTGGTCATGTTGTTGTTGTTATGTGCCATTGAGTCAATCCCAACCCATAGAGACCCTGTATAGGGTTTCTGAGGAGCAGCTGGTGAGCTTGAACCGCCAACCTTGCCGTTCAAACGGCTTTGCAGTCTGGCCACTCCAGGACTCCATGGTCATGACAGCAGTGAAGATTTCTTTAGGGTGAAAGACAGCAGGCTTACGTGAGTGAGAGAAAAAGCTCCTTAAACCTTGACCTGTTACTAACCAGTGGGTGGGATCACAGGAGAGAGAAATACTGTATCTATAAGTTCACTTGTGGCACTTTACAAATCACCCCACATTTTTGCGGTCTAAAAACCATTTGGTTAGTGAAAAAACTGGGAAACTGTGAATAGGACGGACTGACAACAGCTGCAACAAGGGGTTCAAATACACCAAGAGAACCACACAGAACTGAGCAAGGGTTCATTCTGTTATTCCTAAGGTCACCATGAGCCAGCGTCTCCTCATCAGAGGGGACAACATGCATAATGTTGTGGTTGTGAAGTGCTGTCAAGTTGGTTTGTTACAGCAGTTTTCTATCCGAATGTGTTACAGATCCATCCTGGAGAAACCAAGTCTACTCAGAGAGGTGAAACAAAGTTTCAGATTTTATTAAGAGGACATAACTTTTCCAGATTCTGAGCCTCGAGTACAGGTCAGTACAGGGCTTATATGGGGATAGAATCTGGGAGGGGCTAGGTTGCAGACCTGTTTGAAGACAGGAGGGAAGCCAGGAAATTGGTCCTGGTTTAACATTCCAGCTTGTCTCCCAGGAGGAGAAAGCAATGAATGTTTTAACCTTTTCCTGTTCAGGTTCCGACCCACAGTGACCCTGTATAAGGGTTTCGAGGAGCAGCTGGTGAGTTTGAACCACCGACCTTGAGGTTCAAACTGACCTTGCAGTCCAGCACATTAACCCACAGCAACACACCAGAACTCCAGGAATATACATATATATAAATATAATAAAATTTGTCATTTTAACCATTTTAAAATGCACAATTCAGTAGCATCAAATACATTCAGCATGTGTACAACCATCACTATCATCCAGTCCCAAAACTTTTGCCCTCAAACAGAAACTCAGTACCCCTTAAGCAAGAACTTCCCATGCTTTCTCCTCTTGGCCCTGTAATGTCTGTTCTAGTTTCTGTCTCTATGGATTTGTCTGTCACATGTATTTCATATAAGTAGAGTAACAACCTTTGTTCCCTTGTGTCTGACTGACTTCATTCAACTTAGTGTTTTCAACATGAGTCGGAACACACTCAATGGCACCTAACAACAACGGGAGCGGCACTGACTTCCTGGAAGAAAAGGGACAGAATGAACATGAGTGAGGGCAAGAATGAAATTGTCACATGTCCCAATGACTTAACAGAAGCTAAGAAATCAGATGGAACAGACATTTACAGGGCTGAGAAGAGAAAGCATACGGAGTTAGTGCTTAAGGGGGACTGAGATTCTGTTTGGGTGGATGAAAAGGTTTTGGAAATAGATGGTGATGGTTATACAACATATTGAATGTGTTTAATGCTACTGAATTATATACTTAAAAATGGTTAAGATGGAAATTTTTATTGTATATATTTATATCTATGGAGTCCTGGTGTGGCACTGTGGGTTAATGCGCTGGACTGTAAAGTCGGTTTGAACTGCAAGGTAGGCGGTTCAAGTTCAGAGCACCAATTCTAGATAAAGTATACTGCCATTTTAGAAGTATATCGGTCATGGTGGGATTTCTTGTACATTTCATTCTCCCTTCTGTTTTTATTATTCGGTACCATTGGGATGCTTTGGTAATTAAATCTCGTGTCTTTTAAGCTCTCTCTTTTTTTTTTCCCCTCACCACCTTGTGCGATTATTTCTTCCTGAATTGTTCATGGTCTTTGATCTTCTGAACGTCCTAGCATACATCTTCAAGTCCTTCTGTCTTTTTCCAAACAATTTCCTCTAATCCCCTCTGGTCATCATTTGTATCATGAGTCTTTGTGACATCCCTGAGGTAATCTGTTCTGGAAATTCTCAGTAATCCTTACCTCGTCCTCAGTTCAGATTTAATTCAATACTTGATGCTTGCCATTTTTTGGCAAACAATTCCTCATTGGTTTGACTTTTCCTTGTCTCTGAGTTTTTAAGATGATTTTTTTCCTAGACTACAATTTCTATCTTCAATTTCAACACCAGCATCTGATCCACTTAAGCTCTGATAGCGTAGTGGTTATGAGTTGGGCTGCTAACCTCAAGATCAGCAGTTTGAAACTACCAGCTGTGCTACTGGAGACAGATGAGGCTTTCTGCTCCTGTAAAGATTTACAGCTTTGTAAGCCCTATAAAGGGTCACTTTGTGTCAAAATTGACTCTATAGCACGTAACCACCACCACCACCATCTGATCCAGGGGTATCTATTAGTGAGCATGTTGTTGTTGTTAAGTACTGTCAAGTTGGTTCCAATGCATAGCTACCCTGTATAGAGTTTCCGAGGAGCGGCTGGTCAAACTGACCTTGTAGTCCGGCGCATTAACCCACAGTACCACAGCAGGACTCCTGTGAAGATACCCCAGAAAATCCTTTTAATAGTTGCTGGAACATGTATTTTCTGGTTCAGCCAAGCCCTGCCTGGACTTTATCAGGCTCTGTTAGCCTTGTTAATTACTCCAATCATGGTATGAATACAGCTGATTTCTGCGAAGGTGACAATTGGGTCTCTCATCTTATACCACCTTCTTCCTTCTAATCCTGGCAACCACTAGGAGGCTGAGAGTGCTTGGCTGACATTTTGAAGGACTCTTCCTGCCATGTTGGCTCAAGGCCCCCAGATGATGTTCTCCTGGTTCCTATATTTTCCTTTCATAGCCCTAATGGAAGTTGAAATCCAATCGCTATTTGTGTAGTTATTTGTTTCATCGCTATATACCCATGAGGCTGTTATTAGTTAAGAAGCTTGATATTTGCTCTTTGTCAGAACACATATGTTCCTTCCTGCCCTAGTTTCCTGGGGCTGCTGTAACAGAAATACCACATCTGGGGGCTTTAAAGAACAGAAACGTACTTCCTCATAGTTCTAGAAACTGAAAGTCCCAATCAGGGTCACGGTTCTTCCTTGTTGGCAGTCCCAGGTGTTCTGAGCTTCCTTGGTGGTGTTTGGCTTATTGGGCCATCCTTCCATGCTGTCTGTCTTCCACTGCGTAGCTGCCTGTCTGTCCAGTCTGTTCTTCCCATACTCAAAAGTGAGTAGGTTTAGGACTCCCCCAACACTGGTATCACCTCAATTAATCAATCGAGTAAAGTATGGAGAGTAATTAATTATATCACATTGTGAATTGTCCCCAACTTAAAACAGATTTGAGTTACAAAGATGGGGAGAAATCCATGTGAAGTTGTTCACTATAGATTAGTGAGTAAGCACAAGTAAGCCTTACTTAATAGGTAGTTTGGCCCTGCTCTAAATTGGGGGAAACCCCTGTTCAACTTAGAAAAAGCAGGAATAAGGGTAAAAAAAAATAATAGCACAAAGGCAAAGCTACAAAGAAGCTGGGAGGCCTGGAGAAAAGGTGGTACAAAAATCAGGATTAAACAGGACTCACTTATTGACCGGAGTCTTGGGACTAAAACCTTAAGGAATGTTGAGGTCTGCTTGCTTGAACAATTGTGAAGATGTGCAGAAAGAAGTCACACCCACTAAGGATAACCACCCATACAATTTCGGTATTTTGCTTCCTTGTAAGATAAGACGTGCCATTAAGGAAGACTACCCATAAAAACTGTTTTACTTCCTTGTAAGATGTTTTACTCTTCTGGTCTTCAGTCTTTAATGTTTAATGTATCAAACCTGTTCTTCACATGATCTCTAAATTCAGGTGGGATACATTCAAGGTCATATTTGGCTCTCGCGGACTTGTTTTCATTTTCTTCAGCTTCAGTTTGAATTTGCATATGAGTAATTGATTGTCTGTTCCACAGTCTGCCCCGGGCCTTGTTTTCACTGATGATATGGAGTTTTCCATCTTCTATTTCTACAAATGTAGTCAATTTGATTTCTATGTATTCCATCTGGTGAGGTCCGTGTGTACAGTCATCTGTTATGCTGTCTAAAGAAAGTATTTGAAATGAACAAATTATTGATTTTACAGAATTCTATCATGTAATCTCCAGCATCATTTCTATCACCAAGGCCATATTTTCCAATTACTGATCCTTCCAACCTTTGCATTCCAATCACCACTAATGATCGATACATCTTGATTGCATGTTTGATCAATTTCAGATTGAAGAAGTTGGTAGAATTCTTCTATTTCATCCTCACTGGCTTTAGTGGTTGGTG
>NW_006408559.1:7365116-7366224 GCF_000296735.1 Chrysochloris asiatica
GGCTTGCAGAACATGCCCTTTGGTTGTTTAAATTATTATATATTCCTGAGTGTTTCTGTGTACATTCACCCCCACACTCCCCACACCTCCCACACACCCCCAAAAACAGAAGGAATAGAAGCAAATGCTGTTGAATGATGATGCATGAAGAACTGTAATCATTGCAATGAATGTTCTCCCATATAAACTATCACTCTGTTTACAATAAAAACTTTAAAAAGAAAAAAAAAAAAAGGCCTTGACCTTGCATGAAGTCTGCAGCCTTCCCTTTCAAAGCAAGGACTGCGTTAAGCATGGGCTGCATTCCTCTGTGATGCCTGGTTCATGCTCCCTCTGCCGTCAAGCTCTGTCTCCCCCTTTGTCTGACCTCTGGATCCAGACAGGGGTCTGAGGCTTCCAGGTGCTCACCCATTTCTTCTTACCCTCCCACATCTGTTCTCATGGCCAACCACTTACTCAAGTGGTAGCTTCCTCTGTGGGTCCTGTTGCAAAATAATATAGATCTTTTTTTCTCTTTACTCAGTCATGCTGATGTCTTTTGTGGTCAGAAAGAAAATTAGCAGTGGAAAGTGGAATTCTAGGGACACTCAAACCTAATTGTTATTCAGTTTTTACTTTATAGCTTCCCTCTTCTCCCCAAAATTCATCAGCTAAATTATGTGACTGTTACTAATGATTCTGACATCTAATTCTCTGCTGCTGCAGGTTTATTGCCAGGATGAAAAATACTCCATCTCTTTCCTTTCATTTAAAAAACAAAAACAAGTACAATGAGAATACAAATTTTTGCTTAGGATTTATCTAAGGAAACTTGGCAGCTCTTTTAGAAAAATGGTTGGAAGGGAAAGATATGAATCAAATTTGGCAATCCTCTCTCGTATCCTAAAGTCATCATTTGAGTAAGCATGTGCTGTTTGGATGCGGAGAAGATCTGTTGTTGGTGCTTATATTAAGTTCTGACTCACAACAACTTACTATAGGGTTTCAGAGGAGCGACTGGTGGGTTTGAACCACTGATCTTGTGGTTAGTAGTCCAGTGCTTATCTACAGTGCCACACCAGGACTCCCTTACTAAATGTATAGCTGTAAGCCCTGCCATTTTTTTTTT
>NW_006408559.1:7377154-7450302 GCF_000296735.1 Chrysochloris asiatica
ATTAGAACTGCTGACCTTGTAGTTACCAGCTCAGCTCATAATCCATTCTGCTACCAGAGCTTCCAGTGTTGCCTAAAGCCCTCATTTCCTCTGGCCAGATCTTTTCCTCTCAATAAATTTTTAAATCTTTGGCTCAAGTGAAATTCTGTCTAACATGATCATTATGAGTCAGCAAAGACAAGGACCCCCTTGTCTTGAAGGGTCAGCACCCCCTTACCCCCACCCCCACCCCACCCATAATAGCTGGTCATTGATATGTTGTTCAAATATAAGCTCGTTCCCCCCTTTGGTCTCCACTCCCAGCTGCCTGTTCTTGGTGCTCTCCTCCACCCAGAGAAGCGCTCTTCAACATCAGGGTGACACTTCCTTCTCCTCTTACCCAAGGTGGTTAGGACCCCTAGCTATCACCAGAGACTGCTCTCCTGGGTCATCACATGTCACCGCCTCTGCCCACCACCCTGCACCTTCCTGAAGTTTCCTGCCTGTCCCCAGCACACACAAAAACTATTTTCAATATCTTGGTCTTCAAGGCTAGGCTTTCTGTTCCTCAACATTGGTTCTTGAGACTTTAATTCACACTTTTGGAGAAAGTAGAATATTCATGGTTAAACGCAGGGGCTTTGTAACCATGATGACCTGAATGGGGTTTGAGTTTGGACACCAATTGTGCGAATGGGCATCTTTGAGACTCATCTCCTTTATAAAATCAGGGTATCAATTCCCATTGCAGAGTGCAGGGATGATAAAACTAGTTGATATCTACACAGCATGGGTCTGGTTTTCAATAAGCAAGAAATGCATGGAAGCACTTACTGATGTTTGGTGCTAATGGGAAGAGTTTAGACAAACAAGTCCCCCGCTTCTGCTCTTCTCCCTCTGTGTAATCTTTCTTCTCTGCCTGGTTAAAGAACTCACTTTCTAGAGGTATTGCCTTCTAGTTTGATGCCTAGCATCCAAAAGGAGGGATTCTATTTGTTAGATTCCAGCCTAGGGAGCATTTTGGAGATCTAGCAAGATTGAGCAACAAGAGGTCTGGACTCTAATTCTGCTCTGCTGCTGTTCCCACATTGGGCAATTTGGGGCAATTCATTGCCTCTTGAGAGCCATCTGTTTCTTCTTTGCTAGGAAGAGTTGGGATAAGATGGGTCCTTGTGGTGCTGCTAAGGAGCCTGGGTAGCATTGGAGGATAAGCAAGCACTGGACTGCTAACCACGAGGTTAGAGGTTTAAACCCACCAACCACTCCATGGGAGAAAGATGAGGCTCTCTGCTCCCATTAAAATTGCTAGTCTTGGAAACCCTATATAACAGAGGTGGGAAACATTTTTCTGCCAAAATTTATAACATCTTTTGTGGGCCATACAAAATTATCAACTTAAAATTTAGCCTGCTATATTTAGTCAAACGTTTAATTAACGCACCTGGTGTGGTGCCATAGGATCAGCACTGGACTGTGAATCACAAGATCAGGAGTTCAAACCCACCAGCTGCTCCTTGGAAACCCTATACAAGGTCGCTATGGATCGGAACTGACTCAATGGCACATAACAACAACAATAATGACGTGATAGCTGGAACTATGGTTGCCTTGGCAGGGCTAAACCAAACGATTTTGCCGGCTGATGTGGTGCTGTGGGACAAAACACTTCACAACAACAGTGCATCCGGAGGGCTGGTTGTCTATATGATCTTATATGAAGAGTTCCTAGGAGTGAACACTTTCATCTGTGCTGGTGAAAACTGGTTGACATGTGCTTTTTCTGAGATGCTCTGTAGCTTTATCTTGGGGCCTCACCTTTTTCTCACCTACAAAGTGGCACCGAAGGTACACTCTGGTGTTGTCTTTCTGAGAGCAACACCACCACTGAACTTTGCCACCGTCTGTTAATCCCACTGTGGTGGGTCCTGGGTTGCTGGAAGTTCTTTCACACACCAGCAGACTAAGAAGAAAGATCTGGTGATCTCCATCTGAAAGTCAGCCAATGAAAAAACCCATGGATCACAAAGAACACTGTCCAACTTGCTTGTGTTTGGACACATCATCAGGAGGGACCAATTGCTGGAGGAGGACATCTTGGTTGGTGAAGCAGAGGGCCAGCAAGGACAAAGGACCTTCATTGAGATGGATTGGCACAATGACCACACGATGGACTTGAACTTGCTGGCAATTGTGAGGATGACCCAGGAACAGGTAATACTTTGTTTTGTTGTACATAAGGTCACCTCAAGTCAGAGTTGCCTAGTTGGCAGTGAACAAAACACCTGAACTTTGGGCTAGTTATTTAACCTCTTTGAACCACAGTTACCTCATCTGTCTAATGGGGAGAGATAGGGTAAATGTGACTATAAAAAGAGTCAAAACACTTTAAAAAGTATAACCCCCAAATGAGTTTAATTGTCTTGTGGGCACTTCGGTATCTTTGTCTCAAACCAAAGTCAATTTATTTCAGAAGATCTACTCTCATGGGCTCAGAGTCCCCTGTTTCTCATTGTCTTACTAGTTCTCTCATTGACCAATGAGTTGAATGAGAACTTTGATGCATGTTTTATTTTATATTTGTATGACTGTCATGCTTTAAAACTTTTTGAAAATTTCTCTTTGACAAGTTTTAACTCTGCTTTAAGATACACTCCTTACTAGAGTGCCGTTGGCAAAGCTTTCTCTACTAGAAATGTTTATTAAGTGGCTGAAAAAATAAAAAGTAGACACACACACTGGGTTTGAATATTTTATTTTTTTCATGTCCCCTTCACTAGAGCCAGTCTCTCTGGGGGGGTGAGGGTAGGGAGGAATCTGGGGGGGGGGGGGAAACTAAGCAAACAGGACTTACTCGCTGACGGATACTCTTTCATTGTGGCCTTTATGTTTATGACTAGCAAGATAATGAAGGAAGGTAATTCTGAAAGCTTTATGTCAGTTTTAACGTTCCCTGAAGCACTGAGCATGATAATAGTCAATGGATGATGTCCGCAAGGGTTCATTCCCTTCTCCCCTGACAGCCATCAGCAGGATCGTTTTGTATTTGCGACTGCCTTCACTGAAGCATGGAGAAAAGACCCTGGAAGGCCAGCTGGATGAAGACGCCTTCCCTACAAGGATTTCTACTGCCATTGCTCTGGCAATAATAGTTAGTATCATTTTACTCTGCTTTTCTATAGTGTCTACTTGGTGGAGCTTAAGGCTGTGGGATTTGGGTCACAAAAAATCACACTAGCAAAACATCATGCTTTGCAATCTTGCAAGAGCGTTACAAACTGCTGCAAAGAGAACCTATGTGGCAAGACATAAATATTCGGTGCAGGTCACTTGACTGATACAATTATTTATGGATTGTAGGAAAAGCCAACCCCAAGGTCTGCAGTCCAAACCCACCAGCCACTCTCAGAAACCCTATATAAGATCCCTATGGTTCGCAACTGACTTGAAGGCACACAACAATAGCTTTTCAGAGGCTTCAGAGCTACCATTCCTCTCCTGTCTTTTTGGATTGGTAGACATTCTGCCAGTTTCTCCGCCAAGGTTATGGTTTAACAAGTCATTGGGGAAAATGCAAATTAATCGCAAATCAGCTTTCAGAAGTCTGGTGCTAAACTAAACCAGTGAATTCTAACTCACAGCGACCCACAGCACAGAGCTGAACTGCCCTTTCATTTCCAAAGGTATAAATCTTTGCGGAAGCTGACAGCCACATCTTTCTTCTGCATTTGGGATAACCACTGGGTTAGCAGCCTAGCGCTTTAACTATGGCGCCACCAGGGCCACTTGTTACTGGATAGTGACCCTGTACAAAGTCTTCGAAAGACTTGATGGACTTGAATAGCCGACCTTGTAGTCCAGTGCTTATCACACAACGCCACACCAATGTCCTTTAGTTTCTCTGTGCTGCTGTCGTTAACTGCCCTGGAGTCACTTCCGACTCATAGAGGCTCTGTATGGAGAGTTTTTATGAAGAACAGCTGGTGAGTTTAAACCACTGACCTTGCCTTCTAATGCTTATCTTACAGCGCCACACCAGGACTCCTTCTGTATTATCCCTGGTTAAATCGTAAATCCCAGACTTAACCGCTACCCATGATTACCAGTCGGGCTGCTAATGTCAAGGTCAGCAGTTCGAAACTACCAGCCGTACCACGGGAGAAAGATGAGGCTTTCTGCTCCCGTAAAGATTTACAGCCTCGGAAACCCTGTACAGGGTCGCTATGGGTCGGAAGCCACTCCACGGCACATAACCACCACTACCATTGCCTTTTTGCACACCCTGAGCGCGGCGCGAAGTGGTCTTCCAGCCCTTGTCTGACCTTTCCCAAGGGCATGTCCCAGGAGGCACCCCTTTGTAGTGCACGTGGGACTTCCCGGTGGACGAACGGACTCTACTCGGGGCCTCGAAGCAGGGAGGACACAAACAGGGTACAGGAAGAATTGGGGTGTACAGAAAGCGGTGCAAAAAGGCAGAAAACCCGCAACAGAGCTGGCTAAAGATAGAGGTACAGCAGCAGCACACAGACACTACCCCACCCCGGGACGCGCTGAGGCGGGGACTACAGTCCCCAGAACCCCTTGCGCGCCGCCTCCTGGCGTCTGTCTCCTAGGCAACCCCCGTAAACAATATGGCGGCCTCCAGGAGCGGTTCCCAGAGGCCCAAACCATCCAGTCTCCCAGGAGGTCTGAGCATTTCATGCCCTGAGGCGCTGTCAAGCTCGCCGTACTCCGACAATGAGCGTCAGTGTTTCTCGGCTACTTCCCCCATGGGACAGCAGCCAAAAGATGCTTTCAAAAAAACCTCCTCCTACCTGCTCCGGCAGCTCATTCACCGCTATCGGAGGCTGGACGCTGAAGAAACCTGGGACGAGGACGAGGAGGAGGACCAAGTCGAGGACCAAGACGTGGTCGAAGACAAGAACAAGGAGGGGAAACCTGTCGAAGAGGAATCCGAGGCGTCCTCAGAATCCGAAATACAGAATATGGAGGTGTGCCTTCCCCCACGAGTGAAACCCCCGCTGTCTCTCCCTGCTTTCCGGCCTAACACTTACTTCAGTGGCAGCCCCCAGATCCATCCACCCCATCAGCTTTTCATTTTGCATTTCTATTGCCCTGTTTCTGCACCCCTAAGGCATCTCCAAGTGCCTTTTTTAGCCTGCTCTGGTTTCTTAATGCTGGACTCCTGGTGTGGGCTGTAGGATCAGCACTGGACTGCGAACCGCTAGGTCGACAGTTCAAACCCACCAGTTGTTCCTTGGAAACCCTATATAAGGTCGCTGTGTGTCAGAACTGACTCCATGGGACTTAATAGCAACTAAATGCTGCATTCAACGTCGTTAAGGGGGAAAAAAATCTTTATATTTGTATGAGACTTATCACTAATTTTTTTTTTTAATGATGCCTTTGGCATCCCAAACACCTGTCTCCAACACATTCCCATTCTAGTCCCTTCCTTCCCCTTCCCCCAACCCAAAAGACTATAACAATATGGTTGGGACATGTAACAATACCAAAGAACTGAGTAGAAGCGTCCCATGGGGTTTCCAAGGCAGTGGTGGGAGCCCGCAGGCATAGTGGTTTAGGGCTCTGGCTGCTAACTGAATACCCTATAGCTGCTGGGGGGAGGTGGGAGGAAGATGTGACAGTGGTGGCAGTGGTGGTTATGCGTGACTCATAGCAACCCAGTTTAGGGTTTCCCAGGCTTTAAATCTTTTGTATGAGCAGCAAGTCAACCTTATGGTCCCACAGCCCAGTAGTTATCTTTTGGAGCCACCCTGTTCTTGCCTTGCAAACCCTATGGAACAGTTCTACTCTGTCCTATAGGATCACGATAGTTTTTTGGGTTTTAATCTTTACAAGCGCTGACTGCCACACCGTTCTCCATAGAACAGCTGGCTGGTGGGTTCAAACTGCCAATCTCTTGGTTAGCAGCTGAGCTCTGTAATCACCTCGCCTACAGGGCTTACTTTCCTTGGAGGATAGGAATGGCGGGGGTTACTCTGTTGAATAATGTAATAAGTATTTTTTTCAAAGACTAAATGACTTAAAAGTTTTAACTTATTAATTCTGCTGGGGTAATTGTATTATGCAAGCAACACACACGCACCCAGGATGAGCCATGGAATGTTATAGCAGCCAGCTCACTGTGGGAGTATTTTAGGAGACGAGGAATGCTTCCAACATTCCCATCCCTATTGTCTGTTTTCTACAGTAACTCTTCTATCCATCCCTCCACTTCTACTTCTTTTTTACACTTAATATCATCTTGTTCCTCTTAGCCCTTTGCCTGCCTTCTTTTATTTACCACAGTACTTCCTTCTCATAGCTTCTAATAAATTGTTTGCTTCCTTTCAGTAAATTGTTAGGTTTTCCTCTTTGGTGTGGCTGCCACGGCTAAAAGAGCCAAGTATTCGTCTTGATTTCAGTGTATTCGTTAGGTTGTTGTTAAGTCCAGTTCGGACTCATAGTGACCCTGCACAGGGTTTCCAAGGCTGTAAATCTTTATGAGAGCAGAAAGCCTCATCTTTCTCCTACAGAACGGATGGTAGTTTCAAACTTCCGACCTTGAGGTTAGCAGCCTGATTCATAAGCACTATGCTAGCAGAACTCCTTTCATTAGGTTAGGTTTTTTGTTTTGTTTGTTTGTTTGTTTGTTTTCCCCTCTGCCTTCATAGTATCTGCTGCTTCTGATTCTTTTCATAAGTACATTGACACAGGCATGCCCCAATTTTTGGCACTTCACAAATGTTTCACTTTTTTTTTTTTAACGAATTGCAGGTTCGTGGCTAGTCTGCATGAAGCAAGTCTGTAAGTGCCATTTTTCCCCACAGCGTGTCCTCACTCTGTGAGTCTGTGTGCCGTGGAGTCGGTTCCGACTCACAGGCTGTCAATCTTTACGGGAGCAAAAAGCCTCATCTTTCTCCCGTGGAGCAGCTGGTAGTTTCGAACTGCTGACCCTAAGGTTAGCAGCCTGATTCGTAACCACTATGCTACCAGGGCTCCTTAATTCTCACAATACATCCAACTTTTGTTTTGAAAGAATGCTGTTGTACTAATAGACTGTTGGCAAAGCGCCGGGCTGCTAACCGCAGAGTTGGCAGTCTGAGCCCACCGTCTCCTCTGTGAGAGAAACATGAGACACACCATGTGCTCCCACAGAGATTTTCAAGCCTCGGAAACCCTGTACAGGGTGACCATGAGTCAGAACCAACTCAACGGCATCTAACAACAACAGCATTGCCTACTGAATAGACTACAATAGAATGTGAAAACAGAACTTGAAAAAAAACTTTTTATGTGAATTGACTGAAAGTTTATGGAACAGAGGATCAGTTTTACATTCAACAAATCCTATACTTTACTTCATTATATGGTTGCAATTCCCTCCACGCACCAACAGTTAACAGATTTACCTCTGTTCACTCCAACCACTGCATTCCTCCCTGTGTCTTCTGAAAACCTAACTTTGGTATGCCCCGAGAAACCAGAATATTCATGTGACGTGCTTGATTTTGATACTCGTTTTATTGTGGTGGTCTGGAACTGAACCTCCAATATCTCTGAGATATGCCTGTGGAGAGAAGTAAGATGTTCTTGGCATCCTCATTTTCTGATGTTCTTCTGGCATCCCTGCTGCAACTTGAGTATTTCCCTTTCCTCGTCTGCTCTTTGGCACTCCTGTTCCCTTTCACAGACTCCCTGACCCATTCCTCATTTGTCATACAACAAATCCCCTCCTCCACATTCCCCTGCCCTGAATTCCATTTCTCCCATTCTGCCTTTAGCAGCACCTTGCTCTCTTCCCCTGCCCAAGTTTTCCTTCTTTTGTAATGCCCTTTGGTTTACTTTCAGCATTTGACCTTTTTTATCCCTACCCTCGGAAACCCTATACAGGGTCGCTATGGGTCAGAACCGACTCCATGGCACTTCACAACAACAATAGCAATCCCTACCCTTGCACCTCCTTCTACATGGTTTTGCTTAAGATTGACCACAGAAAGTTATTTCCGAAATTGTCTCTTTTCTGTTGCTTTACTAATAGTGATTATTGTAAAACTGTAGCAGTGTTTTTGCAACTTGGAGATGTTTGTATGGTTTCCACTAGCTTCCAACCCAGAGGAATTCACAAATGTTCTCCCGTTTACTTTATTATTCTAATTAACACAGGCTCCTTGTCTATGGTGTTCATTAGTACCCTCGTTAATCTGTCTTCAGTATGCCATTAGCAAACCTTAGAAGGAGTTGACTTGCAAGACTTAAATGTTTCCTTTTGTCTTGTAGGACACATGCTCTAAATATTAATATTTATTTTGTTTTTTTCACATGCTATTTTGGCGTTTTTGAGTATCGCGTGCATTTGTGTGAATTATACTGAATAAGCTGACAAAAGATGTTTTAAAAGGAAACACTTGCCCTTTCATACTCAGTCGTTTATTTTCTAATATCTTAATACCTGGTATGGCACTGTAGGATGAGCACTGGACTGCTAATTTCAAGGGCCTGGGCTGTTCCTCAGAAACTCTATACAGGATCTCTATGAGTTGGAACCGACTTGACAACACTTAACAACAATACTGATAAATGCTATGGTAATAGTGCTTAACCGAAATCAAACCACCACTGCAGTCGGGTGTCAGCATTGACCAAGCCTATAGCACAGAGTGGAACTGTGCCATAGGATTTCCAAGGCTGTAATATGGAGCTCTAGTAGTGTAGTGGTTACGAATCGGGCTGCTAACCTCAAGGTTGGCAGGTCGAAACTACCAGCTGTTCCATGGGAGAAAGATGAGGCTTTCTGCTCCCGTAAAGATTTGCAGCCTCGGACACCCTGTACAGGGTCACTATGAGTTGGAACTGACTCCATGGCACATAACAACAACAACAACAACAAATCTTTATTAGGATAGACAGCTTCATCATTCTCTTGCAGAGTAAGCTGGTGGTCTTGAACTTCCAATCTGTGATTAATAGCCCAGTTCTTTTTTAAAGTTTTTATTGTGAATTATGTGATAGTTTACATGGGAGAACATTAGCTTTACATCACTCTATTGTGTATCATTTCATTGCCATGTTTACAATCCCCTCCATGCATCATCAACCAACCAAAGGGTATATACTCTGCAAGCCTGCCCCTGATTGTCAGCACACATCTCCTCTCCCTCTCTGGGTCTAGAGTCCCCAGCCGCTCCATCTCTCCACATCGTTGTCTCTGCCTCCATCTCTGGTGTCACTGTTTCTCTGGGTAGGGTCCTGCACTCTGCTCTTCTCCCTTGATGGTCCCTCCTTGATGGTCCCCGGGACCTCCGATCCTGGACTACAAAGTCAATTACTCCCCTCCTTTTGCTACAAAAGTCTACCTTTACATTTCTAACCCTCACAGTCAGTCCTGATAGCAACTATTCACTGTTGTACCACAAGAGACCTATCCCCATCTCCTTTCATCAGCCTTGCCCAGACAGAGTGAATACTACTCAGTGGACATTCTACCTTCCTCTGCACCCTCTGGATCTAGGCTCTCTCTTGAAAGTTTGTAAGCCAGTCACATCTTGTCTTTGTTACCACCACCACCCCTCTCTGCAATTTGAGTAGCCAATGTCCAAGTGGCCCATCCCTGTCTACCCTGTGTACCGAGGGGTTTGGGAATGATCCTTGCTGTAAAGATTTATTTCCTCTTTTGAGCTACTGCATCCATAGGTGTAGGTCAAGTTCATAAAATTGTGCCAGATTACTCTTTTTTTCCTCTTGTTTCTTCTTCTAGTTGAGCTCTGATCATCCAGTCATTGAAACAGGGTCAAGTGGGTATTATCTGCAAGTATGGGTGTTCTTATGCATGTGCCCTCTCTTCTTATCAGCTGGACACTTCACTCTCCACTCTAGTCCTCTGTGGTTATGTCACGGACTCTGGCCCAGGAGTCCCCAGGTCTTGCCACACTGCTGGCCAACCAGGTCTCCACCTGGGTTCACAGCAGTCTATTGAATGTGGTCAGACTTAGCTCTCAGCTTCATTGTTGTTTTTCCCTCACTTCCCGTTATAGGTGTCCAACGTGGTCACCAGTCAGAGCGCATGTCTGCTTGTGTATATCCCTTGAGTCTTAGTCTTGGAAGGGGGTTTGCCCCGAGGGGACCTCACTACTTGCTTTGATATCTCCTTGGTGAGCAACTTGCTTGTTCTTGTAGTAGTCAGTCATACTGGCATTATTGTTTTGTATTTTTCCTGTCAATCTTCCTTTCAGGAAGTATTTTCTGTTCTTCTAGCTGCTCCAGGCTGGTCTGCTTGTCCTTTCAAGTGGAAATTTCCTACCTCAGAAGAATCTGTATGGGGTTCAGGAGTCTACCTATGGTCTTATGTAACACAGAGGCTCCACAGGAAGCCTCCATCACTGGGCACGTTGTAGCCCCATTTTAGGTTTTCCAATCAGTTATAGGCAGAAGACGGACTTACAAGCTTTCTATGGTGATGTTTCTGAAGAGCCCGGTTCTTAAACCACTTAAACATCAGGACTCATTAGCGATATTTGTTGTAGTTAAATGCTGTCTAGTCAGTTCCTACTCTTAGCAACCCTACATGGGGTTTCCAAGGAGCAGCTGGTGAGTTTGAATTGCCAACTTTGTGGTGCAAACTGACGTTATGGTGGAGTGCTTAACCAACAGTGCTTAGTGACTGTTTATAATGCAATTAGCCTCAAGTCTCCAAAGCCCTCAGGACTTTGAGGGAGGTAGTGCAGGAGTCCTGGTGTGGTTGTAGGATAAGCACTGGACTACTAACCACACGGTCAGCCGTTCAAACCCACTAGCCACACCTCAAAAATCCTATCCAGGGTGGCTCTAAGTTAGAATCCTCTGGACGGCACCAACAACAACAACAATAGTGCAGACCAGCTGGTAAGAGGTTTCAAATCAACGGTTTGTGCTGGAGGCTTGGTTTAGTCTCATGTTAGTTGTGAGATCTTGAGTAAGTGATTTAACCTCTCAAAGCCCCATTGGTAATGGGGGAATTACAGTAATACCGATCTCATTGGAGAGTCGTGAGAATCAACTACCAGATGTACAGTAGCTTAGCATATACTGTGAAGACTGAAATAATCAAAACTTAAATGTGTATAGGGTCGCTATGACCCGGAATAGACTCAGTGGCTGACTATAGCCCTGGTGTGTGACTTGATTAATTTACCCTTTATTGAGCAATCACTGAATGATGGTTATGTGGGAAGTAGTCTTCAAGTACACAGTGCATAAACTCCTGGAGTCCTGGTGTGGCGCTGTGGGTTAATACACTGGACTGCAAAGTCAGTTTGAACCACAAGGTTGGAAGTTCAAGCTCACCAGCCGCTCCTGGGAAACACAGTACAGGCTCTCTATGGGTCGGAACTGACTTGACAGCAGCTAAGAACAATGACAAAGGCTAATGCATCAAAACTACTCTTTTTTTTTTTTTAACTTTTTATTGTAAATTAAGTGAAGGTTTCCAGAGAAGATCATGTGTCTTACACTCAACAAATCATAATTGTATTTCATCTCAATGATTACAATCCCCTCCTTGTATATTTCCATTCTCTTTCCCATCCCTTCTCAACTAGGTCCTTAGGTAAATATTGCCCTTTTGATCTTGAATGATTGACCGTTCCAAGGTGAGCATGCCTTACTAGTGCTGTTGGTCCTCCCCTTCTCTCCATAAACCTATCTATTGCTTGGTTGGAAATTGGGCCACGAGGTTAAGTTTTGATCCAGAACTGAAGGGTGGTTGAGGGCCAGAGGTCTGAGCTGATATAAGGCGTCCTCGTGGTGCTGTAGGATAAGCACTGGACTGTTCATTGATTACACTCACTGCCCCCTAATCTACCCTTTCTAGTTGTAATTTTCAGTTAGATTCCATAGACAGAGTTCTTTAAAAGCACAGTGCTCAAGGCAGACATTCTGTACTAATGAAGGTAAATTATTGTTTGGTTTTAAAGAAGACTTCAGTGAATATATTTGGTTGACGTTTTAAGACTTAAAGATTATCTCAGGGCAAAAGTTTGGGTGGTTAATCTGGTAGCCTCGGTGGCTCTAGAAAGTCTACATATTACAAGAATTTGAAATTCTGTTCCGCATTTCCCCCCTTTTGATCAGGATTCTTTTATAGACTCATTGATCAAAACATCAGAAATGGCAACTGGGTACCCTCCAGTTATGGTCTTATGGCAAAGAAGGCAGGTTGTTTGTGGAGGTAATCTGCCACCATGCTGGGATCTGAAGTTTCTAGGGTAGAGCAGTTTAGCATGATGACCAGGTCTAGCACATGACCATGGGAGTGGGTGTCTACAGTTGGGTGGACATCAAGTTTCAATGTCCGGTGTTGAGGAAGTAGACATGTGTGGATGTGCAGGCTCTGGAAGTAAAAGAGTTTGCAAACAATGAACCAAATCATCCCTTCCACAATCCTGATACTCAGCTGGGTTTGAAATCCATTGCATTGGTCACACGAAACTCAGACACCAGATTCAGAATTACGGCATTTACTAAGGAAGTAACAGGTTACAATTTTGGGTCAGAAATGTTTAGGACACAGTTGTTCCAGTCAGCTGCTGATAAATGTTCACAGGACACAGTATCCCATCACAAGCCTCAGCCTAAAGGCACTGGGCTCTAGCTCCATGAGTCAGCACACCTAACTACCCCTCTTCTTGCCAACAGTCCGTCAGCTTGACTTGCTCCGTGGGCTGGGAAGCCCGCTGCTCGGCCTCATGCTCTGGTTCTGCTGCCGCTGCTCCTCTGCCCCTCCTCCTTGTCCATTTTCTGTCCGTGAGTCAAGGAGGTCCAATGTGCAAGAATCCCAGGGTCCAAAGGACGTGCTCCAATCCTGATTATTCTTCTCTGATGGTCGTGAAATTCTCCCCTCCTGCTTCTGAGATGGCTCATTTTATGCCCATGCTAGAGGTTCAATTTTTTACAGTGACAGTGACCTCTGCTGATGTCCACAGCTGAATCCCGTCATCCTGTCAGCATCCTGTCAGCAGGGCAGAGACGTTGTTGGCTGGGCGTTACAGACCATGGCTAGAACAGATATTAGATAATTCACACACACCACAGTGTTGAATGGCAACCCATACAGATTCTGAAGCAGATAAGGGCAGATGTGTGGAGGTCTGAAAATGACCTGAAGGAGAAGGAGCAGATGGCAGAGACCTCAAGGTTTGCTTGAAGTCTTGCTGTGAGGAGTCTGGTCTTGGAAATCTGGGAAAATGTTGTCACTGGTTCCATGTCTGTGTTGAAGCACAGACACCCACCCACCATGAATGATGATATAGCATCTTCACATTTCCAGCGGGGAGGGCAGGAGGTGTAGGCAATTCAGGGATGATGAAAGGAAAAGATCTGACCAGAGATAGCAATGCTACGTAATCAGTTCTTTATTGGGGCTGACAATGGACAACTGAATTCAGGGGATTTTCTCCCATGGCAGGTGGTCTTCTGTGGTACTGGGGGTAGAGAGCCACCAGAAAGATAAATGGGTACGGGGACCCCAGGGAAGAGGAGAGAGCGGTGGAACCTTACATAGGCAGTGGTGATGTCCTTCTGTGGCAAGATGGGGAGTCTCTGGGTGACAGTTCCATAGCCAGTAATATCTTAAAGTTCTTTTATTTATTTATTTTTTTAAAGTTTTTATTGTGATTTGAGTGATAGTTTACATGGAAGAACATTGGTTTTACACTCATCCTATCATACGTATTTCGTTTCATTGCAATGATTACAATCCCCTCCGTGCCTAATCATTCAACAGGATTTGCTTCTTTCTTTTCCTTCTGTTTTGTTTTGTTTTTGAATGTACACAAAAACACTCAGGAATATATAATCATTTAAACAACCAAAGGGCACAATCTGTAAGCCTGCCTCCTGGCTGCCGGTATACAGCCTTTCTCTTTCCATGAGTTTGGAGACCTCAGCTGCTCCCTCTCTCCACATCCTCATCTCTGCCTCCATCTCTGGTGTCGCTACTTCTCTAGATAGGGTCCCACATTCTGCTCATGCTCTTCTCCCTTGATGGTCCTAGGGTCCTCTGTTCCTGGACTGTACATCTTGGAGTTCTTATAATCACTTCCCTGGGATGAACAGTGCTGGGAGAAGTGTTGTTGGGTATGTGTAAAGCAGGCAGGCTCTCAGGGGCTAGAAAATCTGCTTATTTAGGCTATTTTAAACACAATTGGATGTTTACCATTTGAATTTGGCACTAGTAGGCTTTTTTTGAAGTCCTGGTGTGGTGCTGTGAGTTAATGCACTGGACTGCAAAGTTGGTTTGAATCGCAACATAGGTGGTTCAAGCTCACCAGCCGCTCCTTGGAAACCCTATACAGGGTCGCTATGGGTCAGAACCAACTCTACAGCACTTAACAATAATAACAACAAGAAGGCTTTTTTTTGGGAATCCCAGTGTGGCGCTATAGGATAAACACTGTGCCACTAAATGCAAGGTTAGCTGTTCAAACCCACCAGCTGCTCACTGGAAACAGGGTTGCTATGAATTGGAACCATCTCGATGGCACTTAACAACAAGGTGTTTGCTATGAAAACATGAACAGCATAGGAGCAAGGCACAGACCAGCTTCGGCTCAGGAACAGAGCATGAGGCAAGCGTCAGAAGTTTCCACAGAAAAGCTTTGGTGGAAAATAAATACTTGCCCATCTATTTCTTATACCAGGCCTTATACCAGAGTGGCATCAACAACTTTGTGCAAAGACTCTGTTATCTTTGAATTGCATTTTTCCACCCACTTTGTGAAGCCCCCTCATATGAGGAACCAGAACGACATTCCGAATGACATTCTGGGAATGCAGTGGATTACTGGGGCGGGGGTGGGGAGGTGGGGAGGAGTGACACATTGCAATATGGGGGCTTATGACATCATCAGGGAGTGGTCCTGACCGATGACAGTTGCATGTCTGTTCCAGGCACTGTGCTAAGATCTTTACTTAAATTATTTTTATTATTTCATCCTCCCCATAATATGGGAAAAAGCGCAGAGAAAGCTTGAATCCCCATAATTCACACCACCAACATGACAGAGCTGGGGGTCACATACCCTCTCTAAGCAATATGCTTCCCTGCCTTGTTGTGGTTGTTAAGTGCTGTTGAGTCCGTTTGGACTCATAGCGACCCTGTATAGGGTTTCCAAGGAGTGGCTGGTAGATTTGAACCACCAACCTTGTGGTTCAAACCAACCTTGAGGTGGAGTGCTTATCCTACAGCACCACACCAGATCTCCTTTTCTTAGTGGTTGCGTTTTGTGGGAAGAACACCTTGATAGAAGCATAGGCTACGTGTCTATGTCCTTGGCGCCCACAACTTCAGCACCATGGTCAGTTCCTAGATGAATCTAGAAGACCTGCAAAAGGCTTTTTCACCATGGTAGTCCATGTGGTCATCACGACTGGTTCTACTTGAGTGACTGGAAACACAATAGCTCGTTTGGTGTCCTATTGAAGCCAGGGTCAATATGGTACTCATTTTGGAAGTGAAGGCCACATAGATGGGGCACCGACCCACCCATCATGTCTTCTGTCTGTCATTCTTAGGGAAACAGTAAGTCCATTGGTCCATGGGCTGCCTGTAGACCAAGGGCCATTTTCCTACAGAAACAATGATTGTCCTTGAAACAAATCGTATAAACAAGATGAATCCAACAGAAGTAGCAAACAGGGTGAACTAAGGATTCTGTTTCTCCATTAGGGAAATCAGAATTAGAGAAGTAATTGCCTCAATTTGATGCAATTATCCTTTGGGGTGTGGGCAAGCAGTCAAGGGTAGTGGTTAGGAGAATTGCCCCCAAACCAGACCCATGTGGGTTGATATTCCAGCTCTGTCACACACCAGGCTGTGTGGTTTCAGGCCAGTCAGCCTTGCCAAATCTCAATCTCTTTTTTTTCCCCCACATGTAAGGATTTATTAGAGGTCAGAAGGAAAAGAGCCAAATCTCAGTTTTGTCAACTGTAACATACTTACCTGAGGGTTGTAGGGTCACACGAGAATGTGAAGAAACCATCAGTGGGAGAAAATGAGCATTGATAATAAAGCTTCCACGGCTTCCGTAGCTATTTCTTAAATTATACCTAATACATATGTGTCCTTAAGGCAGACTTTTCTTAGGGGCTAGTGTGTTTTGCTGTTGCTAGTTACTGTAGGGCACAGTGATTGGATACCTAATACACTGATTAAGTTTTAGCTTAGACTAGGTAGATTGCTTCTTTGCTAACAGAAGTCCTTTCTTTCTCCACCTCCCTGTTTTTTGTTTGTTTGTTGCAGGGGGAATTTGACGGGGTCCTGAGAGAGGAGGTGGTGGCTGAGGCACTGCACAAATTAGGACGCTCCGGCGGTGGCACTGAGCAGGCCTACCTCAATGTAACTTTATCCGTAAGTATCGTAAAAGGACTGCTGGGTTGATGACGTATTGGCACCAGCTGGATCGTATCCATTTTCTCTGGTGCCCATTGTTTTTGTGATGGCCCAGGACCTCAGAGTCTTGCTTTTGATGGAAGTGGGTGATTAGAGTTATTTATGCAAAATGTTGAACTTCAAGGATCCCTGGCCATTTCAGTCATTGGTCTCCAAAGTCCTTTGTTTTGATTCCCTTCACACTCTTTTTCTTTCGTCTTAAGGAGTCTACATTATAGTAATCAATCCTGTCTTACCAGAAGGTTGAATTTGATTCTGCAAAAGCAATCAAAAGCGCTTTAAGAATTTTGTCTCTGATCATTACAAGAAGGCCTAAAATTTATGTCTGAAACCAAGGGAATAAAGTATTCCAATACTGACTTTCTACACTCCATACGTATATCAAGATATAAGTAGCTGTGGGCAGCATCTCATTTTCCAAGATTCCTCTTATTAAAGAAAACTATTTTATTGCTATTCACCGATTTTCAAGATTTCCATACTAGTCGGAGAGTGGTTGCAAAGACTCATGTCTCTGATTTTGTTCTTAAGTTATAAGAGCAGAATTCTCAACGTACCTTGCCCTCTTTGCTCAATTTGTTTCTCTATGGTTCTAGAAAAATCATTTTTCTCCCCTCTCTTTACTTCCTTTTATTGTTGTTGTTGTGTGCCACTGAGTTGGCTGTGACCCATAGTGACGTCCCCATGTAGGGTTTCTGAGACTGTAAATCTCTATGGGAGCAGAAAGTCTCTTCTTTCTCCCATGGAGCGGCTGGTAGATTCAAACTGCTGACCTTGCAGTTAGCAGCCCAGCTTGTAATCCTTTTATTCCTAAGCACCAAATCCTTTTATTTCCCTTTATTTCTAAGCATCAGATATTGTTTGGCGATCCGCAGAATGAGTGCAGCTATGTGGGTGAAAACCACGCCGGCATTAGCAAGGGTGCTATAATTTGGCTGTTTTTTTTTACTCAGACTCGAGGTGGCATGTGTGTGCATGCATGCGTGTGTGTGCCCGTGTATGTACGTGCCCGTGCGTATGTGCAGAGTTCAACGATTCCATAGGATGTCCAAAGCCATGATCTTTCCAAAGCCATGATCTTTCAGAAGCAGATCTCCAAGGCTGTCTTTTTTTTTTAAAGTTTATTTTAAAAACTTTTTTTTAAAGTTTATTTTCTAGGGTGGGTATACCCAAGCTTTTTTTTTTTTTAAGTTTTCATTGTGATAGTTTACATGGGAGAATATTGTCTTTACACCATCATTTCATTGCAGTGATTATAATCTCCCCTCCGTGCATCACTATGCTACAATATTTGCTTCCATTCCATTCCCTTTTTTTTTTTTTTTGTCGATGGCGGTTGGTGCGGGGATGCACACAGAAACACTCAGGAATATATAATAATTTAAACAACCAAAGGGCACACTTTGCAAGCCTGCCTCCTGGCCGCCAGCACCCAGTCCCTCGCTTTGCATGAGTCCAGAGTCCTCAGTTGCTCCCTCTCTCCATGTCCTCATCACTGCCTCCATCTCTGGTGTCACTGCCCAAGCCTGTCTTTTAAGGCGCCTCTGAGCAGGTTCAAGCCACCAACCCTTTCACCACCCAGGGTGATAAAATTTGCTGCAAGGCTCTCCTGATCTGGGTCTCAATTAGTAAACGATCCACAGAATATCAAGTTCTTTTTGCCCACGCTGGTTCCAGGCTTGTCTTTTGAGGATAGCACATTAAGGCTCTAATAATTCACTTTATGTTTGGGGTGAGTCAGCAAGGCAGGCAATTACACTGAGAGCCCCATGTGCATCACATATGGAGGCATCAAAACGGTATAAACTCCCAGCAGCTGACACACCACATATATCCCCTTTCCATCTACATTCAGCTTCTGTACGCACAGTGCCCTGCGTTCAATTGATCTGCAGAAAAAGCAATCCTTTAAATCTTATTTCAGCTAGATGGGCTAAAGCTTAACTTATTTTGCCACTGACCTCCTTACATTTGAGATATTACATGTTGAATTACCTTGCCTTAATAACCTGTCTCTCAGAATACAATTTCTTAGGATGGCCTGGTTTGGTGATTTTTTTTTTTTTTTCTTTCTCCCTTTATGTCTTACTTAGGATATACATTATTTCTTGCTTTTTCTGTTTGCTCATCTCCATATCTTCTCTCCTGCCTAAGTCATCAGTTTCCAAAGGGCAAAGTACCTGTGTCATCACTACATTTCTTCTGGTGTCTTTGTAGCTGGGATTTATTGTTGTTCCTATATTAAACAGTCCTACCATGGTGAGTCACACAACGGCCAGCCCAGAAGTTGGTTCAAACCCACCCAGAGGTACTTTGGAAGACAGGTTCAGTGTTCTGGTTTCAAAAGGTCACAGCCGGGAGAGCATTATGGAACAATTAACAACAATGGCTAACATCACCACCATTCTGTTTTTATATTTAAGAACTTGGTTGTAATGACTCTTCTTTGGTGGGCTTCTTCTGACTCTGGGATTGCAGCATAAAACAGTATGTCCCAAGGGACCACATTCCCCTCAGATCCCTCTTGAAGTTGATTAGAAGCAGGATTTGGTGGAAAGAACTTTGGGTAAGGATTCAGGAGACTTAGGTTCCTCTGTGGTTGTTGTAGTAGTCCTGGTGTGGCGCTGCAGGATAAGGCACTAGACCGCAAGGTTGGTTTGAACCACAGGGTCAGCGGTTCATACCCACCAGCCACTCCTTAGAAACCCTATACAGGGGTCGCTATGAGTCAGAATTGGCTCAACAGCACTTAACAATAACAACAACAAAATAGCTATTGTTGTCTGATTTTAGGCTATTCATAAACCTCTCTGTTCCTCATGGAGTCCCGGTGTGTCACTGTAGGATAGGCGCAGGAACACAAGGTCGGTTTGAATCACAAGGTCAGTGGTTCAAACTCACCAGTGGCTCTGGAAACCCTATACTGGGTCTCTATGAGTTGGAACTGACTCAGTGGCACTTTAACAACCACAACTGCCTCTCATAAAGGAGCTTTGGTGGCTGTGTAGGATAAGCAGTGGACTGCTAACCTCAAGGATGGCAGTTCAAACCCACCAGCCGCTTGGTGGGAGAAAGATGAGGCTTTCGTTCGGTAAAGATTTGTTGATGTAGGTGCTGTTGAGTCGGTACTGACTCATAGTGACCTTATGCACACAGAATGAAACCCCGCCCGGTCTCACCATCCTGGGCCAATCTCATCATTGTTGCCCTCCTTGAGCCCATGGCTGCTGCCACTGTGCCAGTCTGTTTTGTTGGGGGTCTCCCTATTTTTCTCTGACCCTCCACTTTACCAAGAATGATGTCCTTCTCCCGAGACTGGTCCCTCTTGATGATATGTCTGAAGTATGAGAATCAAAGTCTGACCATCATGGCTTCTATGGTACTTTCTGGCTGTCCTTCTTCCAGTACGGATTGGTTTGCTCTTCTGGCCTCAGAAATCCTGTGCAGGGTTGCTGTGAGTCAGAACGCATTCCATGGCAGTGCCTTTGGTTTAGGGTTTTGGTCTGCCCTTCATAAGGTACCCTGGTGGTGTGAACCAAAAGGTCTGCAGTTTGAACCCACCAGCCGCTCCGCAGGAGAAAGATGTGGCCAGCTGCTTCCGTAAAGACCGACCACTTCGGAAACCCTGTGGGGCAGCTCTGCTCTGTCCTGTAGTCAGAATGGACTGGGTTTTTGGTCTGCCCTCACATGCCTCATCTCTAAATTGAGGATAATCGGCTCTGCTGCTCTCACGGGTTTGTTTGATCAAGTGTGACAATCACCACAGAACTTTGCAAATTAACACCATGAAAGTGTAGCTTCAGGTATTGTTAAGAATGGTCTCCAGATTACTGGGGACTTGAAAACTTCATTTAAATTCTAGGCATTTGCTTTTTCTTTGTTTTCTACTAGACAAAGAGCTATTGCTATCATATATACTGTTGTTAAGTGTCATTGAGTTGGTTCCAACGAGCCGCTGGTGGGTTTGAACCACTGACTTTGTGGTTCCAAGTCTAGTGCTGATTCTACAGTACTACACCAGGACTCCTGTTTTATATAT
The DNA here is from genome assembly GCF_000296735.1 of Chrysochloris asiatica. NCBI lineage: Eukaryota > Metazoa > Chordata > Mammalia > Afrosoricida > Chrysochloridae > Chrysochloris > Chrysochloris asiatica. The sequence continues at coordinate 7,397,599 of NW_006408559.1, forward strand.
GTATATATGACAGATGAAGCTTTCTGCTCCCACAAAGATGTACAGCCTCAGAGACCCTACACAGGGTCGCTATGGGTTGGGACCCTTAACAACAACGAACATATATATAATATAAAATGCAGCTTTCAGGTTCCCCTGAACGCCACCTTAATTCGCATTTTCACAACACTGATTTTTCTAAGCATTGGTTTTTTGTTTTGTTTCAGAGGAGCACATTTTTGGATGGAGTCTGTAGTCTGTCTTGACTTCCTTTTAGAAGTAGGCTTCTGATTCTGCCTTCTCATTTCCATGACACTTTCAAAAGACATTCTGAATTTCTTTCTGGCAACTTTCCAGATATTGAAAGCAGGCGGAGCTGTACCTGGTGAAGCAATATTAACGCCTTTTCCCTGTTATTTTCTCAGGGCTGTGCTTTAGTGGACGTCAGCATTCTCCGTGGATATGTTCACCTGCAGAAGTTGGATCTTTCAGTAAATAAAATTGAAGGTATGTAATCACCACTCTAGTAAATTGATGGATCACAGAATGACTTCACAATTTAAACTTTTAAGTATGCACGATCATGGTTTTAATACCGCAGAACTTGATGCAAGCGATAATAGGCATCAATTTGCACACGACTCTTCTGCTTTCCATGAGAAAATGAAAAGGCAGCAGCGACTGATAAGCGAAGACAAAGGCAGACGTTTGCCAATATGCAATATTATGCGATGGTTGCCATGTAGTGAGTGATATTTAAGAATATCAGATGGAATCTTTATTTTCTCCTTTGAAGGGATGGATCTTTGTTTCTTCAGTACTTTGTGATGGTTGACTGATTCCCTTTTCTTTTCTCTACTTCTGCTAGTTACTTGAGGGGCCCCTATGTGATGCAAATGGTTAGACACTTCACTGCTAACCAAAAGGTTGGCCGTTTGGACCCACCCAGAGGTACCTTGGAATAAAGGTCTGGCTTTCTGCTTCTGACAGGACACAGCCATAAAAACCCTATGGAATCGCTCTACTCTGCCCGCATGGGTCTCCGTGAGTCAGAGTTGGTGTGATGACAAATATATATTTTTCGTCTTTTAAAAAAACTAGTTATTCAGTATAGATGAATTAGTCTCCACCCTCTACTTTCCTTTTAGGGATATTTTTGTTTTGTTGTTGTTGTTTTTTTGTATCTACCTTTTAATTCTGGCTAGATACTTCTTTTCTTCCTGAACACCAGGGATCCTCAAATGCATTTGTCCCCCCTCTTTTTGCTTCCTCTATCTATGTAGTTGGTTCTTTCTCTTCTAATAGCACTGTATGTACTTGTGTGCATTGTGGTGCTGTAGGATAAGCAACTGGACTGCAAGGTCAGTTTGAACTGCAAGGTCAGTGGTTCAAACTCACCAGCCGCTCCTCAGAAACCTACAGAGGGTTGCTACGAGTCAGAACCAAGTCAATGGCACTTAACCACAGATTAGTTATGAAAGCCATTCACAGTTAGTAAAGTTAGTCGGACACTTGTCACATTTTCTTCAAAGCTTGATCGATCTCTGTACCTGGTTTTCTGGACTTATTTGAAATTCACTGTATATAATTTTTTTCCTCTAGACTTCCAGGAAAAGAAGCAAACCATGACTTCTGAGCTGTTCTCTTTACTGATCGTCTTTCTATTTGTGTCTTGTTTTCTTCACACATGTTGCCAACAGGGTATTTTCTGTCTCATGTTCTGATTTTGTTTTCTATCTATGACACCGGTAATGAAAATCTAGTCTTTTCAATAACTAAGAAACCATCTGTTGTTATTGCTGTTGTTAAGTGCCATAGAGTCACTTCCGACTCATAGCGACCCTATATAGAGTTTCCAAGGAGCAGCTGGTGAGCTTGAATCGCCGACCTTGAAGTTCAAAGTGACTTTGCAGTCCAGTGCATTAACCCACAGTGCCACACCAGAAATGATTTTGAATATTTGAATCCTTCAAATGCTACTTACTACCATTTTGAAAGACTTTTGTTTTCTTCTCCTTTTATAAAACTTTGTAACAGAGCCTTGTATATACAAGCACTGGCAGAGAGAAGAGTATAATGAGCTAATCACTTGGCTTCAGGCACGCATCAGCCCCTCTGTAATTTCCTTTCATCTTTACCCTCTCTCCTCCCCTTCCCCAGGGTTATTTTAAGCAAATCCCAGATATAGCATTAGAAAGACATTTTCAGTGTTGTCTGTAGGAGCTCTCATCCCAGATGCCCCCCTCCCCATTCCAAGATTGCTCTCATTTAATGGATAAGAAGATGCAGAATGGAGTCATGCTTTAGTTACATCCAGTGCTAGGAGTCTCTTGGCGACACAAATTCACTTTGCTAACCAAAAGGTTTCTTATTCCATTCCAATCTGAGGTTCCTGAGAAGAAACGCCTGGCAACCCACTGCTGAAAACCCAGGCGTTGAAAACGCTGTGGGGCGCAGTTCTATTCTGACACACACGGGGGCGCCATGAGTCAGAAGCCACTCAATGACAAATGGTAACTGGTGATCCTAGAGTGCAGAGAAAAGAGGTCAGGCTGGACCCTTGTTACTCAAGTAGGAGGCCCACAGCTGTGATTCTTTGTGGCTCAGACCGTTCTCCTGAAATGTGAGATGAGCCAATTCAGGAATTCATCCAGTGCTTGAGAGCCTTCTGTGTGCACAACCAGCGGACTCTATTCCGGCTCATAGAGACCCTCTAGGACAGAAGTTCTGTTTTTCTTACTGTGAGGATACTTTCACCTGCATCAGAATCACCTGTGTGCCTGTAAAAAGATTGCTGGGCCCGCCCCCAAAGCGTCGGACCCACTACGTCTGGAGAGGGCCTTGAGAACCTGGAGTTCTAGCCCCATGAACGCAGCGGCCCCTTTGAGAGCCACTGTTGCAGGCGCGAGGAGCTGCTGCCATCTGGTGGACGTAGTGCTCATTACACCGAGGAGGGAATGCATGCGTCCTGGTCCATGAATTGCTTTCCTGTTAGAATGATTTAGAAGCCTTGGCTATCTGCATTTCCTCATCCATTTGATAGAACTCTGCGGTACAGGGCTAATCTGCCCACAGAAAAGCCAGCCCCAGCCACTTGTGACAAACACCTTGGCTAAGTTCAGAGGTGACCAGTGGCCGAAGATTGTCGAACAATTTCAGCGTCTCCTTAGCTTTCCTTTCGCGCAGCCTTCTTCCACACACTCATTTGTTCCTCACCTAGGACGATTTACATCTAATAAAGAAGAATCACTGGAAGGCACCAATGATTAATTAAGCTTGGTGGCTCAGCGTCATACCGAGGTGCCTGGGAAGAAAAGGCCGGTGATCTGCTACTGAAAAATTCGTCATTGAAAACTCTTTGGAGTACATTTCTGCCCTGACACACATGGGACCATAATGAATAAGGGCAAAGGATATAGTTCAGCCCAGGGGAAATAAAGTAGACATTGGTGGAGAGTTTCTGGCATCAAAGACCCTTGAGGGAAAGATGCAGGAAGGCCCTCACAGTGTCTGCACACACTCTTGCCCCCACACTATCCCACACTCTTCATGGCAAATCCAACCTGCCTGGCATCTCCTGGTCTGGCTAAGTGTAGAAACTCCATTCTACCACTAGGGGCGCCATCCTGGAGCAAAAGAGGGCTTGGGGTTCTTTACGTTATTGTTTCCTGGTAGAGCCAAAACATCATCCCGGTCAGGTAAAGCTCTGTCTGATGCGTATTGGAATTCATCCTGCTGCCCAGAAGGGTGCATGCTGTAGATTGGCAGAGAGACAGAATAAGACTCCATAATTGTTACAGTCACCAGGGAATTTCATCATGAATTGCCTTTATTAGCTCAAAGTCTTCATCTTCGTAATCCTGGTTCAGACTATCTTCTTAGGATACAATGCAAAACTCAGAGGCATTTTCCAACCCACCCAAACTCAAAGCACAATAATAGCAGTGATTTCAATCACTTGGAATAATTAATGGAATGTATGCCGTTGTTAAATGAAGACAAGCTCAATTCACAACAGACAGTTCTCTTCATGTGGTGTTTTCAGTCTGCCTGAGAAAAAGAGAATTCTGTTAACTCGGAGCTAATCATCAGGAGGAGTCCTGGTGTAGCACTGTAGGATATGACCTATAACCACAAGGTCAGCGGTTCAAACCCACCAGCTGCTCCCTGGGAACCCTATACAGGGTCGCTATGAGTTGAACTTACTTGATGGCACTTAACAACAACAATATCAAGATTATTTAGGGCCTTTGTTTTCCATCCTCTTCTTTGAGGTCAACACTTTCTGATTCATTGGGCCTGAGCGTAGGTGGAGGACAGGGCTCGGGGAAGCTGCGGTGGCCTCAGGATGTGGGTGATTTGGAGAAAAGGGTTCGAGCGCAGGAAGAAGGGTTTGCTTTTGGTTCAAGGAGAGTTTTCCATCCTTTTTTGGGGGGCGGGAGGCGCATATATTTCTTATTGTTGTTAAGTGCCTTCTAGTCAGTTTCAACTCATAATAACCCTGGGTAGGGTCTCCGAGGCTTTTAAAATCTTCGCGGGAGCAGAGAGCATCATCTTTCTCTTGCGGAGCGGTTGGCGGACTTGAACTACGGAACTTGTGGTTCGCAGTCCAGCGCTTGTCATGTGGAGCTGCCATGCTCCCCATATTTCATATACTCCTGGTTTTTGATTTTTTGTTTTCCCTTCCCCCCCCCCCCATTTTTCACATTTGGATTAACGTGCTTTCATCTGGCTTGATGGAATGATATTCTGATGTCAACCATGCTGTTTTGAATGACTTTGTCTAATTTGTTCTGTTGGCTTATCCTAGTCTTTGCTTCTTTTCTCTCCCCTGTACCCCCAGATCTGTCATGTGTGAGTGGTATGCCTTATCTTCTAGAACTTAATGCTTCTCAGAATAAACTGACTACATTCTTCAACTTCAAGTCACCCAAAAATCTCAAGGTAGGCATTATCAGTATATGAATTGCATGTATATTGTTCTTAAGAGCCATTGAGTCACTTTGGACTCGTAGCAGCCCTGTATAGGGTTTCTGAGGAGTGGCTGGTAGGTTTGAACTGCCAGCCTTCAGTTAACAGCCCAGTATTTACCCTATGGCATCACACCAGGACTCCAATCGCAAATATGAGTGTTTGGAAATAGATCATCTCAACAGCACTGAAATAGAGAATTCAGCAAAAATAAGAGGTCAAGACAAATAGTGTTCATATCACAAATAAATAGAAGGACTTATAGATTAGAAAGGTGCGGTGGTATGTCATTGAATAGTGTTTTTAGGAAGGTTGGCTAAAACCTAGCTTTCAAACCCAAGAACTACTTTCTTTCCATGCCCTCTCTCCCTCATTTACACACTAATTATTATAGTTTTTATTATAGCAGGACCATTTCAAATCAGATTTATAATTGGGAAAAACTAAAAAAAAAATCTCTTGTGGCTGAAATTAGCAAAAAACCCTACGGGCACTGCCATTGAGTCAGTTCTGATTCAGAAAAACCCTTTGGGTCATAGAAGAACTCCATAAGGTTTCTGGGACTTTAAATCTTTACAGGAGCAGAAAGTCTCATTTTTCTCCCATTGAGTAGCTGGTGGGTTTGAACCTCCGACCTTGCAGTTAACAGTCCAAATGCTTAACCCACAGCACCACCAGGGATCCTCATGGGCTCCAGTGAACCCACTGCTGATGAGTAGAACCATCCATTAGGGCTCACATTGTTGTTGTTGTTAGGTGCCCTTGAGTTAGCTATGACTCATAGTAACCCTGTTCACAACAGAACAAAACACTGCCTGATCCTGCGCCCTCCTCACAATTGTTGTCACGCTTGAGTCCATTGCAGCTGCCACTGTGCCAATTCATCTTGTTGGGGGTCTTCCTCTCTCTTTACTGCTGAACCATGGGCTCAAATGTATCCAACTATTACTTGTTTTTGTGTAAGGAAAAAAAAATTACAATCTCCATTCTTCATTCTCTGTACTTACTCTTGCATTTCGGAACAGAAATAACCCCCCTTGGACAGTGGCAGATAGAACTGTGTACTAACTAGGCCGTGACATGGGCTGTCTCATGCATTGATGGGCACCCAAGTTCCCTGTGGGTGTTATGAATTAATGTCGGGATTCAGGACGTCTGGGGTGAGTTCTGACATCGGGATTTCAAAGAAGTCCTCAAGCGATGCTTTTGCTGCTAGTCCAAGGACCATACTTGGTGGAAAATTCTTTTATAAAAACAAAAAAAAATTGATTCCTGGTGATCCTGATTTAATTGGTTTGCATTAAATTCAGAACAGGAATGTTGGTAGCGCAGTGGTTAAGCACTCGAGGCTAACCTAAAGGTTGGTGGTTTGAATCCAGCAGCCACCCTGCAGGAAAGATGGGGCAGTCTGCTTCTTTAGGATGACAGCTATGGGAGCCCAAGGGTCAGTTAGTTCTGCACTGAACTATAGGGTCACTGTGAGTCAGAGTCTGCTAGGCGACCCTGGGCTATTGGGGGTTAAGTCCTGAGCTGTTAGGTTTGAAAGGCTCCCAGGTATTTCTAATGTGTTGACAATGGTGAGACCGATCCCCAGACCATGTGATTGGTGTTTGTCTACTGGATGTTGTTGGCATTGTTGTGTGCCATCAAGTTGGTACTGACTCATAGTGACCTTATGCACAACAGAATGAAACACTGCCCAATCCTGGGCCAACTTCTCAACCTTTGTTACACTCGAGCCCATTGCAGCTGCCACTGTGCCAGTCCATCTCATTGGGGGGTCTTCCTCTTTTTTGCTGACCCTCCACTTTACCAAGCATGATGTCCTTCTCCAGAGACTGCTCCCTCCTGATGATATGTCTGAAGTATGAGAGACAAAGTCTGGCCACCCCGGCTTCTAAGGAGCACTCTGGCTGTACTTCTTGCAACACAGATCTGTGTGTTCTTTTGGTGGTCCATGGTGCTTTTAAAATTCTCCTCCAGCACCACAATTCAAATACATCAATTCTTCTATGGTCGTCTTTATTCCCTCTCCAACTTTTAATCAAGAAGCACTGGTATACTTATTAGTCTTATTCACAAACCAAACGGACTTAGCTCTGAAGTGGTACATGGAGGTTGATACAAATATCAGGATCAGCTGGAATGAAGACTCTGGCTCTCCCTCTATCCATCCACTCCGCTCCCAGCCCAGCCCCACCCCCCTGCAAGACACCCTTCCCACTTGTCTCTTCTGTGGTTTCCCAGGTGCTCCTCCCTCTGAAGGAATAGTTGTTACCAAGGGAGATTCCTTTTCCCAATCAGCCACACCAGGGTCTGAGGTGTACGGCATGGAATCATGTGCTGCAGACTCATCAGGAGCTGAGTGTGTGGAGCTGCTTTGTTCTTGGTGGTTCCACAGCCCACATTCTGGTGGTTGGCTGCTCATAAATCGACCCTGACTCATGGCGACCCTATAGGACACAGCTGAACGACCCATAGAACTTCCTAGGTCACAGTCTTTGTGAGAACAGGTCGCCAGTTGAAGTCTCCCATTGAGCCTCAGGATGGGTTTGAACCGTCGATCTTTGCTTAGCAGCTAAGCACTAAACCTCTGCACCACCAATGTTCCTTCATTTGCCCCAAGCCCTATACAGTCAGCTGGGAAGATGGCCACTTACACCCCTCGGAACTAAAACAGTCCACAGCCACCGAGTCCATTCTGACCCATAGTGATGCTGTAGACAAGACAGAACTGCCCCCAGAGGGTCTCCAAGGTTGTCAACTTTTACGGAAGAAAGGGGCTCATCCGTCTCCGGAAGAGCGGCTGGTGGATTCGAACTGCCGACCTTTTGGTGGCAGCAGTGGGCTTAACCCACTGCGCCACTCACAAAAGAACATTCACACGGTGACCCCTTAACGCCCCAAGCTCTGGGAGAATTAAGAGCCAACACATCAGCAACTTTAGGGAAGTGGTTGGAACATGGTACCAGGTAATCAGGAGGCCAGCGCCGCATGGATGCTTTGTGAACAAGGGCAGGGGACATTGGGGCCGGCAGGTGTTTTCATTCATTGTCTGAGCTGATCCTCCCGGTAAACCTTCGAGGGCACTGTTACGCCATTATCCGAGGAGCATTAACCTACTAAACCTTTGCTGATAGGTGTCAGAGCTGGGATTCACCACGGGGCTGTGACCCCAAAGCCTGTACTGCTCATCAGTCATACCTGTGGCCTCTGCCCCGCCCTCTTTGAGGGAGTTCCTCTACTTGTTCATTTCCCACGTGGAACCCCGGCGCAGACGCGGCCTGAAGAGCAGGGTTCCGACTTGCACTCTGCGCATGTCCTTAGAGTACGTTTGTTCTTCGTGGAGGCGGATGCTAGGCAACGTGAACTTTATCCCTGAGGGACAAGGAGGGCACAGAATTGGATGCGGCCCTGTAGGAACGGACTATCCAGTAATTGTGCTTACTGGGGAATCTGTAGTGAACACTTCCACCTGGGTTTAGCCATGTTAACTGTGTGCTGAAACCCAGGTACAATTGTTCAATACAGATTCATAAACATGAGGAAGCCTGGGCCTGCCTTCTCACCGGAAGCTGTGCTTACTGCTTAATCAGGACCCCTGGCCCTGCCCGCGAATACTTAGATGATGTCATGAGCAGAAATGTGTTGCGGGAAAGAAGTCTGAATGAGACTGAATCACCAAAGCCCACATAGCTAGCAATATACCTCGACTCCATCGTTGGAGTTTTGCTTATTCTATAGACGAACAAGGAGCTCTGGTAGCGTAGTGGTTATGAATCGAGCTGCTAACCTGAAGGTCAGCAGTTCGAAACTACCAGCTGTTCCGCTGGAGAAAGATGAGGCTTTCTGCTTCGGTAAAGATATACAGCCTCGGAAACCCTGTACAGGGTCGCTATGGGTCGGAACCGACTCCAACAACAACAATATAGAAGAACAAAAAGTAAACATTAAACTTGTTTTCTATGATGTCAAACGGACTTCTTCAGTTATACTGCGTGTTTTGCTTAACTGCAATTTGTATATGCGTAGAAGTGTGCGTTCTGATTTTTTTTAAAAATGTAACTGTTTTATTTGCACATGACATGGTTCACATACTTGGATTCTAATTAGACTGGGACTGTGGGTTAGGCATTGAGCTGCTAACCTCAAGGTTGATGGTTCAAACTCACCAGTCAGTCACTCCACTGGGGAAAGACCAGGCTGTCTGGTCCCATAAAGGTTTATCGTCCTGACCCCACTCAGGGTCCCTGTGAGTTGGAATCGACTTGATGGCCAGAGCTTATGTTATCATTGACGTCACCATTTTTCTACTCTTGCTTTTTCAGTTGTTTCTAGAAATTTCTTTGTTTGTTGTTGTTAGAACTGACAATATTTAGCTTAACTATAAATGCTTAAATAAAAAGAATAAAAGCACAAAAATTTCATATTTAAGGTATTTGGCATTTAATGCATTGTACTTGGAGACCTGGTGTGGCTCTGTGGGCTAATGCATCAGACTGCAAAGTCGTTTGAACTGCAAAGTCGGTTGTTCAAGCTCACCAGCTGCTCCTTGGAAACTCTATACAGACTTGCTATGGGTCAGAATTGACTCAACGGCACTTAACAACAACAACACTAATCTTGGAGTCCTGGTGTGACACTATAGGATAAACACTGGACTGCAAGTTCAGTTAGAACCATAAGGTCGCCTCCTTGGAAACCCAATACAGGGTTGTTATGAGTCTGAACAGATTCGATGGCACTAAACAATAACAGACAGTAACCTTACAATGGGAAATGATTTGGGGATGGAATCTCTGCTTTAAAAGAAGATAAGAATACTTGCATAGTGCTTATGATACCATTGCTTGGCAGCTATTTAGAAAATTATTTCAGTGCACTCAGCAATTTACCAAGATTGGTGTTTCAAAAAACTTGGGATTTCTGTTTTTCCTTTTTTCCAAAAAAAAATCCCCAAACCTTTTTTGATTATCTTTCACTAGTAAGTGAGCAATTGAGCAAAGTTATTTAATTTTGGATATCTTTCATTGTGAGCAGGGTTCGTGTTTGTGATTGGAGACAACTGATTTTGCTGAATCTGCTTTCCTAAAATAGTCAGTGCTGAGAAAGGCTTGGAAGTTGAAGAGATAAATCTTGCAGATAGATCTCCGATATAATGCTGGCATTTAGTGGTGACTTGGCAGAATCGATTGAAGTAGGAATAGAAAAGGCAAAGATACAGGGAACCGAGTTACAACGTCTACATAATAAGCCAAGTGAATGCAGTTTCTGGGCATTTGAGAAAATGAAAGAAATTGTGGAAAATAGGGTGAAATTGAGGTAAATCCTGGAGGAAAATCAAGAAGGCTTAAAAGAAATGCTGAAAATGGAGCAAGAGGCTGTGGGCATTGAAGCCCGTAGCCTGTAGGGATGTCACAGCCCCGGAGGTTGGGTTCAGGGGGCTCCTTCTTAGAACCCCTCAAAGTGGACGGAGGAAGGTCCTCCTTCCAAAATGATTCAAGATGGATGAATGCCAGAACTTTAACATATTTTCAATATTGAATTCCAATGCTACACTCAGAAATAGATTTCCTCATGTGGTGAAAATGAAGGAACCCTAAAGTGTTGTCTCTTCTCTTTTTCTCACCAGAAGGTGGATTTTTCCTACAACCAAATTTCTGAAATGTCTGACTTGTCTGCGTACCAGGCGCTTACCAAACTAATTCTGGACAGTATCCTTTGAATGAGTAACGGGGGAGCTTGGCTGATATGCCCACTGAGGACTGTGAACCAGATGGCATGGGGTAATACCAGATCAACACTTTCCTGGAGATGCATGACACATTAAGTGATTAAGGATTGATATTCCCACACGAGAGAAGGTATTTTATTTACCAAGAAATGGAACTACCAATCCAGGCTTGCCAGGAGCGTCTCATACTAGAACCTTCTCCTGATCAATGGTTGTTTACCGTTCATTCTGAAATCAGATGAGAAATTGCATTTTCAATTGGTTTTAGCCCCATCTGAGATAAATGCACCACTTGAAAAATCTAGATTTTGTCTTAGGAAACCTAGCAGTAGCTGTTTTTACACTCATCTCTTTTTGAATAGCAAGTCTCTCTTTTCTTAGCGGGCATAGCGCCTCTCCAAGTCACTGCAACCTTGTGTATAGCACAACAAAACACGGCCCCGTCCCTGCACCATCTTCATGATTGTGGGTAGACTTGAGGCCACCGCTGAGGCCACTATGTCAGTCCGTCTCACTGAGGGTTTCCCTTGGTTACTCTGGACCTCCACATCCTTCTCTGTGCCTTGGTCTCTCCTCAGGACCCTCAGCATTCTATGAGATAATACTCTGCAGCGATCCATAGGGTTTTCATTGGCTCATTTTTAGAATGAGATCACCAGGCCTTTTTTCCTAGTCTGTCTGGAAGCCCCACTGACACCTGCCCACCGGATGATCTAGTGGCATTTGAAATACCTGTAGCATTGCTTCCAGCATCACAGAGCCCACACGTCATGGCAGCACAGAACACCGACCGACAGTGTGGAGACACCTCTTGTGCATTTTCAGTGTGCCTACAGACCAACACACACACACAAACACCAACAAACTTCTGATTAGTAACAGCTTCAAGAGCACCTGTATTACACAAACCAGGTGCCCATTCAAGCAGTATCTCCTAAACGGTCAACGTGCTTCAACTTGTCGAGCCAAAGGGGTTAATTGGGGATTTGTGAGTTGAATGAGTCTTCGTTACACCAGAGACCCATGTTCTCTAGGGGATAATGCAGCGGGCCTTCTCTTTCTCTGTATCTTGCTACCCACCTGAGGATTTGTGGGACAGCGCGGGGAATGACTTGATCACTTCTGGACACCTCCTTCCAGGGATGTGGCTAGGGCACAGCCTTCGTAACAAACTGAGCTGTGGAGGTGGATACACACTTTATTATTATTATAGACTTACAGAACAGGCCCCCAAACAGTGCTGAGTGTTCCCAGATGTTCTTCTAACTTTCTCTAGTGTGGTCATTGAATAATGAAATCTTACAGATGATTAGATCTGGTCACTCATGTTCTTTCTCTGGTCTGCAGTCCAGTCCAGGGCCCTATGTTGCATTTACTTCTTCTCTCTTTGTTTAAACTTTAAAATATTATATATTTTTTCATAATTCTCTCTTTGTTCAAAAATTTAAAAATTGTAATTTTTTATTGTGAATTGAGTGAAGGTTTACAGAGCAGATCATGAGTTTTTCATTCGACAAATCACACACTTTGTTTCTTCTCAATGGTTGCATTCCCCTCCCTGCAACAAGTTATCCTGCTTCCTCCCTGTGATTCCTGTTCCCATTCCGCTCTCCTTCACCACCTTTCTGAACTTTATCCATAGGTAAAGGTTGCCTTTTTGATCTCGAATGATTGTTGTACCCCCTATATAACTATCTACTGCTTGGAGGAAAATTGGATCATGATGGGTGAGTTCTGTTCCAGACCTGAAGGGTGGCCAAGGACCAAAGACTCAGGTTCCTCCTGTCTCTTTCTGACCAGTAACCCCAGTCTTTTCTTACAATTTAGGGTTTTGGTCCACATTTTCTCCCACTCTATCCAGGACCTTCTAATGTGATCTCATTCAGAGTAGTGGGCACCATCTAGTTCTTCTGGTCTCAAGAGTTATAAAAACTGATGTTCGCTTGGTCCATTGGTCCATTGGATTAATTGATTCCAAGGAGGTGCACTTTCTTGAAGACACATTTTATAGAACAAAACTCGATTCAAATATGGTGAGAAGCTTCACACATAGCACCTGTCCCTTCAGGACTTGTATATGAACTTGATCCATAGTGCGTGTTTGGATGATGTTCTTGAAATGAGCCAGTTCTTCTGAATGTGGCCCAATCAACTTGTGTTGATGACAAACTAGAACATTATCAGCATCTGCTCACAGAACTTTGGTTTTATGCTTGAGTCTCATAGAGATTAAAGTAGCTGTCTCATTACCCAGAAGCCCACTCACCCAGCAGCACGATCCGTTAGTTGTTAGTTGAGAAGACTAACAAACTTTAATTGAGGTTAAAAAGACTTAGTAAGATTACTAGAAGATGGGGATACCCTCAACTTGGTAAACGAACTGGAGACACTGTTTTGAGCGTTCTCCTTTAAAACTGATCATTGTTGGTGTTTCCAAAAACTTGAGGTTTTGGTTGTTGGTTTTTTCCCTTTTCCACAAAAATATTTTTGATTGTCTTTTGCTAGTAGGTGAGTAATTGAGCAAACTTTGTCTCTTCTATCCATCATTGTTTTGAAGGTTCTAGCCAACATTATAAAACTAGAGAAAGAAATTGGAGGCATAAAGATATTGGTAAAGGGAAAAGAAAAAGTCATTATTTGTAGATGACATGATTATCAACAGAGAATTTAAAAAATAACTTGAGGGAAAGTATTCTAGAAATAGCAGGGAGAGGTTAGAGTTTAGCAAGGTGGTTGGGGTTGACTTCAGTAAACAACACTTCATTGTAGTTCTGTACAGCAGAAGTCGTTAGAAAACACTGTTTTAAGAAGTCACCATTTATAACAGCAACAAAAACTAATCTTATTAAAGATGAATAAGACCAGTGGGGGGAGCATCATAAAACATTATTGAAGGGAATTAAAAACCAACACCAACCTATACAGGGTCTCTAAGTCAGAACCAACTAGGCCGCACTTAGCAACAACAAAGAAAATATATCCCACAATCTACTTAAAAAAGTAGGCCAACTATTTGTAAAAGAATTCTATAGAAAGTAACAGTGATAAAGCTAATAAACATATGGGGGGGGGGGGGGGGAAGCTCAAACTCATTTGTATTCAGAGAAATGTAATCCAGAACCACAGTGAGCTATTGTATTGTATCAGCTCAGTTGACAACATTTTAGAAATCTAAAAATACCAAGGGTTGGAGAGCTTGTAGCTCAGGAGGAATATTCTACACCTTGTGTGTAGGTATAAAATTAGTTCAACCACCTTGGAAAACGATTTCATATTATCTTGTCAAGTTGAGCATCCAATTCCCTTTGACTGAGCCCTTAAATTCCTGCGTAGGAACGTTTAGCATGTGTACCTGGAGGCTTATATAAGAATGCTCATAAGAGCATTGCTTGTAATAGCAAAAAGCTGAAACAACCCAAATGCCCGTTGGTGAGAAAACAGATAAATAAATGATGGTAAAGTCATACCATGAATATCATTCAACAGTGAAAATGAATGGAATGCATCTACATTTAGCAGTCAGGATGAATCTTAATAAAACTGGATCACAGAGGTTAGGTACAAAGAGGAAAGAGAAGGAGAAATATCACACTGATTCTACAACAGTGGTATCAATGAACAGGGTCACAAGGAATGGGGCAGGAGAGCTATGCACGAGAAGACTGAAGTCATTGTTAATGCTGTAGTTCTTGGTGTCAAGGAGACTATTTCACGAGTTTTCATTGTATTTTTAAAAAGCAAGTATAAGTGGGCCATGCTTAGACCAATGATGAGTCAGGGAGTAAGCTTAACCCAGTTCTACAAGGGGGCTTCAAATCATGGGAAACTCCTATTACCTTTCAATTCCATTTTTCCACAAACTTTTTGAAGCCATCTCATGTGTACCTGCATCCATTAAAAAAAAAAAGAAGAAACCTGAACTAATATCTTTGAAAGATAAATTGGAATTATTAATTTGTTTGAAAAACATTTAAAAGAAAACAAGATCAGTTCATTAAGCTACTAATAGCGACAGTGTGATTGTAGTAGGTTGTGTTGTATTAATGTCTCAATGAGTCATTAACAACTATAGGATATCGATTTGTTGAGTTTATCTTATTATGCTCTTTTGTCTTTCCTGATATGAATAACTTACAATTAATTAATAATCAGTATATTACAAAAGGAGAGACATTGCTAAGGATAGCTAAACCGATTTATCCTTGAAAAGGAATACACAATACACGTCTTACTTTATAAATATTGACGGGGTGTTTATTGGAATTGGTTTTACATTGATAGAGTCATGGCATTTAAAAAAAGTGATTCATAGAATTGTAAATCCAGAGATTGTACAGTATTGAGTGTGGCCAAGGACCCTGAGACCAGGGTGGTTCAGCAACTTACCCCAGGCTGATTGTGTTTTAACGTTTGAATGGAGAGACTAGTCTTCTGAATGCCAGTGTTTTTCCCATTCTGCATGCAATTCACTGAGTCATCTTCTCGTTTCTCACACCATTATTTATGCGGCATGCATGCTCCCTTCCTGGTAGAGATCCACTCCTGTCCTGAAGAACATCTTTCATAGGTGGGGTGATGTAGATTTTTTAGGATTGGTTTTGATTAAAACCATCATTGTGGCTTTCTGCACCAAGAGAATTGTGATGGATTCTTCGTTTCTCAGTAACTGTTTTCTATGCACCCAAGCCATATTTTATGTTTGTAGACAAATGAATAAGAGTGCATACTAAACCAGTGAATAATTCACGTCAAACACTGTAAACGACTGACAGCATTTCCCAAACATAGAAATATATTGTTGGACTTTTCCCTTTGTTATAACTGCTTATGTGCCACAGGCTTCCTGCCTCAGCTTCCACAGAGATGGAAAAGCCCTCTGTCAAAGATTTATGGAGACGTATTATAAAATACGTACCAGCTGAAATACAGCACCAGGATTTTGAGTTCTTGGAATCTCTCCTAGCAGTGGTCTTTTATATCAAATTAAAATATACCTAAGAGGATTAATCCCATAGGTTAATTCATAGAAATAGTTTAGTGATGTATCTCATTGCATTTTTTTTTTAACTTCTTATTGTGAATTGAGTGAAAGTTTACAGAATAGATCATCAGTTTTACATTCAACAAGCCATATACTTTGCTTCATTATATGGTTACAATCCCCTCCATGTACCAACAGTTAACAGCATTTACCTCTATTCCTTTTAATTATTCCATTCTTCCCTGTGTCTCCTGCTATCTTCATCTTTCCTTTGCTAACCTCCCTCTGGTTGTACATTGCCTGCCCTGTCACCCATGTAAACACGTGTTTACCCTCTAGTCCTGGTATGGAGCTATAGGATAAGCACTTGAACTCAGGGGTGGTTTGAACAGCAATGTTGATGGTTCAAACTTACCAGTCACACCTTGGAAACCTATACAGGGTCACTGTGAGTCAACCGGACTCCAGGACACTTAACAACACCATCCCTCTAGTCCATGAATAATTTTGCCTCACACCCCTCTAATCATCATTGATTGTTTATTTTATCAAGAAAATCTATTTTTTTAAAAAACCTTTTACAACATTTTTCTCATACAATATTTGTCCTTTTGTGATTGATTAATTTCAGTCAGAATTTTGAATTTTGTCCTTCAGGTTCAAACATGTTGTGAGGTATTTCACAGATTCATATTATTCTTCAAGGGTTTGTAGTATTCCATTGTGTGTTTGTAACAAAGCTGGTTTGACCATTCTTCCGTTGCTGGACCTTCAGGCTGTCTCCATCTTTTTGATATGTCTCTTGTACACAGCATATTGAAGGATCCTGTTTTCTTATCCATTCTGCTCTCTATGTCTCTTGTCTGGTGTATTTGATCCATTTATATTCAGTATGATTATCAATAGGTATGACTTGATTACTGTCATTTCTCTCTCTCTCTCTCCCTCTCTCTCTGTGTTTTGTGGTGCTGCTGGATTCTTTGTACTATATAATTTTCCATGCTGAGTTTATTTTGTTTGTAGATTTTAAATTTTATTTTATCATTTTCATTTTTGTTCTGTTAATGTTTACTAAATCTTTCTGATTTTCCTCTTTTTTTATTTTGATGTACAGGTATATTATTTTTCTTTATGGTTACCCTTTAATTTATTCATTTTTCCCTGCTTAAAACAGTCTGTTTTGTCTTAAAATCTACTTGACTTCCTTGCCATTTAGAAGTTCTGAAACTATACTATTCCCTCTTTTTGCTATGTAGTTGACTTCATTATACATTGATATTTCTGTTTCCCTATTTTCAGTCTTGCAGGTTTGTTTTACTTTAAATACTTCTCTATCTGGATTGAATTCTGGGTGGTGTTGTTATGAATGGTAATCTCAGGTTGGTGTCTGCTGCAGTTGGTGCTGTTCAAAGAACACCCTTTAGCATTTTTTGCGAAGTTGATGTAGTCATTGTAAATTCCTTTAATTTCTTCTTATCAGGAAATGTCTTAATTCTACAGTCCTCTTTGAGGGACAGCTCTCCTGGGTATGTGACTTGTGGTTGGCAGTGTTCGCATTTCTTATTGAAAAGTCCCAAGACTCCTGAGAGAACATGAAAGAATAGTGTCAGAAAGGAGGACAAGAAACAGTTTGGTTCGTAACTAAGACACCTGAAGACCAGAGGATAGGACACCTCAGTTCTTTTGTCATTGCTGGTAGACATCGTATAAGGTATTTGCAGGAGTAATGGGAAAAGGCATTGTGGAGAAATTTCTAAAGCCATATTTGATAAGGAGGATGGCAATGGTAGCTATAGACTTGTGATAGAATTCTAGCCTTCTATGCAGGAGACCTGGCTTCCATTCCCAGCCAGTACACTTCCCAGCAGCCACCACGCGTCTGTCCATCAGTGGAGGCTTGCAGGCTCCTATAATGCTGAGCAGGTTTCAGTTAAGCTTCCAGGACTAAGAGAGACAAAGGAAGAAGAAAGACTTGGTAATCTACATCTGAAAAATCAGCGGATGAGAACTCTTTAGCTCACACCTGTCCAGTCTGCTCTCTGGGATCACCATAAGTCAGAGACCTGTTAGCAGGTAGCAGCAACACACTGCTTAATGGAGAAGAGAATACTGTGGAATGAAAGTTGAGTAGAGAAGACTTTGAGAAAGAAATACTAGTTTCTGTAAAATGGTTACCAAGAAATATAAATGATCTTGTCAAATTGCCTCCAAAATGGCGATCTAATAACGAATGTTCTCACCCAGTAGTCTGAAAGTATCTGTTCTTCAAAACCTTGTATTTCAAGATGTTTGCCAAACTGGTGGGTGAAGAATGGCATGGCATCTTAATTTGCATTCCCCTGACTTCCTGTGTAGCTGAGTGTCTTTTCATATGTTTATTAGCCACTTGGATTTGCTCCTGTGGGGATTGCTTGGATGTATCCTTTGTCTATTTTCTATGAGGTTGTTTTTGTCTTTTTTTTTCTTATTAATTTATTGTCATTCTTTATGTATTCTAGATAGTAATCCTTTGACTACTACTATATGTTGTATGTTCTGCCAGTCTACCAGTTGTCCTTATTTGTAGTAATTAAAAAGTAATAAAAGAGAAACAATATGAAAATGAGGACTAGCTGTCATGATGAAATACTTAAAGATGTTGATTTAATATGAGCTTTGAAAAACAATAAAGAAGAAAAATGGAACCCCTGAATGTGTAGGGTTTAAAAAGGTGCAGAAAGATACTAAGAAAAAAAAAATGTACTGACAAGTAAGAAATTTCTTGGTACATTTGCAGATTATTGATTAGATGCTCATGGCAGAAATGGAGAATTCCTATTAGGTATAATGGGAGGTAAAGTTGGGTAATAAACAGTTTTTGCTTAGATTTGTTGTCAAGTTGGTTCTGACTCATAGTGACCCCATATAGGGTTTTCAAGGAGCAGGTGGTGGGTTTGGACAGCTGTTAGCAGTCTAGTGCTTATCCTACAGTGCCACACCAGGTTCCAAAGGATCATAATTGATGGAGTGAGGAATTTGGAGTTCATCATTTGGAAGCAGGATATTCTGGAGGTGTCTGATAGTCTGGCCCTGACCACATTGTGGAGAGTGAGTTGAAGGTAGGAAGATTAGGATATCAGAGGTAC
The DNA here is from genome assembly GCF_000296735.1 of Chrysochloris asiatica. Classification (NCBI taxonomy): domain Eukaryota; kingdom Metazoa; phylum Chordata; class Mammalia; order Afrosoricida; family Chrysochloridae; genus Chrysochloris; species Chrysochloris asiatica. Next base: position 7,416,389 of record NW_006408559.1, read on the forward strand.
TCATGGTGTTAATGAAGATCTATGTTGGCAGAAGAGTAAGTAAAAAGGAAGGATGTGATGAAAAAGGATGTTTTAAGTGAAAAAAAATGTAAAGCCTGGCCTTGGTTTCTGATTGGATACCCTGAAGATTACATGTAACTGGGAGAATGGTGATAACCTACCATAGGCTACCTGGCTGAGGAAACTGGGCTTTGCTTAGGAAATGATATCAAACCATGGAAACCAGCCATAGATATTGAGGACAGAAAGAGATGAGTGGCATCAGTAACTTCAAGATTGGAATTTTAAATGACTATTAGGATGGTGCCCTGGTAGCACAGTGGTTTACACATTGGGCTGCTAACTGCAAGGTCAACAGTTCAAATCCACAGGTCACTCCACAGGAGAAAGATGAGGCTTTCTGCTCCCATAAAGATTGCCAGCCTTGGAAACCCTGTACAGGGTCTCTGTGAGTTGGAACTGATTCCACGCTGTGCAGCGGCAGCATGTGGATAGAAGACAGACGTTCTTAGCTAAAATTTTACCAATGAATGGAAGCTTAGTCAACCAATGAGGAAATTAAGGCATAATTTAAGCCTCCCTTATTTGAAGGGAAAAGAAGCCAATGTTGATAGGAAAGAAAGGGATATTTTTCTTCCTAACAGAGCGCTGGTTTTAGGACGACCTAGAACTCTGGTAGTGTTGTGGTTACAAATTGGGCTGCCAATCTCATGGTTAGCAGTTCAAAACTACCAGCTGTTCTGCGGGAGAAAGATGAGGGTTTCTGCTCCCTGTGCAGGGTCGCTGTGAGTCAGATCCGACTCCACGGTTCTTAACAACAACAACAGCATTTGCTATAGATGATATCTTCTGGTCACAGGATGATGGAGTTTGATTCATGTTGTATCTCAGGGAGAGCCTGAATTCAGAAATGCTGCCCGTGGAAACACATGCGTTTCTCATGGAGACCATGAACTAACAACCAAGGAGGCAACTGGGTCCCACTGTGTTAGTTCTGGTATTCTTTTCCTCATCGATGAAATAAATCCTTCCTGAACACACTCAAAAACGTTGTCTTTTTTTCTTTTTAAGTAGTGCTAGAACTCCTGGTGTGGCACTGTAGGATCAGCACTGGACTGGGAACCACAGGTTGGCAGTTCAAACCCACCAGCTACTCCTCGGAAACCCTATACAGAGTCATTTTCAGTCAGAACTGACTCTATGGCACTGGATAACAACAAAATACCTTAGAAGCATCTGGAAAGACAGGTCACTAGGAAAGAGTATTGTGTTTGGTAAAGGAGAGGGATGATGAAAACAAGGGAAAACTCCATGAGATTGGCTGACACAAGAGCAGCCCCTGGGTCATCATGGGATGGGAGCGGGAAGTGTTCCGCCCTCTTACCCACAAGGCCACCATGAGTTAGAGGCAGCTCAGCAACATCTGATATCAATAATGGTGGTGGTGGTGTGCTGGCGAGTTGGTTCTGGCTCACAGTGGCCCTGAATAGGGTTTCGGAAGCTGCCAACTTTCACTGAAGCAGAAAGCCTTCTTATTCTCCCATGGAGCAGCTGGTGTATTCAAATTGTTGACCTTGCAGCTAGTAGCCCAACACTTAACCCATTACACTACCAGAGCTCCCTAACAATAAGAGTATAACTTATAGTTTTAAGATTCAATGTTTTGAATGTTCATCCTGTGGTGGTAATTTAATGTTGTGTTATTTGCACTGTTTTCTGATTCTTTTCATTTTTTTTTTTTTTTTTCTTTTCTAAATGCGTTCAGTAACATTTTCCTTAAACACAGTCAATGTACAAAGGCAATGAAATTGAAGAAATCAAAGGACTAGAGCTATGCAGTAATTTAACTCACCTTAGCTTGGCCAAAAACAAGATCACGACACTTAATGGCTTAAGTATGTTACCAATCAAAATTCTCTGTCTGGTGAGTCTAACAAGAAACATTATTCTTTATAGAAGTAATAGTTAATGTTATAACCAATGTATGGATTATGATTACTTAGGATTTCTCAAATCTATGAATAGTTAATTTCTTTATGAAATGTTACCCTCTTCAGTTTTGTTCGCCCCTTTGTGTGTGTGTGTGTGTGTGTATATATATATCCATGTGTGTGTATGTGATACCGGTACATCTTCATGCTGAATGAAGTACAAAGATTTTCTAATTTGGTATCCAAAGTCAATTTTTTAAAAGACTGACTTTTTACAAAGAAAGAAAGGTATAATTTTAACAATGATTGAAAAATGCATTTTGCAATGCCTTATTGGTGAGAATAACATTTAAGCATAAAGTTTACTGCTGGTTACACTTTATTGCTTCCAAATGAGCCACCAGACATTCTCTCAGCACTGAATTTTGGCAGTTATTTTTGTATTAATGCACATTAAGTATTCCATTCTAGAAAACCCAAAGTTGTGCTGCGAATAAGTGAACAATTCCAGACAGAAAGTTTAGATCTGTTTATTTTTTTACCATGCAGAACACTTTTTTTTTCCCCCACAAGCAATGTGACATGCTGTATGGTTTGACAAAAAATAAAATAAAATACAAATAACTGATTTTAAAAAAATTCAGTAAGGTCACAATCTCAAAGATATATGCAATATTTTGAAAGGAGCCCTGGTATGGCACTGTAGAATAAATACTGGACTGCTAACCTCAAGGTCAGAAGTTGAAACCCACCAGTAGCTCTTCAGAAATGCTATACAAGGTTGCTTTGAATTGGAACTGACTTGATGGCACTTAACAAGTATTGTTCACTAACTGGGGAGCTGTTGTCTCTCATACTTTGGACATATTGTCAGGAGGGACCAGTCCATGGAGAAGAACATCATGCTAGGTAGAGTAGAGGGTCAGTGGAAAAGAGGACCACCCCAGTGAGATGGATGGGCACAGTGACAGCAGCAGTGGGCTCAAGCATTAACAACTGTGAGGTTGGCACAGGGCTGGGCAGTGTTTTGTTCTCTCATGCATAAGATTGCTATGAGTTGGAATCAACTTGACAGTGCCTAACAGTAATAACGTGATGGTTTAGAAAGAATTCTGGTGGTGCTGTGGGAGAAGCAATGGACTGCTGACCTCAAGGTTGGCAATTCATACTCAGCAGACACTCTGCCAGACAAAAGATGAGGTCTGCTCCTATTAATATATATGTGGCTTCAGACCCTATACCAAGTCGCTATGAATTGAAATAGACTTGATGGCAGCTGATTTGGTTTGAATTTGGTCATAGTTTATGGGTTATCTGGATTCTTTCTTCTTGTTTTCCTTCTGTCTCCTAAATCTTATTGTTGGGAGATAGAATCTCAAGCCAGTGAGGCTTGTTGTGCTTGTGTGCCACTGAGTCGACACCAGAGGGTTTCCTAGGCTGTAATCTTTACCATAAGCACTGGACCGTGAACCATGAAGTTGGTGGTTTGAACCCACCAGCCACGCCGTAGGATGAAGATGAGACCTTCTGTTTCCACAAAGACATATAACCTCAGAAACCCTATACAAGGTCACTATGAATCAGAACTGACTCGATGGCACTAACAACAACTGCCTTCACCAGGTCTTTCGTCCCACGTGCCTGGATGGGTTTGGGTCTCCAACATTTCAGTTAGTGACCAAACACTCAACCTCTGTGCCACCAGAGTTCCTCAGCAAGGCTTCTAGCTTATTAGCATCTTAAGTTGACTGTCCCATGGAAAGGTGTTGACACTCATGCTTGAAGTGACATCTTAGGGTTATCTGCAGATTTTTAACCAATACAATATACCACTACTGTCTTTATGGTTGGTTATGAGTTCATTTTTCTTTCCATGAACTTTTAGCTCACCTGATTTTTTTCTCTAGAACCTTCCTTCCTTCCTTACCATGACTTTGGTGAAGGTGGAGTACTGGTTTGCTAGTTCTGAAGATGGAGTCAAGGCATGGACACGTTTAATAATTCACCAGAGGTTGCATGTTTTCTGCGCATGAAAGCATGCTAGCAAAGCATGAATGAAAATGAATTTTGAAAAGATTTAAAATTATAAAGGGAAGTCGAAATTTTAAATGCTGATAAAGTGAAGTGTTATTGGCAGTATGAACTATTCATTTTCTAGTTTGTCAAAGCGGAGTCCTTTTCTGTACATATCTTCTCTGTGGTGTCCTGGTCATTAACTTTAAAAGTAGTATGACATGTGGAAAGAGCTACGCAGCTTTGCTGAAGGCAAGCAGAATCGACCTCATTGTTATGGACAGTGACGTATTAAAAACACAAAACCCAAACTGCTACCATTGAGTCAGTCCCAATGCATAGTAACCACATGGAACAGAGTAGGAAGAACTGTTTGTTAGGGTTTCTAAGACTACATGTAATCTTTCCAAGAGCAGACAGCCTCATCTTTCTCCTGAGGAGAGTCTGATAGATTTGAACTACCGACCTTGCAGTCCAAGACTTCACCCACAGCGCTTTGATTTGTGTTTGTTTCCATATCTCAATAAGCAATGCATGTTGACAGTTCTGCCTTAAGTAACTTTTAGAACAAGCATAACACTCTTAATTTTTTTCCAAATGGTTCCTGTCCCATCGTGCAATGGGGACTAGAGCACATACCAGATGCTTCGGCTCATCTGCCTTTAAAATATTTGAGAAGAGGGAAATTTCCTTCTGTAAATTTTGCTAAAATCTACAAAATGCAATGGTACACAGTTGTTGCGACAGTTTGAGATATTTGTGTGTGTGTGTACTTTTTGTAATGCATGGAATCAGAAAGCCAGTGACTTTAGTCACCATTCATTTTTCAATTCAAAAGAAAAATTCATGATAGAAACAATGGTTAATTCCCTGCCATCCATCTTTACTGTAAATGTAGTGGGAAATGAGGTTTGCTCTGTGAATTCCTCTGACGACCAGCTTCTTAGCAATGACAATGAATTTCCAGTTTTATTTGTTTTGTTTTAGTACAATGCGCTTGCCTTATTATTTGTTTTTCTTCCCCAATTTTCCTATGAAGAATAGTTCTGATTTCATTTATTTACGAAAACAGCTTCTCTCTAAAAGTCTTTCTCTCCCGATGATCATAAGACAAGCAGGAAGATCTCTTTAAGTAGCACCTGATTAGCCATGTATTAGAAGGATGCATCAGCTTCTCAGTGTTGGGTGAAGGCTTTGCCTCAATGACTGGCAACTCAAGAACCCTATAGTTCTGAATACTTCTCAGTTCTGATTTCTGTTGTGACCCTGGGCTATCTAATTAAACGTTTCCTTGCCTCTACTCACATTCATCTTCCACTTTGAAAGCCATCAGACACATTATAAAGAAGAATGATAGCCTATTGGACACATTTTAAGCACTTCAATGTTCTTTGGGAAAAAGTGTATTGTACATAAAATTGATGTGTGGGCATATTTTGAATAGGATATTGCAGTCTTATTTCAATAAGTTAAATTAATATGGATATTATAGGTATCCATATTTAATATAGTTTTTTTATTCCCTTTTCGATGATATGTTATATAACTTTGGACCTCTGAACAGTAGGAAATTTGACTTAACTTTGGCAAACAGAGTTATGACTATGTCTTCCTTTTCACAATGGAGTTTTTTCATGTACATATATCAAGATAAAAAGAAGGGTGTAATGAGTCCCCCATGTACTATTACACAGCTGATCAACATTCTGTTAATACATTATCAACATATATTATATTAAAGAGCCACAGAGTTATGTTAATAAAAATAAATCTTGCTCATTAGAAAAGTAAATTCTTAGGAACAATAGGATGACAATTAGCTCTTGCTATTAAATGTACCTGGAAACATATACCAGGGAAAATATTATAGATGGAAGGACAATATTATAATTTAATTTTCCAATTCTTAAATATATATTAAAAGTTTTAAAAGCTTAAGGATGGGCATAGCATAGGTCTTTACTGTGATTACCAACCATATATAAAGTTAAGCTGTACCATGACATATTCTTCTACATCAAGACTTAAGAAACCCAAAGAATGATATGAAAATGTTGGAAAATGTGCAAGAAAATGTAAATTATTATTATTTGTTGTTATGCATTTGTAGGGTTTGGGGAAGACAACAACATTTGAATCTTCAATCTTTCTTTGTTCTGTTCTGTTGTCTGGGAAGATACTCGTGTGTGAGTTAGTGAAGAAATTAGTTTGGCTGTATATTGTATATTGTAAAAATGCAGTAGCTAGAAAAAGAACTATTTTATTTGCTAGCAGTTCTGTGAGCTGAGCTGGCTTCAGCTGGTTCGGTCTCCTGCTGGTCTTGCTGCATTCAGATGGCCGATGGACTGGGCTCAGTGGAGGTGCTGGGAGGGCTGAGTTTTGCTATTAAGTCTCAGGCCTCTCTCCAAGTAGCCTTTCCACAGGGCTGTCTAGCAGGTAGCTGCTCCTGCATAGCAGCTTAGGGATCCTATGACACGAAAGCAGAAGCTGCCAAGTCTTAAGTCTTAGCATACTTCCGCCATATTCCTTTGGCAAAGGTAAGTCATAAGTCCAGTCTGGATTCAACTGGAGGGAACCGCACAAGAGCAAGACTACATGGAGGAAACCACCAATGTAGCACATCACCCCAACTCTCACGACATGAGGTGACTATTGTTGGGATGTTTATACAAACAAGTTAATGTGGGAACCATAGTATCCAAGTGGTATGTTGTGGTAGTGATGAAAAATTATGTTACATTTATATTTCAAAAGATAAGCATGCCTTGATACTGCCATTAGGGCTTAGGAGAGCAAGGTGAGACGCTTACATTACCCAGATTGGGTCTTTCGTACTGACTTGAACACTCATCTTGCTTTAACTTGACCAATAGTGTTACGTTCTGAGTCTTCCAGCTGAAAGACTGGGCTTTCCTTCTTGGGTGTGTGTCTATGTGTTTAGGAAGGTCAGTGATGGAAATGGAGCAAAACAAAAGAAAACAAGACCGGCTTATGGATTTTCAGAGATTTGGGGCAGTATCTAAAATGACAACTCGTCATTACAATGTTTCAGACATTGAGTTGCTTTTTGTCCATTTTAGAGCAATAACCAGATTGAGAAGATCACAGGTCTGGAGGATCTAAAAGCCCTGCAAATCGTGGATCTGTCCAACAATCAGATCAGTAGTCTCCAAGGCTTAGAGAATCATGACCTCTTGGAAGTTCTCAACCTAGAAGAGAATAAGGTAATGTCCTATTTCATGCGGCTTGGTTTCAGTGTCTGCATAAGTGTGAGGACCTATGCGAGACTTCCCACAAACACCCCACAAGGACTAGCTCATTAAATGCCAGCTTAGAACTGTTATTCTAGCAAACCTCCTCGAGCGGCAGCTGTGGAAGAACTGTGTGTGCGTGTGTTTCAATCAAGCTGTGTAATTCTTAGTTTTCAAATTTGGTAATTTCTAAAGACCTTGCCTTAAACATTTGAACTGGATCCAAGTGTGAGCGATTATCTGAAGTACATGTGTTTGTGTGACATTTTTGTGTAGTAATTTGGCAGTAGGAATGTCTGAAGTGTGAGAACAAGGACACTAGGGTGTGAGAACAGCCCCAGGTGGACGTTTGCCCCATCTCAGAGAAGAGGCACAGGAAGCAAATTGCTGTATCCCGTTGGTTAAGAATTATATGTGTTCCAATCTGCATGATGAGTTGTGGATTGGATTTATACAAATGCTCACATCTGGCTTTAGTGAAGTTTACTTGACAAATTATATCATCTTAAAAATTCTTAATTAAATTTTCATCTTTAATGATTCAAAGCTATTTTATTGCACACTGTAAAGTAGTGTCTCCACATCATGTCCAATGGCCTTGGTTACAATCTGCACATTGTTTCCCATTGTTTCCATCCTAGTACTGCGCCCATTTACTTAGTCTCATTGTCCCCCAACCTTCTCGTCTATGCTTTAGAATAACTGTCTCTCACTTGGTCGCATGTAGATAATTTTTTAAAAACAGTACAGAACTCGTGGATGGCATTCTTGACTTTTTGAGCAAAGCTACTATTTTGTTATGGAGCTCTGGTAGCATAGTGGTTACGAATCAGGCTGCTAACCTCAAGGTTGGCAGTTTGAAACTACCAGCTGTTCCCACAGGAGAAAGAAGAGGCTTTCTGCAGCCTTGGAAACCCTGTGCGGGGTCACTATGAGTCGGAACCAACTCCACGGTACTTAACAACAACAACAACACTATTTCATTAAAAGGTAACTTTAGGGGACAGTTTTAGTGCAGAGAGTTTCTCAGGGCAAGAGTTTTGAGGATTCTTCCAGTTGCATTGGGTTCAGAGGATTTGCAGTTTGGTTCCATGTGCTTCTCCATCAGGATCCATCTGTTGGGACTATGATTAGAAGATTTGGTAGTGGTAGCTGGGCACCATCTAGTTCTTCTGGGTCTCAAAATAGAGGAGGCTGTGGTTCATGGAGACAGTTAGTCCTGTGGTCTGGTTGCTTCTTGGATTCTTGGGGTTCCTTCTTTCTCTTTTGCTCCCAATGAATGGAGACAAATGGCTTTATTTTAGATGACAGCTTGCTGTCTTTAAGACCCCAGACTTTACTCATTACACTCTTGTTGTTAGATGCTGTTGAGCTGTTTCCAACCCATAGCAACCCTACATACAACAGAATGAAATACTACCAGGCTCCGGGCCATCCTCACAATTGTTGCTATGCCTGAGCCCACTCTTGCTGCCAGTGTGCCAATCCATTTCATTGGGGGGTCTCCCTCTTTTTCACTGACCCTCCACTATACCAAGTATAATGTCCTTCTCCAGGAACCTGTCCCTTCTGATAATATGTCTGAAGATGAGACACGAAGTCTTATCAGCTTGGCTTTTAAGGAGCATTCTGTGGTTATATTTCTTCCAACATGGATTTGTTTACTCTTCCAGCAGTCCATGTTATTTATCACACCAGGATATAGAAAATAAACTTCATGAACTATATTATGCCAGTTGACAGAGTTGTCCCATAAGACTATGACCATAAGTCTTCAAACCAAGAAGACTAACTCTGTAAAGTGATTGGTTATGCATAAGTATCAGCATTGTATTACATATATATTGTTTGTTGTTATTGCTGCAAAATTGCATATAATATGTTGCTGTTGTTGTGTGCCATAAGTTGGTTCTGACTCATAGTGACCTTGTATAGGATTTCCAAGGCTATAAATATCTCGGGGCGCAGAAAGCCTCATCTTTCTCCCATGGAGTGGCTGATGGATTTGAACTGCTGACCTTGTGATTAGTAGCCCAACATGTTACCCTCTATACCACTCTTGCCCCTTATCCGTATAACATGTTGTTGTTGTTGTTAAGTGCCATCGAGTGGATTCTGACTCATAGCCACCCTGTACAGTTTCTGAAGAGCAGCTGGTGGGTTTGAACTGCCAACCTTATGGTTGGCAATCCAGTGCTGATCCTATATAGCGCCATGCCAGGAGTCCATATAACATATAATGAGGCTGACTGTGATGATGATGAAAATGAGATCATGAAGATGAGGAGGATGAAGAGGATGATGGATGGAGAGGGTGATGATGATGGTGGTGGTGGTGATGGTGGTCAGGATGATGATGATGGGGATGAGGATGAGGAGGATGAAGAGGAGGATGATAACTGAAGAGAGTGATGGTGAGGAGGAGGAGATAATGAGGCTGCGGATGATGAGGAGGATGGTGATTATGAAGAGAGGGACAGTAAACTGAGCACTTGTCGTGTACTGAGGTCTGTCCTAGGCATGGGAACACAGCTGTGGCAAGACAACCATGGGCCCTGCTTTCCTGGGACCTGATCCTAATGACGGTGACAATCAAGGAACAAAGAAACCGCTAAGTGTAAATGAATAAATGCATGTTATATGGACCAGTTCATCTTTTTTCTTGTGTATAACTAAGTGGCATCAGTTATATTGTTCAAGCTGTGCCAACTTGACCCACATTGAATTCTACCTTTTCTATTACCATAAACATTTTTTAAATAAAGCATTTGTGATATATTATGGGCATATTATGTTTGCTACCTATAACTGACTCCTTATGTAGTAAGGAGTGATTTTATTCATATAGAGTAGTTTATCACCCTGGTGTGGTGCTGGAAGGTCAGTTTGAACCACAAGGTCGCAATTCAAATCCACCAGCTGCTCCTCGGAAACCCCATACAAGGTCACTATGGGTCGGAACCGACTGGATGGTGCTTAACAACAACAATAACAGATCTTATCACGTATTTTGAAATGTTTATAAGGAAGTTGAATGTTTATTACTTCTTGCAATTGAACAGCTGGGCTGACTCTGAAACGGGCAGGACCTGAAAGCAGACGTGGTGCCTTTGTTCGGTTGTGATGCGGCTTCTTGGTTCCATTGTTTAAAGAACTCAAACTCATTGCTATTGAGGTTTTGGTGACTCATAGCGACCCTGTAGGATGAGTCCAACTGCCCCATAGGCTATTGCTCCAAGGCTGCAAGTTTTTAAGTAAGTACACCGACTCCTCTTTCTCCTGTGGAGCAGCTGGTGGGCTCGAACTGAGATCCTTTGGTTAGCAGCCCCATACTTAATCTACTGCACCACCAGGATGTTTTCACTGTTTGTTAGAGTCCTAAAAAGTCAGAAAAGTCAGCTGTTAGGTCTGGGAATAAATGATTTTTCAATCCTGGACAAAACGGTTTGTTCTCATTCTCACTTAATTTGAATATTGAATTGCTTTGACAGCATCTAAAGTCCATTTGTTCTAATGGCGGCCCACCATCGTTTACTGTGTTGTGTATCTGAAGGAGCCAGTAGCATGTCTGCTTTATATGGTTTTAGTGTCTTCGCCATGCTTTCATCACCGTAGACTAATTTGTATAAATCTCCTACATGAAACAGTTTTCACATATGTGAGGGGACTTCACCAAGTTTGTGGTGAAATTCCATTATCTTTTAATTCTATAAACTTTGAAGCCTCTACGTATACAGGGATATTAAAAAGGTGGGATACACTTATTAAATCCATACTCAACACATCTCAGGATGTACAAAGAGGAGCAATAATAATAACAATTACAGTAATAAAATGTCCCAGAGATTAATATCGATTCTAAGTACTTTACGTATTATCACCTCATTTAATCCTTATTATAACTCTTATATGAAATGATATTTTTATCACTGTTTTACAGATGAAGAAACCAGGGCAGAGAGAGCTTAAGTAACTTAGCCAAGGTTATATATCAAGCACATGGCAGAGAAAGGATTCAAAGATAGAATGATTTACTTTCAGAACTGATAGTCTTAACCTGTGCAGGGGATTGTGGTGTGTGGAATTCTAACACCTCTCTTTAGATAAGCGTGTGGGCCAATGCTCTAGAACAGCCACTAAAAGAGCCACATATGTGATTTCAAATTTTTCTAGTAGCCAAAAATAAAAAAGTAACAAGAAACAGGTGATATTCACTTAATATTATATTTTCGTTAACTCACCATCTCCAGAATATTTTCACTTTAACATATAATCTACATCAAAAGAATTGCTGATGAGATATTTGAATTCTTTTGTTTCATACTAAGGTTTTGAAATCTGGTGTTTGTTTTAAGGGATTCTGGTGGTGCAGTGATTAAGCGCTTGGCTGCTAACCAAAAGGTCAGCGGTTCTAACCCACCAGCCCCTCCATGGGAGAAAGGTGTGACCCTCTGCTTCTGTAAAGATTACTGTCTTGGAAACCCTATGGGCCAGTCCAATTTGTATTACTATAGGGTTGCTGAGTTGGAATCAACTTGATGGCAGTGGGTTTGGGAGCTTTTGTGTGTGTGCATGTTTGTGTCTCTGCGTGTTATACCTACAACACCTCTCAATTCGTTCTAGCCACATTTTCAGTGCTCAGCAGCCACATGTGACGAACAGCTACCAGCACAGTCCTGTAAAACACCTACCAATAGAATACTGTTTGTTCTCTTCCATTTCAAGAGACTTTTCAAATTACATGTGGAAAAGCTTAAAGGAGAAAGGAACACCATTAAGTGAAGACATTTTATAATTTTATATTATTAAAGCAATTCCTTTAAAAAAAAAAACAAACACACACACACAACAGAAACTCCAGTGGCCATGTGTCCCAAAGGGAGGACTCCTTTGGCAACAGTTGGGTCTGTCACAATAACATAAGTCCCTGGCTCCCTCTGGGCAGCCTGGGAGCAATCAACTGTACTTTGAAATATTCTTTGAGCCATCCAAAGAGCTCCTCAGAGATTTCTCCAGGACAACTGAGAATACCATGCATCAGAGATGGAAAATTTACCGTCTAAAAGAAACACAACATAGCTGTTGGTTCTCATGGACTGATTTGATATTTGGCCGGATTTTCATCAATATCATTTACTTGATTTTAGCTTTGGAAAGTCCACAGCAACATCAAGTGATCATTTGAACATCGCTTTCATGCGCCTTTGCAGATGTCTAGAATCAACTAGGGATTTGGGGTCCCTTGCCATTGTCTACTCTGTAGTTGTTGTTAGATTTGCAGTTGCTTCTAGCATTTAACACTTCCTCCCATAATGATGGACACATCGAGCCCAGCTCCTGAGGCTTCCTCATCACGTTACCTGCCCCGTGGTCTGTAATTAATGTACTGCATGGTGACCTGGCACCATGGTGAGAGAGTGGCCAGTGGCCCCCTTGTCATAGCGTTACATCAGGCCGCTGACCCTTATGCTTCAGCCAGATGATTGCGTTTGGCCAGCAGTGCAGGGCAGGGAGTCTCTGACAGTCACTTTACAGGATGGGAGCTGGACTCCAGCACTCATGGGGCAGCTAGTGGGGAGATGTGCTGCTTCGTAACTTTACAGGAGAATTGATCTTCTCGTTGACTCTCACTCACGTGTCCCCACTATGTGTCAGAGTATAACTGAGCTCCACAGGGTGCTCATCAGCTGAGTTTTCACAAGTAGATTGTGCAGCCTTTCTTCTGAGATAACCTGTGGGTAGACGGGAACTTCCAAAATTTCGGTTAGTGGGCAACTGCAGTAGCCGTTGGCCCCTCTCAGAGACTCCCTCTAGCACTTGGGAGGTGATACAATGCCAAGTTGTAGGCACTTGCTTTTGATCCTGGAACAAACCACACTTATTTCAACTGAGGAGCTTTGTGTCTCTGACCTCTTTGCTAGAAGCTTCCCCCCAATTATCCAACACACGCCTCTCCTTCATTTCATGCAAACTTGTGTGCAAACCTGCCAGGGAGGCCTCTCTGCCCCACCTCTCCTCAGAAGTCTCTCCAGTGCCCTTTCTGCTCCCTTATCCCTTTACATGTGGTATTTTTCATTAGCACTTGCTGCGACCTAAGGTTATATCCTACTACACATTATATTTTTATATTGTTAAGAATACACTGTTTTTTTCCTACTAGCATATATGCTTCATGAGCTTCAGGGCCTTCATCTTGTTCACTCTGTGCAATGTCTAGTTCACAGTTAGTATTTCAGAAAATCCTTGAGTGAATGCATGGCTCCCAGGAGCCCTCAGGAAGACTCCTCAGATTGGCATCTCCTCCATCAAGTGCTTGGTTTAGTGTTCAAGGTGGTACTTTTGCGTGAGTGTTTCCTGGCTGGATGGAAAGAGGAGATAGTGAAGATCAGAGAAGTGGGTTAGCTGAGAGACGATGACCTACAGAAATGGTAGTGGGACCAGGAAGATGTCTAAAGTAGAACGAATAAGACAGATTGAAGGTGGTGGATGAAAAAGAAGATGGAATTGAAGAAGACTCAATCCTGACCTCCGGATTTCCAGCTTACATGATTGGATGATGGTAGGTAGCTCCAGGACCCAGGACCCCCTGCCCTGCCATTCTGGATGTCCAACTTGCCTTAACATTTGGAGGTAGAGAGCTGTGTGGGCAGCCACATGGCAGCTTCCTATGAAGGTAGACCAACAATGGCCACCGGGCTGCTTCTTTTAGAAGCTTTACCTTTTGGAATTCGTCATTGAGTTGGTTCCAAATGATGATGCCCCATGTGTGTCTGAGTAGAACTGTGCTTCAAAGGGTTTCTGATGCCTGATTTTTTAGGAGTAGGTCCCTATGCTTCTTTCCCCAAAGTTCCTCTGGGTTGTCTCAAACCTCCAACCTCTCAACAGCTGATTGAATTAACCCTTACACCACCTGAGTACTCCTCTTGGAAGCTTACCCTTAACTAAATGTCATAGTACATCTGGGGAAACAGAGAAGTAAGGTTTAAAAGTTATACTATATACTTCTTTGTAAGTTGTATGCATGAAATTTTTCTGTATTCCAAAGTTTTAAAGATGCCCCTAGGCTTTCTAATGATAATTTCATGCTCTGTGTTTTCATGTTTGGTCTGAATCCATATGGGATTTGGTTATGTGGGTGGTGTAAGGAAGACATCTAATGGGAAAGCAGTTGTCCAAACATTTCAGAAACTTGATTTAATTGTTGTAAACTATTCCATTGACTGGATATGTCAGGATTTATTGACTTGTTCACTTATTATTGGAATTGGTGGTGTTTACATTTTTTGCTGTTAAAAATAATTCTGTAGGGTACATTCTTGTGTGTAAATCTTTTAAGTGGGCATGAGCATTTTTAGGGCTCTTGATGGCTATTCCCTAACGATTCGTGGTAAGCACTCTTACCACCTGTGTATAAAGTTAGACAACCGTAGTACAGGCACATTTCAACCCACCTGTGTCAGCAAAGACTTTTTAAAACTCTGTCAATTTGCTTGAGAAGAAGAGGCTTGTGTCTTATAGTATTTATTTCATCACAGCTGTTCATTTGCTTCCCATTGTGCCTACGATACTTTTGATATACATATTAAAAGCATTTATCTAAGTATGTTGATATTTTTATTTGTGCCCCGTATGTCTTCCTTTATTCCTTTTTATTTGTATTTGGTTCTTTTATCATTGGAAATCTGGTAGGAGCCCTGTTAAACATTTAAAAAATCTAGCTTCTTGTATTATCCTTAATTCTTTTTCCATAATTTGTTTGGTGTAATTGAAACAAATGTTTAATTGATGCCTTCCTATAGTCCTGGTGCTCTGGTAGCATAGTGGTTACAAATCTGGCTGCTAATCTCATGGTCAGCAGTTTGAAACTACCAGCTGTTCTGCAGGAGACAAATGAGGCTTTCTGCTCCTGTAAAGATTTACAGTCTCGGAAACCCTGTACAGGGTTGCTATGAGTCAGAACCGACTCCACGGCACATAATGACAACAATAGTCCTGTTGTGGCACTGTAGAATAAACACTGGACTGGAACGTCGGTTTGAACAAGGCTCGTAGTTCAAACCTACTAGCCACTCCTCAGAAACCCTATAGAGTTGCTATGACTCAGAACTGACTCGGCGACACCTAACAACAACAACATAGTCCTGGTGTGGTGCTGTAGGATAAGACGGCTGTTCAAACCCACTAGTTGCGCCTTGGAAACCTTATACAGTGTCGCTATGAGACAGAATGGACTCAATGGCACTTAACAACATCCTAGGCTCTGTAGGATAAGCACTGGATTGCTAACCTCAAAGTAGGTGGTTCAAACCACCAGCCTCTCCTTTGAAACGCCAACCGACTTGAGGCACTTAACAATAGCAGGTAGGCACTGTAGGATGAACACTGGATTGCTAACTGCAGGGTCAGCAGTTCAAATTCACAAGGTGCTTCACTGGAGAGAGATGAGGCTTTCTGTTCCTCTAAAGATTTACAGCCTTGGAAACCCTATTAGGGTTGCTATGAGTCAAAACTGACTTGATGGCACTGTGTTTTTTGGTTTTTGTTTGTTTGTTTATATCTAATAGTAATAAAATGTTAATGGTTACCATTGATCTCCTGTACGCTCATAATTGTGCTCTATAATTCCCATTCATGATCTCATTCAACCAGTGGGTCTGTGGAATACAACAGGTTTTCTCACTGATGTTTGGTCCATTACATCACACACACCATTCTAACTTTTACTAAGATCTGCTTCTGAACTATTTACTCTGTTCCACTGATCCATTTACTGATTCTTATTCTAGTAAATGCATTAATCACCACCACCATCGCTAATACTTCAGTTTCCTGAGCATTTTTTAATAACTGGTAGGCTAAGTTCCCCCAACTTTAAGGCTACAGCTTTTGAAAATTTCTTTAATATCTATCATTTCATTTTCCTTTGAACTATACATTTTTATGGGAGGAGAAACCTCATCTTTCTCCTGTGGAACAACTGGTAGTTTCTAACTGCTGACCTTGAGGTTAGCAGCCTGATTTGTAACCACTACGCTACTAGAGCTCCTTCATTTGTAACGTAGAGCACACTATTTAAAAGAGATTGTCTCTAGCCATACAATTTGATCCATGTTCACACTCCTTATAGAATGCATGTGTTCAAAATTAAAGTTAAAGGCAAGAAAGCACGGCTTTTAGTCCAGGTTATATATATTAAATGTTTCATTGTGAATTATGTGATAGTTTACATGGGAGAACATTAGTTTTATATTCGCAGTGAGTAGATTCAGCAATGTGTGCTGGAAAAGCAATCGCCAAATGGAGCAGAACAGAAACAGGAATCTACAATGCCTACAGGGGGGAAATGAGAAAAAAAATGAACTCACACATGAGGAGGGGGCAGGCAAGTCAGACCCCAATAACCTATCTGGTGATGCTTTAATAAGTCAGTTCTAATTGTTCTTGGGGAGTCCTGGTGTGGTGCTGTAGGATAAGCACTGGACTACAAGGTCAGTTTGAACTACAAGGTCAGTAGTTCAAACCCACAAGCAGTTCCTTGGAAACCCTCTACAGGGTTGCTATGGGTCAGAACTGACTCATCGACACTTCACAACAATTGTTTCCAGGTGATTTTCCTCAAAGAAGAGACTTTCTCTCCTCTTATTAGTAGGTTTATGCCTTTCTGAAACTTCTTGGTATTAATTTTATTTTTTTTCAATTTATGATTATGGATAAAACTATAATGAAGTTGTATTTCTGTATAGCACAAATTGTCTTCATACTATTGTAAGTGAAGTTCCTCAGGATGTATGGAAATTGTTTTTGTTTTAGTATTTTTTTTAAAAAACCTATTCATAGGTAGGACTTCTGGTGCGGCTCTGTGAATCAGCACTGGATTATGAACAGCAAGGTCAGCAGTTCAAACCTACCAGCTGCTCTTTGGAAACCCTATACAGGGTCGCTATGAGTCGGAATTGACAGTACTTAACAACAACAACAACATTCATAGGTAGGGAGCATAGTGGCTCTGTAGGATAAGAACTGTACTCCAAAACCACATGGTCAGCGGTTTGAGCCCACGAGCTACTCCATAGGAGACAGATGAGGCTTTCTGTTCCTGCAAAGATGTACAGCCTCGGAAACCCTATACAAAGGGTATCTATGAGTCTGGACTGACTCGGTGGCATTTAACTACAATAACAATACATAGATAAGAAATATATGCTTTAGAAAACTCAAGTAATATGTTGTTGTTGTGGTTGTTAGGTGCCATCGAGTCGGGACTGACTCATAGTGACCCTGTGTACAACAGAACAAAACTGGGCTAACCTCACAATTGTTGCCGTGCTTGAGCCCATTGATGCTGCCACGTTTCCAATCCAGCTCACAAGTAATATGTTGTCGTTGTTGTTTGTGCCGTGGAGTCGGTTCCAACTCATAGCGACTCTGTACAGGGTTTCCGAGGCTGTAAATCTTTACAAGGAGCAGAACGCCTCATCTTTCTCCCATGGAACAGCTGGTAGTTTCAAACTGCTGACCTTGCGGTTCGCAGCCCGATTCGTAACCACTATGCTACCAGAGCTCCTTACAAGTAACATGAGGGAGTTTCAAAAAGTTCATAGAAAAATGGAGTGAAAAGATAACGAATTCTTCCCAAGAACTTGTTGAAACTTCCTAGTGCAGAAAATATAAAGAAGAAAGTAACAATTTATTGTTAAATTGCATTTTTGGTGAACGTTTGCACAGCAAATTAGGTACACATCTTCCGGTGCCATAGGTTGCATTTGTCATAACTCATCAACATTCTCATTCATTCCATTCTGGCTGTTCGGTTTCCATTAAGCTAGCTTCTTTGTGCCCCTCCCGCCTCTTACGATCTCATCTTTGCTTTCTGGTAAATCTTGACCATTTGGTCTCATATGGTGGGGCTGTCGTCATAGCGACCCTGTGTGGGGTTTCCAAGGCTGACAATCTTTATGGGAGCAGAAAGCTTTATCCTTTTCCCATGGAGTGCCTGGTGAACTAGAACTGCTGACCTGATGGATAGCAGCTCAACCTGTATCCCACTACACTGCCAGGGCTCCGTTTGGTCTCCTGTAGGTGGTTATTTAAGGAAGCTCAGGACTCACGGTGATACTGTTTATTTTATGAGCCCGTTTTTTATTTGGCTGAAAGGTGATCGCTGGGAATGGGTTTGTTGTTGTTATGTGCCATCGAGTCGGTTCCGACCCATAGCGACCCTGTATAGGGTTTCTGAGGGTGTAAATCTTTACGGGAATAGAAAGCCTCATCTTTCTCCCGCGGAGTAGCTGGTAGTTTCGAACCGCTGACCTTAAGGTTCGCAGCCCGATTCGTAACCACTACGCTACCAGAGAATGGGTTTAGTCCAAGTTTAAAGGGTATCTCAGGGCAATAGTCTTAGAGGATTCTCTAGTCGCTACCAGTTCAGCAAGTCTGTTAATTTTTTAGGAATTTGAGGTTTATTCTGCATTTTCCTCCCATTCTGTCTTGGACCAGCTATTGTGTCCCGCATTTGAATGGTTGTTGGTGGTAGCTGGGCACCATCTAGTTCTTCTGATCTCAGAGAAGTAGCAATCTCTTGAAACCTCAATGTGTGTCATTAACGTTTTAGTAAAACATCCTTCTCAGCAAGGGCTTTCAAACTTTTTTGGCTATAACTTGCAGTGGGAAATACATTTTTCATTGCAGCAACTTATTACAAAAATGCAAGCATATGTAAAAACAGAACCCCACATTTCTTGAAACAATATTTACCCCAATCACAGGCTGTGTAGTCCAGTAATCTTGTGAATCCATTTTGTGCCACTTAAAAACCTGTTAGTTGAAAATGGCTGGTTTGGACCCAGGAAATTGGTTTCAGCATTCCCTAGTGGATTTATTAGTGTTCTAGATCTCTTTCTGTTTATGACCACACAAATCCTTATATATGTAGCAGTGAAGAAAAGTTTTAAAGCTCTTTTTAGGAAAAGACTTCAACAGACCACTTGGTCTAGAGAGTACATTCATTTAAACAGTTTATCCAAGCTCTGTGTACCTCACTGTCCCTTTGAGATCCAAGAGCTCAGCTTTGCACACACATAATCAATGAGCACAACCTTCAGTATGGATTGCATCTCAATGTAAAGAAAACAAACATCCTCACCATTGGACCAATAAACAACATTCTTATCAATGGAGAAAAGATTGAAGTTGTCAAGACTTCATTCTTCTTATGGAAGCAGCAGTCAAGAAATCAAATGACATATCGCATTAGGCAATGACTTTTTTTATGTTTTATTGTGAATTATGTGATAGTTTACATGGGAGAACATTCATCCTATAGTATATCATTTCATTGTATCGGCAATGACCTTTTTAAAGTGTTGAAGAGCAAAGATGTCAGCTTGAAGACTAAGGTGTGCCTGACCCAAGCCATGGTATTTTCAATAACCTCATATGCATGTGAAAGCTGGACAGTGAATAAGGAAGACCATAGAAGAATTGATGCTTTTGCATTATGGTGTTGGAGGAGAATATTGAAAGTGCCATGGGCTGCCAAAAGAACCAACTGATCTGTGTTGGAAGTAGTACAGCCAGAGTGCTTCTTGGAGGCCAGGACGGCCAAAGTCTGTTTCTCATACTTCGGACATATTGTCAGGAGGGACCAGTCGCTGGAGAAGGATATAATGTTTGGTAAGGTGGAGGGTCAGAGAAAAATAGGAAGACACCCAACGAGACGGATTGACAAAGTGGAAGCATCAATGGGCTCAAGCATGACAACAATAGTGAGGTTGATCCAGGATCGGGCAGTATTTCATTATGCTGTGCATAAGGTCGCTTATGCTACCAATTTGATGGCACCTAACAACAACAACAACAACAACATAAAAGTTTGATTTAAATTTGAATCACTAACACAGAGTACTTACTAAGTGCAAACATTATGCCTAATGCTTTACTTATATTTACTCTTGAAGAGTTTATAGATGGCAAGACTTGGAAGAACATGCCCTGGAAGCAAATGGCAAACAATTGGTTAACTAGACTGCTTTCTCTGGCTCTTGGGAGGGCTTCTGGGAGTGAGAGGTGCCAGATGAGAAGAGATGCTAGGAGGTTCGAAAAGAGGATGGTCGGGAATCTGGATCAATGGTGTCAGGATACTCTTGGCATCAGATGGCTGAAGTTCCTTTAAGAACACAGTCTTTCTGGTAATATTTCACTATAGGATGTTTGGGGTGCTGCTGTGCCTATACCTTATGTGAAAGTCCACTGCACACAGCCTTGGGCTTATGGAATTTGGGGAACAAAGGCATGGGAGTTGGGTAAGATCATATAGGAAAGGGAGCATTAGTGTGTTAGTGTCTCATAGAACGTGCCAGAAACTTGGTGACTGAAAGTACAAGAATGTATTCATGTACAGTTCTGGAGACCAGAGTCCAAAATCCATTCCACTGGGTTGAAATCAAGGGGTATGCTCCCTCTAGAAATTCTAGGGGAAGGTATGCTCTTTACCTTTTCCAGCTCTGGTGGCTGCCAGCATTCGTTGGCTTGTGGCCACATCACTTCTTCTCATCTTCTGTGCCTTCCTCTGAAGAGGATACTTGTGATTGCATTACATCTTTGACTGTGTAAGGTAATAGTCATCCTTTTTGCCATATATGGTTATATCTAGGGTTTTGGATGCGGATATCTTTAGGGGAAGGAGCTCTGGTAGTGCAGCGGTTAAGAGGTTGGAGGTTTGAGCCCACCCAGCCCTCCATGGGAGAAAGACTTGTTGATCTTCTTCTGAAAAGATTGCAGCCAAGAAGACCCTATGGGGCGGTTCCACCCAGTCACATGGGGTTGCTATGAGTTGGAATTGACTTGATGACATTTTCAGCCACCACAGAGGGTCCATCCAGGACAACTGGGTATTCCACAGAACTAGGATGAAACTGTGTTTTCCCATCTCATCTTACTTCTTAGAAAGATAGGAAGGGAAGTAGGAACTCTTTCATTTCACTTCAGAAAGACCAGCTGATGCCAGCCAGCATCTGGGAAATAAGTCATCTTATACTTTAGGATAAGCACTAGGCTGCAAACCACAAGGTCAGCGGTTCAAGCCCACCAGCCGCCCCATGGGAGAAAGATGAGACTTTCTGCTCCAAAATGATATGTAACCTCAGAAACCCTATAAAGGGTCGTTATGAATGCGAACAGACTCGATGACAACAACAACGTAACATTCTATTCATGGTGTTGACAACATGTCAAAGAGATTCTTCCTCTTCATTCCTTACAAATGGCTACTACCGGTCTCTGTTTTGGGGGTGGTACCCTGACTCATTTCACCACATAGCGATGGCGCTTTTAGGAATTTTGAAATGATTTCTTTTACAAATAACATTTTTTTTAGTTACCTAGTGATACTATAACAAAGAGGATTAGGGGTTTATATTCTTGCAGTTCAGAAGCTAAATATTCATTCAGAGCATGGGTCTGAGAGAACCTCCATCCATGGGGTAGCTCCGTAAAATCCTTGGCATTCCTTGGCATCTGTCTTTCCCCCACATGCGTCTCTGTGTCTATTCCACTTTTTTTATAGCTCAGACGTGATTAGGACTAGGACCCACCCTATGCAGGTGTGGCCTCATTAAAATGACAAAAGGAAAACGCTATTTCCAAACAAGATCACATCCACAGGTACAAGGCCCAGGAAAATCAACCCATATTTCTGGTCAGCACAATTCAGTCCGTAATGACATTAGACAGACCATTCTTGTATCTACATTTTTGCACATTGTATGTTCTCTGTAGAAGAAACTTCTTAAAGTAGGAATAGTTGGTTCACAGCTTCTACATACTGGTCGTGTCAGATTGTCCTTAAGAATAAATGTATGTGCTGATAACCGGGGGGCACCTACATGATGATGCATGGAGGGGATTAAAAAAAAAGAGTAAATGTAGCAACTTCTACGCTTACCAAAAAAAGCTACCAGGGCACATGGCCTGCCTGGCCTCATTGGTGAAACCCAGTGACTGAGGAGAACATCTCAACATTTATGTTCAGCCCAAGAAGGACAGTGCTTCAGAGGGGAAATCAATTCATGATGCACAAGTTCTGACTGAGCCCTATGAACCAAGCTTGCTTTTCCACCTTCCTGAATGATACACCATTGGGGGGGGGGAAAAAAAAAAAGTGCTTAATAGGATAATATTATTGTAACCAGATAGTATGTGCAGCTATATTTGAAAGTGGCCTTGTTTGAACATGGTACACATGTTCTCCTTTTGATTTAAGATGGGGAATAGTTTACCTTCTAGTTGTGTTTTGCGGCTGGGAAACTCAATAATTATCATTGATTCTGCTACTGGAAGGCTTTTAACCATGCTTACAGGAAGACTTTGGGTGGGGGGGAATATCAATGACAAATCAATTTTGAACTTTTTGCAATAATAAGTATGGATTGAAATGGAAAGAAACATGGATATGATAAAGATCTGTAAACTGACTAGAGAGTCAGTAGACAGGAAGAAAGAAAACATGGCTGTGAACATTCACATTGATTGACGGTGTGGGCAAGAATCTGGTTCCTACCAAGCTTTAGGGGATTCACATTGAAAAGCTGAGTGTTCAACAGAGCAAATTTTTCTTCTTCTAATAAACAGCATCCAAACTGGCTTCTGTTGTGTTTTTGTTTGTCTTTGTGAGTTTAGTTTGGTGGTAATATTTTGGCCCTTTGATTAAACAGATTGCTGAGCTGCGTGAAATAGAATACCTTGAAAATCTACCTCTCCTTCGAGTCCTCAATCTTTTAAGGAATCCAATTCAGGTGAGACATTATTTACAGCAGGTGGCAGGGGGAGGGGACAATCTTGAAATTCTTTAAGTACATTTTTCATTTTCATTTATAAGTTTAATATGCTCCATTTCCTTTCTTTAAAAAATGTTGGTAAAAGCAGGTACAGCCATAGACCATTTTGGCAGTTTGTACGTAAACAACAGGGTGAGATTTATGACCTTCTTAAAGTCGTACAAACATTATTGCTATTCTTTGCCAAATTCCCACCACCATGGACTTAAATTCACTGACCCCTAAGCTTCTCCTCTAACCTTCTGAGTTGCTCTTGTCAATTTGATCTCACCGACTTCATCTTTAAAAGAGCCTAATGCTCAAGACAGACAGACTTAACTAAGATAATCTATGTTTTAGTTCAATCAAGACTTCTGGGGAGAGTTTTGATTTAAGGATTAAAGATAACTTCAGGGCAATGCTTTTGGGGGTTCATTCTATCTCCATGACTCTAGAAAGTCTGGATTCTGCTGAGAATTTGAAATTCCACTTCTCATTCCTCAAGAAGTACTTTCGATAAAGAACATCAAGAAATATGAGTGTAGTGAGTTTCCCTTCATCCTCTCTTAGGAAACAATGAAAGAGTTGAGCAAAGTAGCACCTAACGTGACTTGTTCTTGGGTAGAAGGATGTTGGTTCCTGACAGCTATCTGACATCACTGTCAGCAAGTGTGGACCTGGGGGTTGAGTCTTGATGTAACTGCCCTGCTTGGTCATTTGTGATGCCCCCAAGTGAACTGCAGATCATGGACGAGATGGTAGAGCTGCCCAACCTGCATCCACTGGAGAATGAACACCACCAGAGGGGTAGACAGGACTTGTGGGTGGGAACACAGAGGTAGCAGGTGGGAGACCTCAGCTTGTGACCACAGGCTGCTGGTGCTTGTCTATTTGGGGTAAAAAGGTAACAGAATCATCTTCCTGATATTTTCAATAGGAAAAATCGGATTACTGGTTCTTCGTAATTTTCATGCTACTGCGATTAACAGAGTTAGATCACAAGAAGGTTACAGTGGAAGAAAAGGTATGGAGTTCCATCTTTTCATGTGTTTGAGTGTGAATTCGTTCTGGCCTGCTGTAGGACCATGCCATAAATAAGTGGGACACACAATTGATTCTGGATTTGGGGAATGTGCCCTTGTGTTGGAGTCTCTGAGTTGCGCCATCTGCTAGTCATCGTTACAAATGAATGAAGGTTCCGCCTCTGATGAAGGAGAGGCTGGCGTTGGGGACCACAAGCAATGCTCCATTTTTGTGGGCTGGCAGCTTTGCAGCAAATGATTAATCTGGATATCCATCATATTTGGAGGGAGTATGATTTGGTGCCGCTTAAAAAAATACACATAATAATATAATGTACTCTAATGTCATCTTATCATACAATCCAAAGGAACTTGAATAAGCTGCTACTCAGATATTCTGAATCCTGAATTTTGCTCTTTAAAATAACGATTCATCTGGCCCCACGTCCCAGGGTCATCAGGTCTGAAGTGCACCTGCATCCCTTCCCCAGTCCCTGAGGTGGTTGCTTTTGTGACGGATGACAACTGAACTCTCCTCTAATGAGGAGATGCAAATGTGAGAGAAGGAATGAAAACAGGTATGAATAGGGAGAGAGGCAGACATCCCATCTCATAAACGCCTTTCTGAAATCTTGCTTAAAAATAGAGTTGCAAGTCTCTTATTATTCTCACACTCCGTGGCACTGACTAGATTTCTCTTTTTCTTGAGCACTTCGCAAAGAGGAAAAAAAAAAAAAATGGAGAAGCCAGGTGTGGCTGGTGAGGATAATGCATTTAGAAGGATGAGAAGGAGATGAAAGAATGAGTTATGAAGGAAGAACCGGAGAACCGGGCCCTTGAATGAAAAAAGCTGTGCTAAAAGAGGTAGAAACTCTTGCAGAATTTAGAAATAATGAGACTAGTTCTTGGTGAGACGGCAGAGTATCAACTACTTGAAATTTAGAGCTATGAATTGTGTTCTTTCGTCTCTAAAAGTTGGAAGTGTATTTTAAAAGTATAGTGGACCTGGTGTGGTGCTGTAGGATAAACACTGGACTGCTTAACTGCAAGGTCAGCAGTTCAAATCCACCAGCTGCTCCTTGGAAACCTATTCAGGGTCACTATGAGTCAGAACAAACTCAATGGCCCTTAACAACAGCAGCAACAGCAATAGTGGACTACTTATCACAAGGTTGGTGGTTCAAACCCAACCAGCCACTCCTTGGGAGAAAGAAGAGGTTGTCTGCTCCCAGAAGGATTTACAGGCTTGGAGACCCTATACAGAACCGCTATGAGTTGAAATTGACGCGATGGTGGTGAGTTTGGTTTGGATTTGGGGTCACGGACATTAGAGGTGACGTGTGCTTTCTGACTCCCAAACCAGGAAGTAGAAATAAGGAAGCAGTCTCTCCATTTCCAAAGGCACAACCTGGATGTTCCTGGACATGTATTGAATCATTTTTCTAAACCCCTCCTACATCTTTGAAATAGTTTACTACAGAAAACCTGAACCTTGTTTTATTTCTAGAAACTGAACTTTTTTTTTTTCCTTTTAACACTTCTAATTCTGGACAAGGTATCAGCAGTGAATAAGTATGACCCTCCCCCGGAAGTGATTGCGGCTCAAGACCACCTGACCCATGTCGTAAACAGCATGATGCAGCCGCAGAGAATCTTCTACAGGTATTTCTTAGGGCTCCCCCGGGGCAGAACTCAGAGTGAGCAAGCTCATCCTTGTCCCCAGCTGTTCACTCGGGGACACACTCATTTCCTATACGTGATGTTTTCTCACCTTCTCTGAGAGAAGGAACCAGGTCTTCATCTGGTAGACTGGGTTGTGTCGGTTGTAGTGTCTGATTGTTGTTGTTAAGTGCCTTTGAGTCTGTTCCAACTCATAGTGGTCCTATATGGGTTTCTGAGGCTTTAAATCTTTGCAGAAGCAGAAAGTCTCATTTTTTTTCCCCCCTGGAGCGGCTGGCGGGCTCGAACTGCAGATCTTGTGGTTCACAGTCTTGTGCTTATTGCACAGAGCCACTGTGCCCCTAAGGGTCTGATTATCATGTGCTTAAACCAGCTGCTCACTTGGGTTGGGTTTTCCATGAGAGATGAAGAGTTGATGCGTCTTCTCCCTTTTGTGTGGTCCCTTCTAACAGGGTTTCAGTTCATACGTGCACAGCTTTTATTCCAGATAAAACATGTTAAACACATCTCTGAAGAACGTGTGGCTGCAGATAAGTTCTCTCAGTAATATACTCACCTTAGTCTTGTTAGGGTGCCTTCAGTGAAAGGCAAGTCAAGAAGGACTGCTACACAAATCACAGAAACCTATACTAAGCAAAGAACAATCATAATGTGAAGCCAGTGTTTCTTCATATAGCCTCCAACTAGGTCTATACATTTCTGAAGGTGACATTTCCATCTGGTATGGTGCTATAGGATAAGCGCTGGACTGCTAACTGCAAGGTTGGTGGCTCAGAACCACCGGCTGCTTCTCAGGAACCCTGTACAGGGTCGCTGTGAGTTGGAGCTGTCAACAACACTTCACTGCAGAATTCTGTGTTCTGTGATTTACACCACATCAAAATGGCAGCTTTGCCATCCCAGGAACTCAACTCTTGTTCCTTTTAAATGGTTTTTGATTTGGGGGAACAAAAAAGTCTGAAGGGTGTAGGGTGGCTGGGGTAAGGTTTCCCAATGAAATTCTGGTAAGACAGCCCTTGCTACCATCCAAGAATGGGCAGGTCCATTGTTATGATGGAAATTTTTCCACCAGCGCAGTGTCCAACTTTCTTATAACTTCTTCCTAATGAGCCCCTGGGAGCGTGCTGTGTTCTTAAAGAGAATCTATCAAGATGACCCCCTTTAGGGTCCCAAAACGCAGTCACCATCACCTCTAACCTTTCTGCCTTGAATCTGAGTGGCCCAGTGGATTTCTCGGCAGCCACTGTGTTGACTGCACCTGTTGAAGGTGTTGAAGGCACCCTGACAAAACTAAGACAAGTGTATTACTGAAAGGACTTGTCCCCAGCCACCCACTCATCACAGAGACACGTTTAAGCACGTTTTAGCTAGGATGAAGCTGTGCATTATGAACTAGAACCCCAGTAACAGTATTTTTGGATTTACTTTCATATGATGCTTAGCCTGGGATGTACAATAGTGGGGTAAAAGTAAAAAAAGAAAGTTTGTTAATGTGTGTGTGTCATCGGCTAGAACCGATGGATGGAGAATTGTCACGGTTTATATCCATGATACATTATTTCCTTAGCTGTAAGTGAGCTCTGGGCCCCCCTACTAAGGAGTAGTCCATGAATTCAGACCATTAGGGCGATCCTAGGGGGAAGCCCAGCTAGCCTAAAGGAGACCTGAGATCTCTTTGGCACCGCATTGCAATCAGCTCATCGGTGAGGGATCAACCAGCTTGGGGGAACACATGAAGAGAGTCTCTCACCTCTTAGTTCAGAGACAGATTTACCACGGTTTCTCCATTTCTTTTTCAAACAGTCTGTTAGAGCAGATGGCCCCTTATACTCTAAGTATAATGCAGACATTCTATCAATAACTAAAGGCGTCTTAAAAACACTTGTAAGATCTCTTGGAGTAAATGGCTTCTCCAGGCCGTGTTGGCTCCTGCACTTCGTGTGGTTGGTTTCCCAAGGAGAGGGAAATGTTTCATTTTGCATCTCCGGCTGTAATTTTTACATATAATTCACTAGCATAGACACTGACAGTTTTTGTTGGTAGCCCTCCAGGTGAAGTGATTTATCATAGATTTGCATACAGCTGGACTAACCCTTTTGATTTAAAAGAAGGATATTGATGTCTTCATTGTATCTTGTGTCTAGTTTATGATATTGCTAGTGACTTCATGCTTGAGGGTCTGTCTATATAAAAAAGATGTATGGAAGAAACTTGCAGCAGTGTTTGATAAACAGGTTATTTCTAGATCATTTCTGGCTGCCACGTACACAGTGGTATACTAGTGTGGTGCTGTAGGATAAGCATTTGACTTCAAGGTCAGCAGTTCAAAGACACTAGCCATTCCTCGGAAACCCTATCCAGGGTCACTCTGAGTGGGAACCGACTCAATGGCACTTCACAACAACAATGTCGATAAGAGCAAACTGCCGTGATGTTGTGGGAAGGATGAGCGTTCACTGTGGAGAATGCATCGAGATGGAATTAGGAGCTAGTGTTGGCTCTGCTGTCTCCTCTCTGAGCAGCGCTGAGCTCTCTGGAGGCACCAAATACCAGACTCAGAAAGAGACCGCCTCACTCCTATACCTGAGGGCTTGTACGCTGCATTGCTGGGAAATCTTGGCATAATCAGGGAGAGGGCTTAATATTAAAACAATATGGTAGCAGCTACTACTATTAAATGTTTTAATTTAAGAGACTCGAGAATTTTGATCAAAAGAGAGGTAAATACAGAACAGTATTTCAAATTTTTAATGAAATCCAATCTCCTGGAGCCATTGAGGCTGGACAAACCCACAAAACAATTACCCTGAGATCTTTAAGCCTTAGACCTCAAGCCAAAACTTTCCCCTGGAGGTCTGCATGGAAGCAAGCAAAACTTTAGCTGAATTTGCAAAAGGGTGGGTGGCTTGAGCGTTGAACACTTGCCAAGGTTGATCTACGTAGCGTCGAGTTGAGACCAGCATCTCGAAAGGTTAGGTGAGACGCTCAGCAGGCATTGAGTTGATTGATGTTTTTGGTGGTAAAACAGTTGGAAAGGATGGTGAGGCTAGAATGGTCAGGTGAATTGAAGAATGTCAACGGTGTCACTCAATTGCACATCTACAATTTGTTGCAATGGTCCCCTTTGCTGTGTATACAGATTTTCGCCCCCACCATACAATGTTTTTAAATAATTGGGTAGAAGCTTGACTCTGGCCCAGAGTCACTGATGGTGTCCTTGTTGTTTGGTGTGATAAGATTTAGGTTCTTGTTGTTAAGTACCATTGAGTTGATGCCGACCCATAGCGACCCTGCATAAGGTTTCCAAGGAGCAGCTGGTGATCTTGAACCACCGACCTTGCAGTTCAAACGACTTCGCAGTCTGACACATTAGCCCACAGCGCCACACCAGGACTCCAAGACTTAGGTGGAGGTCTTTTTTTTTTTGCCTCTGGATGTCCAGTTGTTCCAGAGTCATTGGTTGAATTGCTTGCATACCTTTTCCAAAACCACTGGTCACATATGAGTGGGTCTTCACTTCTTTTAAATTATAGTCAGCCCTCCATATCTCTGGGTTCCACATCTGCAGATTCAGCCAACTCACAATTGAAAACGTTTGGGGAGTGGGGTGGGGGAGCAATTAAGTGGTTAGAGCAATCCCTTAAAGGCTAAGAGGGAACAATCCCATTAAGGAGAGCTGGTGAGGCTTCAAATCCATCAACCACTCCTCAGAGGAAACATGAGGCTGTCTGCTCCCATAAATACCTACAGTCCCAGAAACCCTCTGCAGGGTCACTCTGAGTCGAAATCGATTCGAAGGCAGTGGCAGGGGGTTTACATGTTATTTAGATGTTATGAATAATCTAGAGACAATGTGAAGTATATGGAAGAATGTGGCAGGTTATATGCAAATACTATGCCATTTCATATAAGGGACTTGAACATTCCCGGATTTTGGTATCTGCAGTTGAGGGAAGAGGGCATCCTAGAATGAATCTTTTGAAGATAACGAGGACACTGTAGGATTCATTTTTAACCTTATTCTCTTCAGGCATAATATGTCGTCTTTAGCCTCTCTTAATGTTCCTTCTAGGTTTATCTTGGTTTCTGAAAGGATCATTTTTTCCTTGCATTTTCAATTCTTTCCTGAGTTCTGCCATTTCATTTCTGAGTTTTTTTCTAATTTGAGCATATGGCTTTTCTTAGTGGCTTGTAGAATTTTCTTCTTAAGTCTGTGTAGTGTTAAAAAATCTCTTGTCTTGATTTATTAAATTGGCTGCCCCTGTTTATGCCCCCATTTTGATCTACATCTTCTGGTTGTCTTGTGGGTGCCATTTTGCCCAATTCTAATTCATCTGTTTCTCATGGGCATGGGTCTCCGTTTTGAGAAGCAAAATTTAGTGGCTCAGTTTGAGAATTCAAACCTTCTGACCAATGGCCTCTTGAACTTACCCAGTATTGTTGTTATTGTTAAGTGTTGTCAAGTAGGTTCTGACTCATAGGGGCCCTGTACACTGTTACTGAGGAGATGCTGGTGGGCTTGAACCACTGATCTTGTGGTTCAAACCCACCTTGAGGTCTAGTGCTTATCCTATAGCACCCTACCAGGACGCCAGTACTGGAGGGTGCACAACACTTCCTAGTTTCGGCCTGCTTTGATTTCAGTGAAAATCCATTGGCTATTTTGGGGTTCCTTTTTTCTGTGGTTTGCTGTCATGTTGCTTCCTTTTTCATCTTGTTCAGACGCCAGTATCATGCCAGTATTAAGGTCCACACCTTTTGTATGTTATGGTTCCTGGAGGTACTTACTCAGCTGTCTTTGTTACTGTACATGTTTTCCGTGGTTTTTTGCTTGTGCCTTTTGTCTTTCTGTGGATATTCAGAGAGGCTGAAAAACGATGCTGGTATTCTCCATGCCTGAAGAGAATCCACATCTTGCACATATTTTTAGAAAACATTACATTTTGTTCTGCATTCCTACAGCTCTTACCGGAGTCTTGGTGTGGTGCTCACCGTAGGATTAACACTAGACTGTGAACCACAAGGTCAGCAGTTCAAACCCACTAACTGCTCCTTGGAAACCCTACAGAGGGTTGCTGTGAGTCGGAACTGACTTGATAGCACTTAACAACAACATAACTTTTATTGGAGACCTGGTGTGGCACTGTAAGATAAGCACTGGAAGGCCAACCACGAGGTCGGTGGTTCAAACCTGTCAGTCAGGCCTTGGAAACCCTGTACAGGGTTGCTAAGAGTCGGAACTGACTCGACAATACTTAACAACACCGTAGTGTTTATTATGAGTGGATCCAGACACATCCTGCAGCTCAGCATGTTGCAGGACATTTCATTCATCTCTTCCAAAGGAGAGGAGCGGGGTGCCTGTGTAGGATAAGCACTCAACTGTGAGCCACACGTTCAGCAGTAAGAGTCTGTCAACTACTCTGAGGGAGAAAGATAAAGCTTTTTGCTCCCATAAAGATTTACAGCAAGGGTGGTGGGCTGTATAAGGCCCTCAAAATCATCTGGTCTGGCTCTACCAAGGCAACTGCAGTTCCAACCATCGCATTGTTGTTATTAAGTGCCGTTGAGTTGGTTCTGACCCATCACAATCCTGTATAAGGTGTCTGAGGAGCAGCCGGTGACCTTGAACCTCCGATCTTGTGGTTGAAACTGACTTTGCAGTCTGATGCATTAGCCCACAGCGCCACCCCAGGAGTCCCAAGCATCAATTAGGGGTGAGATAATTAAATGTATGACCATATCTACCAGGCTAATTTTGAAGTTGATAATGTTGTATGGCCTGAGAATGATGTTAGACATTTTAGCAGAAAAAAGGTCCCCCCTGTGATTTACAACCTCAGAAAGCCTATACAGGGCAGTCATAAGTTGGAATTGACTTGCTGGCAGTGGCTTTGGGCTTCCTTCATTCTTGAGATGAGTGTTGCAGGCCTGGAGAACTATGCCCAGTGACCACATCAGCTGTTACTTCTAGCCAGGCCTTTAAACATGTCAATTATACACTTCCTCTTCTTCTTATAGCTCAATGGGGTAACTGTAGCGGTATCTTCATAAGTTTCTGGTGGTAATTAAATGAGGTCATATAAGTCAAACTCCTAAACAATGCCTGGCATATAGTAATTGCTCAGGTGAATTGTAGAAATGACTGTAAAGTTTGCCTATGTGTGTTTTCATCCACTAAGTGGGACAATAAATCTTTCCTCTCAAACATAGTCTGTCTTCTTTCATTTTTCAAGTTCTTGGCACCTATCAAGAACGAGTATATTGTACCATAATTTTTCTTTTAAAAAGTATTTTAAATTTGCATATGTAAATGTTTAAATTTACATATGCTCCAATCTTGTCATGCTATGAATGAGGAGCCTTGTGGCGCAGTGATTAAGCACTGGGCTGCTGACCTACAAGTTTATGGTTTGATCCCAGCAGGTGTTCCAGGAGAGAAAGATGTGGTAGTTTGCTTTGATAAAGATTTGTTGTTGTTAAGTTCCAACCCATAGTGACCCTGTGGAGGTTATCCATAAAGATCACAGCGTTGGAGACCCTATGGGGGTAATTCTACTGTGTTCTATAGGGGTGCTAGAGTTGCAGTTGACTCAATAACAATGAAATGCTTCGTATGTTATCTGTGTCTTATTATAATCAAGTTGGTTTTAAAAAGTAAGACCAGATCCCTCTGTGCTGTGTCTACAATTAGCAAGTGATGATTTAGCTACACTCCTTCTGAATGTGAGTCCTGCTGTGGCACTGTGCTGGACGGGACCACAAGGTCAGTGGTTCAAGCTCACCAGTCACTCCTTGGAAACCCTACACAAGGTTGCTGCGAGTCAGAACCGACTTGACAGCTCTCAGCAACAACATTCTGAATGAGGCCTAGAACTTTACAGATTGGATGTAGTTTAGACCCTGTGTGCCTGGCTGCACGTAACTCACCGGTGGACTCTTGTCCTCTGTTGTAGCACCCTGCCAAGTCTGGATGCTCCCTATCCCATGCTGATACTGGCTGGTCCTCAAGCTTGTGGGAAACGAGAGCTTGCACACCGCCTCTGCAGACAGTTTAGTACCTACTTCAGATACGGGTAAGCTGTCTATTGGATTATTCCAGACTTTGCTGTTTTGCACTATTAATTTTCAACAAGTATAATACTCTGAGCAACAAGAGTGACAACAAGAGGTAACAACAATTCAGTTACATTTTACAGCGGGGTGCAGCTACAAGTGGTAAGTAAACTGAATGTTCAGTGGACACTAAGTCTTGATAAGGACTGATGAGTGCCAGGAGAATTTTAGTCCTTGATGGTAAGTCATGGGTAATATTGGACCAACAGTTTTGGAGTGATTAGGTATCTTGATTCTTGTGCCATTTGAATCGATATGGTAATGATTCATAAAACATATTCCTGATAGTAAAAGAACCCATCATAAAGAGCAAGAAGAAACTAATTATATTGTCTTTTTGTGAACCAGACAATAAATGCTCAGCTGGGATTTTCCACCCCCATGACCTCCGTGCCATTCTACTCCTTTTCCATAACAGACTTATCTGTTCCTTTTCCATTCATGACACTGTGTTCTTTGACTTTAAGGAGCCCTACTGGTGGAACAGATTAGATACATTAAACACTAAAGACCGAAGACCAGAAGACTTGTCGGATGACATCAAGAACATCACACAGGAAGAAAGCAAAAAGTCATTGAGAAGACAAGAAAGAAGGAAAAGGTCAAAATGGATGTCAGAAGAGACACTGAAACTTGCTGTCCAGTGTAGAGATGCTAAAGCAAATGGAAGAAATGAGGCCGTCCAAGAGCTGAACAGAAAATTTCAAAGATCAGCTCAAGAAGATCAAGCAAATATTACAACAAAATGTCCAAAGATCTGGAATCAGAAAACCAAAAAGGAAGAACACGCTCAGCATTTCTCAAGCTGGGGGAACTAAAGAAAAAATTCAAGCCTCGACTTTTGTTATTGAAAGATTCTCTGGGCAAATTATTGAATGATGCAGAAAGCATCAAGAGAAAATGGAAGGAATACACAGAGTCACTGTACCAAAAGGAAATGGTTAATGTTCAGCTGTTTCAAGAGGTAGCATATGATCAAGAGCCAACGATACTGAAGGAGGAAGTCTAAGGTGAATTGAAGGAATTGGCAAAGAACAAGGCACCAGGAATTGATGGAATAAAAATTGAAATCTTTCAAGAAAGTGAGGC